>NW_028327171.1:122222181-122853661 GCF_987537825.1 Furipterus horrens
CACACAATGGAATATTATTCAGTCTTAAAAATGAATGAAATTATAGATGCTGCAGCATGAGTGTGAAATAAGCCAGATCCAAAGGAACAAATACTGTATGATTCTAGTTATATGAACTATTTAGAATAGGCAAATTCTTAGAGTCAGAAAGTAGAATAGAGGTTGCCAGGGGCTGTGGGGGGTGGGGTGGGGCTATGGGAATTTAGTGTTTAATGGGGACAGAGTTTCTGTTGGGATGTTGAAAAAATTCCGGAGATGGATAGTGATGGTGGTTGTACAACATTGTAAATATACTTAATGCCACTGAATTGTATACTTAAACATGGTAAAAATGATACTTTTATGTTATATATATTTTACTACAATTTAAAAAACAAGAAATGCAGGATGAGAAGAAAACATTAAACTGTCCTCTGATTATTATTTTTCTATAGTCCCAGGGAAAAACAACAAAGAAGTTGAACTTTTCTTGGAAAGGGTGGTTCTCATTATACATGTTCCCTCATTTCTAATCTTGCCCCATTGCTCTCAAACTTCTTTGTGCAATACCCTCTTTCTTCACTCTCCAACAGTGCAAATTACCATCCAATTTTGGGAAACCTCACTCCCTATCTATTCACATTAATGCTGGCCTAGAATCTATTTCCCACCCTGTGTCAGCTATGCTGCATAACAATCACAATAATCTCAGTGGTAACAACAACAAATGTTATTTCTCTCAGTGTTTGCAACTGAGCAAGGTTTTGACTGATCAACCACGATACTGATGGTGACACAATCAAGGTACTGAACATTTCTATTACCAAGGATTCTTCATGGTGCCCTGTTAGAGTCACACCCCTTTCTTAACTCCTGACAACAAATATGTTCCCCATTTCTATAATTGTCGTTTCAAGAACGTTATATAAATGTAATCATTTAGTATGAAACATTTTGGCTGTCAAGAGGGTATAAAACCTGGTCTTTTACCCGTTGGAAGGTTGGTTTCTGAAATTGAGATCCCTGGGTAGACAACCTTGGTCACATCATGGGCCTTGCCCTTTCTGTTTCTCCTTATAGGGTTATTTATTTTATTTTATTTTTATTTTTTACTTACAGTTGACATTCAATATTATTTTATATTAGTTTCAAGTGTACAGCATAGAAGTTAAGCATTTATATAATTTATAAAGTGATTCCCCCCATAAGTTTAGTACCCACCTGGCACCATACACAGTTATTACAGTATTATTTACTACATTCCCTATGCTATACTTTACATCCCAATGCCTACTTTGTAACTACCAATTTGTACTCTTAATCCCTTCACCTTTTTCACCCAGCCCCCCAATTCCCCTCCCATCTGGAAACTATTAGTTTGTTCTCAGTGTCTATGAACCTGTTTCTGCCTGGTTTGTTCATTTATTTTGTTCTTTAGATTTCACATATAAGTGAAATCATATGGTATTTGTCTTTCTCTATATGACTTATTTCACTCACCAAAATACTCTCTAGGTCCCTATTGTTGCAATAGTAAGATTTCATTCATTTTTATGGCTGAGTAATATTTCATTGTGTGTATTTACCACATCTTTATCCACTTGTCTACTAATGTGCACTTGTGTTGCTTTCATGTCTTGTCTATTGTAAATATGCTTCATTTATCTTTTTGAATTAGTGTTTTGGATTTCTTCAGACAAATATCCAGAAGTGGACTTGCTAGGTCATAAGGTAGTTCTATTTTTTAGTTTTTTGAGGAGGCTCTATACTGTTTTCCATAGTGGCTGCAGCAATTTGCAACCCCACCAACAATGCATGAAGGTTCCCTTTACTCCATATCTTGCCAACACTTGTTATTTGTTGACTTTTTTTATGATAGCCATTCAAACAGGTGTTAGGTTTTAATTCTTGTTCTGGTTTTAATTTGCATTTATCTGATGATTACTGCCATCTTTTCATATGTCTATTGGTCATCTGTATGTCTCTCCTTAAAGAAATGTCTATTAATGTCCTCTGCCCATTTTTTAACTGAATTGCGTGGGGGTATTTTTTTGGTGTTAAGATATATGCGGTTTTGAGAGGTAAGAAGATGGCAGATGAGTGAGGAGAGGCTGCCCTTGCTTGCCCCAGAGACTGGTCTGTAGTTTCAGCTGAATATGGACAGAGAATCTGTTAACATCTGGATACTGGTGGGTGTTCAGCCTTGGCACTGCTGGCAGCAGAGGAGGCTGCCTTTGCATGACCTGTCTGATGAGGGTCGTGGAGGGGTCACGGAGGAGGCGTTAGTTCTGGCTGGCTTAGTTCTCTGAGCAGTGTCCAGAGGAGCACAAAGTTTTCTCAGTGCTCCTGGGTCTGCCCTGAGAGAAGTTGGAGGTGGAGATCCAGGCGGTGCCTATCAGAAGAGCCAGGAGTTGGCCAGGTGACATTTGGCTCTGGAAGGCTGGGAGCAGCATTCTTTTTGTGTGTGTGTGGCTTGTATTTTTCTTTATCTTTTTTTTTTAAATTGTATTAATTATTTATTGTGGATTGGGGAGGAAAGGCTAGGGTTGAGGCGAGATCCTTGAGGAGCGCTTTCAGGAGCCCACTTGCAGGTGTGTGCTTGGCCCCCAGACCCACCGCCCCCAGCAGAGCGCCTGCCTGGTGCAGGGGAACGCCCCCACAGCCAGCGGGGTGGAACACCCCTGGCCCACCCACCTCCAAAGAAGGGGACCACTACTGGCCTGCGCACACACCAGTGAGTGAATGGGAACGTCCCTGGCCCGCCCACCGCTGAAGCAGGGGTTCTCTACCAGCCAGCAGGCACACCAGCCAGTACAGTGGAAAGCCCCTGACCCACCCATTCGCCGGACCAGAGGATAGCTACCGGCCCCAGTGCACCTCAACCAGTGCAACAGACTGCCCCTGGCCCACCCACTGCCAGCGCAGGGGAATGTCCCTAGCCTGCGCAGTCCTAGTCAGCATGGGAGAATGCCCCTGGCCTGCCCTCCAGTGTGCAGAGGAACACTGCCAGCCTGCGTGCCAGCACAAGGGAACACCCACTCCCTGCCCCCCAGCCCTTGCACCCGCCCACCGCCACAACCTGCCTGCCAGCTGGCAGGAAAAAGGCACACTTACCATGCTAGACCTGGGCTGCAGCCAAAAGAAGGTGAAATGAACTAGAGGAGCTTTGGAAAATTTTGGATGCTGGTTCTAGTGAAAAAGCTAGAGGAGCAGCAGACCAGATCCCAGGGCAGACTCAACCTCAGTCCTACAGGAGAAATCTCATGAGCAGACTACTCCCCTCCAAGAGACATCAGCCAGAGGCAGCTCAACAACTGTCAGAAGTGGGCAGAGTGACTCTCAGTCAGCCAATTTAAGGGAATGACCCATGAAAGCGCAAAACAAGAAACAAAACGAAATACTACTAGAGAGTCCAAATAAAAGGCATAAAGGGCATCCCAAGAGCATCAAGTTAAGGAGATCAAGGAGTTTGCACCACTGAATCACACAGATTGCTACCACAGAAGGTCACACCACAAAGACAGAAAATAAAAGCAGATCAATCTAGGAAGCAGAAACAAACAAGACCAGCCACTCAAAATGGAGAGGCGGAATAACACGCCACCAAACAGGAACAACACCCCACCAAAAGGAAAGGAGGAATTCCCAGAAGGATGGACAGATGAAAGAGAAGTAAGCAAATTATCAGACCTGTAATTCAAAACAATAGTAATGAGGAAGCTCAATGAGCTCAACAAACTCAAAGAAAACTACAATAAACTGCAGAGGAACTACAAAGAACTCCAGGGAAACTACAAAGAACTCCAGGAAAGCTACAAGGAACTTACTGAGAACCACACCAGCATAAAAAAGGTCATAGAAAATATCAATAAGAACCAGGAAGAAATGAAGAATACAAATTCTGAACTGAAGAACACATTAGAAGCAATCAAAAGCAGGCTAAATGAATCAGAGGATCGGATCAGTGAGTTAGAGAACAACGTTGAAAAAAATTCCCAGACAATGCAACGAAACAACAACAACAACAAAAAGACTGAAAAAGAATGAAGAGGGTTAAGAGAACTGCAGGACAACATGAAACAAAACAATATTTGTATCAGGGGGATACAGGAAGGAGAAGAAGAGGAGCATGGGAAAGAAAACCTGATTGAAAAAGTAATGACAGAAAATTTTCCTAACTTGATGAGAGAAAAAGTCATGCAAGTCCAGGAAGCACAGAGGATCCCAATGAAGATGAACCCAAAAGGGCCCACTCCAAGGCATATCATAATGAAAATGGCAACATTCAAAGACAAAGAGAGAATTCTAAAGGCAGCAAGAGAAAAACAGCAAATAACATACAAGAGAGCTCCAATAAAGCTATCAACTGATTTCTCAACAGAAACACTATAAGCCAGAAGGGAATGGCAAAAAATATTTCGAGCAATGGAAAACAAAGGCCTACAACCAAGAATACTCTACCCAGCAAGGCTCTCTTTCAAAATGGAAGGTAAAATGGGAGTTTCTCAGACAAAGGAAGACTAAAAGAATACAACTCCACCAAAACAGCATTGCAAGAGATGCTAAGGGAATTCTTGAAGAAAAAGAAGAAAAAGAGAAAGGGAGAGGAACACAGGTACAAAGGGAAATGGATAAATACCTGTCAATAATAACCTAAGTGTAAATGGGTTAAATGCTCCAATCAAAAGACATAGGGTAGGAGAATGGGTATGAAAACATGATCCACATATAAGCTATCTACAAAAAACACACCTCAAAACAAAAGATTTACACAGACTAAAAGTGAAGGGATGGAAAAAAGTATTCCAACAAAATAGACATAAAAAAAAAAAAGCTGGGGTAGCAGTAATTATATCAGACAAAACTGATTTCACAGCATAGGCCATAAAAAGAGACAAAGAAGGACATTTCATAATACTTAAGGGAACAATCTATCAAGCAGATAATACCCTGGTAAATATATATGCACCCAACATAGGAGCACTTAAATATATAAGGAAAACCTTGGAAGACTACAAGAAGGATATCAACAGCAACACACTCATAGTAGGGGACTTTAACACCCAATTGTCAACAATGGACAGATCTTCAAAGCAAAGAAACACCAAGGATACTGAGGCATTGAACAACACTCTAGATCAAATTGACTTAGTAGATATACATAGGACTTTTCACCCCAAAGAAGCAAAATATACATTCTTTTCAAGTGCACATAAAACATTTTCAAAGGCAGACCACATGGGAGGACACAAAACAAGTCTCTACTAATTTAAGAAATTTGATTTTATATCAAGCATCTTCTCAGATCACAATGCCCCGAAACTACAAATAAAACTCAAAGAAAAAACTCAAAGACATTAAACTCATGGAGAATGAATAACATGCTATTAAGTAATGAATGAGTTAACAATGAGATCAAGGAAGAAATTAAGAAGTTTCTCTAAACAAATGATAATGAACACACAACAGCCCAAAACCTATGGGACACAGCAAGAGCAGTCCTGAGAGGAAAGTTCATAGCAATACAGGCATACCTAAAAAGGATAGAAGAATATGAAATTAAAAATTTAACCCTACAGCTCCAAGAACTAGAAGAACAACAACAAACAAAGCCCAAAGCAAGTAGAAGGAAGGAAATCATCAAGATCAGAGCAGAATTAAATGACATAGAGACTAAACAAACAATTCAAAAGATCAACAAAAGTAGGAGCTGGTTCTTTGAAAAGAGAAACAAAATCAACAAGCCTTTATCCAGGTTCATCAAGAAAGAAAGAGAGAGGACCCAAATAAACAAAATCAGAAATAATGGAGGATAAGTCACAACCACTACCACAGAAATACAAAAGACTGTAAGAAATTACTACAAACCACTGTATGGTAAGAAACTTGACAACCTAGATGAAATGGACAAATTTCTAGAAACATACTCTTCCAAAACTGAATCAAGAAGAAGCAGAAAGCCTGGCCAGACTGATAACAAAGAGTGAAATTGAAATAGTAATGAAAAAACTCCGTGGCACACAAAAGTCCTGGACCAGATGGCTTCATAGATGCATTTTCAAAACATTTAGGGAAGAACTAATGCCTACCCTTCTCAAACTATTTCAAAAAATCCAAGAAGAGGGAAGACTCCCAACTCTTTCTATGAAGCCAGTATAACCCTGATTCCAAAACGAGATAAAGACACAAAGAAAGAAAATTACAGCCAATATCACTGATGAACATAGATGCTAAAATCAGCAACAAAGTATTGGCAAACTGGATCCAGCAACACATTAAAAATATCATACACCACAATCAAGTAGGATTCGTCCCAGGGATGCAAGAATGGTTTAATATTCAGAAATCAATAAACAAAATACACCACATAAACAAAATGAAATACAAAAATTACATGATCATATCAATTGATGCTGAAAAAGCATTTGATAAAATACAACACCTATTTGCGATGAAAATACTCAGCAAAATAGGAATTGAGGGAGCATACCTTAACATAATAAAGGCCATATACAAGAAACCTGAAGCCAACGTTATACTCAATGGGCAAAAACTGAAAACATTCTGCCTGAGATCAGGAACAAGACAAGGATGTCCACTCTCTCCAATTCTATTCAACATAGTGTTGGAAGTTCTAGCCACAACAATTAGACAAGAAAAGGAAAAGGCATCCAAATTGGAAAAGAGGAAGTAAAACTGTCATTATTTGCAGATGACATGATAGTGTACATAGAAAACCCTATAGACTTCCACAAAAAAAACTACTTGGCCTCATAAATGAATTTGGCAAAATAGTAGGGTACAAAGTCAATATTCAGAAATCGAAGGCATTTCTGTACACCAACAATAAAATATCAGAGATAGAAACTAAAAAAAAATCCCATTTACTATAGCAACAAGAAAAATAAAGTACCTAGGAATAAACTTAACCAAGGAGGTAAAAGTCATGTACTCGGAAAGCTACATAACACTGAAGAAAGAAATTAAGGAAGATAAAAATAAATGGAAGCATGTACCATGTTCATGGATGGGAAGAATCAACATCATTAAAATGTCCATACTACCCAAAGCAATTTATAGATTCAATGCAATCCCTATTAAAATATCAGTGACATATTTCAGACCTAGAACAAGTACTTCAAAATTTGTATGGAACAAAAAAAGACCTCAAATAACCACAGCAATCTCGAGACAGAAGAACAGAGTAGGAGGAATCACAATACCTGACATCAAACTATACTACAAAGCCACTGTAATCAAAACAGCTTGGACTGTCATAAGAACAGACATATAGATTAATGAAACAGAATAAAGATCCCAGAAATAAACCCAGGTCTATATGGTCAACTAATATTTGACAAAGTGGAAGGAACATGAAAAGGAGTGAGAAGAGCCTCTTTAAAGGCATGGTGCTGGGATAACTGGACAGGGACATGCAAAAAAATGAAACTAGACCACCAACTTACACAACACACCAGAATAAACTCAAGATGGGTAAAAGACTTAAATGTAAGATGTGACACCATAAAAGTCCTAGAGGAAAACATAGGCAGGAGAATTTCAGATATCCCACATAGCAATATTTTCAACAATACATATTCCTAGGGCAAGGGAAATAAGGGAAAGAATAAACAAATGGGACTACATCAAATGAAAGTTTCTGCTCAGCAAAAGAAAGCATCAGCAAGATGAAAAGGGAACCAACCATATGGGAAAACATATTTGCCAATGATACCTCAGACAACAGATTGATATCTGAAATATATAGAGAACTTACATGTCTCAACACTAAGAAGACAGACAGCCCAATTAAAAAATGGGCAAAGGACCTGAACAAACACTTTTCCAAGGAGAATATACAGAGGGCCTGTAGGCATATGAAAGAATGCTCAACATCACTAGCCATCAGAGAGATGCAAATATAAAGCACAATAAGATACCACCTCACACTGGTCAGAATGGCCATCATCAACAAATCAACAAACAGCAAGTGCTAGCGAGTATGTAGAGAAACGGGAACCCTAGTGCACTGTTGGTGGGAATGCAGACTTGTGCAGCCACTGTGGAAAACAGTATGGAATTTCCTCAAAAAACTAAAAATGAAACTGCCTTTTTAACCAGCAATTCCACTGCTAGGATTATACCTGAAGAATCCTGAAACCCCTATTCAAAAGAACTATGCACCCCTATGTTCATAGCAGCACTGTTTACAATAGCTAAGTGCTGGAAACGCCCTAAGTGCCCATCTGTAGATGAGTGGATTAAAAAACCGTGGTACATTTACACAATGGAATACTATGCAGCAGAAAGAAAGAAGGAACTCCTGCCATTTGTGACAACATGGATGGAACTAGAGAGAATTATGCTTAGGGAAATAAGCCAGGCAAAGAAAGAAAAATATCATATGATATCACCTAATACAGGAGACTAATGACCAACACAAACTAATGAACAAAATTGAACCAGAGGCATGTAAACAAGGAACAGAGTAACAGTTATTGGGGTGAAGGGGGAGAGGCAGGAGGGAGAGAAGTAGGGTAAGTAGGGGAAGGGTTTAGTAAAGGAACTAGTATAAATAACCCATGGACATGGACAACAGGGTCGAGATTGACTGTGGGAAAAAGAGTGGGATGTGTTGGGGGGACAGTGGGGAGAAAAGTGGGACAACTTTATTAGAAAAATAAATTTTAGAAAAAAGATATATGGAGTCTTTATAAATTTTGGATATTAACCCCTTATCAGGTGTATCAGTGGTGTATATCTTCTCCCAATTGAAGGTTGTCTTTGTGTTTTGTTGACAGTTTCTTTTGCTCTGCAAAAGCTTTTTAGTCTCATGTAGTCCCATTTGTTTATTTATATATAAGAAAAAATATTGCTCAAAGCAATGTCTGAGATTTTACTGCCTATTTTATTCTAAAATTTTTATGGTTTCAAGTTCTTACATTTAAGTCTTTAATCCATTTTGAGTTTATTCTTGTATGATATATGGTGTGAGAAGGTGATCTAGTTTCATTTTTGCATGTATTTGTCTAAGTTTTTCAGCACCATTTATTGAATAGCCTGTATTTACCTTATTGTATGTTTTTGCCGCCTTTGTCAAATATTAATTAACTGTATAAGTGCGAGTTTATTTCTGGGCTCTCTATTCTGTTCCATTGATCTATATGTCTGTTTTCATGTCAGTGCCATGTTGTTTTGATGACTATAGTCTTTTAGTATAGTTTGTTGTCAGGTAGTGTGGCACCTCCTACCTTTTTCTTCTTTTTCAAGATTGCTGTGGCTATTCAGGATCTTTTATGGTTCCATATAAATTTTAGGATTATTTGTTCTGGAAACATGTCGCTGGTATTCTGATAGGGATTGTATCAAATCTACAGATTGATTTAGGTAGTATAGACATTTTACCAATGTTAACTCTTCCTATCCATGGTACAGGTTTTCATTTATTTGTGTCATCTTCAATTTATTCTCAATTCTTATAATTTTTTGAGTACAGGTCTTTTCCTTCTTGGTTAAATTTATTCCTAGCTAGTTCATGTTTTTTGATAATATCGTAAATGGGATTGTTTTCTTCATTTCTATTTCTGATAGTCTGTTATTGATGTATAAAAATGCGGCCAATTTCTGAATATTAATTTTATGTTCTGCTACTTTACTAAATTTATTATCAGTTTAAATAGTTTTTTGGTGGAATCTTTAGGATTCTCTCTATATAGTATCATGTCATCTGCTAATAATGACAATTTTACTTCTTCCTTTCCAATTTAGATGATTTTTACTTCTTCGTGTCTCATTGCTGTGGCTAGGACTCCAGTACTATGTTGAACAAAAGTAGTGAAAGTGGAAGTCCTTGTTTTGTTTCTGATCTTAAGGGAAACATTTTCAGCTCTTCCCCATAGAGTGTGATGTTAGCTGTGGGTTTGTCATATATGGCTTTTATTAATTTGAGGTATGTCCCTTCTATTTCCACTTTGCTGAGAGTTTTATAGGTTATTTTGAGAATTGAATAAGTCAATGTACGTGAAAGGAATCTGTAATATTATAATTCCATACTTTGTAGAAAGTAAAGTAGGAGTTAAGTCTAGTGCTTATTCACTTATTCATTCACACATTTTTTTTTAAGTCTCAGGTACAAATGAAAGAATGGAGTCATGCTTTGGAAATCTACTCTAGGAAGAGCTAAGAAGCCAGGACTATGTGCCAGTCCTTCCTCAGCTCTCCTTTTCAACTCCTCCCTTCAGTAGCTATTGGTCTGAGTTAGACATATGCTCTCTTCTGTAGGACAGGGAGATGATTACATGTAAGTTTCAAAGACCTTGTCTGAACCAAACTAAGCTTTTGAAACCTGAGAAACAAGCACAGTTGGAGTGGAATACAGTAAGTCCTACAGACTAGTAGTGAGGCGCCCAGAAACCAAAAAGCTGTTGGACTTGGAAGTCTTGATAAACTTAAGGGCAAGATTTGCAGTGGACAAGCTGCAGATTGTTTTTCTGAACTCCCTCCTAAAATTGGCTGCCTGTACCTCACTGTGGGCTAGGAGTTTCTTGTGAGCAGGTGCTTTGCCTTCCGGAATTTGAATCCCCGTTGTCTAGCCTCATTCTTGCTCACATTAAGTCCTTATGTGGTAGAATCAACTTACTTGCAGTGATGAACATTCTTGGTTTTGGATTTGCAGGTTGGAGCTCTCCCTCGACTATGTGATGTGCTACAGGTGCTTTGGGAGGAACGAGACCAGTGCCTGCAGGAACTCTCCAAAGAGAGGATAGGAGACCTAGGCATGGTGCAGCCAGCACCGGGTACGTAGCCCACCTTCATCCACTCCTGACATGGATTGAGTCCAGTCCCACTGTGTCAGGGGAAGTTTGTCTTCTGGACCAGGATGAGGATGTGGAGGGCTGAGCCAGCTGTATTCATTCAGATAATCAGCTGGAAGGAAGGGTCTAGAGTGATTCTGGGTATCTGTCCAAACACACTCAAAGAGCCAGAGCATCACCGTTCTTTCTTTTTGGGGGCTTGTGCACACAGCCAAGGTTTTTGTACCATTTGTTTGGTAAGAGTTTGGTGAGAAATTACTTGTCTAGGCAGTGTATCTCTCATCTATACGCTCACCTCCAATGCTAGTTTGATAAGTGAGGTAGTCAGAAAGGCAGTGTGGAGTCAGAAAAACCTCGGGTCACTGGCTGTGTAATCATGAACAAATTATTTAACTTCTGAGACTCAGTTTTATGGTTTATAAAGTGGCTGTGTACTTCAGAATTATAATGATACATAAGATAACATATGTTAAATACAGGTGTTTCAACAGTATTATTATTTCAATATTAATTATTATTACTAATTAAGATTTATAATATAATTAATTTGATATTTAAATTTTATTTTTAGTCCCTTATCTTCTTTGTTTTCCCACATCTAATGGCAAGGAGGGGTGGATTTAGAAAAAGTGTCCATACAGGTATTCAAATAAATACTTGTACATGTGTGTTCATAGGAACACTAGCTACAATAGCCAAGAGGTAGAAATAACCCAAGTGTCTGTCAGTTGATGAATGAATGGATAAACAAAATATGTGTACCTCCAATGGAATATTATTCATTTTTTTCAAAGATTTTATTGTTATTATATTATAGTTGTCCTAATTTTTCCCCCTTTGCCCTCCTCTACCAAGCCCACTCCTAACTCCCACAGTCAATTCACAAACCATTGTCCATGTCCATAGGTCATTCATACATGTTCCTTGACTAGTCCCTTCACCTTCTTTCCACCATTATCCCCCTCACACCTCCCCTCTGGCAGCTGTCAGTCTGTTCCATTTTTCCATGCCTCTGGTCCCATTTTGCTCATTAGTTTACTTTGCTCATTAGATTCCTCTTATAGATGAGATCATATGATATTTGTCTTTCACCCGCTGGCTTATTTCACTTAATGTAATATTCTCCGGTTCCGTCCATGGTATTGCAAAAGGTCGGAGTTCCTTCTTTCTTCCTGCTGCATAGTAATCCGTTGTATAAATGTACCACAATTTTTTGATCTACTCATTTAGTGATGGGAACTTAGGCTGTTTCCAGCACTTGGCTATTGTAAATAGCACTGATATGAACATAGGGGAGCTTAAGTTATTTTGAATTGGTAATTTGGGATTCTTAGGGTATATTTCCAGCAGTGGAATTGCTGGGTCAAAAGGCAGTTCATTTTTAAGTTTCTGAGGAAATTCCATACTGTTTTCCACAGTGGCTGCACCAGTCTGCATTCCCATCAAGAGTGCACCAGGGTTCCCTTTTCTCCACATCCTAGCCAGCACTTGTTGTTTGTTGATTTGTTAATGATAACCATTTTGATAGGTGTGAGGTGATATCTGATATCTCACTGTGGTTTTAATTTACATCTCTCTGATAGCCAGTGATGTTGAACATGTTTTCATATATCTATGGGCCATCTGTGTGTCCTCCATGAAGAGGTGTCTATTCTGGTCCTTTGCCCATTTTTTTATTGGATTTTTGTCTTCCTGGTGTTGAGTCATATGAGTTCTTTATATATAGGAAGATTAAACCCTTATCTGAGTATCATTGGCAATTATGTTCTCACATACAGTTGGTTCTCTTTTCATTTTGATAATGGTTTCTTTGGCCATGCAGAAGCTTTTTAATTTGATATAGACCAATTTGTTTATTTTTTCTTTTATTTCTCTTGCCTTAGGAGACATATTGGAAAAAATATTGCTGTGTGGGATATCTGATATTTTACTGCCTATGTTTTCCTCTATGGCTTTTATGTTGTCATGACTTATATTTAAAAGTCTTTTATCCATTTTGAGTTTATTCTGTTAAATGGTGTAAATTGGTGGTCTAGTTTCTTTTTTTTTTTTTTTGCATGTACCAGTTCAGTTTTCCCAACACCATTTGTTGAAGAGGCTATTTTTACTCCATTGTATGCTTGTGCCCACTTTGTCAAATATTAATTGACCATAGAGACCTGGGCTTATTTCTAGGCTCTTTATTCTGTTCCACTGATTAATTCTTCTGTTCTCATGTCAGTACCAGACTGTTCTGATTATAGTTTGATATCCGGTATCATGGTTCCTCTTAGTTTGTTCTTATTTCTCAAGATTACTAAGAATATTTGGGGTGGTTTTTAGTTCTATATAATTTTAAAAAATAGTTGTTCTAGATTTGTGAAATATGCCATTGGTATTTTAATAGTAATTGCATTGAATCTATAGATTACTGTGGGTAGTATGGACATTTTAATTATGTTAATTCTTCCAATCCATGAGCACAATATAAGTTTTCATTTATTTATATATTTCTCAATTTCTTCCTTCAGTGTTCTATAGTTTTCTGAGTACAAGTCTTTTACCTCCTTGGTTAAATTTATTTCTAAGTATTTGATTTTTCTTGTTACTATAGTAAATGAGATTTTTTCCTAGTGTCTCTTTCTGATAGTTCATTGTTGGTGTACAAAAATGCCCTCAATTTCTGAGTATTGACTTTTTAACCTGCCATTTTGCCAAATTCACTTACTAAGTCAAGTAGTTTTTTGGTGGAGAATATACGGTTTTCTATGTACACCATCATGTCATCTGCAAATAATGACAGTTTTACTTCTTCCTTTCCAATCTGGTTGCCTTTTATTTGTTTATTTTGTCTGATCACTGTAACTAGAACTTTCAATACTATATTGAATAGAAGTGGTGACAGTGGACACCTTTGTTTTATTTCTGACTTTAAGAGGCAAGCTTTAAATTTTGCCCTTTGAGAATGATGTTGGCAGTAGGTTTCTCATGTATGGCCTTTATTATGTTGAGGAATGCTCCCTCTATTCCCACTGTGCTGAGTATATTTATTATGAATGGGTGCTGGATTTTATCAAATGCCTTTTCAGCATATATGGATATGACCATGTGATTTTTGTATTTCATTTTGCTTATGTGGTGTTTTACATTTATTGATTTGTGAATACTGTACCATTTTTGCATCCCCAGGTGTGTGATCTCTTTAACGTATTGCTGGATCTGGATTGCCACTATTTTGTTGAGGATTTAGCAATTATGTTCATCAGCAATATTGGCCTGTAGTTTTCTTTCTTTGTTGTGTCTTGACCTGGTTTTGGAATTAGGATAATGGTCTCATAGAAAGAGTTTGGGAGTCTTCCTACCTCTTGAATTTTTTGGAATAGTTTGAGAAGGATTGGAGTTAGCTCTTCCTTAAATCTCTGGTAAAATTTGTCTCTAAAGCCATCCAGTCCAGGGTTTCTGTGTGCCAGGAGTTTTTTGATTACTGCTTCAATTTCACTGGTTTTTATTAGTCTATTCAGGCTTTCTTCTTCTTTTTGATTCAGCTTTGGAAGATTGTATGTTCCTAGAAATTTGTCCATTTCGCCCAGGTTATCAAATTTCTTGGCATATTGTTCTTTGCAGTAATTTCTTACAATCCTTTGTATTTCTATGGTACTGGTTTTAATTTTTCCTCTTCTGATTCTGATTTTATTTATTTGGGTCCTCTCTCTTTTTTTTCTTGATGAATCTGGTTAAAGGCTTGTTAATTTGTTTATCTTTTCAAAGAACCAGCTCCTGGATTCATTGACCCTTTGAATTGTTCTTTTAGTTTTTATGTCATTTACTTATGCTCTGATCTTGATTATTTCCTTCCTACTATTTCTCTCTGGGCTTTGTTTGTTCTTCCTCTAGTTCTCGTAGCTATGGGATTAGGTTGTTTATTTGAGATTCTTCTGTTCTTTTTAGGTAGGCCTGTATTGTTATGAACTTACCTCTCAGGACTTCCTTTGCTGTGTCCCATAGTCTTTGGGCTGTTGTGTGTTCATTTTCATTTGTTTCCAGAAACTTTTTGATTTCTTCCTTGAGCTTATTGTTAACTCATTCATTATTTAATAGCATGTTATTCCATCTCCATGAATTAGAATGTTTTTTGTTTTTTTTCCTTGAGGTTGTTTTTTAGTTTTAAGCCATTGTGATCCAAGAAGATGCTTGATATGATTTCAATTTTCTTGTATTTGTTGAGACTTATTTTGTGTCCTACCATGTGCTCTATTTTTGAAAATGCTCCATGTTCATTAGAAAAGAATGTATATTTTCTTCTTTGGGGGTGACAGGTTCTGAATATATCAATTAAGTCCATTTGATCTAGAGTGTTGTTCAATGCCACAATATCCTTGGCATTTCTTTGCTTCAAAGATCTGTCCATTGTTGACAATGAGGTGTTAAAGTCCCCTACCATGAGTGTGTTGCTGTCAATATCCTTCTTGAAGTCCTCCAAGATTTTCCTTATTTATTCAGGTGCTCCGGTATTTGGTGCATATATGTTTACAAGGATTATATATTCTTCATTTTTTGTTCCCTTAGGTATTATCAGTGTCCTTCTTTGATTCTTTTTATGGCTTTTGTTTTGAAATCTATTTTTTCTGATATAAGTATTGCTACCTCTGCTTTTTTTTCATGTCCATTTGTTTGGAATATTTTTTTCCATCCCTTCACTTTAAGTCTGTGTAAGTCTTTTGTTCTGAGGTGGGTCACTTGTAGATGGCATATATGTGGGTCATGTTTTCTTAGCCACTCAGCTACCCTATATCTTTTGACTGGAACATTTAATCCATTTACATTTAAGGTTATTATTGATAGATACTTATTCATTGCCATTCTTTCCCTTTGTACCTGTGTTTCTCTCTCTTTTCTTTCTCTTTTTCTTCATCTTCTTAAAGCAGCCCCTTTAGCAACTCTTGCTTGCTGGTTTGGAGATGATGTATTTTTTAAGCTTTTTTTTTTTTTTTTTTTTCTGAGAAACTCCTTATTTCAGTTTCTATTTATTTTAAAAGAGAGCCTTGCTCGTGGAGTAGCCTTGGTTGTAGGTCTTTGCTTTTTATTACTTGGACTAGTTTTTGCCATTCTCTTCTGGCTTGCAGTGTTTCTGTTGAGTAATCAGCTGATAGCCTTATTGGAACTCCCTTGTGTGTAACTTACCTGTTTTTCCCTTGCTGTCTTTAAGATTCTCTCTTTGTCTTTCAGTGTTGCCATTTTAACTATGATGTGTTTTAGAGTGGGCCTCTTTGGGACCCTCAGTTCTTCCTGGACTTACATGACTTTTTCTCTCATCAGGCAAGGAAGTTTTCTCTCATTACTTTTTCAAACAGGTTTTCTATCCCTTGCTCCTCTTCTCCTTCTAGTATCCCTATGATGTGGTTTTAATTGCTTCAGTAGCTCCCTTAAGCTCTCTTCATTCTTTTGAGTCTTTCCATTTCATTGCTCTGTCTGGAAATGTTTTCCACCTTGTCCTCCAGCTTGCTGGTTCAATCCTCTGCTTCATCTAGCCTGCTTTTAAGTCCTTCTACTATATTTTTCATTTTAGATATTGTATTCTTCATTTTCTCCTAGCTCTTATTGATAGTTTCTATGTTCTTTTTCATGCTGGTGTAGTGCGCTGTAAGTTCCTTGTAGCTTTCATATATATATATATATATATATATATATATATATATATATATATGTATATATGTATAAAGAGAGAGAGGAAGAGAGAGTAGGGTAAAAAAGAAAAGAAGAAATAAAAAGGAGCTAAATTTAAGAAGGAATTCCACCAGAGCAATATCAACAACAGAGCAAAGATTAATATAGGTGGATGGGAATAAGAGGGAAAAGAGAAAGAAAAAAAGCTTAAGAGCTGTCTAGAGGAAAGGGAAGAGATTTTGAGATTATAGAGGGACAAGAAATACTAAAAGTGAGAAATGGAAACCAGGTTAAGACAGGGAAAAATTGAAATTTAAAATGAAAAGAAGAAAAGGCAGGATGTAGGGAAAATGAAATAGGAGAGGAGAATGGTAAAATTTGAGACTTGAAAGAGAGAAATAGTGAAGATCTAGAAATAAAATTGAAGAAATGCAACAGTGACCACCATATTCACAACCAACAAGCAAAGATTAATAAAGGTGGAGAGAGAAAAAGGTTATTATAAGAACAGGGAAAATAATGTGAGATGACTAATGACAAGAAAAGTGGTTTTGAGAGACTGAAGGGGGAGAATTAGGAAGAATGCAGGATAGAAACAAGTCATAGCAAGAGAGTAAATAAAAGTTGAAACAAAAAGAAGGTAAAATTGATTAAAGAAAGGGAGGAGCAAAGTATAAGATTAGAAATAAACTATAATATAAAAAGTAGTGACCTAATAGGCACAACTTGAAGGACAAGAAATGGATATTAAAAAGCTGTGCAGGAGAGAAAATAATGCAAATCTTTAAGAAGATTGCAAATCTTTAAGAAGACTGGTGGAATTTGTCTCAGTAGAATCTAGTGTTTACCACTCTTTTCTCTTTCTGGATCAGCCTTTGGTGATGTCAGATTGTGTCCCAGTCTGGGTTTAGGCAGCCAGTTTGAGACTACCAGCGATCCACAATCTGTGGCTATTTCCTTCAGTTGTTAATCTACTCAATCTGTAATCAGCAGTCAGGCTTAAAAACCACAGGGTGGAGCAGAGTAATTCCTGTGGGTGGAGCTATTGCTTCCCCTCAGGCTGATGCCAGTTGGATGGGACTGCTCTGCCCAAGCAAAATGGCTCCTACAGTATGTGGGATGAGTCACCACAGGAATCCCATTGGCTGCATCCTCAGTTCTCTCCCCAAAGCCTCCATCCCCAAACTCTCCTCAAGCTTTTCCAGTCCTCTATGCCCTTCTTTGCTGGAGCCTAGGGTAAATGGCTACAAGTGAAATTTTGTGTGTTGGCCCTTTAAAAGGCTCTCCACCCCTTAAAAGGCTCTCTGCATCTTTATTTTTCTCTCTGGCAGACAGAAATCTTGCTGCTTTTCACAGCTGGATGTTATCTGGGTGCCTTTCTGGCTCTGGTACCGTAGGTTTCAGAGCCCAGTCCATTTCTAAGGGAGAATCCCCCACCACTGAAATATCCCTCTGGCACTTCAGCTGCCACCTGTGTGAGCCCAGCCAGTCCTCTTGCATTTTATTTGCACTCCATACCAGTCATGCTGTGATGAAGTGGCTTCCTCCACCTGTCTTTGGTTATACAGCTTCTCTCCAGCAACCACTCAGTTGGTCATTCCAGATGACCTCTCTATAATTCAGCTGCAATTCCAAACTGGTCCTTAGAGGAGGTCAGCACACTTCTCACTTACTCCTCTGCCATCTCGGATCCCCGAGGTTTTATTTCTGGGCTCTCTATTCTGTTCCATTGGTCTACAAGCCTGCCTTTATGCCAGTACCACATATTTTGATTATTGTAGCTTTGTAATAAGTTTTGAAATCAGAAAGTGTGAGATCTCAAATTTGCTATTTTTTCAAGATTGTTTTGGCTATTCCAGGTCTCTTGAAATTCCATTAAAATTTTAGGATAGTTTTCCATTTCTGCAAATAATGCTAAATACATACATATATACATACATGTTAAGTAAAATATTTTGATAGATTGCTAAATCTGTATATCACTTCAGGTAATATTGACATCTCTAACAATATTGAGTCATCAAATTCATAAGCACAGATGTCTTTCCACTTATTGTGTCTTCTTTAATTTCTTTCAGTAACATTTTGTAGTTTTCACATTGGTTAGTTTATTACTAAGTATTTTATTCTTTTTGATGCTATTGTAAATGGATTTGTTTCTTTAAAAAAATTGTTTCACACTACTTCATTTAGGAGGTTTCATTTTCACTCCTCAATAGATTTTATGTGTTTCTCATATTCTTCTTTACTCATTGGCTCCTCTAGTTCTTAAGGGTTATTCAGTATCATCTTGATCAGCCAACCATCTTCATAACAAGATTTGTCGACAAGTCCTGGATTTTCTGTAAGAGCTTCACTAATATCAGTTACTTTTGACAGAGGAGAACAGAATTCACTAAAAGCTTTCACACTTTTCAAAGTACCAAATTCATCCTGTTTGTTCAGTTTTCTCCCAGTTTCAGGCGGACTACAGTAAACACCATTTCCCAACACTTCCTGTGCAATATTGCTCAATTTTACTGTTCTAATACTATTTTCTGTTGTTATTCATTCATGTTTCTCTGTGAATTTACCCACATAGAGCAGACTGGAGCTTGTGCACAGTGTCCAGGTGATGGTGTCCACCCTTAGGCCCAGGGATGGTGGGCAGGGTGTCGCAGGCGCTGCCTAGGCAGTGTGCAGATAACCATCTGCACATTCTGTGCTGCTTTCAGCACCTTGTTTGCTGGAGTGTGGGGCTTGCTGCACAGCTCCTCTGCCACCTCAGCCACTGGGGGAGAGGTGGGGTTAGCCCCCTGGATTTGTTTCTTAATTTCTTTTTCAGGTTGTTCCTCATTAGTGCATAGAAATGCAACTGCTTTTTGTATGTTGATTTTGTATCTATCCTGCAACCTTGCTGAATCCATTTATTAGTTATAACAGTTTCTTCTGTGCAATATTTAAGGTTTTCTACATATAAGATCATGTCATCTGCAAACAGAGATAATTTTACTTCTTTCCTTTCAATTTGGCTGCCTTTTATTTCTTCTTCTTGCCTAATTGCTATAGATAATACTTCTAGTACTACACTGAATACAAGTGGCAAAAGCAAGCATTCTTGTCTTGTTCTGATCTTACAGAAAAAACTTTCAGTCTTTTACCACTGAGTATGATGTTTGCTGTAGGCTTTCATACATGGCCTTTATTATGTTGAAATAATATTCTTTTGTTCAGAGTTTAAGTTTTTTTAAGTCATGAAAAGGTGTTGAATCTTGTCAAATGCTTTCTATGCATCAACTGAGATGATTATGTGGTTTTTGTCTTTCATTTGATTAAAATGGTATATTACACTGATTGGTTTTCATATATTGAATCACCCTTGCATTGCAGGAATGCTTTTTAATCCAATTCAGTTTGCTACTATTTTGTTGAAGATTTTGGTATCAATGTTTACCAGGGATAGTGGTCTGTAGTTTTCTTTTCTTGTAAATTCTTTGTGTGGCTTTGGTATGGATGGGGTAATTCTGGTTTCATAGAATGATTTTGAAAGTGTTTTCTCCTTTTCAGTTTTTTGGAAGAGTCTGACAAGGATTAGTATTGTTAATTCTTCTTTAAATATTTTGTAGAAATCATCAGTGAAGCCATCTGGGCTTTTATTTAAAAAAAAATTTTTAATTACAGATTAAACTTCCTTACTTGTTAGAGGTATGCTCACACTTTCTATTTGTTCATGCCTCCATCTTGGTAGGTTGTGTGTTTCTAGAAATTTATCCAATGTCATTCAGGTTATCCAGTTTGTTGTTGTAGAGGCCATACATATTTTTTTGCAATACTCTTTTCTCCAAGTCATGGCCATTGTTCTTGAAATTCTTGAGCTGTTGGTTGTCCAGTTTCTCATTGTCCACTATGGCCAATCTGATGATTCCTTCTCCCACTCCAGCCACTGCACCGTGCCAACGCTCCCAGGAACTTGGTCATTGCCCAAGCTGCTACCTGCTATGCCCACTGTGCTGCTGATTTCTTTCTCCTTTTACCTGTCTCTGTGGAGGCCTTCTTCTCCCCTGCCTATTCTGCTTCAGTAGTGTGGGGGAAGACCACCACCTGACCAGTAGTGGCAATGCTACAGAACATGTTGTTGGCTAAAAGGAGGAAACAGCTTTGAACTCTCATGTAAATTTTACCTCCATTTTTTAAAATAAAGAAAGAGGAAGAGGAGGGAGAGGAGGGGCCCAACCTTTTAAGTTAAACAGATTATGATCTTGAATAAGTTGTTTGATGTCTCTGGACCTCAGTTTCCACATCTATTTTATAGGGTGGGTATGAAGTTAAAAGCATTCTTTCAGAAAATACTTAGCACTCACTCTTATGAGGTGACTGTGGTAAGAATAAAGGATATAGGTGAGGAAAAAGGAACATAGATTAATCTCTTATCACTCAGTATTGTATTTGCTGCATGTGAAAAACTAGCTTCATCAAACAGGAGTTGGTTTTTTTTTTTTGCTCATTACAAAAAGTCCAGAACCAGTGCAAAGTTCCAAGATGTCATCAGATCCCAGATTCCTTCTGTATTTCTGCTTAATGTGTGGTATTTGCCTGATGGTGATAAGATGGCTGCTGCACCTCCAGAGAAAGGAGAGCACCTGTTTTTCTGGTGGGAAGAAGAAGAAAGTCAGAAGAAGGAAGGGTGAGATATACTGGGAAGCCAAACTTTCCTAAAGCTCTCCAGGTGACTTTGCTCACACTTGATCAGTTAGAACTGGACTGCATGGCCACCTCTGGATGCAACTGAGTCTGAAGATGAAAATTTTTGGCTGTGCATATGGGCGTCTTGAATGAGTTCTTGTTCTGTTAGTGAGAAAGAAGAAAGGGCAATGGACCATCTCTGCCACAGCCATTATAACTCTGTCTGATGAGGTAGACATTAATAAAATAATCTCAGATTAATGTAAATGGAAATGAAATAAGTAGCATAAGTATGTATGAGAGATCTTTCCTGACCTTTGACTCCAGGAAAACTTTTCTGAGAAAGTGGTTTGAACTAGGACCTGAGGATATATTATTTGGCAAAGAGAAGGACAAAGAGTGTGCAGACAGAGTGGACATAGACACACACATGTGACAGAAAGCAGCACAATGTGTTTGAGAAAAGTCATTGTGCTGAGAACAGAGTGTGGATATGGGGGGAGCCTGCTGTAACATGAGCTCAAAAGGCAGCAGGGCTACAGCACAGAGGACTTCATTGAACACACGAAGGACTTTTATCCTGATCCTAAGAGCAATGGAAAGATGTGGCCTGTCTCAAAGGGGAGTAATATGATTGCCTGCAATGAAAGATCAATTTTGCCACAGCATGGAAGTTGCATTGTAGGACAGGAGTGAGTTCAGAGAGACTCATCGAGAGGTCTGCACAAGAGATAATGGTCACTTGAACTATAGATAGGGTGTCTTCCTTTGGGTTCTCCAGAAGCAGGCCCTGGGACAAAGATTCAGATCAAGTAGCTTGGCTTCCAGTCAAGATGGCAATGAGGTAAATGCTGTACTTTTCTCCTCCCACAACCACATCAAAATTACAACTAAACTATAAAACAGCCATCATTACCTGAAGTCTAGCTGAACAAAAGTACTAAAACTAAGAATATATAGAAGCCATTTCAAGACTGGTAGACAAAGAGCTGGCTGGTCCCACAACTACATATGGTGGTTAAAAATTGGGAGGGATATCTCTGCTTCAGAGGTCCACCCTGAGAAGTGAGTAGTACCAGTCCCACCCCAGGCTCTCCAGCCCAAGGTTCCAGTGCCAGGAAGAGAAGTCCCTATAACTTCTGGCTGTGTAAATCAGTGTAGATTGTGGTTGAGTGAGATGAAAGGCTTCTGGACTCCCAGTCATTATTCTTAAGAAGCCCATGCGTGGACTCACTCACTGACAGACTCACTGATTCCAAGATCATGAGCTGGGACAGAAGCTCAAAAGGTGTTAGGAATATATGGAAAGGAACTGACTAGTCTAGATTCAAGATGAGGGCTGGGGGCAGCTTTCTTCCAGAGCTAAGTGTTGGCATAACCCATTGTTCCTTTGTTGAACCTACCCCTTCGAGATGCAGATAGGTGACATATCTGAGTCTCCATCAACCTAGATAACACTGTTCTCTCCACTCTGGTGATTCCATGGGACCCTACCCTACTCAACTTATAAGCCCACCCAGGACGCGTCCAGTGATTTTTCTATACAAATGGTCTGTCTCAGCTCATGCTGCAGACTTTCCTAAAATCTCTCAAAGTTTCAAAATCTAAACAAATTGCATCTGGCCTCAGTATGCCCTGTACCTCTTGCTAAGTGGCCACAACCCTGGCACTAGAGGCAGCCAGCTTCAGTTCACAGCTTAACCTTTCTCAAGAACCTCCAAATGCAGCACAAATGGCAACCATCTTCAGCTTTGTAGCTCATACCAAATGGCCCTGGGTAGGGCACAGGCAGTGGCTGACCTTGGCCTGCACCTCCCAAGAGACCCCAGAACCAAGACATCCGGTGACTGGCTGTAGACCGCACCAGAATACCACCCACCACCTCAAGAAATGACACACCCAGAAAGTAGACTCATCAGGCACCAGAACCTCAATAAATTGAATCCTGCTCTGTAGGGCCAATCTCTGCACAACATCTGCAGTCATGAACAGTCCTCACAACCAATCATCCTAAGGGTCAATTTCTCCCATTGATATTCCAACAACAATCAAGGCTCAATTACAATAGGAGAATGCACACAACCCACACAGGAGACACACCTGAAGCACCCAGATCAGGGTAACTGGGCCACTTAGACCCCACAGGACACCTACCACATAAGGTCACTTTACCAAGACCAGGAAAATAGCAGCTCTACCTAATATATAGAAACAAACACAGGGAGACAGCCATAATAAGGAGACAAAGAAACATGTCCCTATTTGAAAAAAACAGAATAAAATTCCAGGAAAAGAACAAAACAAAGTGGAGACAAGCAATTTGCCAGATGCAGAGTTTGAAACACTAGTTATAAGGATGCTTAATGATCTTTGTGAAAACTTCAATAAAAAAGTTAGGAAACATAAATATGGAGATAGAAATATAAAGAATCACTCAGAAATGAAGGATACAATAACTGAAATGAAGACTACATTAGAGGAATCAATAATAGATTAAATGAAGCAAAGGATTGGATCAGCAATTTGGAAGGTAAGATAGCAGAAAACACCCAATCAGAACAGCAAAAAAAAAAAAGACTTCTGGCCAAGATGGAGGCATAGATAGACACGCTGCGTCACCTGCCACACTAAGAAGGAATACAACAACCTCAAAACTGGAGACAACTAGGAGTTCCAGAAAATCGAGCTTCATGGAAATCCAACAAACAAAGATATAAAGAAGAAATACTCATCCAGATAGGTAGGAGGGGCAGAGCCAGGTCAGAGAGGATGCAGTGTGGAGGTGGCAGTGGTGTTTGTGGGAGCGGCTGTGGCCAGCCAACAGAAAGTGCCGTCACATATTTAAAAAAGTAGGGAGGGACACCTGGAGAGTGCTCCCAGCACCAGACCAGACCATACAGACCAAGGTTCCAGAGTCGGAGAAAATAGAACCTCATTGATTCTGACTGAAAACCAGTGGGGGTTGGGGTGGAGGAAGAAACTGCTGCTCCCTCATCAGAGTCTGCTTGTTTAAAGGGCCCCCACAGTCCTAGAACATCCACAAACCCACCCCTCTGGGAGCCATGACCAGGGCAATAGCTAGAAAGGTGCCAGTCCCATATGGGAAGTGGGAGAAGTGCCTGGAAAAGGGGCAAATGCTGAATAAGCAGCATTGTTCCCTCTCAGATCCATCCTCCACACATAGCACCACAACATAGTGAAACGGGTCGCCCCATACTGATGAATACTTAAGGCTCCACCCCTTACAACATAACAGGTGTGACAGCTCTACCCAAGACATAGAGGCAAACACAGAAGCCTGTCAAGTTGAGGAGACAGAGAAGTATGGTTCAAAAGAGGGAAAGGATCAAAGTTTCAGTGGGATAACTAAGTGACAACGAGATAGCCAACCAATCAGACACAGAGTTCAAGACACTGGTGATAAAGATGCTCATAGACTTGACAGATATGCTTGAGTACAGCAAAGGCAGGAGGGAAGAAATGAAGTCTATGCTAAGTGAAACAAAGGAAAATCCACATGAAACCAATGGTGAAGGGAAGGAAACCAGGGTTCAAATAAGTGATTTGGAACATAAAGAAAAAATAAACAGTCAACCAGTACAGAATGAGGAAACAAGAAGTGAAAAAAATGAGGACAGGCTTAGGAACCTCTGGGACAACTTTAAATGTGCCAACATCCAAATCATAGGGGTGCCAGAAGGAGAAGAGGAAGAGCAAGAAATTGAAAACTTATTTGAAAAAAAATAGTGAAAAAAAATTTTCCTAATTTGGTGAAGGAAATAGGCATACAAGTCCAGGAAGCACAGAGAGTCCCAAACAAGCTAGACCCAAAGAAGACCAACACCAAGACACATCATAATTGAAATGCCAAAGGTTAAAGATAAAGAGAGAATCTTAAATGCAGCAAGAGAAAAGAAAGGAGTTACCTACAAAGGAATTCCTATAAGACTATCAGCTTATTCCTCCAAAGAAACTGCAGAGAAGAAGGGACTGGCAAGAAGTATTCAAAATGATAAAAAGCAAGGACCTACAACCAAGATAACTCTATCCAGCAAAGCTATTGTTTAGAATGGAAGGGCAGATTAAGTGCTTCCCAGACAAGGTAAAGCTAAAGGAGTTTATCATCACCAAGCCTTTATTATATGAAATATTAAAGGGACTTATTTAAGAAAAAGAGGATCAAAATTATGAACATTAAAATGACAACAAACTCACAGCTATCAAAAACAGAACTCCCCAAAATGAAAACAAACTAAACAAACAACCAGAAGAGGAACAGAATCATAGGTATGGGGCTCATGTGGAAGGTTATCAGCTGGGAGGGGGAAGGGGAAGAAATAGAGAAATGGTGCAGGGACTAAGAAGCATGATTGGTAGATACAAAATAGATAGGGGGAAGTTAAGCGTAATATAGGAAAGGGTGAAGCCAAAGAACTTATATGCATGACCCATGGACATGAACTAAGGGGGGGGGTGGGATTGCTGGAGGGAAGGGGAGTACTGGGTTGAGAGAAGCAAAGAGAAAAGAAATTAGGACAACTGTAACAGCATAATCAATAAAACATACTTATAAAAATCCTCCAATAACGGTGATTGGGCTGAAAGCCTGCCCCTCCTCCCCAAAATAAAAGAACAGCAAAAAGAAGAAAGAATCCAAAAAAATGAGGATAGTGTAAGGGGCCTCTGGGATAACTCCAACTGTACCACCAACATTCGCATCATAGACATACCAGAAGAAGAGAGAGAACAAGGAATTGGAAACCTGTTTGAGGAAATAATGACAGAAAACTTCCTTAACCTAGAGAAGGAAATAGACATACAAGTCCAGGAAGTGAAGAAAGTCTCAAATGAAATGAACTCAAAGAGGCCCACACCATGACACATCATTATAAAATGCCAAAGATTAAAGACAAAGAGAGAATCTTAAAAGCAGCAAGAGAGTTACTTACAAGGGACTGTCAGCTGATTTCTCAGTAGAAACTGTGCAGATCAGAAGAGATTTGCATGAAATGTTCAAAGTGTTGAAAGACAAGAAACTACAAGTAAGATTACTCTACCCAGCAAAGCTATTGTTTAGAATTGAACAACAGACAAGGAGTTTTCAAGGTGAGAAAAAGCTAATGGAGTTCATTACCACCAAAACAGTATTACAAGGAATGTTATAGGGACCTCTTTAAGAAGAAGAAAAAAGATTAAAAATATGAATAAAATGGCAATAATTACATATCTATCAACATTATTTTAAATGTAAATGAATTAAGTGCTCCCATCAAAAGACATAGGGTGGTTGAATGGATAAGAAGACAAGTTCCTTACATACATTTTCTACAGGAGACTCACTTCAGATTGAAAGATACTCATAGACTGAAAGTAAAATGATGGAAAAAAATTTCATTAAAATGAAAGCAAACAGAAAAGCTGGGGTAGCAATACTTATACCAGACAAAATAGACTTTTAAACAAAGACTATAATAAGACATAAAAAAGGATCCAGCAATTCCACTTTGGGGTATTTTTTCTGAAGACAACCAAAACACTAATTTGAAAAGATATATGCATCTATGTGTTCGTTGCAGCATTAGTTACAATAGTCAACATATGGAAGCAACCTAAGTGCCCATCAATAGATAACTGGATAAAGAAGTGGTACATATATATGACTCAGTCATAAAAAAGAATGAAATTTTGCCATCTTTCAACAACATGGATAGACCTAGAAGGTATTGTGCTGAGTGAAATAAGTCAGAGAAAGACAAATGCCAGATGATTTCACTTACATGTGGAATCTAAAAAACAAAAAGACAAACAAAACAGAAACAAACTCATAGGTACAGAGAGCATTCTGATGGTTGTCATATGCGAGGGAGTTTGGAAGGGATGAGGAAAAAAGGTGAAGGGATTAAGAAGTACAAATTGGCAGTTACAACATAGTCATGGAGATATAAAATTCAGCATAGGGAATATTGTCAGAAATATTGTAATAACAATGTATGGTGTCAGATGGGTACTAGATTTATGGAAGGGATCACTTCATAAATGTCTAATATAAATGTCTAATCACTGTGATGTACACCTGAAACTAATATAATATTGTATGTCAACTGTAATTGAAAAATTTAAAAAACTATTTAAAAAAGAAAATGGGGAAAAATGCAAGTGGCTTATTTGTCAGGCGATTCTAGGAAAGCACAGTAGGGGCATGGGGAACCAAGACAGAGGAGGGAAGGTCAGTAGAATTTACATTATTACTGTGGGCAGTGGGAGCTTAATCCCCTTGGGGCACTTCAGGAGCCAGTATAGAACACACACCTGGGAGTGGCAAAGGAGCTGTTCCCTTTGTCCACCAGTTTCCCCATCAGTCAGAGCCTGGGGCTGCTTCTGGGGAGGGAACATTAATTCCCTTGCACTTCCCACCTACTGTGCCTGGGGGCAAAGTGATCTCCAAATGCTGGAGAAAGCCTCCAGACAAAGGGTTTTTCTAGGCCAGCATTTGAAAGTGAGGTTGTCGTATATATGAAGAAAAGGTAAAGATCAAGGAGATATGGGTAGGGTCTGCTCCAAGGAGAGGAGGTGGACAGGAGTGGGCACATGTAAGGGCTATTTAGGGGGTAACACTGACAGGACGTGGTGATGAATTTCCTTGGGGGTGAGGTGGGGGAGGAGGGTGGGTCCAGCATGATCCACAAGTATTTGACCTCAACAACAGGAGGAAGGGGTGAAGAAGGAAGACCAAGTTAGACATGTGGAATTGAGACTTCAGAGCAGGTCAGGTCTGGGGACTCTTCTGTCCATGAGGCAAATGAGGCTATGGTCGCATCAGGTGAGGGTGTTTGGATGTTGCAGTGGGGTTTAACCGATTCACCCATCTACAGCCTGAGGAAAAGGGCCAGGATGACTTCCTCCCATTGTTTGATCTTTTCCTTCCTCTCTACCGTCTCTGAAGCTGTCTGTGGGGAGTCAGACCATAATTCTTAAGGTGCTCACTGGGGCACCACTGAGCCAGAGCCTCTGGATTTCCCAAGCCCTCCTGAAACCACAGAAATTGTTTGGAGCAGCAGCGAGGCACCAACAAGGCCAGCTTTGCTTGCAGTAGAGCTGGCAGCTGCCCTCTATCTGCATGTCCTCAAGACAAATGCCTAAAATGACAGTGTACAGGGCTTTCATTCAGCCCTAAGAGGTAAGGCTTAGAATGCCAAGCATTTGGGAGAGATGATGGTGAACCTAGTTCACACTGAGGGATAAGGGACATTTATGTTAAAAATCATCATCTGAGGTGTTTAAAATGTCCCATTGCTCTCCAGTGTTTCCAAGATGAAGTTCAGCTTTGCCCTCCAGTCTAGGCCAGGCCTCCAGACCAAACATTGCCACTTAGCTCAACTAAATTTCTTATGATTTCCCAACTGTTTCAGTTTCCCTCATGCCTCTGGGCCTTTGCACGTGCTGATCCCTCTGCTACAGCACCATTCTCTCTTCTTCACTCTGCCAACCACTCTCCCTTTCAAACTCCACCAGCAATGACTTCCTGAACGACTGAAGCTCCATTGGCCTAATTGGGCACCCTGACTCCTACAATTTCTCTCCTCCTGACACCTCTGCACTGCACTGTAGAGATGTGTTTGCTGGCTTGTCCCTGCCTCCACCTGAGCAGGAAATGTGTTCTTCCCCACTGCATGGCACAGGGCCTGCAAGACTGAGTACTTAGTGTGTGTTTGTCGACTGACTTAGTGAATGAGTGAGTACAAATTCTTGCCTGGGAGCAGAGAAAGAGGAGAAAACAAAAGAGCTGGGCCCAGGGAGAGAGTGGGAGACAAAGCAGAGCCTTTGAGGGTGCAAGGCTCCCTCCCACAGAGGATGTGGATGGTCCCCAGCTTGCCTGACTTGTCAAAATGTAGCTGAAGTGAACAGTGTAGCCCATGTCACCCATGGAGGGATGCTCACCAGAGCCTGACCTGGAATCAGAAAGGTGAGCCCTCTGTTCTCCTAGGTCCTCCTAGAAAGAGTATTGAGTGGCTCTGCTTACCCCACTCAGGCCCCAAGTGACCCCACTGACTGAAGCCTCCTGCCCGACCTTCTGAGCTTCCTGATGTTCCTGTCGGGCTCCCGCAGTACAAGTGTAGATTTGCTCCTGCGTCCATGGGAGAAGATGGTGTGGGCTGCCAGGCCATGGACAGTCTGAATCTGGTGAAATGGGCATATGGGCCGAGATCTCAGGACTGCTGCTTTCTCTGCTGTCTTGAGTGAGAGACTTCACTCCTCTGCTCCTCAACTTCCCAATTTTAAAATGAGGATAATAATCTTATGAACTCATGAGGCTGTTGAGAATATTGAAGGCAGGGCAGCTCTGACGGCCTCCCTGCCCCAGCCCCTTGGTGTGGGTTGACCTCTGCCATGGATGGGTGGGGTCCACTTGGGCCCCTGGGGGCTCCTCTCCTGTGAACCACTTGCCCAGTTACCCTATGGATGTGGCCCTCACATTTACAGTCCTTGGGGAAATTGTAAGCGTGTCCATGCCCAGATAGATTGAGATGGAGCAGGTCTGGTGATTTGTTTTCCCTAAGGCTCCTACATGGTCCTAATTAAGCATCCAGGGCTGAGAAATTTCCTGGGACCCCTGCACTGGTTCTGGCTCTAACTTTCTAGAGAGAGGTGAGTAAGGCCCTGACTGCACACCTCTCTTCTGGACTTCACTCTCCTCAAATGAGAAAAGGGCTATGCTGGATTTGTAATATTTGAGACTTTGGCAAGGCTGGGGCAGTGGGTGAAAGGGTGGCCAGGCTGGCCCCACCCTGCCACCCATGGTTCAGGCCACTTGGATCTGCTTTGCATGATAGCCTTCTGCACTTTTCATTTCGGAAAGGGGTCTGTCTGTTGCTTTGAAAACCTGGTTTAAAAATCCCTGAGGCAGAGAATGTCTGAGGCCCTGGCCTCCTGGGAAAGCCTTCAGGCCTCTTCTGCTGAGAGGTTAGTAAGCAGTGCCAAAGGTCCAGCGTGGCACTTAGAACCGATGTGGTGGATGAGAGGAAAATCCCCTCAAAGTCTGAAAAGAGAGGAGAAATGACAAAGGGGCAGAGCCATTGATAGTGGGCAAGCCCATCTTGTCTACATCAGAATCAAGGCGCTTGCAGGGCTGAGGCTGAGGTTACCCACATATGGGCCCAGCCCTGTAACCCAGGCCCTGCTAGCCAGCAACTCCTAAAGTCCCAGGCCACCAATGCCTTGAGCCCACAGGACCTCCTTCCCCAACAAGAATCTGTCTTGACACCCAAGGTGGGGAAGGGGTGGTGGGACTCTGTTGGGGGCGCAGGGTTAATGGTTAAACTGCCTGGTCCTCCCTGGGGAGGAGATTAATATTTGAACACTGGACGAGTCACAGGAAATACCACTCATGGAACTGTCACCAAGGCCAGCACACTTATCAGAAATAAAAAATTAACTCTTCAGCTATTCCGGGTTACAGGGCCAAGGCCTTCCCAGCATTCTGTGGGAATGTTTCAGGGTCACCCTCGCAGTTGCATGGCCTGCTCTACTGGGCTATTTATTGCTGTTTACAGAAGCTGATACCCTCTCAGAGCTGGCTGGTGGAAAGTCTTTGGCTCTCCCTAGGGAAGAATGTTCCAGAGAGACTGTGTGGTGGCGGGGAAGGTGTGGGCTTGGCAGTCAGACAGACCCAGGCTTGTGTGCTGCTGTCACATAGAGGCTGTATGACTTGAGCAAGACACTGATCCTCTCTGGGCCTTAGTGTCCTCACCTTTTCTTCTTGTCTCTGCCAGCTAGTTGCCCACTCCCAACGAACATGGGCAGGAAGAATGGCTGGCTGCTTTGCGGGGGGTTGACTTTTTCCATTGAGGTGAAATTCACATACATTTAGAGTGAGCAATTTAATGGCATTTAGTTAATTGTTAATTATGTTAAACACAGTATGACTCATTACATTTAATTTTTACATGTGATTACCCACTATTTAATTTTTTCCTCTTATTAATATGATTCAAACAATCTTTATTTGTGGTCAAATGCCATTTTCTACATTGTTTCTTAAAAAGCAATATTATTTAGGTTTTGATGTCAGTTGTATATTTATAAGTATTATGTTTTACATTTTATTAACTGAGAGGATCTGTTAAAATATCCAATTCTGGAGGATTAACATATTCATATAATTGTGTCAATATTCTGTATGTGTTCTGGTGTAATAGTGCTAAATACATACATCTTCTGACAAAAAAGAAATGTTAGCGTGGACATTCACAAAACCATGAAACTACCACATTATCTAGTTCCAAAACATTTCAGCACCCCAAAGAAAACACAAATCTACTCTCTGTCTCTATGGATTTGCTGACTCTGGACATTTCATATAAATGGAATCATACCATATGTGGTCTTTTATGTCTGCTTTCTTCCACTGAGCATAATGTTTTTGAGTCTGGTCCATGTTGTAGCATACATCAGTATTTCATTCATGCTGGCTTTTAATGCAGTTTTTCCTAACAAACATTCCCAGGTCCTTTTCTTGATTTTTCTTCTTGCTCCTAATGGCTTTTGGCAGACAGATACCACCCCTGGCCTAGAACATTCTCCACCCTTCGTGTATCCCAATGCTTTCCTTGGCACAACTGATCTTGGCTCATTTTCCAGAAACAAGTAATTTATAAACATTTTAGACATCCTATTTGTTTACTTCCTAAAATAGCCTGTGCAGTAAGTAGCATTATTTCAATTTCACAGATGAGGAAATTGAGGCTCTGGGAGACCCAGAATGACCCAGAGCTGAGTGTTTTAACTCTAAACCCTGATGGCCTCACACTCCCAAGAAGGGATTTGCTTTAGAAAAGAGAGAGAGGGAGAGTCAATGCCAATCTTGAATTAGTGTGAGAGGAAGCATGAAACTAAGAGCTCAGGTCAGGTGAAGAGGAGCTCTTGGGATGGATGAGGAGGATTCTGTGGGACAAGGACCAGTGTGTACAGTTCCTGGGAGGAGAAGGGCTCAGCATACAATGTTAAGAAGCTCGCTTCAAGCTGGCCTCCTGGAGGGAGACTTGGCAGGCTACTCCAAAAAGTGGCCTCAGCCTCAGGTTTGAAGGGTCCTTTATCTCATATAGAACAGCCTCCATTCACCATCTCAAGCGTTTCCCAGCTTCCTAATTCCATGACACTTTCTGTGGTGGGAAACTCACTACTTTCAAGGCAGTTTATCCCATGGAATGGCTTGTGCTTCTTGGTTTAAAGAAAAACACCCCCCTGCCACCCCAGGCTCTTTAGCTGCTCCTCCTTTGCTGTGCTTTTAAATGCCTTTGCCACCCTCAAACTTAAGTTTCTCCCACACCATCCCGACCATTTCTGTGTGTGGTCCAGCCATCACAAGAAGGGCAACACTTTTCCTGAGCTAAATGCTATAGGTCAGGTCATTAGTGAAACTGAGGAAACTTCACCCGGTTGCCCTGTGGATGGCCTAGGGATGGGGCTGTGGTGCCACTGAGAAGGGCAAGGGGAGACATGATGAAGCTAGGTATCAGGGGCTCCTCAGGAAGTCCTCCTGAGCCACTGTGGGGTCTTGGGGAGGAGAAAGGGTGAGTGCAGGTGAGCAGGGTCATGAACATGCCAGGGAGATAGATATGGCAGCTCTAGGCAGTAGGAAAGTCAACAGTGACCAAAGCAGAAGCTAAAGGAGGACATATGGGGACAACGCAGGAGGAACTTGGACTCACTGGTGATCATTCGCAGGCACAGTGAACATCAGGGGACATGGAGTGTGTGTGGAGGAGCTTTGGAGAGGACCCACTGCCCAATCCAGCATGGTCCCAGGAGGCCTGGCTTTATCCTGGCACCATGTCACTGCACCCTGACCCATTGCTCCTGAAATAGTCCCAGGTTATCATCCAGCCATCTAAGCATGTCTATAAATAAATCAAGGACTGCAGGATGGATGCACCTCTGTGGGCGAACACAGGGCAGACCTGCAGTGTGCAGAGGGCTGGCAGGCTGCACGCCAGGCACCAGGGTGTGTGGGGGGTCTGGAGGCTTCCCAGGCACTGTCCTGCCTTCTCAGTCACTTTTCAGTATTCCAGCCCCCCCCGCCCCCCCCCCTAACAGACCTGCCTCTGGGGCCACCTCTTCATCCCAGGGCCATAGTAGGACAAAGGGGGCTGATGTTACTTAGTGACCACTCTGGGCCTGGCCTAGTGCCAGTTGGTTCACAAGTATGAATGAAACCAATTTTTGTCCATAAACTCCAGTGGGCAAAAATAGAACTGCCTCCATTTTCTATAACATTAATTCTGACCACATTCTCCTGGATGGCAGAATCCTACACCTTGCTATTTTCTGGATCTTCTCCACAGAGATTCACTTGGCACCATCTGGTCTTAAGCTTTGCTCCAGAGAGTGGGGGCTGACAGACCCTGTTTCTGGAAGCATGAGTTCTGCAAGGCTGTCTGTGTCCTACTCATCTATACATGACCTCACAGCTCTCTTGCCTCTGGACTATTCCACCATCCAGGTGGGCAGGCAGCAAGGCACTCTCTCTCTTTCTGGAAACTTCTGTCTTGCTCTCACCTCCCCTCCCTGTCTCCCTAATCTGAGGAAAGTCTTGCTCCTTTTCTGTTTTCTCTTAAGCATTTTGATTACACCAGAGTTTCTCTTCAACCCCCCAGGGGCCTTTGGAATTGCAAGCCAAGAAGATTGTAGGTATTCCAGCCACCCTCTGAGACAATGAACCAGTAAACTGGGGAGGAAGGACAGAGAAAGGGGGAAAAATATCGGGAGAAAAAAAAAAAGAACTAAGATTAATAGATTGAAAAATATTTCATTGTACATTCAAATCATTTAATTCTCACTAAAATCCTAGGGGTATTGCTACGCTCATGTTATAGATGAGGAAACTGAGGCTCATAGAGGTGAGTGAGAGGTCCACAGTAGATTGAGGCACAAAGCTCACCCTATGTCCACCACATCACCTGCCTCAAGCCAGTATTCCGTGCTGTCCAACTGGGCTACGGGCACCTGGCAGCTCCTCTGCTCCACCAGGTGGCATTTGTGGTCCTATGTTGTCTTTTCTTGTTTTCCCACTTAAACTTCCCCAGCCTTTTATCCCATTCCCTCCAGCCAGGCAGTTAGTGATGACAGTGACCATCACGAAGGCTGGAGGATTGGGAGGCATGCCCCTCACCTGCCCTGTGCTCTGCCCACCCACGCAGCAGCTAATTTATATTTATTTTAGCCCTGCCTTTCCAGAGGAAGTGAGCCCTTCCTAGTGGCTCAGGAGCAGTGGCCCTATTTACAAAGCTCTCCCATCCCCTATCTCACTAGATTGCCCTCACTCCTAACTCAGGTTGTTACAGAACCCCTGGGCTGCTCCAGTTGAAAACAAACCCACGGGCTCTTTAGTTAGGGGCCCGATTGCCCGCCGCCAAAATATAACTCTCAATACCAGAGTTTGGTGAAAAGAAAAAGAATTGTTTATTTAACAGTTATATAGATTTAGTTACTTGCGGATTTCTGTTGTTAAGTCTTATGCTCTTTAAAATACCCACAAACACATATCCTTGCCTCCCCCCCTTCCAAACCAGGCTAGTTTTAGGGAAGTCAGAGAAACCGTTTCCCTACTTTCCCAACACAGTTCAGCTTTACCAGCAGCTGCCAATCATTCAATCTGATTGGGGAGGTCCTTTCTGTGCTGTGGTGCCCTCCAGCTCTCAATGCAGAACCACCTGGATTCTCAGCCTCCTTGCAAACTGCCTTCTTTCTGCAAACCGGGTGGATCTTCTCTCCTTCTCAAAACTGCATGGCGAGAGCCTCTTAAAGCAGCCTGGAGACCCCTTCTCCAAGCCACATGGAGAAGGCCCCTTCACCAAGCCACGTGGAGGGAGCACACGAGAGAGCGAGAGCGAGCGCACGAGCGCACCAGAGAGAGTCTGAGCGCCAGAGCCAGAGCGCGAGAGCGAGAGCCACAGCGCCAGTGAGAGCCAGAGCCCGAACGAGAGCTTGAGAGAGTCTCAGAGCCAGAGCCAGAGAGAGTCTGAGCGCGAGAGTCTGAGAGAGTCTCTGAGTGAGAGCCCGAGCCTGCCAGAGAGAGTCCGAGTCAGAGCGCCAGAGCGAGAGCCAGAGTGCCAGTGAGAGCCAGAGCCGGAACGAGAGCTTGAGAGACCCCGCTAAAATGTCTGCAGCTGCTTATATATCCCTGACTGCGTCATCTGACGCAGTGGGCGTTGCAAACAGTTCTGACCATTCACAGACCCTTACGTAGGCTCTGTGTGCTTTCCATACCATCCCCTGGTTCAAGACTCCTCCCATCCGCCTGAGGCTTTGGATGCATTAAAGCCATTTGCATAAGAAAGACAGTAGCCACCAGCCTCAGGCATGTGGAAGCATTTGAAAAGCTGCTTACTTCTCCCCATCCCCCAGCAGCAAACTCTGGGGATTTTTGGACTCTCCTGTTTCTGTAACAGTTTCCCCCCTTTCAGACTAAGACCCTTTATAATCTTATAAAGGACAATGGGCGAAGGTCTCATGCTCTTCTAACTGCTTCCTGCTGAACGTGGTCGTCGTCCTACCTACCCTTGGGTCTAGAAATCCCTAATAAGAGTGGGGATGTAGGGGAGGGTGCCCTTCCCACATGGGGAAGAATCTTGCAGAGTCCAGGTCAGTTGGCTATTCCTGGGTAGCAGCATGCTTGGTTTCCAAGGGCTGGTACTGCTGGACAAGCTGGCATTCTTGTCGTATTCTGAGGGCAACAGACTTGGCAACAAGGTTAAAAAAACACAATTCAACCTATAACCTCTATATACAAAAGGCAGGGATTAATTTTTCAATGTCCCACGTTAGGAAAAGAAATGGCTTCTTTGGAGGAAGGTGTGCAGGGCACGTCACACCTGTTCAAAGCCCTTTTGCCCACTATACTTAGTTTGGGCTGAGGGGTATAAATTTTGGATTTCCCCCCTCTCAGACCTCTGGGCCCTTTCTGTCCAAGCCATTAGGACAGAAAAAAAACCAGTTTTAAAGTGAAGCCTGCAGACCACCCCATACTTCACCAACTCAGCCACTTAGTTCAGCCAAACCGTTGAGTCTCAGGAGGTGACAATGCAGATGGGCTTCTTAAGTGAGGCCTATATGTACAGATAATTACTCAGGTAGAGATCATAGGCTTATGCCCTATGAAAACAGAAAGAACATGCATGTTAAATCGCACAACACAATTGACAAACCAGTCTTCAAATCTGAGAGACTGTCTTATTGTTAAGACATCCAGTTGCAAGGCACTTGACATTCTTCTTGCCTGTAAATAAAGCATTCTTGATAATGTCACAGACTTGGTTTAACTTTCAAATGGAAAACAAACTTTATAGACAGTTAGCTGCACTGAGCATTGCAATTTTTCTTAAGTCATGATTTTTCTCCTTAAGATCACCCTCCTTGCCAGTAAAGGGACTGCATTAAGTCCAGTTTTTAATTTAGCCTGTTCATTTGCATAAACACAACAAGAGCAGTGATTGATCACATATGATCTTAAAGTCTACTATGCTGGAACTTATACAAGGAACCTTCATGTTGACTTTTAGTTTGCCCATTAGGGCACAGAAGCTGAGCCACATACCTGCCATTCAGCCTTGCCTGCAAACACCTGCTTTCCCAAATCCTTTGGGTTTTCCATTGTGCCTTAAGGTTCTTTCTATCCATCCTTCAGGAAAGCAACCTTCGTTCCTTCCCTGGAAAGACTGCCATGAACCGCACAACCAACCAAGGTGTCAGGCCTTTTTCCTTCTGGGCTTTCCTTAGCTTCAAAAGTCAAGTCCAGTTCCTCAGGGCTTTCTGGTAACAACCAGAGCCTAAGCATGCCTCCTTCAGGCATGTCATTCCAGTCAAAGTCTTGGTTAACAATACCTTTATTAACAACTGGTCTTTTTAGTTTTATGCAAAGAAACCTAATGTAATTACTTACTCCTTTAAATTGCCAAATTCTGGAGGGATCAGGTAGGAGAAAAATACACAGTGTGAAGGAAAATCCTTGTCCTTCTAATATTCCCAAAATTGCATTTCCATGCCTTATACTTTCTTTTGTTCACTTTCCTACATGTGAAGTTTTTTTTTTTTAACTTTCTCTGGGAAACCTCAATTTTCCTTTCAGATTATATGGCCAGTACCAATACAGAGAATTCCAGACACTTCCTAGGTCTCAGAGAATTCTAGACCTTACATAGGTCTCCAGTGGCTAATGCCAAACCAATACAGGGAATTCCAGATGACCTTTCCTAGGTCCCAAGGCTAAATGCCAATCCAGGGAATTCCAGATGACCTTTCCTAGGTCACCAATGGCTAATGCCAAACCAAAGAATTCCAGACCCTTCCAAGGCCTCAGAGAATTCTAGACCTTACATAGGTCTCCAGTGGCTAATGCCAAACCAATACAGGGAATTCCAAATGACCTTTCCTAGGTCCCCAATGGCTAAATGCCAATACAGAGGTACAGTAACCATACAATTAGACCACAAGTAGTTGAGGTTTCCCTTTTCCCAGGTTTAAAAACTTTCACAACCTTTCTATATGTTTACCCATTCAGATTTAACCATAACCCATTTCCAATTCTTTTCCACACTGTAAAGGACTCTACCCAAACTCAGTATTTGGCAGCTAAAATTCCCTAGATTTGCAAGCACATGCCTAAAGCAAAAGAAACACTTTTAATCTGTGTTTCAGTTCACTGTCCTTTTTTTCGAAAGAGTAATTTCAAATCTTCTTCCGGAGTGCAGGTCCAACTTTCCCTTTCGGTGTCAGTCACAGCAGCAGGGTCTGTGTCCTCCTCAGGCGGTGCTCGTTTTACCCGTGTGTGGTGTATCCAGGGCTTGATTCCTACCAGCTTCAGCGAAGCATGTGTTGTTAGCAAAACATCATAGGGACCAGTCCATTGTTCAGCCAGCTGCTGTTCAGGACCTTGCGTCTTCCAGGTCTTCAGTAAGACTCTGTCCCCAGGTCCGAATGGGTGCAAGGGTTTTCATTTCTACTTCCCTTCTTACGATTTGGACACTCATTTTTCCAAAGGCCCTTCTTTCTGCAATAGGGACACTGGTCCTTGCCCAATGGTTCTTTCCTCCTCTCTTTAGGGTCCTGTTTCTTCCTTTGGCCTCTCCAGCCTGTTTTAAAGAACATCAGGTCCTGTCTTCTCTTTTCTACTCCCCTTGCATGGTAAACTTTAAATGCGATGTCCACTAACTGAGAGGGGCTCATTCCTAATACTCCATCTATACGCTGGAGTTTCCGTCTAATATCTGGGGCACTCTGCCCAATAAATGTCATGTTCACCATTCTTATGTTCTCTTGTGCCTGTGGATCAACATCAGTGTACTTTCTATAGGCTTGATAGATCCTCTCTAAGAACTCAGAAGGATCCTCATCTGGTTTTTGCTGAATAGTCTGTACCATATTCAGGCTTTTTGGCTTGGGTACCCCTTTTCTAAGTCCTTCCAATATACACTTCCTGTAGTGTTTCAAAGGAACTAGGCCTCCACCATTTGGGTCCCAGTTAGGCTCTGTCCAAGGAATTGCCACAGTTGGGTCGGGGGTCCCATGGGGATCCTCTCCATGGAGACGCTGAGCCTCTTCATTAGCCTTACTTGTAACCAGTCGCCTCTCATCCCCAGTTAGCAGAATATTTAGGAGAGCCTGTACATCTGCCCAGTTCGGGTTATGAGTGGCAAAAATGGAGGCAACAAGCTCTGCCATTTTCTGAGGATCTTCCCTATATGAGGGGTTAGAATTCTTCCAATTTAGCAAATCTGAAGTGGAAAACGGAGTATGGGCCCAATAGTAGCCAGAGGGCTGGCCTTGCTGATTTATTCCACCTATTGGGTACTGCCGTAGAGGGAATTGGCTTGCTCCAAATTGGGAGGTCCCCTGACTATACTGAGTTCCTTGGCGGGTTCTGGCAGGGGAGACCCACTCCTTCTCCTGTAAGGATGGAGTTATTGACCTTGCAGTCACTTCAGAGGCCGGCTCCAAAAAGGGTGGCGCGAGAGAAGTCCCTTGAGCTTGCAAAGGGGCGGGCGCCCCGGAAGGCATTTCCATCTGTGAAGGTGGTACAGCAAGAGCTGCGGCCACCTGCAAAAGGCGCTGAGCCTCAGTAGCCACCGTCTCTGAAACCCCGGGAGCTGCCGCTGGCGCCACAGTCGCGGAAGCCTGGGCCCCCTGCAGAGGGGGTGGAGCCACTGCTGCGGAAGCTCCGGCCTCCTGAACCGCCGCCACCTGTGCCTGGCTTGGTACCAAATTAGGGCCTTTGTCTCCCGGATTTAGAGAATTAAAGAGGGCTACTTCCTCATTCTCCCTTTCTTCCGGCGTTTGACTCTCAGGAAAAGGCTTTGAGACCTCTTTTTTCCTCTGCACCATTATTTGGGCCTCCATTTCTGCTAAGGTCTTATTATGCAACTCTGCAAATGCATTTAGATAATAAACATCTTCCCAATTTCCTGATTGCAGGCAGTACCTTTTCAATTGCTTAATGACATGATAATTCAGGGTACCATTCACAGGCCACCTTTTCTTACCACCCAGAACATACTCAGGCCAAACAGTATTACAATAATAAATTAATATTTTCTTAGTCATAGGATAACGACAGTACATATCCCAATTTTCCAAAATTCTCTCCAGTGGGCTGCCATCAGGGACTTGCCCAGAACTGCTCTTATTAACCCAGACATACATGCTAATGGCTATAACCAAAACAATCCCAAGGACTAGAAAACATATATACCACTCTGGCATCCATAATTCTTTTACGTCCAGGAATTCTCCTAATCGGACAAACAAATCTAGTATCCACGATGCCATTATTTTAGAAATACACAGAAATAATTTTTAGCAAACAACCTTACTTCTCTAATCTCTTCCCAGTTCTGTTTTCTTTTCACCACACAGGCGTACTTAGGCGGTCGGCACCCTCAGAAGGTGTCTCCCAAGTGGGTCGACCTGCCACGGGCAATTATTAACGTCCCACCTGGGGTCGCCAAATTGTTACAGAACCCCTGGGCTGCTCCAGTTGAAAACAAACCCACGGGCTCTTTAGTTAGGGGCCCGATTGCCCGCCGCCAAAATATAACTCTCAATACCAGAGTTTGGTGAAAAGAAAAAGAATTGTTTATTTAACAGTTATATAGATTTAGTTACTTGCGGATTTCTGTTGTTAAGTCTTATGCTCTTTAAAATACCCACAAACACATATCCTTGCCTCCCCCCCTTCCAAACCAGGCTAGTTTTAGGGAAGTCAGAGAAACCGTTTCCCTACTTTCCCAACACAGTTCAGCTTTACCAGCAGCTGCCAATCATTCAATCTGATTGGGGAGGTCCTTTCTGTGCTGTGGTGCCCTCCAGCTCTCAATGCAGAACCACCTGGATTCTCAGCCTCCTTGCAAACTGCCTTCTTTCTGCAAACCGGGTGGATCTTCTCTCCTTCTCAAAACTGCATGGCGAGAGCCTCTTAAAGCAGCCTGGAGACCCCTTCTCCAAGCCACATGGAGAAGGCCCCTTCACCAAGCCACGTGGAGGGAGCACACGAGAGAGCGAGAGCGAGCGCACGAGCGCACCAGAGAGAGTCTGAGCGCCAGAGCCAGAGCGCGAGAGCGAGAGCCACAGCGCCAGTGAGAGCCAGAGCCCGAACGAGAGCTTGAGAGAGTCTCAGAGCCAGAGCCAGAGAGAGTCTGAGCGCGAGAGTCTGAGAGAGTCTCTGAGTGAGAGCCCGAGCCTGCCAGAGAGAGTCCGAGTCAGAGCGCCAGAGCGAGAGCCAGAGTGCCAGTGAGAGCCAGAGCCGGAACGAGAGCTTGAGAGACCCCGCTAAAATGTCTGCAGCTGCTTATATATCCCTGACTGCGTCATCTGACGCAGTGGGCGTTGCAAACAGTTCTGACCATTCACAGACCCTTACGTAGGCTCTGTGTGCTTTCCATACCATCCCCTGGTTCAAGACTCCTCCCATCCGCCTGAGGCTTTGGATGCATTAAAGCCATTTGCATAAGAAAGACAGTAGCCACCAGCCTCAGGCATGTGGAAGCATTTGAAAAGCTGCTTACTTCTCCCCATCCCCCAGCAGCAAACTCTGGGGATTTTTGGACTCTCCTGTTTCTGTAACAAGGTGACCAGCTATGCCACTGTGGACCCAAAACTACCCCGACCCCACAGTGACCCGAGTCCTTTGATTTGTCCCTTCCCTGCAAGAGCTCCCAAGGTAGGCTAGGACAGGACGCCCTCCCTCCCTCCCCCAACTCAGAGCAGGAGCCTGGTGGGGAGTGGAGTCTGAGGTTCTCCACTCACACCCTGGAGCACAGGTGGTCCCTGCAAGCAGCCAGAGGCCACACAGACCACCCTGCTCTCTGGCCATAGTCCCTCTAGCCCAGCTGCAGCCATGCACCACCTGTACTGGGACTTACTTAATAATTTTTCCTTTAAGATAATTGGCTCTTTTTCATCATACTGTATGAGGGGTGGCCCCAAAACCCTGGTATTTATTTACAAAAAAATTGTGTATTTATTCTTACATGGTTAAATTTTGATTACCTTCAAACTATTCTCCATTTGATGTAATACACCTACCAAGATGTTTTTTCCACTGCTCATAACAGTTTTTTTTTTTTCCTTTTTCAAGGATGAGGCAAAGGGACTCAGAAAGCAGAAAAGGAAACAGAGCTTTAATTTGTATCCATTTTTTAACTTTTTAAAAGTTCATTTTATCAAATGATACATTTTGTTTAAAAAAAGTTTACACAGTTGAAGAGAAAGCAGAGGTCAGCAGTATCTTTAATACTGAAAGACTAAATCAAAGACTTTGTTTTTAACAATCCCCTCTCCCTGACCCTAAAACATTATTGTGAGCCTTATTATAGGAAGGACTGTCTCTACAGCTCAAGTTTCACCCTCAAAGCAGCTACCCTCTCTCCTTCAGCCTCTTTCCCGGCTGTCACGTCACGTCACAGCAAGGCTGGCATCGGGGAGAGCCGGTGGGGCTGTGCCACAAGAGCCCAGGCCGCCGTCACTGCCCAGCCCCACAGGTCCGGCGGCCAGGCGTGGGGGCGGGGCACGGGAGCAGGCAGAGTAATAAAAGGGCAGCTGGAGGCCAGGGAGCCAGCAGCAAAGGGAGGGGCGAGAGGACCAGAATTCAAGGCATGTGAGGGTCAGGGGTCAAACAAGCAAGATCCATCAGATTAGTTGTCAATTCACCCTAAGGAAGTCTTAAAGGGGGGAAGAGAAGCTGCTTAGATCCTTTCGAGAAGATCTGCTCTCAGATCTTAGGGAGGATAAGTGAGAAATAAATGCTAGCTAACATTCACACGACTGCTTTAAGCATTTTACGTTGTCGTAAATCGCACCCATGACCCCCATTTTACAGGCCGAAAGCTACAGCACATGAAGTTAAGGAAGCTGTTCAGGGACACACAGCACAGTGGAGCCAAGGCCTAAAGTCAGGCTGCCCCCATATCCCGGTGCTGCTGCTGCTGCCCACCGGGGGAGGAGGGGGTCGCCGCGGGAGGTGGTGCCCGGCAGTGCCAGACTCACTACTCCTGTCTTCAGAAAATGACAAGCAGCCTGAGGCTCTGTGCTTCAGGAGGGAAAGTCTGTTCAGAGGGCAGATCTGTAACTTGCTGATATGATCCAAGCAGTCTCCCACCAGTCTGTGTACCCATTTTCACAAGACATTCCTCTCTTTCTTGACTGAGCTTGCAAGAAAAATGGTTAAGCGCAAGACACTGTTTGTGGCCCCACCCCAGCCCCAGTAGTCCTATGGCTGCATCCTTTTCCTGGATGCCTGCAGCGAACCCTGTTGCCATTTCCCTGCTGGGGCTCCGAGGGCCATGGCCTAAGGGTTAACACCTCATATCCTCCCTTCTTTCAAGCCTAATCCTCATCCTGAGCTGGGTGCATTCCAAACACACCTGGAGCAGGTCAAGATGAGCCTGGCCCATGGCCGCCCCTTCATTTCCCCTGGCAGGAGATTAGATGGGACGCTGATTAATCACTCATTACTTAGGTCCTCACTGCTGGCCAGCCCTCCTTGCTCATAACAGTTTTGAACTCGTCGATTTTGGTGCCTTTTAGTGCTTCTGCAGTTGTTTTTCTTGTTTTGTTTGGTTTGCTTTTGTTTTTCCACTTCTTTCATATCAGCAAAATGCTCCCCTTTGAGGACTTTTTCCATCTGGGAAAACAGAAAAATGTTGCTGCTTGGTGTGAGATCAGATGAATAGGGAGGGTGGGGCATGGGGGTCATGCTGTCTTGGGGCAAAAACTGCTGAACACTCAGCATGGTGTGGGCAGGTGCACTCATAAATCACCCATCATGAAATGGACGAACACATTGAAAGAGTCTTAAAAAAAAATTCACTGAAACTGAGTGCAGCCCCTCACAACAACACCAGCTGGTACAGTGATACAGATGGGCCCCTAGAACACTCACCTAGTGGGGAAGGCTGCACTACAAGGGGCCTGCCCTCCAGAACATAATTCCATTTGGGGGGGGGTCCCCCTTGTACATTAGATCTTAGACAAATTCATCCTACATAACTGCAACTTTGTGCGCCTTGACTAACTAACCTCTTGCCCTTTTCCCCACCTCTCTACTGTCTGCTTCTACGAGTTTGACTTCCTTTGGATTCCACAGATGAGTGAGATCATGTAGTGTTTGTCTTTCTGTATCTGACCTATTTCTTTTAGCATACTTGTAATGTCCTCCAGGTTCATCCACGATATCATAAATGGATGGATTTCCTTCTTTCTTATGGCTGAGTAATATTTTATTGTCGTTTTCTTTCTCTATTTATCCTTCAATGGACATTTAGGTTATTTTCATATTTTGGATATTGTGAATAATGCTGCAGTAAACATAGGGGTACAGATATCTCTTTAAGGTAATGCATACTTATTTCATTTCCTTTGGATAAATACCCAGAAGTGGAAGTGCTGGATCATACAATTGTTCTACTTTATTTTTTTGAGGAACCCCCATACAGTTTTCCACAGTGGCTGCACCAGCTTACAGTCCCACCAACAGTGCACAAGGGTTCCCTTTTATCCAACTGACTTTTTTTGTAACTTAACCTTATCCTAAACAATAGTTGCTATAAAACCACAATGTGATATGCTAGTTCTATAACTTTTTAATACATATTAAAAATTCACTTTAAAAAATGTGTAACTGTTAAGACCTAGCCAGATGGTATATGCCCTGACTGGGTATCAAACCCAGGGTTCGATACCTGGTCTGGGCTCATACGTAGACTGTGGGTTTGATCTCTTGTTGGGGTGAGTATGGGAGGCAAATGATTGACGTTTTTGTCTCACATCGATGTCTCTCTCTCTCTCTCCCTTCCTCTCTCTCTCTAAAATGGATAAAACATATCCTCAGGTGAGGGTTTTTTAAAATGCTTATAAAAATGTGAAACTATTAAAATTAAAAGTGTTCTATCATGTACCAGCTAAAAGTGCATGCCATGTGAGATGTGGTCCTTGCATGCTTAGACCCTGGATCTGTTCCAACACTTTCCACGACCAGACAGTGAAGCCGAGGCTGGGAGAGAGTGTGACCATTGTCACAACGCACAGACATGAACAATGCATGTGGAGTTAGGTTCCAGGTCTGCTGCCACCAAGGGTCAGCCTAGCAGGAGGGGTCCCGGCTCCACCTTTATAAGTTCTGTCACCCTGCACATGTCACTTTACCTTTCCGAAGCTGGGTTTCCTCATCTCTGCTGGGGTCAGTGATGCTGCCTGTCCCCTACGGGCTCCACAGTGTTTGATTCTTGTCCAGAACAGGCCTAGAGAGCCCCTTCCCCAAACTTCTCTCTCCACGTGTCTGCTATAAAGGGCATGGCAGTGAACCAGCTGGCAGGGGAGCCCCACAGGGGAGTCTGCTCCCCTTTCTTCTTCATTTCTCACCACCAGCCACTTCCACCCTGCCTTTTGCCAGTACCAAGCCAGTGTCCCTGTGGAATCAGCCTGACATGATGCAGGTCAGGAAGCCTGCCAGATGCCCTGGCACCCTCCCCATCTGTCTGGCCAGCCAGACATGGGTTGTCCAGCCTCATGGACTGGAACCGTGGGCCAGTGTCCTGATTGACCTGGTCAGCTCAGCCCTGATTCCATTTTTCCCAAAGTGAGGAAAGAGGCTTTGCATTTTTTTATAGTTGGGAGGGGCTGCCCCTACTTCCACTAGCTGGCAGGGAGGCTGTGCTCTGAGCCAGGCACGTGCCACCACAGAGATCTCTGCAGAAAGAGAGTAGACGAGGGGCTAGCCTCATCCTCCAGGCTTCAGACATTGGAATAGCTCTGAGAGGAGAGACACAGTGGATCACCTGTAAAGGGCCCTCCCAGGACCATGTTGCTGTCCCAAGGGCTTCTAGGGAAGCCAGAGTCACCCAGGGGCCTACAAACTCTAGGATGCCCTGCTCAGGCCTGGTGAGCAGTGTCCAGAGCTGGAATCTGGACAACCAGCAATCTGGACAGCAGTGAAGCTCTGGGGAAGTTCCAGACAGGGAGCAGCTCAAGCCCCTCCTCGTCCAGGGCTCACTGTGAGAGTTGGGTGAAGGATCAGGAATATCCAAGGGGCTTCTCATCTTTCACATTCCTTGAAGGACACAGACACATGGTCCTTTTGTTCTATAGATGCTTTGACAGTTCTGTGGGAGCCACTTCCAAACCCTGCCCTCTGTGCCCACGGTCTCTCCCCTCCATTTCCTGCCACTTCTCTTGCCAAGGCCACAGCCTGACCTATCATCCCTCCAGCTGCTTTACTTCCAGAGCCCCCAGCCCTACATCCTCATCTCAGGTCTTACCTCCTCCCACCCCCACCCCCTTTTCCTTTCTCCTCCTCCTCCTCCCTCTGGGCGCTGATCCTACTGCCTGGTCACATCTGCCTTCACTTTCCCAACTCTCAGTCCCCTCCCTGCATCCTCTAAGCTTCAGACCCTGTTTCCTCTCCACCTCTTGGCCTCTCCCCAGCATCCTCAGCCTGGCTGCAGTGGGGGTTGGTGCCACCTGGACACAGGACAAGTGGGCAGAGCCTGTGAGTGTCTGAACTTGCAAGCAGTGGGGTCAGGCATTCCTGGCCTCCCTTTCCTGGCTTTGTGAGTCCAGGCACCCACTGGCTGCACTGCTGTGGAGTAAATGAGCTCCCATGTGTAAAGCACACCCCTGCTAGCACCCAGCCGGACCTGACCAGCAGGGGACTGGAAGGCTAGGACCTTAACATGGAATTTAGAAGTCAAGTGTGGCTCCCATGTTTGCTGAGTGACTATGCTGTGCTCGGTCTGTTGCAGGTGCAGATTCCTGCTCTCACAGGCTCTCTGCCCAATAGGGGGAGCTGTCTGCACCTCAGAACCAGGGGGAGCCGCCCACTGGCAGTGACCTTCCTGGCCCTAGGGAGCTGCCTGTCTCACTCTCTCAGATTTGTTCCTGGGAGCCAAGGGTGTGGTTCTGAGCCCAGAAAGAGGGTCCCACACTGTGGGGAGGAGGGAGGAGCAGTAAGGAGATTCTCAAAGCAGACAGCAGCATCTCTAAGGAGTTCTTACAAAGCAGATTTCTGGGTCTCAGAATGACTGAATTAGTATCTCTTGGGGTGGGGCCTAGGGATCTGCATGCTTAGCATGCTCCCAGATGATTTCTGATGTATGCTGGAGGATTAGCCCCCTCTGAAGTGGGACAGGTCACAGGGGAACTTCACTTAGAGGGGACACAGATGTCAGAAAGATATTGGTGCTTTGACTTTGGTTGTATTCACACCTGAAAAGAGGCTCTTACTCTTTCTTTACAAAAGCTGGGAATTTGCCCCCTGGATACAGATCACACCCATCTCCTGTCCCTGGAGCTAAAAACTACCCTGCAATTCAGACACCCCAGCCTAGCCCAGCCTTCTGACCAGGATGAACTAGGAAGGAGTCTGGAGGACAGGTGGGTGGGAGCTACCTTTCATCTGCATCCACTGAGTAAGGGTTGATCTCATCCTCAGAAGAAGGGCATTTGTTTCCCCCAGAATAGAAGAGATACTTAGCTAGGGAATCTATGGGGTGGTGAGGCAGGATTGGAACCCAGGTCCGTGGAACTCCAGATACTGGACTCTTTCTGAAGGTCTTGGGCTCTAGGTGGGGAGGTCTGTGCTCTGTTCCCCAAAACTGGATGAGGGGTGACTCTTCTCATCTCATGAGTGTCACCTCAGCTCTATTTCCAGCCCCTTCCAAATCTATCCACAGTGATGTTTTCTCAGTTGGCATGGGTCCCCAGAAGCCTGTCGCAGGGAGCAGTTTCCCCGGGTTTCTTCCCCTGGGGTCAACTCTGGGAGAATCAGTGGCTGATTATGTTAAATGATAAATTTTTAAAGAGAGTATAATCATAATTTGCAATCATATATAAAGTGAATACCTGCCAAACATTGTATTTAATTAATGAGAAAACCAGTAAGATGTTACTACTGGTTCATAGGAGAATTCAAAATACCCGATGAATAAGGCTGAATGGTAAAATGAGTTTACAAATAGATGCAAAACTGGCTGAATGCATTTGCATGGCTCTGGACAAAAATCAATTGCATTGTTATCAGTTATCTACAACTTACAGAGTTGCACAGTAGCTCAAGGAAAGTAAAAGTCCCCAAAGACCATCCGAACACCCAGATAACCCAGAAGCCTGGCTTAGACAGTGCCTTGTTTTGCATTGAAGACACCAGTGATCTTCTTGATTCATTTCAAAGTCCGTCAGTTACCAGAAGTGGGTCACAAATGTGGTTCTGAGCTTTCTGGCAGTCAAGTCAAAGAGGGAACAGTCTCAAGATTCAATGTCTATAAGGACAGATGTGTGGTAGTTCTTCACCATTCTTTCAGCTTCTCATGGCATTGAGACCAGGTTCTTCTTCCAGGAGGGGTCTCGTAAAGGGAACCCAGGGAGCTGGAAAGCAATGTCCTTAACAATATTTCCACTACAAATGCAGGAGCCACACTGGTATAGCTGCTCCCAAAGGCCAGGACACTGGCTCTCAACATGTGCTCCCAGGCCAGTAGCATCATCCTCACCTGGGAACCTGTTAGATATGCAAATTCCCAAGTTCTGCCAAGACTCTTGGGGGTGGGGCTCTGCTATCTATCAACTAGCCTTCTGGATCATTCCAATGCAAGCTGAAGTTTGAGAATCACGGGACAAGGATTCTCAACCTTACAATCACTTTAGAATTACCTGGAGAGCTCTAACACATTATCATGCCTGGGACCCACCCAAGACCAATTAAATCAGGATCACTGAGTGTATGATCCAGTTATTCATGTTTTTTAAACTTCCCCATATGTTTCTACTGTGCAGTCAGGATGGAGGCCCACTGCCACTGTCATTTAATTCAAACTGAGGCCAAGAGATGTTTCTGCTCTAGAGAAATCCAGACTTGCACTTGTGAGGATTGTGTCTCCCTCATTCCCTCCCTTCCTTCCTTTCGTCTTCAACATTGAACACTTCCCATGTAGATGACAGACTCCAAGGCCCCAAGGATGAAAAGGCACTAAAAGGGCAGTACCTAATGGGAGCTCCTGACAGGTGAGGGTGTTGGGAATGATGACAGGGCAGTGGGGTTGGCCCTTGGTTCACACTCCTTCCCTGTCTGATGTTGTTCCTCTTGGCAGGCTGTGAGGGGCTGTGGGACAACATGAGCTGCTGGCCCTCCTCTGAGCCAGGACAGACTGTGGAAGTGGAGTGTCCGCGATTCTTCCAGATGCTCGCAGGCAGAAACGGTAATGATCCAGCCCAAGGGGCCCAACTGAGAGGCTGCAGGGTGGCCTCTGAATGGGGCCTCAGCCTGGACTCTTGAGACCAAGGAATCTTCTCAGGGACAAGTAATGAATGGAATGATGGGGGTGGTGTCCTTGTTAGGGGTTGGAAACTTTGCTTGGGGGGTTTGGGGTGGGCTTAGTCCTTAGAATCTCAAGCAAGAGGGGAAGAGGCAATCTACTGGGGAAATGATAAAGGAGGCTAGACTTGCTTCTCTCTGCTCCAAGCACCCAATTAAGGGCTCCCTTCCTTCCTTCTATGTTTCTGCCTCTTAGCAACCAGAGCCGTTGCTCCAGCCACAGTGACTGGGTCCCACCCTGGCACAGCCTGGCCTTCCAGAACACTTACTTCCTGTGACCATTCTGCCAGGCCCTGCTGATAAATTGAGCCATCCCTGGAATCCCTGGCCTCCTGGGGGATCTCTTGCCTGAGGAAAGCTACAGTTTACGAGGACTTCCTTAATTTCAAGCAGGGAAGTGAGGAGGCTGTCTCGGAGGATGCTCAGGAACTAACATTGGCTAAATCTCCACTATGTGCCAGGCATTCAGTAATCACAAAACCCCTGCAAATCACAGACCTTTTCTCCCTGCACTTGATTCAGTAAAGAGTAATATTAACAGGGAGTAAGAGGGGTTTAGCAGTTTGCCTAAGATTCACAGCTAGGAGATGGAGAAACTAGGATTCAAACCCAGATTTCTTCTGACTTCAGATTGGTGCTCTGCTTGAGGCCATGGTCAAGGTGATCCTACAGCCCCTCAGTGAGGGTGTCCCTGGGTAGAGGCTGGTAGTTTCATGGTCTTTAGCCCCTTCACTTAGTGGACTCATTTAAAATCTAAAGCCTGACCTGGTTCTGCCACCCCTCTTCCATGTGGGGCAGAAAAAGCTGCCCGATGAGGCCCTTACCAAGAATGAACCAAAAACAATGATTTAACACCAAAATCTTTCACCTTCCAAAGTCAGGAAACTATGACCAGCATAGACCAAGATTGTGCAGCATGGGAGAGGAGTGCCAATTCTTCACACCATTATTCTCCAGTACACATAAGCGTGTGTGTGTGTGTGTGTGTGTGTGTGCATGTGCACACACACGGATTTGGGAAACACACTGCTGTAGCTCAGTTTTTCTCTCAGCCTCACCTGATGCCTCAAGATACAAAAATTGGAGGGGTCCAGGGAGTCCAGTTTGAATCCCACCCCTTCCATTACTGCTCAGGTAATGCTAGCTGCTATAACAGACAAATCCCCAATCTTTAAGCCTACATCCAGTGCTTGTCTGCTGAGAGTCCAAAACAGGTACTTCTGACAAGCAGAAAGCTCTTCTCTCCATGGTGACCCTGGCATCTGGGCACCTTCCTGCTGTGGTGTTGGCACACGGCTTTCAGGCTGGTGAAGGGAAAGAACACAGATGATTGGCCAGGGGAGATTTTGATGGACCAGGCATGAAAGTGATACCACTTCTGCCCACGTTGCTTCTGCAAGAACTCAGTCATATGGTGACTCCTAGCTGCTAGGGATGTGGGGGAATGGGGTCCCACTGGGTGCCGGTCTCTACCACTGGGCCCAAGTTCCTAGAATTATTTCTGTGCTTCAATTTTCTCACCTGTAAAATGGGACAATAAGTAACACCAGTCCTGTAAGGCTGGGCTTGAAATAAATTTTAAATATTTTCCTTTGTCTCTTTTCTCCCCCTTGTACCTCTTCTTGTCCTTTCTTTCTGCCCCCAAGTACCTCCACATGCACACACACACCAGCAAACTTATCTACAGTCTTTATCTGCTTGAATTATTCTTCCATGTCTGTCTCTGGGGTCCTTAGAACGTAGGACACAGGAGATTAATTCGGACATGATTGACCTTGAGTAGCTTGTGGGCCAGGACCAGACCCTGGTCTCAGGCTCCCCATCCAGTGCTCCTCCCTGGCTGGCTAGGTTCTCCTGTTGGAAGGACTGGGAGCTCTTCTCTTTTCCAAGCCTTCCCTTCAAAGCCTTGTTCAGAGCCACTATGCCTCTGCCTGCCCCCTCCACCATCCACCTGCCCTTATGTAAAGGCACCAGACAAAGCAGTGCTCATGGCTACATCCCTCACCAAACAATGGCTTGAACCCCTGCCTGCCTCGTTAACTAGAATCAAACCTCATTCTTGAGGTTCCTCAATCCTTTAATTGCTCAAGACCCATCGGGAGTCACCCAGGGGTGCAGTTCCAGGTCTGCACGCTGTAGGGACGGGGGCTATGCCAACCTCTGCTGCAGTTTCTTTTTGCTGCCGCCTGGTGTCGCTGTAGGGCTACAGGACCTTCCGACATGTCCACACTTGAGGGTCTGCCCGCTGAGTGCAAGGCACAGGCCCCCAGGAAATGGGTGTGGAGGGGGTCACCTCACCTTGAAGAGACTGCTTAATCCAGCCCCAGACTCAAGGCACCGGCCACTCTGGGAGCATAGGTCAGGCCAGTACAGCCTCCTACCAAGAGCCATTCTGCCACTACTACCTTCTTTCCCCATAGATCCACCTAGGGTCTGGTTAGATCCCTGCCCCTCTGTCTCTTCTCAGGAGAGGAGGCTTCCTCACCCCAGCCTAGGGAGGAGCACCTAGTGTTCTGGAGCCTTCCTTTAGTAAGAAGAAACTAATAATAAACTAATTCTATCTCTGGGCACCCACTACATGGGCCCAGGCAGGATGGATATCTGTGCGACACGAGAAACTGCAGACTGGATTCTGCCTCAGATATTTCTCTGTGTGCCGGGGTTTAGAATGTTTCTTCTAGGATGCATTCCTTTGATTGTTAAAAGGACATTGGTCTTCTTGAGTTCCTTATTAAAAATCACACTTCCCAGGCAGGGTCAGGCCTTACCCCTCTTTCCCTTCTATATTGGTGGGGATTAGAGCCTTAAAACAGTAGAAGTTTCTAACCTGATTAGGGTCCTAGAGCCTCTTGAGAATCACATGAGGGCTTTGGACTGCACATATACATGTATACAAGTATACTGACTGTACTTTGAGAGGTCCTTGAGATGTACATTCGCCTGAACCTGGGTAAGGACGCTTCCCTATTAGGCATTAAATACAGGGGAAGTGGGTAGGATTGAAAGGACTTCCAAGAGAACACAAGCCTTGTCTCCCCTGCAGCTCTGCCAAGGGCCTGGCCAGCAAAGGGCACTGCCTTGTTAGCTGCTCTGGGCACCTGGCCTGGATCACATGAAGCATCTGTCTTGGGGATCCTGGTGGGTCATTGGAGAGGACCCCAAACAGGCAGCCTGCCTGGCTGTGTGTGCACGCTGTCTGACGGTCAGTTCTGGGCTTCACAGAGTTTGTGTTCTCTTAACTCATCTTCCCATCCAACCAGCCTGGATTTGGTCACCATTTTTTCCTGTCTGACAGCCTAGCTCCCTTGAACTTACTTCTACCTATCTCCTGAATTCCAAGACTCCAAGCCCCACCAGCCCTGGCCTACTGTAGAAAGACCCAAAGCAGGAGGGAGTGACTCTGTGGTACCTGCGCCTGTGTGTGGCGCCAGCTGAGCACTGTCTGTGCGCCGTCATGCTTTCTGCTCAGTTCTGCAATGTGCCTGATCGCCCACTGGCACAGAAAAGTGATGCGCCTGAGGTCACAGGGCAACCAAGACACAATACTGAGTTTCAAACTCAGATCTGACTGGTCCTAAAACTGTCCTCCAGACCTCGTGAGCCTTCATAGGCTGGGCAGGCCTAGATCCCCAAAGCCAGGGTCTTCTGTTGCTAGAAGCTGCCCGTGGGTCTGGGGCAGGGTCAGGCAGGGAAGCAGTACAGTGATGGGACATGTCCCAGCTGGGCACTGTTGCCCAATTCTGAGCCTTGGTTTTTTAATCTGTAAAATAGTCCTGCGGTACCTCCCTCACTGGGGCCCAATAAAGATTAGATCAGAATCTGCCTGTTAGCTTAATGGCTGCTTCTAGAAATTCCAGCCACACTTCTTCAGCTCAGTGGAAACTGTTTGACCCTAAACCCTGTGAGCTAGTGACCCAGACCCTGGGGCTTGTCAAGAGAAACATGCCAGCCCATTTGGGGTGATTAAGAGGCCCCTGGAGAGGGTGCAGAGTAGAGCAAAAGCAGTGACAGGGCTGTGATCAGCTCCCTGCACCCCTGTAATGCCAGAGCAGCCAGACCCAGGATCAGAACTCAGCTCTGCTTGGCACCTGGTAGTAGCGGAAGCAGCTGAGTCAGTCGTTCCCCGGAGAGAAATGCTTCCTGGTGGATTCCTTCTTGGCTGGCAGCTCCCATTCCCCAGTCTTTGGGCTCTTGCTCCACAAGCTCCCTGTGAGCAAGCTCTCCCCTCTTCTCCATTGAGAGCTTAGAGTGGGCTCTTTTCCCCCCTCATTTGCTTCTCTAGAAATGTTTGGTGAGCAAGGATTCTGGGCAGATCCCGGGAAGCCCACAGAAATTCATCTGCTGGGAAGGCAGGGAAGCCAATGGCACCCCACGTGAAGGCACAGGATGCAGCCTGTGCTGGAGGTGTGGGGCAGTGAACTCCAAAAGCCGGCAGAGGCACGTCAGCCTGAGTGAGTGGCGGGTGGGGTGGGGAAGTACCTCCTTGAGCATTGAGGGACCCTGGAGAGAGTTTGAGGCCTGCAAAGGGAAGAGTGTAGGTGTGGGACGGGATTGGACAGGGGTCTAAGAGAGCCCTGGAGTGGGGCTGGGCCCTGAGGATCGCAAGGTTGGGTGGGGAGCAGCGACACTAGAAGTTCTGCTGTGGCCTGGCCATTGGGATCTGGGGTGTGGCTTTGATGACTGAATACTGTGACATGAGTCAGTCAGCTTCCCTTGTCTATGGAGCCCTGGTGCCCGGCACAGTGGGATATGGGGTGTGGGTGAGGCGGTGGGAGAACAAGCAGTGATTGGAGGCTGGGAGGGAGTGTTTGTTCAGGGACAGCCTTGTTTGTAAATTGATGTTAAGGATCAATAGGTCTGTCTGTGTGTCTGTCTTTCTCTCTCTCTCTCTCTCTCTCTCTCTCTCTCTCTCTCTCTCTCTCTCCTCTCTCTCTCACACACACACACACACACACATGCATATCCTAGGTCTTTGTCCCTCTTAGGCCCATCTGCCTCCTTGCCTTTCCCACAACTTTTCCTGACTGACTGACTTACATATTCTTCAAGGATCAATTGGGCCAATTGGGAACTGAATATGTAGTTCAGAGAATGGCAGCTGGGGACGAAGTGACAGAAGAAAGCTCCAGGCTGCCTCTGAGGCATTGCTGAGGGCACCCAGGAGACCCAGCCTTCTGTCCCTGGTCCCTGCCACTCACACATAGCACACTTGGCACCCACAGGTTCCATGTTTCGAAACTGCACACAGGGCGGCTGGTCAGAAATCTTCCCTAGGCCTGACCTGGCCTGTGGGGTTAATGTGAACGACTCATCCAACGAGACCAACCAGAAGCGGGTAAGCCTGACAACCTCCCTTCCTCCCCAGATGGGGCCTTCAGGGAGAGAAGTCCCTAGGTGAAGGTAGAAGATAGCCAGCCCAGGGCCAAGAACAGGTAACCTGGGGCTGCCCCTCCCACCCACTTGTTTCCTGCTCATCACCTGGGATTCAGTGGGCCTGCTTCACTGCCCTGGACATGAAGTGGTCATGAAGTGTATGGCACAGAGTGGACTGCCACATGCCACCACGAGACTGATGGTGATTTAGTCATGAAAACAAAAGAGAAGTGATGTGGTGGCTAAGTGCTCAGTGCCAGGCTGGTGAGTCTTAATCCTGACCTGTGACCTTGGTTGGGGTGGGTAGGACTTTACTTCTCTGTGCCTCAGTTTCTTTATCAGGGAAATTGGGTTAATAATAGTTCTGACATCACAGGCTTGCCAAGAGAACTAAATAAGTGAATCCATACAAGCATTGAGAACAGTGTCTGGTCATAGTAAGTGTTCAGTCAATGTTTTCTCTCAAAGGAGAGAGCCCAGCCACAGGGCAGTCCTGGTTTGAGAGAGGGCACTGTGAGCCATGGGATGAACTTCTCCAGGTGCCTCTGAAGTAAGTGGCTATCAGTTTCAGAGAACCCTTCCTTCCTCACTTTTCCTGACTCATACACATCCTTCAAAACTCCACCTCAGCCTATCAACTCCAGAAAGCTCTTTCTTCCTGTCCCCCCAGGAAGTGCTCCAGCTATTACCTCCCATGTTATATGAAATCATCAGCTTGTGCCATGTGAATCCGTCTCTCTCACTAAAATATGAGCTCCTCGGAGGCATCCATTCACTCAACAAACATTTACTGAGCATCTAATATGGGCAAGGTAGGGGTCTGAGCGTGGAGATAAAGCAGTAACAAGTCAAAAAGAGTAATTTCCAGGCCCCCATTGCCCAGCACAATGCCTGGAACCTATGTAAGTGCCCAAGAAATATTCATTGTTGGACTGGACATCTATAGTACCATGTGCCAGCTGCTTAATGCACAATTACATTCAATCCTCAAAAGCATTCAGTGTGAGCCTATTATTTTCATCATTTTGAAGATGAGAGAACTGAGGCTCAAAGGGATTGAGGAAAATACTTAGAAAGTAATGGAAGCAAATGTGGAAGAGGTATCTGCAACCCATGTTCACTGCACCTTTACTAGTAATATCCAAGACATGGAAACAAACTACATGTCCATCTATAGATAAAGGAATTGTGGCATATATATATAATGGAATATTAGCCACAAAAAAGAAGAAAATCCTGTCAAGTGCAATGACATGTATGGACCTTGAGGGCATTATGCTAAATGAGATAAATAAGACAGATAAAGATAAATACTGTATGATCTCACTTATATGTAGAATTAAAAAAACAAACAAACCCCAAACCAAACTCATAGCAAAAGAGATCAGATTAGTGGTTACCAGGAGTGAGGATGTAGGGAGGAAAACTTGGATGGTTATAAGATAAATAAGTACTAGGGATATAATGTACAATGTGGTGACAATAGTTAACACTACTGTATGATATATATAAAAGTTGCTAAGAGAGTAAATCCTAAGAGTTCTCATCACAAGGAAAAAAACCTATTTCTCTCTCTCTCTCTCTCTCTCTCTCTCTCTCTCTCTCTCTTTGTATCAGCCAAGTCATTATGCTGTATACCTTAAACTTATCCAGTGATGTATGTCAATTATATCTCGGTAAAACTGGGAAAGAGAGTCAAGGGGGAAAAAGAAAGTTGTGGAGGCAGAATTCAAATCAAGTATAATTCCAAAAAGAGCCAGTGGTCCCCTCTAACTCCTGTCCCTGTCCCATGAAGGTGTGGGCCCCTGGGGGATGCACCTGTAGCTGTCCCATGAGCTCAACTCCCTGGTAGAATACAATGGAGAAGGATCATGTAGAAGCGTGAAAGAGGGGAGCAGCAGAATTAAGGAGAGAGAATGTAGCTGTGAGGCAGACCACACCCCCTTCTGAATTTTTTCTAAGATGCCTCTATAGTCAATCAGTCTTGCTCTATATGAAGGGATTTGATTGGGGGATCAGTATGGGGGATGGAGTTTCTTTTCTTCCAGGGCTTGCCATCCAGTTGGAGAAAACACATGAATGAGGTCTTCAGATCTGGCCTGAGTATGTTAGTTTAATCACGGGATTCAACAAGAATTGAACAGTGGGTACATATGGTGTTGGAGGGGTGGTGGGCAGGCTCTGACCATTGCTATCATTGACTCATATGAAGACAGGGGCCTATGGATATCACATTTGTAAAATCCATAAAATTCACAGCAAACTTTCTTATGATGGGTGGCAGGATCAAGCTTCAAGAGGATGCTTTAGCTGCAACTAGCAGAAATTTCCAACTGGCTTAATAAGCAAATTTGGCTCATGGGTGCAGAGAACAGTGTCAGGGCTCTTTGATGAAGCAATAGTGCAAAGCTGCCAAGGACCATGTCCTTTCAACCTCTTCTCCTACTGCTATCCTGGTGCGTCTTCCCAAGACTGGCACCTCTCCCACTGTAAGATGACTGCCATTGCCAGCTGCAGCCACAGGCTTCACTGCCTGCTTGTCCAGGAGGAGGCATAGCCTGACTTCCTACAGCTCCTTCCTAAGAGCAAGAAAGCTGTTTTACCCAAACCCCCAGCAAGTCTGTCCAAACACCTCACTGGCCCAAAGTGACTTCAACCTGCCCACCACTGACCACTCCTGGCAGAGAGGTGGTTTATGCCAGTGGTTCTCTTAAGTTTTTAGCTTTGGGACCCCCATGTTTTCCCCCAAGCAGATTTATTTTTGTTGTCTTTTGATTTCAAGTTCTAAACAAAAAGAAAGGAATTTTTAGTTTGATGGCTATAACCCTAATGGAATCCCCCCCCCTAAAAAAAGACAAATAAGGAAATATTAAATAAAAACTCTTATTATAAATTTCCAGTGCATAACATTAATGCTCACATGTGATTAAAGATTTCTGTGGTTAGACACTGGTAAGAAAATTTACCTTCTGCACAATGCAGCTGGATTCAGTTTTATTTGCTGATAGGTTTAGTTTTAACTTGCGTCCTCCTCTCTGATTTTTACTTGCTCCATTTTATTATTTTATTTTATTTTTTAAAGACTTTAAAATTGTTATTCTCGTACAGTTGTCCCAGTTTTTCGCCCTTTGCCCATCCCACCCCTTACCCTTTTACATTTTTTAAAAAAGATTTTACTTATTTATTTTTAGAGGGGAAGGGAGAGATAAAGAGAGGGAGAGAAACATCAATGTACAAGAGAAACATCGATCGGTTGCCTAACCCTAGTGCACTGTTGGTGGGAATGCAGACTGCTGCAGCTACTATGGAAAACAGTATGGAATTTCCTCAAAAAGCTAAAAATGGAACTGCCTTTTGATCCAGCAATTCCATTGCTAGGTTCATTCCTGAAAAATCCTGAAACACCAGTTCAAAAGAACCTATGCACCCCTATGTTCATAGCAGTACTATTTACAATAGCCAGCTGCTAGAAACCACCTAAGGACCCATCTGTAGATAAGTGGATCAAAAAACTGTGGTACATTCACCCAATGGAATACTATGCAGCAGAAAGAAAGAAGGAACTCCTGCCATTTGCAATAACATGGATGGAACTAGAGAGAATCATGCTTAGCAAAATAAGCCAGGCAAAGAAAGAAAAATACCATATGATATCACTTAATACAGGAAACTAATGAACAACTCAAATGAGCAAATCTGAACCAGAGGCATGTAAACAAGGAGCAGACTAACAGTGACAAGGGGGGAGAAGAAGGGAGAGAAAGGGAGTAAGAGGGGGAAGGGTCTAGTCAAGGAACATGTATAAATGACTCATGGTCATGGACATCGGGGTGGGAATTGACTGTGGGAGAAGGGATGGGCGGAGTTGGGGGAAGCAATGGGGAAAAGTGGGACAACTGTAACAGAAAAACAATTAACAAAAAGAAGTCTGATAACCCCAATCTAAAGGTGGCCTTGTCAGGATACAAAGAAGAGAGCTAGGTAATTTGACCCATGACAGACAGCAGTAAGGCTTTGGGACCCTGAGTCCACTGGGGTGGGGTGGAGGTGCGGCAGTGCACAGTTTTAATCCTCAAGGGCAGGGGCACTGAAGTGTCATCAGGCCTCCTGGGAACAGGGCTCTTTCTGGGTAAGACCTTAAAGACACAGGGCAGGACCAGGTCTACATGGGAGCTGGCCCATGTGTCCTGGGGATCAGATAACAGACAATGACCCCAGTCACAGGACAGTACAGGATACTCAGCCTAAATTCTCCATACTGTTACCCGTGTCTCCTCACACTGCCACAGGCTGGCCCAGACTGCTCCTCAACTGAGGGCTGCAACACCAGGTGTCCCCAGGAGTAAGGCCAACACCCTCAGCTATGGCGCTCACGTTGGTCCTCTGATATTTTGACATTTCATTGGTTTTTGATGTCTCCAAAGTCTAGGAGCCATTAATCTAATGTAATCTACTGCTCTTTTGTCTCTCCACCTTGTTTACTGTAAGGTGGCTCCTGGCTCCTGGGATTATAGTCACATCAGTGGGGAAGCTCAATGTCACAAGGCAGCCCATCCTGCCAAAGTTTACCTCTTGCTGTCAGAAAATTTTTGGTCACTTAGAGTCAAGTCTATTTTCTGGTAACATCCTCCCACCGGAGCTCACACACTAGGTCTTAACTTTACTTCTACATGTCAATTGACCTAATACTTTTCTTCCCTAAATTTGTTTTTTCCTCTGGGTGTAATGTACACAGTTTATTCATGCACTCTTAAGATGACATGAGCAGCCTTCTCTGGAAATGTTCCAGTTTATTAATGTGCCTCTTAAAATAACATGCCCAGAACTGGACCAAATACTGCAAATGTCCCAATGTGGCCAGCTGCCCTGGCACTCCCTTACGTAACTGAGAGAAGGCTTAGTCTGTCTGGCAGCTACCTCATACCTCATACTTCATACCATAATCTCACACAACAATTTCACACCACTGACTCAAGTTGAAGGGTGGATGATGAGGGTACAGGGTGGAAGTAGAGAAAAATGTACTGTGTGTCTTCAAAGTGCCAGCCATTGTCTAGATACTTTTCCTGATAACTTATTTGTTCTTCCACCAAGCCTGCAAGGTAGATATTATCCCCATTTTGCAGATGACGTATCTGAGGCTCAGAGAAGTTAAGTAATTTGCCCAAGGTCACACAACTGGTGAGTAACAATCATGGGTTTGAAACCCTTGTCTCTTGGCTTTGACGTCTGTATTCTTTTTGTATAGTACACTTCCTTAACACCATGAAGCTTTGGCCATTCTGACCTCAAGGTCATTTTTATATGAACAGGCATAAGCCAGTCTGGTTCCCCAATATTATTCCAGTGCCTGTTTTCTTTTTAAATTAATTACCCTTTTCTTCTGGTTATGAAGTAGTACTTACCCACTGTAGAAAAATGAAAGGTATAGAAAATAAAAGTGAAAATAACAATGCTATCCACAAACTTATCATCCAAAGTTAACCAGTATTAAATCTAACACATCTCCTTACAATCTTGTTTCTATGCATGTATAAAATTGTACTACATGAAATGACCCATATTTAATCATTTTTGACCTACAAAAAGAGACAATTTCATATAATTCAACTTCACACTTTTTCTTTACATATACCATAGTGGGAATCATAGTATACATGTGAAATTTGTATTCTGCCTTTTATTTAACGTTACATTCTTAGCATGTCCTGATATCCTTTCAGACTCTTGGTAAACAGTATTTTAATGTGCCGTAACATTAAAATAATTTGGATTTAAAATAATTTAGTTAACTATTTTTTTATTGTTGGACATGTTAATGTTTTTTATTACAAATAGTTCTGTGATAAACATCTTTATATGTAAATATGCTTTTATGCTTTTATATTTCTGATTAATTCCTAGAGGTAAAAGGAATGCTAGCCCTGGCTGCTGTGGCTCAGTGAATTGAGCATCGGCCTGTGAGCCAAGTGTCACTGGTTCGATTCCCAGTCAGGGCACATGACTAGGTTGCATGTCAGGTCTCCAGTTGGGGTGTGAGTGAGAGGCAACCACACAGTGATGTTTCTTTCCCTCTCTTTCTCCTTTTCCCTCTCTCTAAAAATAAATAAATAAACAAATAAATTATTTTTTTAAAAAAAGACAAAAAATTAGTTAAAAAAAGAAAAGGAATGCCTATTTCAAAGGTTCTGAATTCCTGTTACTTTCTGGAGAGATTGAACCAATTTTCATCCTGTTATACCCTCACCTGCACTGAATATTAGTTTCAAATATTTGTTAAGTTGGTTGCTTAAGAATGGTATAGCATGATTGTTTTAATTTTCATTTCCTTGATTTCTTGAAGACTGTTGTACAATTTATTTTTCTAACCTAATTGCGGGTCCTTACATTTCTTTCTATGTGTCAAATTATTCTATTCCATTGAGATCTTTTTGAATCAAAGATGAACCAAGAGTGTGAAATGGCTTCTTGGCTGCCTTCATAGGAGTGCAGTGTGTAGATCAGGAGGAGGTGATGGTCCCTCTCTACTTCTTCCTGGTTAGAAGTTACATCTTGAGCTATTCAGCTATCCAGTTCTGGGTATTTTATTTAGAAAGGACATTGACAAATTGGAGCACATTAATTGAGCAAAATGGTGAAGGATTGTGGAAAGAGAGTAAAGACACAGGGAACACTTAATGCTGAGAAGATAAGTAAGAGACAGATTGGTGGGATAACTCTATTAAAAATGGCAGGCCTCTCTGTGATATCTTTATAACTTTTCAGTAACTCTAAAACTATTCCAAAATGAAAAGTTTAATTTAAAAAAATAAAGACAGGCCTTAGTTACAAGACTAATTCAGTTTATTTTAAGTAGCTCTCAAAACAAAAAAGGACCAATAAGTACAATTTATAAGGTAATAGTTTTAGCATCACATGAGAAAAAAGTATCTAATATTTGCACTGCTGTATACTCAATGACTTCCTTAAAAGACAATAAGCACCTCATTCCTAGAGGAGTTCAAGCAAAACATTTACATTCAGGGTGATGTAAGAGGGATATAAGGTTGAGTTGGCATCAGATGATCCTCAAGATTTTTTCCACAGCCAAGATGTTATGAGTCTATGAACTGGTATCCTTGGGATGTGAACAGCATAGCAGTCTGAGTTGAAGGGGTTCAAGCAGGCTGAAAAACAGGTATACTCTAAGGCAGGAAAGCGGAGAGCCAGCCAGGTGGGCAGGAGGGAATGACACATGCCTCTCTCTGCAGCACGAGTACCTGCTGAAGTTGAAGGTCATGTACACCGTGGGCTATAGCTCCTCCCTGGTGATGCTCCTGGTTGCCCTCAGCATCCTCTGTTCTTTCCGGTGAGAACACGCTGCCAGCGCTCCATCTCCCCAGCCGTCCCTGGACACAGACTTTGCATCTCTTTGAACTACTCAGGCCAAAGGAGGAAGGTCTGGGTGGGCCACTCTGTCACCTCTTGATCTAAAGCTTACCTGTGACAGAAGTTCCTGTGACCTGTTCATTCCTTTATTCACTCAATGTTTACTGAGAATCACTAAGAACTTATTGCACCAGTTACTTAACGTGTTATTTCTAATTTTCATACGGTGTCATAATAAGATAGGTCTCATTACTCCAATCTTACAGGTGCATTAACTCTTGGTTGCAAGAAAGAGAAATCCACTATAAAACAGCTTAGGAAAAACAAAGGTGACCTGACCCACCTAACTGATAAGTTCAGGGGCATGGCTGAATCTAGGTGCATATAGGTATCAGCAGAACTAGATTTGTCTCCCTCCATTTTTCTTTTTATATTGGCCTCATCCTAAGGTAGGTCTTCTGCAGGGGACAGAGACGGCCACCAGCAACTATACAGGTACATTCTATCAGTTCTGAGAAACCAGGGCAAAGAAGATCTCTTCCCCATTAGTTGCAATGAAAGTCCTAGGGAAATTCTCATAGGCCCAGCTTAGGTCACATGTCCACCATGAGTTAATCACTATGGCCAGGGTTGGAGAGCTCCAATAGGTCAGGTCTGTCATCAGGGTGGGAGGGTGGAGTCAGACCCACCCAGAACTAGAATGGGCTCCCCATAAGAAAACTTGGTTCTGGTGCCTGAAGAACAGGAACAAGTTACAGACTTCTGTCTCCTACAGTACAGCAGGAAACCCAGGCTCTGAGGAGTGAAAAGGCTTGAGGTCACATAACTAATAAGCAGCAGAGTATGGGTCTGATGTCCCCCTGAAGCCTGTTTCTTCTGTGCTGCTTGCCTCTTTCCATTTTGATTGCCTGTCTCTGGAACCCCCCACCCCAGCTAAACATTTCTGGGAACTAGAGATGGTATTGAGTCAGGGAAGAATATAATGTTGCCCCTATGACCCCAGCTTTTTTATTTTTAGTTACAGTGTGAGTCAGAGCAGACTGGGCACCTGGAGGCCTGGGTTTTCATTTAAGTTGTGCTAACAGAGAGATACAGAGAAATGTGTCACCTGGAGAGAGCCAATGCCCAGGACTGGGGTTTCCCCTCTGCAGTGGGGGGAAGGGTGGTCCTGGCTGTGCTCTAGCCCCTCCCAGCTCTGGCCCCTATGGCCCTGCTTTCTCTCCCTCCAGGAGGCTCCACTGCACCCGCAACTACATCCACATGCACCTGTTTGTGTCCTTCATCCTGCGTGCCCTGTCCAACTTCATCAAGGATGCTGTGCTCTTCTCAGATGATCGTGTCCACTGTGATACCCACAGGGTAACATGCTTCTGTGCCCCGGGGTGTGGTTAGTCCTGCCTACCTTTGCCTGCCTGACTTTGGAGAAGGTGGAGCCCAGTTGTCCTTCCTGGAATTCCAGCTAGTGCCTAGGGTAAAGAGGCCAGCTCTGGGGCTGGGCCAGGAGGCTCTGGGAGAGTTCTGTCACCCTGCATGCACAGTCTGGATTATGTATGAGATCAGCTTGTTGGGAAGCCAGTTGTGGGCTGCCACTCAACTCCCAGTGTCCAGGAGTGGATTAGCCACTCTGAGATTTAGGTATATAGCAAGGATCTTCTTTTTCTTACTCTTGCCAAGTCCCGGCTCTAGACAGATGGCCAAGGCTAGAGAGGGATTGCTTGGTTGTAAGGAGAAAAGGGTGAGTATATTCTTGTATGTCTGCACACACAGGTTTGCAGTAAACTAATTATATTTCATTAAATCTAACCCTCTTTCTCATTCTGAATGCTCAGATGAATCTTAATTCCTTGCAATACCACTTTGTGTCAGTTGGGAATCTCTTTTGGTGCATGTAACAGAAAATTGTACATCAGTGGCTTAAGCAGATGGGGGTTGTTTCCCACATAAGAAGTCCATAGATAGGCAGTCCAGAGGTGGCACAGTGGCTCCATGATGCCGTGAAGGACACAGTCCTTCTCCCTCTTTTTGTTCTGCCATTCTTGCTCCCATGCTTTATACCACATGTTTGTGATATGCCTCCTGTAACCCTAGACCCCACATCCACATTCCAAACAAGAAGGACTTAAGTTTGCTTTGGGAGACTATGATTTTTCATTTGGGAAACACCTTCCCCAAGACTTTCACTTATTGGCTAGAACTGAGACATGTGGCCATACTTATCCGCAAAGGAAGCTGTGAGGTTGAGTTTTTTACTATTATAATCTCCAAAACAAAGTCAAGTGAAGGAGAAGGGGACTTGAAATTGAGATTGGTTCAGTCACTTGCCTGCCACTTTCCACCACTCACATATGTAATTCCTGGTATACTTGTCTAGCATAAAATTATCATACCAGACAAGGGGTCAGGAGACTTAAATTCAGGCCCCACCCCATCACTGACCAGTGGGGGAGAATTCAAGCAGTGCCCAGCAGGAAACCTCCTTGGATTCTACTAACATCAGACCTTCGAACCAACCATGGACCATGCCTGCAATCAGAGTCTCTGGGAGGCCAGAGTGGAAACCACAGATGGCCAACAGGGCAGCATTGGGTACTCCTCCTTTTTGGACATGACCTTACAGCAGCCCATGCAGCACTCTCAGGCCACCCCAGACGCTGTCCTCTCCTCAGAGTATGCTCAGTAAGAGGAAAGGGGACCCTTGTGGGGTGAGTTAAGGAGCCATGCTGGCATAGAAGCCCCACAATACCACAGACTAGCTTCCAGGGATCCATGCAAGGGACATGCTTGTTATAAGAATCACTGCATCCCCATCAGGTATTTTGAGGTTTCCAGTCCAGATGCAGTGTACCAGTCAGGAGCCATTTTTACTATTAATATGATCGATGTTGCCTCTTAACATACTTGGTATGTTCATTCTTCGTTTGTTTCCAGGGAAAATGAACTTGGAAAGGATTTTAATCCTTTGCTCAGATATGCCTTTTCCTCTCTAGACCACAGCTGCCTCATCTGAAAAATGAGGGAGTTAGGAGCTGGGTGATATCTGACACAATTTTACAACTGGTAGCCAATTCCAGAATTTGAATGCAGTTCCTGCTTCTGTTGTGCCATCTTGACAGAGCCTGTTGGACTGTGGACTCCCACTCTCTGGAGAACTCTGTGGGCCTACTCTTCTGACAGTGAAAGGCCTCAGGGGATAGTCATGAACTCCAGGGGCTCACTCTGTGGCCTGGCCCCTGACCCTTGCCACACCTTGTCACTTTCTCTGAGGCCGGCTACCAGAGGGAAGCCCACAGTTGCCCATCCTGGGACTCACATGTCTCTCTTTGTCCAGGTGGGCTGTAAGCTGGTCATGGTCTTCTTCCAGTACTGCATCATGGCCAACTACGCCTGGCTGCTGGTGGAAGGCCTCTACCTTCACACACTGCTCGTCACCTCCTTCTTCTCAGAAAGGAATTGTCTCCAGAGATGTGTTGCCCTTGGATGGGGTATGTTTCTCTATGGTTATAGTGGCTGAGTCATATGGAAAGGGTGCTGAGTCAGAAGATTTTAGTTTTTAATTCCAGCTCCACATTTAAAGTTAGTTAATTTGTGTAATCTTAGATAAGTTACTTGCTGCTTAACCATCTGACTTCAGTTTTTTAATCTGACAAATGGGAAATAATAGCTAAGATTTAGCCCCAGGTTCTGGCATCCAAAGCCTTTTACAATTTGATACCACTCAACACTTGTTGCCTCATCTTCCTTAGACATTCCATTTATATGTCTTCATTTTTGCTTCCTTTCTGTATTAGTTAGGGTGTTTTTGACTGTAGATTTCATATAATCTGGCTTTTATAGGCCTTAAACATAAAAGAAATGAATTGGCTCATATAACTGAGAAGCCCAGGGATCACTAACTTCAGGTGAGGCTGAATCCAGCAGCTCAAAAATGTATCTTTCTACTTTGCATTCTGCTAGTGCTCCCACTGTAACTGCCAGCAGCTTCTGGGCTACTGGCTTCCTTGTTACATCTAATGAGAGAAAGAGGCTATATCCTAGCGTTCCCAGCAGATATTCTAAGGTTCACTCTGGCTGGACCAGCAAAAGTCTCATACAGATTCTTGAGGCAATCACAATGGTCTGAGGGAATGGAATACACTGATTGGCTTAAGCTGCTCAAACCTCATGGATTTCCAAAGGAAATCAGTATTCAGTTTCTAGGAAGGAGGGGAAATGGTAGCAAGAAAATCAACTGCAGGCCCCATGTGTCTTTTCCCTCTTTCCTTTCTGATCAGTGAGAAATGATGACAACTCCTGTTTCTTGAACACTTACTATGTGCCAGGCATTGAGCTTGGCACTTTACATGCGTTATTTTATCATCACAATCTTCAGAGTCCTCTCAGAGAAACCGTGGTTTATTATGTGACATAATAAGCTCAACTCACACTGTAGACAAGGGCAGATGCAGGATTCAAACCACAGTCTATTTTAAAGGCTCTTTAACTTCTATTCTGCCATTAATAAACATCCATTCACTCATCCATATATCAATTGTCCATTTGATAAACATATGTAAGTTGCCTACTGGGTTCTGGACACACACCCAGGTTTCTAGGGGTGACTCATAGGCTTACAAGGATAGTCATGTGAACCAGCCACTAGCTTCAGTTTCTTTCTTCTTGATGCATTTACTTAAGAAGTGCCCCTTTCAGGAATGCCCTACACTTCTTTTCTGCTCATCTAAATCCTACATGTAAGGGATGTAGCTCCTCATCAGACCATCAGGGAAGTCACCTGAGCTAGCAGAGTTTGCTGAGCCCTCCTGCTTCTGAACTTTGGCAGCCTGATTAGCACATGACCTTTGGCCAGCAGGAGCTGTAGGGCTCTGCAGATGTCTGAATATCTACATAGGCCAGTAGTCCTATAGTGCCAGAGGACCCGGGACTTACCACAGGCACCCGAGTCTGCCAAAAAAGCACCCAGCTTGGATTTCCAAAGGAAATTGAGGAAGTTGAGCTTGAGCTTGGAACTCGACTCACTGAGCCTTGACTCCATATTTGCCAGGATTTCGCTGTACATGGACAGTTTTATAATCTATAATGTCAGAATCAGAATTTATTTAACTTTCTTCAAGTACTTCTTTGTGCTCAGAAGGGCTTATAGAGGTTACCAAAACCAAAACAAAATGAGGTCCATCATTTGAAGAGTCTGTCATCTAGCAAGAGGACAAAATCGCGTTGTGATATCTCTCACAGGTTTCTAGGAGGTTTAAATGAGATAATGAAAGCCTTCCTTTCTTTTTTGGATATTTAGTGAGCATCTACTATATGCCAGGCTTTAGGGATACAGGAGCACATAAAACAGAAGTGAGTGTTCCCTCCAGGCCTCTCCACCTATACAGCACCAAGGAGACCATGAAGGGGCTCAGGAAGATCTAAAGTTCCCCATCTGTGAGATGCCTTTTCCTTGCAAAAGAGGTGGTACCTCCTCAATCTGTACTCACCTTGTTTCCACAGAGGTACATTATTTAACTATTGTGCTCACTGTAAAACTTTGCAAAATGTTTTTAAGTAGAAAAAAACCATCCTAGTCCCATCTATTGAATGATTTCAAGTCTTCTTAAGGTAAAAGTATAAAATATGTATTCTTTCTTTTTTTATTGTATTTTTTCCAACATCATTTATCCCCCTTATACCCCACCCCCACCACAATCACCACGTTGTTGTCCATGTCTCTGAGTCCTTTTTCCTTTCTGCTTGGTCCCTTTACCCCCTAAACTCCCCCTGCCCATAGCTGTCAGCCTGCTCTCTATTTATGAGTCTGTCTTTATTTTGCTTGTTAGTTTAGTTTGTCCAGTAAGATTCCACAAATGAGTGAAATTCATATGGTATTTGTCTTTCTCTGACTGACGTGTTTTACTTAGGATAATGTTATCCAGGTCCATCCATGCTGCTGCAAAGGGTAAAATTTTTTTCTTTTTTATGGCCGAGTAGTATTCCATTGTGTAAATGTCCCGTAGTTGTTTGATCCACTCATCTCTTGATGGACACTTGGGCTGCTTCCATATCTTGGCAATTGTAAATAGCACTGCAATGAACATAGGGTTGCATATATTCTTTCAAATTAGTCTTTCTTTAATTATACCCATAAGTGGAATCGCTGGGTCTTAAGGCAGTTCCATTTTTAATTTTTTGAGATATCTCCATACCACTTTCCACAGTGGCTGCACCAATCTGCGTTCACACTAACAGTGCAAAAGGGTTCCCCTTTCTCCACATTCTTGCCAGCATTTGTTGTTTGCTGATTTATTGATGATAGACATTCTGACCTGTGTGAGGTGATATCTCATTCTGGTTTTAATTTGCATTTCTCTGATAATTAGTGGTGCTGAGCATGTTTTCATATATCTATTGGCCATCTGTATGTCCTCTTTGGAGAAGTGTCTTTTTTAATTGGATTGTTTTTTGTTGTTCTTGAATTTATAAGTTCTTTATAAATTTTGGATATTTACCGCTTATCAGATGTATCAGAGATTATGTTCTCCATTCCATGGGTTGTCTTTTTATTTTGTTGGTAATTCATTTGCTGTGCAAAATCTTTTCAGTTTGATATAGTCCCATTTGTTTAATTCTTTTGTTTTCCTTGCCTGAAGAGATATATCAGATATAATATTGCTACAAGCAAGGTCCAAGATTTTACTGCCTATGTTTTCTTCCAGTATTTTTATGGTTTCAGGTCTAACATTTAAGTCTTTGATCAATTTCAAAGTTATTCTTTCTAAAATATATATATTTTTAGAGAGAGGGGAAGGGAGGGAGAAAGAAAGGGAGAGAAACATCAATGTGTGGTTGCTTCTTGCGTGCCTCCAACTGGGGACCCAGCCCCACAACCCAGGCATATTTCCTGACTGGGAATCTAACCGATGACCCTTTGGTTCGCAGACTGGCACTCAATCCACTGAGCCACACCAGCCAGGACTGAATTTATTCTTGTGTGTGGCATAGGAAGGTGGTCTAGTTTCATTTTTCTGCATGTGTTTGTCCAATTTTCGCAACACCATTTATTGAATAAACTATCTTTGGCCCATTACATGTGCTTACTTTCTCTGTTGTATATTAATTGACTATAAGGATGTGGGTTTATTTCTGGGCTCTCTATTCTGTTCCATTGATCTATGTGCCTGTTTTTGTACCAGTACAATAATGTTTTGATTAGTCTGGCTTTATAGTATCATTTCATATTTGGTAGCTTGATTCCTCCAATTTTGTTCTTTCTCAGGATTGCTGTTGCTATGTAGGCCCTTTTGTGGTTCCATAAGCAAAGGTAAATTTTTGAAATATTTGTTCTAGTTCTGTGAACTATATCATTGGCATCTTGATAGGAATTGTGTTGAGTCTATAGATTGCTTTTGGTGTAATGGACATTTTAATGATGTTAATTCTTTCTATCCATGAACATAGTATGTACTTCCACTTATTTGTATCTTCTTCTATTTCTTTCTTCAGTGTCTTATAATTTACCAAGTACATGTCTTTTACATCCTTGGTTAGATTTATTCCTATGTAACTATATTTTATTCTCTTTGAAGCAATTGTGAATAGGATTATTTCCTTAATTTCTCTTTCTAATAGTTCAATATTGGCATATACAAATGCAAATGATTTTGAATGTTAATTTTGTATCCTGCTACTTTACTGAATTCATTTATCAGTTCCAGTACTTTCTTGGTGGAATCTTGAGGCTTCTGTGTGTACAGTATCATGTCATCTGCAAATAAATACAGTTTTCCTTCATCTTTTCCAATTTGGATGCCTTTTTTTTTTCTTCTTTTTTTTTAAAGTATGTTTCATTGATTATGTTGCTACAGTAGTCGCAATTTATTTTCCCCTTGTTCCTATCCTCCCAGTACTCCCCTTCCCTCCAGAAATCCCACCCCCCTTAGTTCATATCCAGTGGTCCTTCATATAGTTTTTGGCTTCACCCTTTCCTATATTATCCTTAACTTCCCCCTATTTTGTACTAGCCAATTATGCTTCTTAATCCCTGAACCATTTTCCCATTTATCCCCCTTCCATCTCCCAGCTGATAACCTTCCAAATGACACCCATACTTATGATTCTATTCCTATTCTGGTTTGCTTAGTTAGATTTTGTTTTTCTTTTTTAGGTTCAGTTGTTGACAGTTGTGAGTTTGTTGTCATTTTAATGTTCATAGTTTTGATCTTCTTTTTCTTAAGTAAGTCTCTTTGACACTTCATATAATAATGGCTTGGTGATGATGAACTCCTTTAACGTTACCTTGTCTGGGAAGCACTTTATCTGTCCTTCTGTTCTAAATGATAGCTTTGCTGGATAGAGTAATCTTAATTGTGGGTCCTTGCTTTTCATCACATTGAATACTTCTTGCCACTCCCTTCTTGTCTGCAAAATTTCTTTGTAGGTAACTCTCTGCTTTTCTCATGTTGCTTTTAAGATTCTTTTTTTATCTTTAAACAATGGTATTTTAATTATGATGTGTCTTAGTGTGGAGCTCCTTGGGTCTAGCTCATTTGGGACTCTCTGTGCTTCCTGGACTTGCCAAATTTGGTGAGTTTTTCTTCATTTTTTTTCTCACATAAGCTTTCAATTTCTTGCTCTTCCTCTTCTCCTTCTGGCACACCTATGGTTCAGATGTTAGCACATTTAAAGTTGCCCCAGATGTTCCTAAGCCTCTCTTCATTTTTTTCAATTCTTGTTTCCTTATTCTGTACTGGTTGGCTCTTTTTTTCTTCCTTATGTTCCAAATCACTTATTTGAACCCTGGTTTTCTTCCCTTCACTTTTGGTTTTGTGTGGATTTTCCTTCGTTTCACTTAGTATAGCCTTCACTTCTTCCCTTATGCGTTTGCCATACTTAAGCATATCTGTCAAGCCTGTGAACATCTTTATCACCAGGGTTTCAACTCTACGTCTGTTAGGTTGGCTCTCTCCTCACCTGTGAGCTTGGCTATTTCCTCGTCGCTTAGTTCTCGCACTGGAACCTTGATCCATTCCCTCTTTTGGGCCATACTTCTCTGTCTCCTCATCTTGACCGGCTCCTGTGTTTATTTGTGTCTGTGTCTTAGGTAGAGCTGTTGCACCTGTTATGTTGTAAGGAGAGGAGCCTTAGGTATTCATCAGTACAGGGCGACCTGTTTCACTATGTTGTGCACTGTATGTGGGGGAGGGGTCTGAGAGGGAACAATGACACTCAGCATTTGCCCCTTTTCCAGGCACTTCTCCCACTTCTGTATGGGACTGGCACCTCTCTAGCTGTTGCCCTGGCCATTATTTCCAGAGTGGGAGGGTCTGCAGATGTTCTACAACAGTGGGGGCCCTTCAAACAAGAAGACTCTGATGAGAGACCAGCAGTTTCTTCCTCCACCCCAACCCCCACTGGTTTGCATAGTCAGAAACAATGAGGCTTTATTTTCCCTGGTGCTGGGACTGTGAGCCCAGCGGTCTGGTCTGGTGCTTGGAGCACTCCCCAGGTGTCCCTCTCGACTTTTTAAAACGTGTGACTGGGTTTTCCGCTGGCCTGCCACTGCTGCCACTGCCGCCACTACCACCCTCCATCCTCTCTGCCCCGGTTCCACCCCTCCTACCTGTCTGGATGAGTATTTCTTCTTTATATCTTTGTTTGTTGGACTTCCATGCAGCTTGATTTTCTGGAACTTCTGGTTGTCTGTAGTTTTGAGGTAGTTGTATTCCTTCTTACTTGTGGTGGTATACATAGTGTGTCTGCTTAGGCCTCCATCTTGGCCAGAAGTCCCCTGGAGTTCTTTTTAATTTGCTTATTTATTTTATATTGCTGTATTAATGCTCCCAAATTCTCCAACAGAACTGGAAAACCCTCCAATGCTATTTTCCAAATTATCAAATGCAAAATAAAATCTACTAGTTCCCATTTGTTTGCTTTCTTCCTGCTGTATTAGTTTTCTAGGGCTGTTGTAACAAATTGCCACAGTTGATGGCTTAAAGCAACAGAAATTTACTCTCTCACAGTTCTGGAGGCCAGAAGTTCAAAACCCAAGGTCTCAGCAGGGTTGATTCCTTCTGAGGAACAGTATGTTCAGCCCTCTCTCCTAGCTTCTGGTGGTTGCTGGCAGTCCTTGGTGTCACTTGGCTTGTAGTTGTATTACTCCAATTTCTGCCTCCATATTTATATAGCCTTCTTTCCTCTATGTCCCCCCTCTCTCTGTGCCTCTTGTAACCTTCTTAAAAGGATGCCAGTCATACTGAATTAAGGTCCCAATATGATTAGCATTCTTATAAGTATGACCTCATTTAAAATAATTACATTGTTGTTTAGAGGCCCTTTGTTTGGGGCTATTTGGTTCCTCCAGAAAAGAACCCTTTAATCTCCTGCCTGGGGTAAAGGGTGGATAGCTGGAGCAAGGCTAGAAACCTGGCTGCTAAAGGTCTGAAAACTGAGCAGCCCAATGGTGGGGCTCTTACCATTCAGCATATCCATTAGAAATAACATCTGAGCCACAAATGTAATGCAAAATTTTCTAGTAGCCACAGTAAACACAGTAAAAAGAAATAGATGAAATTAATTCTCATTTTTTATTTAACCCAATATAACAAAAATATTATTTAAAATATAATTAATATAAAATTATTAATAACATATTTTACATTCTTTTATTTGTACTAAATCGTCAAAACCTGGCATCTGTCTTGCACGTCCAGTGCATCTCCATTGGGACTAGCCATATATCTAGTACTCAGTAGCCACATGCGGAGAGTGACCATTGTCCTGGACAATGCAATGCAGACCATCACTTCACCCCTTCTCTGCAGAAGTCCTCCAGAGTCTGGCTCAGGCTCCTAGGAGACCTTGAGTCCCTAGTGGCCTTCAGGATCCATGTGATCCTGCCTCTGTTCCCAGGATATCCCTGGTATCCTTGAAGCATGAAGCTATATATTTATGCAAGATTTATTTTCAAGGCAGTTTCCATGGCACTTGCTCCCTATCTGGGCTGGGGAACCTGAATATCCTGTTCCTCATATGGGTATGGAAACTTCAGTCCTCTCTTTTCTGCCCCTCCCTTTATTTTTAATTCCCAGGTTCCCCAGCCATTTTTGTTGCTTCGTGGGCTATCACCAGGCACCTCCTTGAAGATGCTGGGTAAGCTGTGTGAAGGAGAGATAACAGGAGTGTATTTTATATTGTGCAAGTCTTCAAACAAGATGGACACTTCTTTGGAACAATCTAGGAGAGGCCTGTTTCTCAAACTGGGGGCCACAGGAGGGTTCTCTGGAGTGCCAGGCTGCTGAGTGCCGAGCTCTGCAAGGGTGTGAGTTTGCAGATGGGCTGAGGCCTTTACCACACCTGCACCCTCTCGGGCCCCTAGAAGTTCTGTAGCTAGGTCAGGGGCCAGACAAGAGCTTCAAAACTCCAGGAAGAGCCAACCAGCTTTTCCTTCCTCCTGGCTCTTCTCCTTTGCTCCTCTGCACTGCACCTGGGTGTCTGAGAGTCCTGAACAACCTGGCCTGGAGAGTGGCAGCCACACCTCAATAACTCCTGCTGGGAACAAAAAGATCTAGTCCTGTTCTCTAAAGATTTGAGGTGCTAGGGAGGGAGGTGAGCCCAGGGGGCATTCTGGGTCTAGGCACCTAGAAGGAAAGCTTGAAAGAAGCCAGGGAGGAAGTGAGGCAATATGACAAAGCAGGAGACTGGTTCTCTTGGTCATAATGACACAACCACGCCAGGAAGTAGACTAGGTTGTTGAGGCTGACAGGTGTCTTGCTGTCCAAAATTGGCCCCAAATAATTGTTTGAAAATAATTTTTTTAATTGGGTAAATTCACTTTTTAAAGAAATCTGGATTTTCAGCTTCTCTAGAAAAATTAGAAGTTCTGCCAACATTTTCCATTCTCTTTTGTGGCAAAACAAGCTGGAACAGACTTGTGGCTTCATTAAACCAGACATATGTTCTCTAGTTTGCCATGTACCCACTGTGTCCCTGTGGTCCTGAGGTCACTTGTCAATCACCCAGCCTCTTCACTCACTGATGTCACCTGCCAGGCTAGTGTTGAGTTCGCCACTTTGTTAGCAGTGAAATCTGGAATCTCTGACTTTCAAGTTTCACACGTCTGCTCCTCCAGATGCTCACCAGGGTGCATCTCCCTCAGCCCCAGCTGTGCTCCTGGGCAGCAGGAGAGGGTTGGTTCTAACTACACTGAGTACACAGCCACAGGAGTCAGGACCACAGCATGAGTCCTTCATATGAAAGGCACCTCAGGTAATGAGACTTCTCTGGTCAGCCCTGCTCCCCACTCCTAACAATTCCCTGCTGTCCCTCCATAGGTGCTGGGACATCAACAGCAACACGTCTGTCTGGTGGGTCATTCGAGGACCTGTGATTCTCTCCATCCTGGTAAGTGGCCATCCTCCTCTGAACTGGGCTTCTGTGACAGAAACTGGGCAGTGACTGGCCTGTAGGGACAGAGGAGACAGAGCTAGCACCCCTCCCTCCGGGGGTAGGAGGAATAAACCTCAGAGCTTCCAGAAGCTGCACAGCAGCATGAGAGGCTGGGAGTTCCACCCCTAGAGGATAGTGGGTGGGAGTGGGGTCAGGACCAGGCAGGAGGCACAAGAGCTTATGTAACTCATTTTTGTCCGTGGCTAGGTGCTAAATGAAATGTGCGGAGCAGAGCTCTTTGCCCTAAACTGGCTGTCTCTGTATTGGCCTCAATTACACCTTCACTGGTTTAAATATTTGGGTGTTGGTTATTTTACAAGCATCTTCTTGTTAAACTGGGAAGAATCATGAGCTGGGATCATGGAGGGAGGGGGTGGGCTGTGGCTGGGGAAAGCTGAGTGAGGCTGTGTGGTCTTTGGCCTGGGCACTCGTCTTAACTCTTAAGTTCCCAGGTGCTTCTACTGAGTCTATGGATATGTATAAGACTATGGTGGACAGAGGTAGGAAGACACACGAGGGACACGTGGGGCTGTCTCATGGACCAAATCAGTCCCTGAGCTGCACACAGGGCTCAGAGGGACTTCAAGGCTGCAGGACCAGTTGAAGGAAAGTGCTTTCCAAGTCCTCATTGGAGAGGGGAGAGGGCAAAGGACAGCGCAGCAGCCTTTTCCTCTTCCACTGGCTGACTCGGTGATTGCTTGGGGCCAGTTGGGAGGAGGTGGTCATCTCATAACCAACTTCTTCTCCCCTGCCTTCCTTCTTCTTCTTTCTTCTTCTCCTCCTCCTCCTCTTCTCCTTCGTCCTTTGCCTTCCTTTTTCTCCTCCATCTCCTCCTTCTTCCTTCCTCCTCCTCCCCTCCCCCTCCTCCCTTCCCCCTCCTCTTTCTTTCCCTGCCACTCCTCCTCCTCGTCCTCCTCCTCCTTCTTCTTTTTGAAAATAATAAAATTCATGTAAAAAAATTGGAAGACACAAAATATATATTTTTAAAGGGAATAAAATCACTCATAAATCACCATTTAGCCCCTAGATACACATTGTGAATACATGTGCTTCTCCTATCTTCTTGAGCACACATACTTTTTTTTTTTCAAAATGCTTAATATGGTTTGTACCCTAGTTTGTTTTTTTCACTTAGCAATAGATGCGAGCTCTCCCACATCCTTTGAAGTTATTTGACCAACCGATGTGCTATGGCTGCATGATATTTCCACAGGAGGGTATTTCCTCATTTAGTTAACCCAGTTTCCTTTCTGTGATTCTGGGACTCTGACAGCCCAGCTGGGTAGAGCCCCAGCTGAGGGATGACTATCCCCTGTGTCCAGGCTGATTTCATGGGACCATGGTCTATGGTGATTGAAGGATGTTGGGTGGGTACTCCTGATGCAAAATATCTCCCTACCATCCTGTCACATGGCCTAGAATGCCATCATTTACTTCTCATTCTTGGGATCTTAAGGTTTTTTTAAAAAATTTTGCCTCTAAGTGCTTGCTAAGACAAGAAATAAAATAAAATAAAATAGCTTTTATTAGTTTACCCTATGCACAGCAAGCTCAGAGCAAGATGCCTAACAATCTGAGGAGCAGTTTTCCCGAAGAAGCAGTGCTGGGCTAGGCCACTAATCCTGTGTCTTTTCGGATATTTGTATGAACAAAGAGGGTGCCTGGCTGGGTGATTCCACTCATCCCTGCTCTGCAAATGATGCTGGAGCTGGTGGGTGACAAGGGAGGAGAGGTGCTGCTGTGTGAGCAACTTCATAACATTCTGGCACTGGGCAGTGGGGTTGGGGGAGGGGGTACCAAAAGAAGTGAAGAGACTCCTCTCCTGTCCTTTAGGAAGTTATGAATTGACAGATCAGTGGACAAACATGCATGTTTGACAGATAAGTATATTTGGTCCCTCTCAAATATTTCAAGAGCTCTTATGCAGTAACATTATCCCTAAGTACAATGAATTAGAAAAGGGAGGTAATCAAGGATGGCTCCCTGGAGCTGGTGGTTGAGCTACCAAGTGACTATAAGGCACCAGAGCAGTTAGTTCTATGTGATTCCTAGACCAGCAGCTTCAGCATCACCTGGGAGCTTATAAAAATGCAATTCTTGGGCCCCACCCTAGCAATCTGCACTCTAAACTTTGAGAACTTCTCTGCAATGGTTCTTCTCAAAGCGTAGTCCAAGCGCCAGTGTTAGCATTCCTGGGAGTTGGTTAGAAATGCAGAATCTCAGGCCCACCCAGACCTGCATTTTAACAAGGTCCCCAGAGGATTCCAATGCACTCCAAGTGAGAGTCATTCTGCTGCGACTGAGACCTCAGAGGCCTGCAGCCCAGGGCTAGGAGTGCTGTGCCTCTGAGGTCTCCAGACAGTATGTTTCATCAGGACAAGGAGGTGGGGGTGGGGGAAGCAATGGTGTGCCAACCTGGGGAGTATCCTGGGTGGTCTGCGGCGCCTTCTCTGTCTTCGGGGCCAGGGCCAGGGCCAGGAGAGGTGGTGGGAATGCAAATCACCTTTGAAGCCCCCCTCTGCCTTGTGTTTTACAGGTCAATTTCATCCTTTTTATAAACATTCTAAGAATCCTGATGAGAAAACTTAGAACCCAAGAAACAAGAGGAGATGAAGTAAACCATTATAAGTAAGTGGAGGGCAAAGACTTAGGCTTGTTCAGTCAGCATGCATTTACTGAGCAACAACTGTTTACCCAGCTGGTATTAGGTACTACTTGAGATGGAGGAGAAGGAAAAATGGAGTCTGAGTTCCAAGGAGTTTATATTCAATATGATAGTATAAATGGGGGTAGGGGGATGTGGGTCCACTGTGAAACCTGAGATGATGCCCTGCAGGTGATAGGATAGGAAATCTCACCAGGATCTCAGGAGGCAGAGATTATCAGATTTTTAAGGTGTGTGATCCAAAAACACTTCAAAATCTTTAAGATGTTACAGAGAGATGCCGGTAGCTTGTTCAGGCTGCCATGAAGAAATACCAGACTAGGTGGCTTGAACAAGGGATATTAACTTCCTCACAGTTCTGGAGGCTGGGAGTCCAAGATGAAGGTGCTGTGAGGTTTGGTTTCAACTGAGGCCTCTCTCCTTGGCTTGTAGACAGCTGCCTCCTGGCTGTGTCCTCACACGGACTTTCTGTGTGCTCCCACCCCTGGCATCTCCTCATCTTATAATGACTCCAGTTGGACTAAAGCCCCACATTAATAACTCAACTTCATCACCTCTTTATAGTTCCCATCCAGAATACAGTCACGTTCTCAGGTCCTGCTGGTTAGAGCTTCAGTTTGTGAATTGGGTGGGGCCAATTCAACCCATAACAGAAATTAAAGGTGAACCAGTGTCTCACAGAGGCTTCCTCTGTGATGTTCAGGGCTTTAAGAATCTAGCAGCAGATTCCTTAGGATGTCTTTAGGACAGTGGGCTCCAAAGTAGGGTGGATCTGGGCACACAGGATGAAACTGCCAGATAAAGTACAGGCTGCCCAGTTCGATTTGAATTTTGGAAAAACAATAAAGAGTTTTTTTAGTAGTTACAACCTGCCCCGCCGCCCCCCGCCCAAATCCATTGTTTATCCGAAATTCAAATTAAACTAGCATCCTGTATTTTTATTTGCTAAATTTGGTAAATCCAACCTGGGAAAAAAATAAAAGAACTTCTTATTATCAAACAAATAGGAACACTGGTTTCGCTAATAATATACTAGACCTAGAGTAACAGTCCTATGTGCACATAATTTATGAATAAACAGTTATTTGAGTGGGTCCATGTTCACGTTTTTTTACTGGAATGGGTGCCTGATCAGAAAGTTTTGGGACTAGCCATGGGTTGATATGTGTTGTATCTCAGTGATGGGTACATGAGACTTGAAAATTTTCTGAAATAAAAAGTAAAAACAAAAATGCTTGGGGACACTGCTGCCAAGCCTCTGGCAAACAGGCGAGATGGGTGTGTGAAGCCATGTGCCCACCAGTGGGGTAAGGGACAGTAGACTGCAGCGTGTCTCTGTGTCCCCAGGCGTCTGGCCAAGTCTACCCTCCTGCTCATCCCTCTCTTCGGCGCCCACTATATCATCTTTGCCTTTTCACCAGATGATGCCATGGAAATTCAGCTGTTTTTTGAATTGGCTCTTGGCTCATTCCAGGTAAGTTTCAGGGACTGTGACTTTAAGGTGAAGAGAGAAGTTCCCTGTTTCCTTGGAGGAACCTGTAGGCCATAGTGACAGCAGGCCAGATCTTCCCGGAAGAATTCAGTACTGCGGGTGGATGCCTCACTTGGCAGAGACCCAAGAGAACCTCACTGTGCTGTGACCCTGAGGGGAACCCAAGTTCCCTATCAGTCAAATGGGGGTGGGAGATGAGACTGAGGACAAAGAGACTGATTCCAGGGAAAACAAAAGGGAAAAGGAACCCTAACACACTATATTGTGTAACTCTCCACAGCATCTACACAGTCACAGTAATGTAAGCCCGGAGAGCTTTGGCTGAAGCATCAAAAAGTGGAGCAGGAAGATGACCATTTGGGGAGGGTCTTTGAAAGAATAATATCCTCATATTTGTACTGGGAAGTCCATAAAAATTACCCTAACTGAAAAATTCAGAAGAAGCAACATCAGCATATTATTTAGAGTCAGTAAGAAAGTTCTAAGCAGTTGCCTCTGAGGAACAGGAAATGGGGCGGGTGTCAGGAGGTTGCTGTTTTTTTGTGACAAGAATCATTTGACTCTTTGAAACCACGTGCATACACAACTTACTAAAAATGAAAACCAACTTAAAAGGAAAAAAGTGGAGGGAGAAATCACCTACCTACTAATTCAACAAGATGCTGTGAGGTTTAAAAAAAATAGTAAACTTGTTTGGACAGAAGGGACTCCCAAACTTCACAAGAATCTTTGTTTATTTACTCATAGTTACCTCCAAAAATAATATGATGTGGCTTTCAGGAAGAACATACAGAGGACAGAAAATAAGCAGATAAGCGATCATTGAAAAAAAAACAAAAAAAGCCAAAAGAGTTCATACACAGAAGCAAATGCGATTAAGTCCTATAAAGGTGGGAGAGGTGGGCCATACATTTGGTTTGGAGCTTCCCAGTAGCCAGAGCAAAGACAGAAACACAGCGCTTTAAGATTTACAGTATCCATAGATGAAAACAAACCACGGAGCCCAGGAAAAGCCTAGTGTTTATAGGCGTTGGGCTCGGAGAGGAATTTTTCCCTGTGTGTTTCCCTAAAGAAGCCAGTCTGTCTGTCCTCAGTGAGGCTGACCATCCTGCAGAGCCCTTACTCACCAGGCGGGACTGGGCCTTCCTCATTCTCAGAGTTCTGATCAGGGTGCGCCTGGCCAGGGCCATCCTTTCGTCACTCTCAGGTTCCAGAGGGGAGCCTGACCCACGCCTTCAGACCCAATCCCATGGCTATCCTCTCTGTCTTCCTCTCAGCCTCTCTTCTTCCCAAGCCGCTGGGAGCACCCCAGACCTCCAGAGAACCCAGCCTCTTGTGGAATCCATGATTCATTTCCTCTGGGCCAGGAAGCTTTCGTGCCCACTGCTCTTGTGATGTGTGGGGAGGCTGGGCTCACAGTGGTCCATTTAGCAGATGGGGGATTCCAGGTCCAGACAGACGGAAGGCCTTGACGCAGCTGAGAGAACCAGCAGTGACTTCTCTGAGGGTGGGGAGACCCAGGTCTGCCACCCTGCGCAGGTGGGGCCTCCCCGCCCTGTGGAGCTGGGGCTGTGGCCTGCCCAACCAAAGACCATTTGCCTTTCTTCTGGGGAAATGGCTTGTCGAGAGAAACCAAGAGCACTTTCCTAACGTTCCCATAGAAATGTTTACAAAGAAAAAGGATCTTTAAGAGTTTTTTTTTTTAAAAAAAGAACCTTTGTCCGTATACAAACATCATTTTATATATATTATGCATTTATATTATATATAACATCTATTTTTAAAATTTGTATTATAGACAATTTCATCCATATACAAAAGGGAAGAGAATAGTGAACCCCTGCATAACCATTACTGATGACCTCTCCTGTTTCATCTCCACCATCATCCGCTTTCTCCACCCCACCCTCATCATTTTAAGCAAACCCAAGACACCATATTTTAGTGTGTATATCTAAAAGATGGGCTTAAAGAACACACACAGAACCACAGTGCCATTACCTGTGTCATATATTTTTAAAAACTAAGCTCTTTCTAATTGTAGAAATAAAACTTGCCAAATGAAGGAAGTTTGGAAAGGAAAAGTTAAAGAGAAAAATGCATTCATAATCTCAGAACCCAGAAATAACCCCTGTTAAGATGTTGGTGTGTTTACTTCTGTGTCTTTTCTATTCAGGAAGACACACACCGATGTGCTTGCTGGCACATGGAATTGGCATCATGATGTGTGGTTTTGTTTCTTGCTTGTTTTATTTTCTATCATGCCCATCGTGAACAATCCCCATATCAGTTGTAGGATTTCTCAAAGTTGCTGGCTGTGTGAGGCACATCTAACTTTCCCTCATCCAGTGCTCCTGCCCTTGCCCGAATAGTGAAAAATGTGTCCCTGGATCCTTGGGACCCAGACAGATAAGGCCAGGCAACCCTGGGCCCAGTGAGAAGGGCAGCAGCCTCTGGCAGCCTGACCTTCAGCTCCGAACCAAGCACACACAACCCTTGGCCAGTCTGAACCATGTTCAGTTCACTCAGTTCACTCACCTGTGAAGGGGATCCTGCCACCTACCTCCTAGAGCTTTGGCAAGGATTAAATGAACCATCCTGAACCCAGAAGCCCACAAATATGCAGTCCAAGCTATGCTCAAAACTGATTTATTTCACAGCCCTCTTTTCAGGCCCTCTGACAGTGGTCCTAATAAGTGATGCCCATTGAAACCTCCTGGGAATCTTTCAAAGCTGCTGGTGCTCCCACCTCCAGACATTCAGATTTGGGGTACAGAGTGAAACCCAGGCAAAGCTCCCAGATGATTCTAATGTGCAGCAAAATTTGGAAACCACTGCTTTGAGTAAGAGTTCACCACCCTACCCCCCAAAATTGTCTCCATTCCAGGCAGCATTCATTGATAACTGAAATTCTAAAGCAAGTCCTCCTAGTTAGGTCACTAAGCCTTGTTAAATGCCAATACCCCTGAGCAGTTGTATGTATTAAGCCCACTATAGACAGGCTTGTTTATTGCTCTTTGGGTCCTTTCCAATGTAGTAAGTAGCTAAGAGCGGGGAGGGGGCTGGATGGGACTAGGGAAGAGGGGTTGGGCCACTGAGGTCAGAGCTGTGACATCTAGGCCGCTGGGCAGGGCCAGTTTGTGAGGAAGAGCAGGCTAGCCCGAGGTGGGTCCCTGAGGAGGACAGTAGGGTATTTGCACTGCAGAGACCTTGTCCATGGCTCATGGTTCTATGCAAGCCTCCTAGTCTCAAATCCTGCATCCTAGGCTGTAATCCCTACTCCATGCCAAGATTCTAGGGAACACCGTGGGGAAAACAGGAGCTCCAGATACCAGGAAGAGGGATCCTGATAGGCACAGACCCCACACCATGCCAGGAAACACAAGGCAGATATAGCCCAGAGGCCCCGGAATGGGGAGATGCACTCACCTGTCTGTTAAGCAGGAAGGTCACACCTACTGCTGGCTGGCCAGGACATGCACACGGGCTTTGTTCTGACCACACAGTCACACATTTTTCACTTGAATAGTTGTCTGTGTTCAAACATCCTCCGATTTCAGTTTACCTTTTTTTTTTTTCTTTAAATATTTCTTTGGGGAAGGGAACACCACCCTTCTATTCAATTAAGAGAAACATTTTTTTTTTATCAGTACAGAGGTCTTTTGGTTTTTTACACTTATCATGCCATGAATTCATAGGGAATGGGCTCCAGCAGCCTAGGCACCTTCCCATTGGTTCTCACAAAATGTACTTCTCTGGGCAGAGCAGGCTGGAGCTTCCATTCAATCAAGTATCTTTCTCTTTGGTTTCCTTGTTTTTTTTTTTTTTGTTTTTTTTTATCATTTTCCTTCACATGTTTCAGGAAGCTATCTCAACTCTTAAAGTGCTTAATATGCTCAATTTGTACATTGACTCCCTTGCCCGTAGCTTGTTTGTTCACAACGTTTACTGCTTGCTGGGTGACACTATAGACTCCCCCAGTGTTGCCACGGGAATAATCATGGGGCACTTCTTTTTGATCAGTGCCCTTGTCTTGATGCCTAAATCTCATCTTTCCTGTAGGTGACCAAAGGAAAAACTTCATGTTCTCTCAATATAGCCGAATGCTTCTTCTCTTTCCTTTTGTCAGTCATTTTGGTGAATTACTGAAAGATGGCAGTTCTGGTCAAATGGTCTAGCTTATCTTGAAAATGAGCCCACTTAGGGCCCAGGGTCTTACATGGACTGGCCCAATTTGGGGGGGAGGGCAGTGCTTCAGGTGTCACTGCTCCCTGCTTCTTCTGGATGACCCACCTCAGTAATTCAGGTGACTTGCTTTCCCCTCAGCCCTAGTTAGCAGCCCTTACTTGAATGTTACTGACACATGTGTGCAAGGTCTACGCTAGACACTGGGGACAAGAAATGAGAGGGACCCTGTCCTTTTCCCCCAAGGAGGGGTCTGTGCTGGATGATGCCAGCACAACCAGGGACCCCGGGGGCCCAGAAGAGGCAGCCCCAATCCCTCCTGAGGTGAGAGGTATGAGAAGGCAGGTTCTGGAACACTTCCTGGGGGGAGTGGGCTGTGAGCGTGGGGCTGGTGATGAAGGAACTGTGAGGAAGTTGAAGGCTGGCGCGGGAGCACCTGCACTAACCCCACCCTCTCCCTCTGCAGGGCCTGGTGTTGGCTGTTCTCTACTGCTTCCTCAATGGGGAGGTGAGTACTCGGGTTGCCCGAATGCCTACAGGAGCTCGCCAGTCACTGGATTTGGGTTCAGAGGGAGTTCTACCTGGGAAGGGTGGTAGGGTGTGAGCAGGGGAGGCCAGGGTGTCCTGACTTGGGCCTGTCTTCTAGGAGTCCGAGCTCACACTATGGGAACAACAGAATCACCTGGAGGGCTTGGTTACACAATTGCTGGATTCCACTCCCCAGTTTCTAATTCAGCAGAAATGGTCTGGGTTGGAGCCCAAAATGGTTTTAACAAGCACTGCAGGTGCTTCTTATCCTTGGGAAGGTCAAGAAATGGAGGAAAGTACATGTACTCCAAGCTGAACCTAGGATCCTGACTGCTCTCTGCTTGCTGGGTGGGTGATCTCAGTCACTGCCCCACTCTGGGCCTCAGTCTTCCCACCTGTAAAATGAGTGACTCAGATAACATTTTCTGCCAATTTAGAGAACCCCATATGAGCATTGACTCCTTTAGGGGCTGCACACTTACCTTGAGGCCTCTGCCCTTGCCCAGCACTTGGGTCAGAACATGAGGTTTCTGGCACACTGAAGCTGTGGAATAATAGTTGAACACAGCTTGCACATAAGTACACCTTTCTGTGACTGCTGACCATCTATCTATCTGCTTTGCCACACTTCAATGGGAACTCCTGAAGTTTTCCAAAAACGAGTCATCAAGCCTAGCCTCAAGGGTTTGCTGCTACATCTGGGTTTCATGAAGGAAATTTCCAAAGAGCAGCTCCCTGACCTTCAGATTAGTTCTGAGCTAGGGTGGCTTCCTGGGAATGTGTCCTGTTGTCCCATGGGATGAGTTGGATATTGGAGCTCTGGAGTTTGTGTAACAGCCACAAGCCCCTTCTTCCAGACATATTAGTGAGATTGCAGGGGAACCTGCCCAGGGAAGGGGGCCATCAATACCTACTGGACATCAGGGCTATAACTGGTCAATCTGAGTGGCATACAGGAGATGGGAAGGCAGGACTATGCGGCAAGAGTGGCAGGGCCTGTGCAGAGACACTGGGAGAGTGAGCAGGGCTCTGGGGACTGGGTCCTTCATGTTGTTCCCTCCTGGGCTGATGGCTGGTCTCTGGCGGCAGGTACAGCTGGAGGTTCAGAAGAAGTGGCGGCAGTGGCACCTGTCCGAGTTCCCACTGTGCCTTGTGGCCCTCAGCAACTCCTTTAGCAACGGCACCGGTGGCCTCACGCACAGCACCAAGGCCAGCCCCTTGGAGCTGAGCCCGGGCACCTGCAGGGCCAGCATCATCTGAGAGGTTGGAGCAGGGTCACCCATGGACATAGGCCAAGCTGGGTCTTGAGAGGGCCAGACACTGCTTCTGGACAGTCCTTCCTTATAGACATCCTATGCTTTCTTCTGTGACTGATAACCTCTCCTCCAGGCCTTGGGTTAGAGGGTGAGACTTCCTCAGAACTCAACAGAAGGAACTTGGGGCACCATGGGGTGGTGGGTGGAGGGAGGGGTGAAAGAGCAGCTCAGGGGTCTTAGAAGGGAGAAAGATAACTGGTAACTGGGATTAGATTTGGTCTGTATTTGTCAGTATTTTTGTCCTTCAGATACAGGTGAGGGGAAATGCTCACCTACCTATGCCTTCCTGGAGGACGCTTCCCTGATCCCCTGCTCATTTTCAGGAAGCCCAGAAAACACGAGAAATCTAGGTCCTTGGCCCAATGTGGACCCTCCCCACCCCTTACTGCAACTCCCCTGTCCAGTTCTCATCCTGAGAGCCTTCAAGACAACTGCTGAATTAATCTGATCAAGTCCCATTGGAGCCCAGGAATCCCAGGACACCTAGCTCCCTCTTAGTAACCCTAGCCCAGTCTGAGGCAGCCCTCTGTTGTTACTGCCCCTTTGGTCCCACTGCCCCCAAGGCAGGTATAGCAAAACATGGGGCATGATACCATTTGGTAAGAGGAATAGTGTCATCAAGGTCCTGTGACTTGCCCAAACTACTAGGCAAGGAAGTGGCAGAAGTCCAGTCCAGCCTTTTGGTCTCAAATCCCCATGCTCCAAGGCTCTGTTTTACCAGGGCCTGTCTCTCCATCCCATTGGGGATTTTGGTCTCCCCCTTTCCTCTATGAACCCCAGTTCCCTTGAATACCAACACTCCCTCAGCCTTGTGAGGACTACAGGACTCAATATTTGAATCCTTTTACAAAACAATCAGTGTTCAGGCAAATGCCTTCTGGAGAGACTGAAGAGACTGGAGAACTTGCCCGCCCCCCTGCCCCCCACTATGGAGGAAAGAGCATCTTGCTGGTGAGTGGGTCCAGCTTGAGTCCCGGCCTTGGGTGGCCCTGGATGAGTGCTATCCCTCTCTGGGCCGTCTCCCCACCTTTGCAACTCCCCCTGCAGAGATAGGGTCACCCTTTGTCCCTTGTAGACTATTCCTGGTGAGAAGGCCAGGTGCTCACGTCCAAGGCTAAGGACCCAGCCAATATGGTTGACGAGCTCTGCTCTGTAAAACATCAACTGGTCCACACCTTTCTTGAGCCATCTCCACAGAGACTGTGCATTTTGGAATAAAAGTTTTTTTAAGAAATCACAAGAGGTAGGTATAGGTGCCCAGCCCAGCCCAGGAAGGGGAACTGCAGTGACCAAAAACTCATATAATTAGTGGCAGCCAGAATGAACTAGGGAAGGCCAGAATTTGTTGGGTCGGGGAACGGGATGGGGCTAGTGTGGAATAAAATGGGCTGAGGGCAAAAAGGGGCTGGAAAGGTGGCAATTCAATGCACAAAAACACTGATCTGCTGGCAAGGATGGAAATCTTCACTGGTTCCTGGTTCTCTTCCTCTACAGTCATCTTCAGGATGTTTATTAATCATCACCCAAGGTCCAGCAGGTCCAAACATGGGCTCTTTGAATGTGTTCTAGGATCAAAACTGGTACTCTGAGGCTGTCTGAGGCTGTCACCAAAGATGAGCACGCACACTCGCCTCAGGGAAGTCTGTGCATTAGAATCAGGTGGACTTTAATGGGAGGCTTACTTAAAAACTCTTCTCAAAAAGTTCAGGCAGGATTTCCACAGGCAGCATCCACAGAGGAGACAGCCAGCTGCTGGAAGCTGGGCTTAGGCAGGGATTATGAGGTTCCCCAAAGGGCAGGGGTCACATTAAATAAAATGGTTTGAAATTTTAAGGGAATCCTGCACTCTGCCTCCCTGGTGTAACTAATGCTAAAGCAGGGAAACATGCACAAAGGTCATTTGAGTTGGTGGAAGAAAGTCCTAAGCACTGATTGGACATCCTTAGCTGGAAGAACAATCCACTCTTTGCAACCCTGAGAGCCATAAACAGTTGTGAACAGCACTTGGCTGTACAGCCAGTTCAGGCACCAGTTACCACAGCTGCTTCCAAATCTATTCCCATCCTGGGAAGAAAGATTCAAGAAAAGGATTTTAAAATGTGATCTACGATCTATTGTATACCCTAATAACTTGGCTAAACCTGTGAGGCTGGTAAAACTGAGGCACCCTCCTGGCCTCTGGCTCTGGGAAAAGGGCCTTTCTGGCTGAATACCTAAAGGTTATTGGGTAAGAGGCAGTAGTTTCAAGGTTACTGTCCCACCCTTATCCCCCACCAGAGGTCACACGTTGGAAAGTCCCATCTTGACCACACTTTTTGTAGAACCAGATGTCCTTGCAGAGGGGGGCCTAAACTTTCCTTAGTTGGCCCCAGGGATGGGTGATGCTGTTGATGTGAAGGCCACTGATGGCATTCAAGAAGAAGAGGAAGGAGGCAGTGAACTGGCACCAAAACATCAAGGTGAAGCCAATGAGTGTGACCTGATTCCTGAGGAGGATCACAAAGCTCAGGAGCCCCCCAGAGGAGAGGACAAATGAGACGAGGAGAAGGACGGAGCCCAGGGCCCACTTGCGTGGTGAGTGGAGATCCTCACACACCTGGGACACCATGAGGAGCTCCAGGCCGAAAATGGCGGCCACCACGGCCAACGCACCCACACTGCGGGCCAGGACCATACCCGCAGCCAGTCCTGGTATGCCGGCCTGACTCAGGTCTCTGAGGCAGTGTGTCCCAATCTGGTTGGCATTGGTGCAGAAGTGCCATAATCCAAAGAGGCGGTCCTCAACCAGGAGCCAGTGACCATCACAGATGGAGACAGAGGACAGGACCACGGCCAGGGCAGTGCAGACGATGATGAGGGTCCGGATGAAGGATTCAAAGAAGGACCGGTGGGGCCTCCTTTGGCCCAGTAGCCTCTGGGCCTGGAAGACATCACAGAGGTGGCATGTCAGGCGCCACACCCCCTCCAACCTGCGCAGGGAGGGCCCTGAACATGCTCGGCACCTTCCCACAACCATGTTTTCTGCTCAAGTCTCCCCTGAAGCCTGGAATACGGCCTTTACTCACAGCTTCCTTTCTAGCTCCTTCTTACCTTTCAGCACAGACCTACCTTCTTTGAGGAACCCCTCCCCCAGACCTATAAACGTGGTCTGTGAAGTTATTCACCAGGCCTGAAGGGTTCCCTGACCTTTCTTCAATGATCTTCATGAGTAAGAAATCCAAATTCTACTCACTGGCAAACCCTAGGCCCTTCTGATTTCAGAAAACCTGTCTGGCCTGGCTAGTGTGGCTCCGAGCTTATAACTAGCCTGGGTTTCTTTATAAGGAAAACAAGAAAAACAAGAAAACTGCCTGGAAGGCTGTGAGGGTTGCAATAATCACTGGAACATGACACGTGGTTGTTTCCCTTGCTTCCTAGAACTTCTCCAGTACCAGTCCATTTGTCTCCTAATCCCCACCCAGCAGGTTCTGCACTTTCCACATTCTGTCCAGGCCTCTGTTTTATTAACTTGTTTTCCTCTGGACTGCCAGTGATGTTTGCACCTTGCCCTTCTGTCTTACTCAGCCCCTCCCAGAAGTAGGCAACCAGACTTGCTGTTCTAGCAGCTTCTTTGTGGGAGGGGTGGGGAGTCACTGAGGCTCTTCTTTAGCCTCTGATTTCAGCACTGGACCCCCGCCCTGGCCCCTTCTCTTCTGGCAAGCTGAGCCAGATGTCCAGTGAAGTGTCCCTTATTTCATAACACTCAGACACCACCCAGGTGCCATTCCCAACCACCAGCCCAGACAGCAAAGGAAACACTTCAAATAAAACTCCTTTCCCAGCACACAGGTGCTGCAGATCCGCCCTGCCTCCCTGTCCAACTTCATCCCCCAGTGCATTCTCCTTGGCCACCTCACACAGGTGCAGCAGCCATCCTTCCATGCTTAGGACAAGCCTAGAACTTTCTGAGTCCTACTGGCCCCTCCCCTAGAAGGCTCTTCTCCGGGTTGCCCCTTTTCCCCAGTCTTCCTGTCTCAGCTGAAATGTCAGAGACATCTTTTCTGCCTACCCAACCCAAACTGGGACCCCTCCTATCATTTTCCATCAGGCATATTTGTTTTCTTCACTGTTCTGATAACAAGTTACCTATTTCCTTCTGATTTGTATTACCCATTATTATCTATCTCACTTGGAGACTGTGCTCTCCAAGAGGGCAGAGCCTCCCGTTAAGACACTGCTGCGTTCCCAGAACCTGGCATAGTGGCAGACCTGTGCATTCAATGGGTGCACAAGAAGAGTCATGGGATAAATGAACGGTTAAGTTTGCAACAACTGTCACTTCCATCTGAAGCTCCCTTTAAACCGAAGTCTTCCACCCAGCCAGTGTATGTGGAAGCAACCCAGGTTCCACACCACTTGGGGGAGGTAAACAAAACAAGACAGCTCATGCACGAAAGCAATGCTGGGAAATTTGACGGGACTATGGAATACACCCTATACTAGGTACAGATGGGGGTAAGTCCAGGCATACCTGTCAGTGAGGGACACAAAGCCAAGCCAAGTTCCTGGGACAGTCCTGTGGTCAGAGCCCTAACAAGAACAGCAGGCTGGCAGAGGTGAACAGGAGCTACTGCTAATTTCAGCCCCAGGGATACATGAATAAGGACCTCATTTGCTCTCTGTGCTCCTGCCACAGGTCCTATTTTACTCTTAAACCTGTGAGATTGGTAGAGTAGGAAGCTCCGGGGGGGGGGGGGGGAACAGAGCACTGTTATGTAAATGACAAAGCTGTTAATGCAGAGTTCAGTAGAGTTGCCCAAGACCACCCACCTAAATCACAATAAAGCCTGTTACAACTGCCCAGACAACTGCATATTGTGCAGAGGAGGAGATGCATTCAGCCATTAAACACCAGCTGGGGCCTTCCAAGTACAGGGCCTCCAGTGTCAGGGATCAATCAATATTACTGGTGAGGAAAAGGATTAGAGGTACAGAGGGATAACAAAGAGGCCAGGACCTTGTCTCAGACCTGGAGACAAAGGCAGCCTTGGGCATTGGGAAGAGCACCCAGGCAGCAGTCTGGGCTGTGGTTCTCAAACTGTGTCCTGTTGCTTCCTAGAGGGGCTTCCAGGTGCTGAAGTAGGGGCGCAGGCAGGGGAAGCTGGCTCTAGGCCCTTCCCTACTCCAACTTCAGCAGATCCCTGTCACCTGCTAGAGACAGTGGGAATCTAGGAGTCCGTACAGGAAAGTAGTAGAAAAAAATGGCTCTACTGCTAAGAAACAAACCAAGGAAACTTTGAAACCTCTGTGTCTACAAACCATTAAAGGCATTTGTCCTTGGGTGGTTTCTTAACCTCTTTGGCCCTTGTTGTGACTCCTGCAGAAAAGCAATAGCCATAAAGGCACCCGGCAAAGTGATAACATCCCTAGAGGTTGATAAGGTCCTAGGATGGGAAATTCCCAGATGCAGAAAGCAAGTCACAAGAAACAGGACCCAGAAACCTTCTGACCTTAGACATCACACTGTCTGAAGAACAGGCACGTCCTGTCCTTTTCCCAGCCCCACCTGTCCTGAACACAGACAGGACTTTACTCTCTAGGCCCTCAGGTATCACACCAGGATCAGAAAGAGAAGATGGCTGATGTTAGTTCATCTTCCCCCTCCCACTACAAAGCAGGGCTCTATTGAACTCTCTGACCACCAATAAAACTCCCAAGTATTAAATGAGATCAGGTATATAAAAGTGGTTGGCACATGAGCAGCTCCCACATCACCACAGCTGTTAATATCAGTAACAATAACAACGCATATTGGAGTCTTCATTCCTAACCACCCGCTTTCTGGTACCTGCACCAATGATCCACAGCCTGAAGCCCTGTCCTGAAGGGCAGCTGGAAGCTGCCTGGTTAGTGGAGGTCCAGTGAATAAGAGGAGGTGAGAGCAGTTGAGCCCTGTCCTTGACCTGGCAGCCCCCAGCTGTGTGACCTTGGGCAAGTAAGTCACCTTAATCTCTTAGAGCTTTGACTGTTTCTGCTGAAAAAGGGCAAACAGGGCCAATGTTTCCCTTTTTTCATCTGTAAGCCCGAATGAGTTTCTTCTGACCCACAGAACAGGCCTTTGAGTCCCATGCCAAGACCTTACCTTTCTCAACTCAGGACCCCATCTGCTCCCCTCAACACCTAAGTAGGCTCACTACTCATTCTCCACATTCCCAACACAGCCCACGTATTTGCCCCACCCCCTGCCACTACCCACTCTGCCCAGGCTAGGCTCTTATCATCATTAGCTGGAAATATCAATAGCTTCCTAGCAGGGATCCCCAACCTCTGGGTAGTGGGTAGCAAATGGGTACCATTAGGAACCCAGCTGGCATAGCAAGAGATGAGCTTGAATGTAATGTGCCTGAATCATCCCAAAATCCCCACCTACCCATCCCTGCTGCGGTCTGTGAAAAACTGTCTTCCATGAAACTGTCCCTGGTGCCAAAAAGGTTGGAGACCGCTGTCCTAAAGAGTTGGCCTGCCACCATCCCTTGAGCCACCCCAGTGTGCTGGTCATGCAGTCCCAGGAGTTGGCTTATCCCCTCTCTCTTTCCTCACCTATAAATGGAGATAACAGGACCTACCTCCTGTGGTGGTAGTGGGGATGAAATGAGTCAGAACAGTTCCTGGCACCTTGGTTAAGCACTCCCAAGTGGCAGCACCCTCCCTCTCAGGGCAGCCTGTGTCCTCCTACCTCAGAGAAGGGCTACTGGACTTTACCTCATCTCCCCACCGCCCCCTCCCCCCTCTTCCTCCACTACTCTCTGGGTCTTCCTTGCTACCAGTCTTCCTGCCCCTCCTAGCCCAGTACAAAGCCTCCCTCCATCCCCCACAATCCCTCCAGCAGTTTTTGCACTTCTTAATTTAGCACTCACTTCCTGTTACTTCTTCTAAATCCTTGTGTACAAGTCTCCCTCTCCTAATGGACAGTCAGCTCCTCAAAGGGAGAGACCTCAACTCGGTCTCACCCTCTTCACTGCCTGTCCCCTTCTTCCCCGGGAAGTCCAGGAAACTGCCTGGTTGACTCAAGATTCTGCCCCAAAACAAAGAGGAAAAACTTGCTTCATCGCGTTCCCGTCCTCCCCTCCCACCCCAGCAGCTGTGTCCCGGCTAAAAGGGGTTTGGAGGATAGCCTGTGGGTGGAGTTTTACTATTGAGGGAAAGGCAGAAAGTAAAGAGTGGGATTTGGAGCCAAGAAGTCCTGGCTTTGAATCTCGATTCTGTCGCTTAGCTGCCATATGGACAGGTTCCTTCACTGCAAATTTCAGTTACTACATATATAAAATGAGCACAGCGGTATCTAGCCGAGTCAGTATTGTGGGAGTCTGAGTACCTGCATGCAAAGACAGGGAGCCTCTAACATCAGCACAGCTCTGTTGGCGGACTCTTGGGGAGACCAGTAGATGGGATGCCTACGCGTCAAGGAAGCGCGCGCGGGGTAGCGTCTTGCCACCTGCTGACCTCCCTTGGGACAGCCAGCTCTCCCCAGGGCAGGGGTAGGAATGGGTGGATTCTCAGGCAATACAAACATTTGCACCACCCTTAGAAAACAAAACTTCGGGGATGCGGGCCGCTCCCCTCACTAGACCCTTTTCTCTGAGGCGTCCGCGCGCCCCAGCGAGTCCACCTCCCGTCTCAACACCAAACGCATTTAGGGGAGGGGAGATGGTCTTTCTTGCCTGCTCTGGCTCCCTCAGAGACGCATGAGGCAACCCTCACTTTGCAAGTGGATTCTGTCTATCCTCCACCCCAGACGCACCTCCTTTTTAAAAAGGAGGGACCTCTCTGTTGAACCTGATGGGCACTGGTGACTACAACGTGAAGCAGAAAAAGAAGTTTGGGAGCCTCGGAGACTGGCGGGGAGCGGACGGCGCCCCAGGAGCTCTGCTGGGGGCGGGCGCGCCCCCGGCCCCGTCGCTTCCCGCTCACCATCCTCGGAGCCCCGCCGGCTTGCTGCGGGGGCCCGGCACGGCGGGGCACCGCTCCTATCCACCCTCCCAGCCACCGCCAGCGGATGGAAGTCGCTCGCGCTGCGAAGCCCCTTTCCTCCCCATGGGGGGGGGGGGGCGCAGACGCCGGCCCGCTGGGGGCCCCGGGGCTACCTGCACGGCGATGGCAGTCATGCTGCACCGGGGCTCCGCCGCTCCCACTCGCTCCTTCTCGCCGCTCGGCTGCAAACGCCGGCGCTGGTCCCGGGACCTCTCCCCGGGGGCGGAGCGGGGCGGCCGCAGGGCGGGCCGGAGGGCGGGGAGGCTGCTTTCAAAGATGAGCGCTTAACCCTGGGGCAGGATCGGACGGCCCCACCACCGCCCTCCAGGGCTCGGTTTACGCTGAGTCAGCAGGGCAGACCAGAGGAGTACAAAGGGGAGGGTTAGGGGGCGGGCACTGGGGGCGGGGGGAGACTAGGCCCTTGGGGAAGGTGCAAGGACCCCGCCCGCATGGGTAGGATACCCGGGTCCGAGGAAGGAGGGTCGGCGCTGGGGCGGGGGTGGGGGGAACGGAGGGCGGGGACTGACCCGGCTGACATCGGGCTCGGAGTCACTCTGTTGCTTCTGAACCTTCGAGACAACGTGTCCCGGGGGCAGATTCCCCCAGGGCTGGACGGCGCCGGTGTAGGGTCCTGGGTTCCAGCTCCAACTTGCCGAGTCCAGCGGCTGGAGGAGGCGGTAGAGTCTAGAGAAAGGAGGCACGAGCCTGGTCTCTGCCTTCACCACCCGCTGGGTGACCTTGGGCTGCTTGATTAACGTCTCTGAGCCACAGTTAATAACGAGATAATATGATAATATTTATGAAAGGTCAGGGTCTTGGCGAGTCCCTCAGTAAATATGAATGGCATGGAACCTTCTGGGACAAACCTTCTTGCCTCAGTTTTCTTTTTCCGAAAGGGGAAAGTACAGACCTGTTCCCCTCCTGGCCTCCTCAGTGACCATCAGAAAAGCAAATATGACAAAAGACATTGTTCTTCCTCAACTTCTGATGGGGCCTGAGTTCTCAAGGAGGCAGTACATAAAGTCTCCACACAAAAAAAGGGATGGGGTGGGCAAGAGGGCCCAAGGGCAGCAATTTCCTATTAAGACCCTCCCCTCCCATCTCAGTTTGTAGGGAAGTGTGTGTTGGTAAGGATCTTTAAGCAAGATCCGCTTTCTCCTTAACTACACAGGGTAAATAAAATTATTTGGATCATTCAGGCGAGCAGGCAGGCAGCTCCCTTCAGTCCTTACCCAAGGATTCAAAACAACTCACCTCTTTTCCCCCAAGAGCTATGAGAGAAAGGGGGAAAGTTACAGTTATCTGCATTTCCCATTTAGATGTTCATCTGATTCCATTGCTACCAAAGAGACCTTGTAAAATTCCTTAATCCAGTCCTCAGGGCCTAGGCACAGGAGGGCCATGCCCCCAGACTCCCACATTTGAACCAGTGGAGAACCAGGACTGGACTTAACTGGCAGAACCAGTCTGGATCTGAATTCTTGCCACAAGTTTACAACAGAATCACCTGAAGGGCCTGTTAAAACACAGACTACTGGACCCCACCCAGAATGTCTGACCGGGTGGATCTGGGGTGAGGCCCCACCTGGTGTATTTCCAACAATGTACTGCTAGTCTGGGGCCCTGCTTTGAGAATCACAGAGCTAAGGCAAAGCGGAGGGAGCCAGGGTAGCCCCTCTCTGCTGGGTGCCTTCCCTCATTGGCCCCTACCTGCCTTTTCTGCAATCAAGGGTCCCAGAAGCCGGGTACTCCTCCTTCCACAGCTCTCGGCTTCCAAGAAGGGGCTGACAAGGAATGGAGAACCTGGTTCTGGTGCGTGTCCCTTTATGGAGCCCTAGAATGCTCTGTGGAAGGGCCCTCTGGGTTACTGGGTCCAGCAGCATTTCATGTGACCAGGAGGAACATGGCAGGAATTAAAATCAGAAAGAACTTTCAGGTTCTTGTACCTCCTAAGATTTCTGTGTGTGGTCAGGCATGTTGGGAATATGTTGCCTGTTAGCTTTCTTGCTAAGAATAGAAAGTCTTGAATCAGTGGAATTTAGAACAACATGACATCAAGATAATTGGAGAGGCAGAAATGACTTAGAAATAAGGAGGAAGTGACTGTCCAGTTCCAATCATTTTATGGTCCTAAGAAAGCCCAGGACACAGCTAGGAGTCTGGGTGGAGTTTGTGGAGAAGACCAGGCATCCAGGCTGTGAGCTGGTCACCAGGGCTGGCCCTCTGCATTCTTGCATCCTGGAGTCTCCTAGGCACCCCCACGGTGCCTGGGGCTTGGGGACGAGTCAGGTGTGGCAGCATCCATAGTACTCCTTCAGTGTATTGCCAAGCCCTGTGGAGATAGAGAGGCAGGTAACTCAGCAGAAGTGACTGTTTGGTAGGGATTCCTAGTGCCATGGGGCGCATGCAGGGGCACAGGTCAGAGCAGGATGACAGGGTAGGACTCCCAGTGTTTAAAACCAGAAACAGCATTGGGTGAATGGTGGCCCCTGTGACAGCACAGAACCTTCCCTTTTCCTTGACTTTCTCTGCCTTTTCTCCAGACAGTGTGACAGATTTCAAAACCTGTCCCTTTCCCATCCCTACTTCTAGTCCCGGTCAGGGTTGGGAAAAGAGGAATAGCATAAAGAAGGGAGGAAGTGGCCCCCACAGCACCCCTCCCATTACTCTTGTTTGATGAGAAGGATCTAGGTGTTGCTTTTTGAGAGTTTCAAAGTAGGGACACAGGTACTGATTAATGAATCAATAAAAACCAAATCTGTTAGTCAGACAACAAGTGCCCTCCCACCTCTGGGCCTTTGTGCTTGCTGTTTCCTCTGCCTGAAATGTACTTCCTCAAGATATTCACATCTAAGACTCACCACCTCACTCCTTTGAATTTTGGGCTCAGATGTCACCTTATCAGAGAAGCTTACAATGACCTCCACATCTGAAACAACCCCCTCCATTCTCTTTTTCCTCCCCACTTATCAAGACACACACACACACACACACACACACACACACACAAAGATAGGTCCTCTTTCTGTAGTGTAAGCTCCAAGAGGCCAAGGATTTTGCCATGTTCGCTGGTATATCCCTGGTGCCTAGGACAGAGCCAGGCATTTGGTAGGTGCTCAGGAAATATTCAGTAAATACATAATGAGTTGATTGAATACCTACAGTGTATCCACCACTGTCCTGGTCAATGAGGGACAAAGAAGAAAAAGACAACTTATTTGTTAGTGATAAAGTGCTTGAATTTTAGGGTCAAAATCTGCCTCCCCTTCATTTTTCTCCCTCTGTGGCCTCCCCAATCCAGGTCCACATCCTCCATTTCTCTATTCCCTCACACCCTTGATCCATTTCATCCTTTCCTCTCCCCCGCTCTCAGCCTTATCATCTCTAAAGTTGTTGCCTGTGTAACAGCCTCCTTCCTGGTTTCCCTGCCTCCATATCACCCTTATTTCTTTATAGCTTCCAATTTCCTCATTCCCAAGGCTCATGAGGCTGAAGTTATCTGGCCCCTGCCCACCCCTCTTACTCTCTTAGCTCCAACCACACTTGACAGCTTGGGCTCTGGGCAGGAAGCTCCATTCAGTCTCAAGGCTTCTGTGTTCAGTGTTTTCTCTGTGTGGTCAGCCTTCCCCTGGGGTCCACTGGACAGGCTGTCACCTCTTCGGTGGTCTCCCTTGACTTCCTCAGCCAGAGTAGCGGCCCACACACTTGCCCCTATTATCTTTGTACTTTCTTGATCACTAGCTGAGCTTTTTATTTTTCTGTTTCCTGGATTTTCTATTTCCCTTTCTAAAACTATATACTCCCTGAGAGCTGAGACTCTCTCTCTCTCATGGCTGCATGCGCAGTTCCAAGAGTAGAGGCAAGTCAATCGTCGGCAGCCGTCCGTCTTGAGAGACGATGGTGTAGCTTCTTAAGAGTCTATCTGCACCGCCGAGAATGGCTGTGCAGTCCAACTCGGGAGTGACACGGTATCTGTCCTCCCGTGTTGAATCGACATCTTGTGATGATGCTGGAGTGTCCTCTCCAGTGAAGCTGAAGCTACAGAGCCTGGGCAGGGTGATATGGAGGGTCTGCTGTTGCCCATGCAGCAGACCCCCCCCTCTCTTCACAGCTGAAGGGTCCAAGGGAAAGACGGAGTCAATACAGCTTGGCTTCAGGTGCGCCGCAGGAGTTGCCGGTGTTGACTACAACGTCAAACCGCCTTAGGGACTCCGGCTCCGGATTTTCTGTCGGAGTTTACTCCCTTAGCCTTTCCCCTGAAGAGGTATGCCGCAAGGCAGCGGAGGTTTTTTGGAGTCAGAGTTTTCCTTCTCTGATGTGCCCTGACTGGAAGATCGAACCAGCGACACTTAGCTCGCAGGCCGGCGCTCAATCCACTGAGCCAAACCAGCCAGAGGCAAGTCAATAAGGTTTCCTAAATGACTAACCAGGCTTCAGGTGCATCCTGGGCAAATTACTTCTCCTCTGTGAGCCTTGGTTTTTGTCAAGTGGGAAAACACATCCCTCTTGGTGTTGTGAGGATCTCATGAGGCAGTGCATGTGAAGTGCTCCGTAACTTATCATCTTGACCACCAGTGCCCCTGCCCTGAGGGAACCTTAGATGGGAGAGGCAGCTTCACTTATGCCCTTAAGGAGCTTCAGTCTGAAGAGGGATATCCCTGCCCTAGAGATTTCTCCTCTGAGAAGTTGATGTTGAGGGGGTAGGGGCACTGGCTCTGAGGGGCAGGGTGGGACAGGCACACTCAGGAGACCCAGAGAGAGTAACAGGGAGTGTGCTGGGAGCCCCCCTTGAAGCTCACTGGGCAGCTTCAAAGCTGCTGACTAACCCAGCCTGCCTCCGTGCCTGGACTTCTGACCTTTCCAACTGCCGCCTGCTCTGTGGCCTTGGAGAGGGAGCAGCATCAGCCCCATGGCCTCTCCCCTCCTTCTCCTTGTTGCTTTGCCTTCCTCCACCCACTGGTCTGCCTCTTCTCCCAACCTCCTCCTCACAGTTCCCCGATTCCCTCCTGCCCTTTGCCTCCTGCCTTGAGCTGCAGCTCTGCATTCCGATCTCCACGCAGAGGTGCCCTATTGCAACACAGACCTTGTTTACCACACTCTAGTGCGGCTGGGGGCCAAGGGGCTTCCCCGCCCTGCTCTGTAGCTGTCCTCTGTCTTGCCTTCCCTCTGGGCAGGCCTCAGGTGTGATGTTTACCCTGTGTCTGAAGAAAGGGCCTGTTTCAGCCTCAGCCAGCTCAGTATACTGGAGGTGGGAAGAGAACCTGGCTGCTGTTGGAGCAATGAATGAATGAAGCGGGAACTAGGTATCTTTCCTGAAAGTCTCTATATATCAAACACCCCCCCCCCCCCACACACACTTTTAAAAAAGATTATTTATTTATTTATTTATTTTTAGAGAGAGGGGAAGGGCGGGAGAAAGAGAAGGAGAGAAACATCAACGTGTCATTGTTTCTTGTATACCCCCAGCTGGGACCTAGACTGTAACCCAGGCCTGTGCCCTGACTGGGAATGGAACCGGCGACCCTTTGGTTTGCAAGCTGGCATTCAATCCACTGAGCCACACCAGCCAGGGACCCCCAATGTTGTTTTTAAAAATACTTTATTTATTTTTAGAGAGAGGGAAAGGGAAGGAGAAAGAAGTGGAGAAACATCGATGTGTCAGAGGAACACTGATCTGTTGCCTCTCTCACATGCCGCAACTGGGACCGGGCTGCAACCCAGGCATATTCCCTGACCAGGAATTGAACTGGTGACCTTCCGTTTTCAGAATGATGCTCAACCAAATGAGCCAGGCTGGTCAGGGCCTCCCAACATTTTCTGAAGATGATGGGAAATGATGCAGATAGGATCTCTGAGGTGGCCTTTCTGTTGTGTCTTTGCTTTCTAAAGTCAAGTCTGTCCTGGAGATGGGACCCCCCCAAGGTCCTAGCAGCTGAAGATTTCCAGGTGGTCATTGTACCTGGAGTGGGGGAGACTCCTAGCAGTTTCTCTTCAGGCTTAGACAGACACTGGACTGATTCAGCACACTCTGAGACACCCAGTCTCTTGGGATCAGTTCCTCCCTTAACCAAACACACCCAAGGGGGTTGAATAGAACAGACCACCAGCCCATCCCTCTCAAAATGTGTCTGTGTTCCTCTATAATCAGGGTACCCCATCTGGATCAAAGAGCCCAGGAAACAAATTTAGGCACCAGGGATGGGTGAAAAGCACAGAATGATAACAGGGGAAGTTAAATGATTTAGACAGGCCTTTGCTATTCCACCATCCAGTTTATTAGATTTGATGTACAAGGAAAGCAGGCGAGGTCCAAGGGTCTGGAGGAGAGGTAAAGAAGAGAGGGATTTCTAGCGTATTCACTGCCAGGGGAATGGGTCAGCCTCCAGGCTTTGAGTCAGTGGGGCTGGGAATCTCACAATGGCTGCTTATTATCCTTATTCTGGGGATATGTTTTGTTTTGTCCACAAAACAAAAAATTGTTGTCAATTAAAAAATTGAGAGGTTTTAACATTAAATTCTGGGTTTCTGGTTTCTCTTGAAAATGAGACTATTTGGAACCCTGAGGGTCCTGTTACGGCAGAGGAACAGTGGCTAATTTGGTTGGCTGCCCTTTGGACAGACTGTGTTCTGGGGGACCCCCAATCTTATCCCTGGCTCTGTGCACTCGTCTGTGTTGTCTGCCTGGCCCTTGGCAGGATTTCAGTTTGTAAACCCAATTCTGTTGTTGTGCTGATAAAGGAACCCAGAGCCTGGGGTGTCTGCATATTCCTACCCTACCACCAGTGCCTTCCTCGGCCAGGCCCGGTTTTTGTTCCCTATAACTCTGGCCATCTGGAGACTCACCCCAGTCTCTCCTTCCCAGACTCAGGCTGGTTCTGTTGCAGCTCTCACTCCTGTAGCAATGATGTCTCACTTCTGGGTTCAGGTTCCTCAGGGGGAGTCTCCTTATTCCAGGAGAGCCAGGCTTCTCAGTGTGAAGGGAACCAGACAGCCTGAGTGCTGGCTACTCTGGGGCTAGGGGTCCAGCTGGTCCACAGGAGCTGTGACCAAGGGCTGAAGGCAAGGTCTCGTGGTACAAAACGCAGCAGACACTATGGGCAAGAGAAGGATGGCAATGAGGCAGGAGTATGCACCCAAAAGAGCGCCCGTCCCTGGAGCCATTGTGGCCTCAAACCTGAGCCCTCTGCCCTGAAGTATGTTGGGTTGTACAGACCACCCATGCCTCCCTGACTTGACTCTTTGCAAACTTCCAAGCTGACGCCCTCCTTTGCAGCTGGCATCACCTTGCCAATGGTGCGGGGACCCTTCTTCCTTTCTTCCAACTTTGCTCTGGATGACATTTTGTCTCTGACCCTCTGAAGTAATTTGGTTAGTACATTTCAAGATTTCTAAATGCATCATTCTCCAGATCCTACATATTTTCTGGATATTTATATGATTTTCTCACACTTTGCTAACAAAAGACCCACCCCCACCCCACCTTTTTGTCTTGTGGGATCCTAGTTCAGGACCCTGTCAACCATTCTTCTCCAGTCATGGTGAGTGGGCATGATCTTTGCATTCAAGATCTTCCTGGAGTTTCTTTTCTTTTTTCATCTCCTCATTGGAACCCCCTCTAATGTATTTGTTTGATGTATATTCTTAACTATGGGTATATCTGTGTATGTTTCCTTTCCTAAGTGGCATTGTGTTATAATCTTGTTCTGTTTCATACTTTTCTCACCCAACAGAATGATTAAAGACCATCCCTGTTGATGTACATATAGATCTAATTCAGTGTTTTATAAATCTTAGGTTAGGTTCCAATAGTGGCTAGTGAAACCAATTTGGTAGGAGCAAAAGCAGCACTTACGAGAAATGAATAGAATAGAATAGAAAATACCACAGTGCCTCAAACATAGTTAGGGTAAGTATTGTTTCATGAATTTGTTTTCAAAATAGACAGACAGGTAGATACGGGTTACAATGTGAAAAGTATTTTTTACTGTTGTTCCCAATAAGCAAAGTCTGATGCACAGAAATAATGGACTGGGCTTTGTTGAGGCAAAAATAAACATTTCCCCCAAAAGCTGTCCAGGGCCCAACAACAATCTTTTATTTTGATAATAGTTCCCTTGCCCCACTCTTCTGCCTATAAAAACCTTTCCCTTTGTACAGTCCCTCAGAGCACCCTTCTAGTTGTTAGTTGAGATGCTGCCCCATTCATGAATCATTTAATAAAGCCAATTACATCTTTAAATTTATTAGGTTGGATTATGTTTTTAAAGATTAAAACAGGACAATTTTATAAATTCAAAAAATTTTCAGAATTCTACATGACCATTTTTTGATTGAGGAAAATACATGTTTGCATGTGGATTCCTAGACTTCCTGCGAAATACTCCTCCAGCTCTGCCTTTCGTAAAGCAGGAACTGCTGCTCTACACTCCTGACTCTATTTATCAAAGAAGCCATCATGTCCCATCTTTATCAGTTGGAAGACCTGCTGGTATGCTCTGCATGATGTGGGGTGACAAATACAGGTAGGGGCTGAGGGCTCCCAAAGTCCACCTTCCCAACTCTAAATATAAGTTGTGATGTAGGTGTATAGTATACCTTTGCATATTTATTTGTAGGTGTAAAGAGGTCTTTCCTAATCATGTGTATAGGATGTTCTAAACTTCTTTTTCCCCTAAACTTTTTTTTGAAGTTTCTTGCTTTGACTCTGGTGTGCCTCTCCTCCTAGAAGTTGGTGGTGAAATGAACAGGCTTGGCTCACTACAGCTGTATTATGACCTCAGGACTGCCAACTTGGAGGATCCTGCGGTGCATGAAGGGAAAAATAAAGTTTCCATTATTTCCCCTGAGAGTAGGCTCAGGTCTCAAACAGGTGAAGAGTTTCATATTGGACGGATCCAGAATATACCACTGGAATATAAGAATTATTTTGAACTGAGACTTCTGGCCAAGCTGGAGGTATGGGTAGACATACTTTGCCTCCTTCCACAACCATAAGAAGGATTACATCTACCTCAAAACAAAAAACAACTAGAACTTCCAGAAAGTCGAACTGGATGGAAGCCCAACAAACAAAAATATAAAGAAGTAATACTAATGCAATTGGGTAGGAGGGGAGGAGATGGGGAGCCAGGGCAAAGAAGATGTGGTGTGGCAGTGGCAGCAAGGCAGTGGCTGTGACCAGCCAGTGAAAGAGCAGTTACACATTATAAAAGCTGGGAGGGACACCTGGGGAGTGATCCCAGTCCCAGGCCAGACCACACATCTTATGGTCCCAGCACTGGGAAAATAAAGCCTCATTGCTTCTGTCTGTGAAAACCAGAGGGGGTTAGGGTGGCAGAAGAAACTGCTGGTCTCTCAGGAGAGTTTATTTAGAGGACCCCACAGTCCTAGAACATAGCAAACCCACCCACTCTGGGAACCATAACCAGGGCAACAGCTAGAGGAGCTCCAGTTGCATACAGGAAGTGGGTGAAGTGACTGGAAAAGGGGTGAGTGTCAAGCAAGTGGCATTGTTCCCTCTCTGTCCCCTCCTGCACATATGGCTCCACAAAGTAGTGAAACTGGTCACCCCACACTGACACATACCTAAGGCTCCACACCTTACAATGTAACAGGTGTGACAGCTCTACCTCATATACAGAGTGAAACACAAGAGGATGTCAAGTTGATGAGACAGAGAAGTATGGCCCAAAGAGGGATCAGATCAAGGCTCCAGAGGGAGAACTAAGCGGTGAGGAAGATAGGTAACCTAACAGATGAAGAGTTCAAAACACTGGTGATAACAATGCTCACAGAAATTATTGAGTACAGTGAATGCATAAGGGAAGAAATGAAAGCTATACTAAGTAAAATGGAAAAGAAAAAAAAAAAAAAGCCCACATGAAACCAGTGGTGAAGGAAAGGAAGCCGGGGTTCAGATCAATGATTTGGAACATAAGGAAGAAATAAACAGTCAACCATACAGAATGAAGAAACAAGAATTGAAAAAAATGAGGAGAGACTTAGGAACCTCTAGGACAACTTTAAATGTGCCAACATCCAAATCATAGGGGTGCCAGAAGGAGAAGAAAAAGAGCAAGAAAATGAAAGCTTATGTGAAAAAATAATGAAGGAAAACTTTCCTAGTTTGGCCAAAGAAATAGACATTCAAGTCCAGGAAGCACAGAGAGTCCCAAACTAGACCCAAAGAGAACCACACCAAAACACATCATAATTAAAATGCCAAAGGTTAAAGATAAAGAGAGAATCTTAAAAGCAGCAAGAGAAAAGAAGGGAGTTGTCTATGAAGGGGTTCCCATAAGACTATCAGTTGATTTCTCAAAAGAAATTTTGCAGGCAAGAAGGGACTGGCAAGAAATATTCAATGTGATGAAAAGCAAGGATCTACAACCAAGGTTACTCTGTCTAGCAAAGCTATCATTTTAAAATGAAAGGGCAGATAAAGTGCTTCCCAGACCATGTAAAGCTAAAGGAGTTCATCATCACCAAGCCCTTATTATATGAAATGTTAAAGGGACACATTTAAGAAAAAGAATGCCAAAACTATGAACATTAAAATGACAACAAACTCACAACTATCAACAAATGAATCTAAAAACAAAAACAAAAACAAACTATGCAAATAACTAGAACAAGAACAGAACCATAGACATGGATGTCATATGGAGGGTTATCGATGGGGCGGAGGAAGGTGGAGAAGGGGGAGGAAACATTCAGGAATCACGAAGCATAACTGCTAGGTACAAAATAGACAGGGAGATATTAAAAACAGTAAAGTAAATGGAGAAGCCAAAGAACCTATATCCATGATCCATGGAAATAAACTAAATGCGGGTTGCTAGAAGGAAGGGAGGTACCTGGCAGAGGGAGGCAAAGGGGAAATAAATTGGAACACCTGTAATAGCATAATCAATAAAATAAAAATTATTTCAACCAAGGCATTTGAGAATAGATTATTTTTCTTGAATTCTCTTGTCTGCCTAAAAGAAGAGCCTCCCAAAAGAACTTGTGGAGGAGAAGAATCCGTTTTTCCTCTATCCATCTTTGGTTCTTCGGCTGGGACTTTGTAAATTAGACTAACAGAGGACAGATTAACAAGAGAAAACCAAACTGAAGTGCATTAGCATGTGCATGGCGCATACATAAGGGAGCACTCAGTGATGAGTAACTCAGAGGGGGTAGTTAAAACTTGGTCTTATATAGCATCTTAACAAAAGAACAGTGCATGACAAGACAAAGGAAGACTTCTAGTTTCTAGGGTGGCAAACTGTGGGAAGGTAAATATATGAGGGAAACTAACGGAAGGTAAGGGCTAGTGAGTGAAGTTCTTTATGTAGATTCTTCTGATGCCTTCTCTGAGTTAAGGGTCTAAAATTGTCTCAGGTGAATAAACTTAGTCTTTCCTTGTGGAGAGGGGAGGGGAACATCTTTACAAATTTATGTCCTGCTGTTAGGTAAATAGGAAGAGGGCAGAGAACTTTTCTTGGACCTGTGTCTCAGTTGTCTTCAGCTCAAAATAATCTTTATGCCAAAGTGGCATATTTTGGGTTTGGCATATTCTGTTATCCTTCAAACTCAATTGTTATAGATCTCCCCAGAGACAACTAGGGCAGATGAACTCTCTCACCAGAAACTAGAATTCCCCATGGCATCACACCGAAACAGATATTGTCACAAGACTATCATATCTCCCATGTGTTCTCCTTGCTCATCTCTATTCAGATGGTATATAAGCCCCCAATTCTAATTTTTTCTAAATTTTTGTTTGTACATGATTAAAATCTATCTTTTCTCTTGCCAACCTGTCTTCTTTTCTATTTAATTTGCAGACACTTAATTATTTAACCTAAGAGGGTAGAAGAAGCTTTCCTTCCCCAAAGAAAATATCTTCCCATCTCCTTTCTTATATAATCTACTTTTTGGTGACTTTCTCACCCTAGACTAGTGGTTCCCAACCTTCGCTGCTCAGTGAATGGAGGTTCAGATTTAATTGTCTGGTCTGGCCAGTTGACAACACTGTCCTAGACTCTAAAGTTGTGGTGGGGGCGTACCCAACTCAGGTACCCTCCCCAACATTCTCCAACTTTTCTTTCTTCATTGACTTGGAACTCAATTGGTTGTGAGGAACTAGTTAACATTAAGTTGTAAATGGCTGACTTACTTTCCTCAAGAAGTAAACTTTTAATTTGATGATACACAGATCTCTAATTTGAAGACTATCTGGCAGTGTAGAAAAGTAAAGTAAAATAACAGAGTTTTAGGCTGGAGCCAGACCCTAAGCCAGGATTGCCACCCTAACTCAAATCACCTGGGAAGCTTTTAAAAACATTCCCAAGTCCCTGGCTGGATAACTCAGTTGGTTAGAGCATTGTCCCGATATGCCAAGTTTGTGATTCAATTCCTGATCAGGACACATACAAGAATCAACCAATGAATACATAAATAAGTGGAACAACAGATCAGTGTTTCTCTCTCCTTTTCTCTCTGTCTCTAAAATCAATAAATAAAAGTTAAAACACACACACACACACACACACAAGGTCAGCCCCCACGCCGGACCAATTAACTGGATGTCTCTGTAGGTCAGAGAGTGGGCATTTCTTTTTAAAAAGCTCCCTAGATGATCTTAATGTGCAATTGAGGATGAAAACAGAAGCCTTTCTGCTTTCCTTAGTTTCTTACCCAACCCTTTTTTCCTCAGGGCTCACAGATGTTTTGACCTTGGAGTTTTGTTTGTTTGCTTACAACTGTTTACAGTGACAGCGATGCAGGTTCAGAAATGGAGGGTGGGGTGGCTCCTACTGGCAAAAAAAAAAAAAAAAAAAAAAAAAGTGTTCTATAGAAATTAACTTCACAGGGTGATCTGATCATGAATTCCTAACTGGGAAGGTCATAGCAGGTAGTCATACCCCAGGCATGTACTTCTTCAGTGAAAGATTTATCTTTCGCCTTGACCAGCATGGCTCAGTTGGTTAAGCATCATCCCACAAAGTGAAAGGTCGCCAGGTGCATGCTAGATTCAACCAGTCTGTGATTCTCTCACACATTGATATTTCTCTCCCTCTTTTTCTCCCCCCTTTTACCTCTCTCTAGAAGATAAATATATAAATAAAATCTAAAAAAAAAAAGAAAAAAGAAAAGAAGCTGCAAACTGTCATTTCTTGGGAGTATTTTTCATAGTCTGTTGATCTTGCTTCCAGGTGTATCAAGTAAACTCTTCTAACATTCTCTACAAATTTGGACGTTTCTTATGTCAGCACTTGCTTATCTCACATGCCATTTACTTGGCAATTTCACATGGCTCAAACACATGTGAGAACAAAGGAATAAGCCCTCCAAAAGTTCCTCAATAGTCAGAGTCCCTGAAGTCATTGAATTGACTGATTGATGTTCCCAGGACCTCAGGTCAATAAAGAAAGTGTGTTCACACTTGTTTAAGAAGATAGGGAGCCCACAGGGTACTTAAGGTTTCTAACCATTATTGATGGAATGTTGGTGCCTGAAGGGACCAGCCACAAATATTTGAAAATAGCATATTATTCTGGGGGTTTGTGTTAGGCGTTAAAGATCAGAATTCAATGAGTAAATTTGAAGACCTAATTGGCTTTATTTAGCAATTCACGAATCAAGCAGCATCCCATTTAGTAACTAAAGAGCACTCTAGGGGTTATGCTAAATGAAAGGTTTTTCTAGACGAAAAGAGAATGAGACAAGAAAGTTAAATGAGTGGATTATTTAAGGCAAGGTCACTTTCACTTAAGTGAAGGCAGGGGTCTTACCAGGCAGATGACCTCACTATTGCTGACCAGGGAATTCCAGATTGGACTGGTTTAAAATTTCATTCCTGGGAGAGGCTGAAACTGCAATTAGGTTATGTGTTATTGTAACCAAACGCAAGTCTGGTTGCCTGCCACTACAAAAGCCAATACTTGAGAGGCAGGTGCTGATGTAAAGGAAAGTGGTTTATTTTTAGGTGCCAGTCACCTGGAAGATGGGGGTCTCAGGTCACAAAGCCTATCTCCTCACCTCAGTGGAGGCAGAGGTCTTTATAAGGAGGGTGAGGGGAACAAAACAAAGAGATCGAGGGAGGGGGTTGAAGAGTTCTCCATGTGCAGATTAGCACAGTCCATTCTGATAAGGACAGTGACGGTCCGGTGTGCAACATCCTGGTTTAGTCATCCTGGTTTTACAACATCCTGACTCTAAAGTTGAAGGTCAGCAAATCTCCCAGAGCCGGGATGCCTGAAAGTCGAAGCCTGTATCTTCTAAAATTAGTTCCTAGGATTCTTATACAAACATACTGTTCATCTACAAGCTTTTACAGAAACAGTATCAAAAGAATGGTGGGGTAGGTTTTAATTTTCCACCATTACAATTTTCCACTGTTACATTATGTTTTGATTTGGTGAAATGACTTAGCAAAAGTGACTTGATTTTGATTGCCATTTCTTTCTTTCTTTCTTTCTTTCTTTCTTTCTTTCTTTCTTTCTTTCTTTCTAACAGAAGGAATGATAATATAATATTTGTTGAGAATATATTATGTCCTACAAATCATGTCAAGCATGCTAGAATGTATTGTTTTATTTATTCCTCACATCAACCTTTTAAAGTATGTATATTATCTCCATTTTAGAGAGAATAAACAGAAGCACAGAGAGGTTAGACAACAAACCCATGCACACGCAGTCTGTAATAGCAGCTCAAGGAGTCATATCCAGGCCTCTCTGCAGGGCCAGTACTCTGAACCTCAGCATGAAACCCACACCCTGGACTCACTGCTCTTATCCTGGGTGCGCTGTAAAGGCCTGTGTTTATAAAAAGTCTCACAGATATATCACAGATGTTTTCTGGAGACTAACCAGAATGCCCAGCTGCTAAGATGGTGAGCAGAGAATAAGGAAATACCTTTCTAGAGAAAATGTAAGCAGAGACTGGACTGGGCAGGAGGACTGCACGTCCGTGGCTCTCATCCTTCCTTACCCCACATCCCTGGGCAGGCGGGCTGGTGGTCTGCCCCATGTTGGAGGCAAGGGAGGAAACGTTCTGTTTCTTCCCTTCCTTGCTACTCAACAACAGAACTGTCCCAGATGGGAATAAATTTGGCTTCTCATGTATTGTCTATGGGCAGAGGACCCCACAAATCCCAGGAAATACAACATCTCTTTCTGCTGGTGTCTGCCTGGCATTATGGTCAAAGGATTGATGTTTTATTTCCCCCCGCCAAAGCCTAGCACTCCACTGCCTCCCATAAACACACACCCCTGGTAACAATGCCCAGTTTTCTGTGGAGAGATTGGCCTTCTCCTAATGCTCATGTGACTACATCCCATGGAGTTATAATCTCAGAATCCCATGCACCCTGGACATAGCAACGGACACATGGCCCAGGGTGGGAACAGTGATAGGCCTGAGGGGAGGGAAGGGACAGTCCTGGACTTTATATATATGTATATACACTATGGAAAGTCCCCTTCCTTTGAGGTCTCCCCTAGTGGGGCTGTCATCCTGGACTGTCTGTGGCCTTGGCCATCCTCCCAAAATAAGGAAGTCCACCCATGGCAGCAGGGAGCAGGCCAATGGACAGAGAAACCCTATGGAGAGAGAAGGAGCCTCGTGTGAATTTCTAGATCCAGTCCAAGCCAGCTGGCTGGCTCCTTTCTTGCTGTGGGAGTTGAAATTTAAATGAAGGTAAAGGCCCTGAAGGAGGAAGCTGGGGGCTCCCTAGAGAGTTTGCCACCTTTCATCTTCCACCTGGATGTGTCTGGACAAACTGACCACCAGTAACTGAAAATACTCTTGGTCAGTTTCAGTTTGCACAGTATTGTGCGAGTTCAGAATTAGCCACCCCAAGACATGCCTCAGTGGTATGCAGATTACCTTGAACTATAGGCAATATTAGCTTCAAGCTCAAAAGAAACACCTCCACCCCCACCCCCATAACTACCTAGAAGAACTTAAATTAGGGGCCTTGCCCATAAGATACTATCAAAGATAACTTCTTTTGACCTATTTGTAGGGCAGGGCAAACTTCTATTTACTGAATGTCTATTCTTTTTATCATCTGGCAATGACCCTTTGAAGCCCCCATGGTGCATTACCTCATTCCTAGTTCAGAATGTACCCTTTCTATCTCAGCCTTTCCTGTATGTGGAGTTTCTGACTCTCTCATATATGTGGGATTCCTATACATATGTATACATTAAATTTTCTCTTGTTAATCTGTCTCATGCCTATTTGATTATTAGACAAGCTGAAAGAACTTGAGGGTAGAGGAAAGTTTTTTTCAGTCCCACAGTATCTATTAGCATTCATTGAATTTACATTTTGCAGCCATTTCTTATCTATGTCCTTTTATCTATCACCCGCATGCTAAGCTCTCTCTTTTTCCTGAGCAGGGACAGATAATTTCATTGTACCCCGCAGTCCTGGTCCTGTGTTTTTAAATTGGAACGACCTCATGTTGAGCCTCAGTTTACCCAGTGATGTTTCTGGGGGCCCTACGGCAGGAGCACAGCCTCCCCTCATCTCCACATAGCTGCTGGCTACGGGGATTCTGGAACACACCAAGGCAGGATTAGCCAAGTGTCCCTTAGTGGAGGAACAAAGTGAAATGGTTTAGCTCTCCTTTCCCCTAAACTGGGAGTCCGGATACAGCAAGACCAAATAAGAGTGCAAATTTTAAGATCTATGCTATTTCTGCATTCTAGGGATGGTAGCAAAATTCCCTTTGGAGAGAATACTCTTCCTTCCTTCCTTCCTTCCTTCATCTTCAACACTAAGCACTTACCATGTAGATGGCAGAGTCCAATGCACTCAAAGTGCAGTCCCCAGTCAGATTGAGACACAAGTGCACTGGTCACCATTTTAATGTATACTTCCAAGGGAGTCTATATCCATTTAAGCCCAGACTGAGGGCCTGTGCTCCAAATTCTACACAATTTTTGCACAGACAAAACATGTGTTTATTTTTTCCCTAATATGGGTGAGGGCCAGTTGAGAAACATCAGGAAAGGGCAAGAGTTTTGGGAAAGTGGGTAAGGGGATACTGCAATGGCTGGCTTGCCTGCAGGCCCTTGAAGACCTTTAATCTTCAAAAGTAAGTCAATATTACTCCCCTTCCAGAACCAGCCCAATTTCAGAACTGTGGGTCATGTCCATGTCTCTTCAAGAGGATAGAGGGACCTTCCCATACCTACCTCTGCCCCCACCCCCATCATATTCTGTCTGGCTTCTGGTCCTGTTCTGTGTTTGAGATACCTTGTTCTTGTGGCCATGTGTCCCCTTCCAGGCTGAGGCCCAGCCTCCCCCACTTCTGCTGCTGCTTGTGAGGTGGGACCTAGCTCTCTCAGTCAAGGTCACCTCCTGACCCCTCTCCCTCTGGCTCTCATTTTGCCCCTGAGGGACAGAAATGCTGTGGTTGAAAGATGGCCACTTGAAAGAGAGTTGATGTGGCTGGTGGTGATAATGTACTTATAAGGAAGCCCATGAAACTTATGTTTTAAGGCCTCTCTCTTGTGCGGATCTTTTCTAGATAGATATTAACTATTAAACCTAATATTGGATGAATCATTTTACATCTGCTTTAAAGAGCTCCACCCCCAACATAAATTGCTGAAGCTCACAAAACTTGCCAGCAGGGGAGCCCCAGGGAGCGCCTCACCTGACATGAGGAGTTTCGAGGTCTACCATTCAGTTTTGTTTTGATCCTTGGTCAGAAATGTGAACGTTTGTTGTAGGTTGCAGTTAAATGATTGAATGAATGGAGCATAGATCGGCAGCCCTTTGACTTCGTGTACTTTCCTGGTCTCACATGGGTTTGGCCATGTGGGTGAGCTTGCGCTTCCTAAGAGTATGGCAGCCTCTACAAAGCTGGACTGAGTATGTGGCCCTGAAGGTGTCATGAGAGAATATTCCAGTGAGTGATGCAGAAGTACATGGCATGTTTTTCTAATATCAGTTTTAGTTTTTAAACTTGCCCTTTCCTACATTAAAAATGTCTATATCATAATGTCTGTTGCCCACTCAAGCCCAGTGTCAGTTTGGAGAAAGGAGGGTCCATACCCAGTGCATATATGGGGCAAACCCAGAGCAGTATAAAGAGGGTTCAAGGTTCAGAGAAGGTGAAATCTCTCCCATAAACCTCAGCAGAACACAAGGCCTCCTCTAGCTTAAGGGAGGCTGGGATGGGAGTTCCATTATTAGCTCAAGCCAATTGATACTCTTCACCTGGGCCTGGCATGCCGGCAAGCAAACATGGAGCAATGAATGACTCTTGACTTGGCAGCTCTTTGTATCAGCCGCAGGCCCCTTCGGGTGGAGCTTTCTGTCTTCCAGCACTTCTTAGAGCATGACATACAAGAGCCCTCACACTGGGGACACTCAGTGAGTGACACCTGGCTCTCACCAGTGACCCAATTCTGTCAGATTCCATCAAACCAGGGCTGGCTTCACAGGAATTGCACCCATGCAATTGCAAGGGTCCCCATACTCAGGAGGGCCCTGCCTGGTTCAATGCTCTGCTGTCTCCATCTTGAAATTCTTAATTGTTTTGAACAAGAGGCCCTGCGTTTTCACTTTGCTTTGAGTCCCATCACTTTTGTAGCTGGTCCTGCTTATGTAGGAGGTACAAATATAAGGACAGGACAGGACCAGAGCCAGCAGTGTGGAGCTCAGGAGAATGGAGACCTGGTCTTTCCTAGCCCCTCTTTTCACAGATGAGGAACAGAGGCCTCAAGGGAAAAGACCTGAGGGGGTTTGGTTAGAGGCAAAAGCAAGGTCCTCCCTCCTTTCCTCCCTTCCTCCCTTCCATCTTCTTTCTTTCTTTCTTTCTTTCTTTCTTTCTTTCTTTCTTTCTTTCTTTCTTTCTTTCTTTCTTTCTTTCTTTCTTTCAATTAAAGTATAGTTGACCTACAATATATTAGTTTCAGGTATATAACATAGTATTTCAACATTTATATTCCTGATGATGTAATCACCACAGTAAATCTAGTAACCATCCATCATCATACAAAGTTATTATAATATAGACTATTTTTCCTGTGCTGTATATTATATCCCTGTGACTTATTTATTTTATAAATGGATATTTACATCTCTTATTCCCCATCACCTTTTTTTACCCAGTCCCCCATCCTTCTCTCCTCTGGCAATCATCAGTTTGTTCTGTTTCTATGAGTTTGTTTTTGTTTGTTTTATTTGTTCATTGCAAGAATCTTTATTTCCACACAAAACTCATGCTGAAGCAGCTACTAAGGATATCGTGGTGGCAAAGGTCCAGTGTCCATTCCCTGTAGAGGTTGCCAGAGCAAAGGGGCAACCCAGTGGTGGCATCAGGTGGACTGGAATCCAATTTCTAGCTGTGAGATCTTGGGGAAGACTCTCAGCCCTCCCGTGTCCTTATGGGAAAAATGGGGATGACACAACTGATGTGAAGACTCTATAGGGTCTGGGAGGGAACAGTCACATCCTATAAGCCATTTTATAAGTATTAGTCCACCTTGTTCATTCTGCCCCTGGAGGCAAGCTGCAGCATCTAGATGAATGGCTGCTGAACCTAGAACATTCGGTAGGTCTCTTGGATTCTCAGGCTCTGGGCTGGGTGAAGCCTGCTTGGGCTAACCCTCTCTTTGCACTGTAAGATCTATTTGTTCATCCATCATTCCCATTGGCAGGCATCTCATGTCCCAACTGCGCTGAGCTGGCATCACTGAAGAGAGCCTCATAGTTTCCTTAACAAGCTGGCCTTAACCCTTTGTGGCTGTGGGGAAGGGGACCTGGAGGAAGCTTCCATTTACCAACTTGTACTGAAAGCAGCTGAACTATTTGGGCTCAGTGGACCAACACACAGCAGCAGTCAGCAAATGCTGGGTGAGTGAATGAATAAATGGAGAATTGAACAAAGCTTGGGAGGAGGGACAGAAAACTTACCCTAAATGCCTTCAGGTTGTGTTTCTGTTTCAGTCTGTATTTCAGACAATAAGCAGAAATTTCCCTGAGGCCCCAGATTAGAGTGGAGTGTAGCTAGAGGGATCAGAAAATTGAACCGTTAGCCCTGTACTGGGGGTGCTGTCTAGACTCAAGCATCTATCTTATCATTCCTGCCCTCTTTGCCCTTTTCACTGGGGAACTTCAGCTCCAAGCTTACAAGGTTTCTTCTTAGGGGTGATTGCTGTAGGAGGGGACAGAAAAAGGCAGCAGAGTGTATAGCCAAAGTGCTCAAGCTGGAGTGTGTGTTGGAATCACCAGGAGAGCTGCTAAAACTCAGATCACCAGGCCCCATCCTCAGAGTCTTTGATTTAGTAGGTTTGGGATGGAGCCTGAAGAATTTGCCTTCTGAAAGGCTGCCGGGTAATGTTGAGGATGCTAGCCCAGTGGCCACATATTGAGAACCACTGGTATAAATTAGATTTAAAAATCTGCTGAAAAGACACTGGGTGGCTCAGTAATTTACTTGTGTTCTCTCTTCAGCTTTCTCATCTGGGAAATGATAACAATGCCAAACTCAGAGTCATTTTGGAAGTAAGTGCGGTAAGATGTTGTAAGGGAAAAGCCCCAGAAGTCTAAATTCAGGATCAATTCCAAAGAACTGACATGTAGCCTTTTTCAAATTCATAAGAGCTTTAATAGGAGACACTTTCCGGGTCTGTCCAGAAGGTATCCAGCCATGTAATATGAAAAAAGACATTTATTGAAGAAGATACAAGGTACAAGAAGCACTGTACGTAGGACAATGACACCTCACTCCCCTTCAAAGTAGGCACCTTGGGACTTCACGCAGTTCTCCCAATCGCCATCATCTGCCCCATCATATTTTCCCGAATCTCATCAACAGTCTGAAATCTCTTCCTTTTCAAAGGTGATTTTTGTTTTGAAAAAAACAGAAATCACAGGGCACCAAATCTGGGCTGTAAGGGGGCTGAGTCACCTGCGTGATTTGATGTTTTGCCAAAAACTCTGCAGGAGATATGATGCATGAGTGGGCATGTTGTCATGATGAAGCTGCCAATCACCAGTTGCCCATAGCTATTGCCTTCTGAATCATCTGAATAGTTTCCATGGAGGAATGTTCAAGCTTAACAGAAAATTTGATGCAGATTCATTGCTCTACTTGCTCAGTCATTTTGAATTCAAAGGCCACACAGTTCACATGCTCACTCAATGGCATCTACCACCTCCACTGACTAGTACAGTGAAGTGGTCATTGTTCACGTATGCACATTCCAGTCCACTCTCCTTGGCTGCCAGGTTACATCAACATCTTGCAAACCATTCTCACTATATTAACAATGGTTGGACTTTTTTTGGACAGACTTTGTACATACACACAAAACAGCTGCTTGTTCACAGTGGTGGCTGGCCAGGAAAAATCCACACTCTTCCCAGGACAGAGTCCCTTTTTAATAGGGGGTTAATAGTAAAACCATATGGTGGCTAGTCACATGGACCACCAGAAAAAAACAATGCATTTCTAAGTTAACCAATAACATCAGGTGGTTATCCACATTCTATACATTCATTACTCTCCTTTCTGGGGCCTGACATTTATCTTTGGACAGCATTCTGGCTTTCTGGATAGTCAGCCAAGCCTGGGACTACAGAGTTAAATAGTCACAGAAGGTTAAACACAGAGAGTTTAACATTTCCCAGATGCTTTCACTGCTGGAGACACATTATATCTTGGAATGAGTTTCCCTCCAGATGTGTAAAACACTTGGCACAGTGGCTGGCACCTGGTTGATGCTCAATAAATATTAGCAATTATTACCTGTAGAATAATGGTGGGATAATAAGCTTGGAAGAGTAAATATATATCATGTGTGCAAACCTGTGTAACCTCTCTCAGGTCAGACATCACTAATTAGTTGGAGCTTTCTTGCCAAGTGTTGGGCATGGCTTCAGAATCCTTCTTAACATCAATCTATCATTTGGACTCAGTACTCAAGTTGAAGCCTATTTGCTCTCCTTGAATGTGGAGACCACAGGCCCTTCTAGTGCTAACAATCAGTTATAAGGTGAACCACACAGTCTCTGCCCTTAGAAGATGCCAGTTGTCGTGACAGATAGCAGGTGGACAGAAAGTCCACAAAAGGAAGGAAGGAATGCCTGGTTAACCCCAGGGATCAAAAACTGGTCCAAGAAGGAATCCCCTCAGATCCATGATATTCTTTGCCAAGCATTGTGAAACACTGGTGCGTTGAATTGCCTTCTGTGAATTCGGAAGGACAAACAGATAGAAAATATAAGAATGGATATATAGGAGAACTGCAAAACCATGAATCCCACACAGAACAGCAGGCCATCAAACTAACAATCACAATTTTCTTAGTTTTCCATTAAAATTAATTATTCATTTATTTTTAATTTGTAATCTCTTGCTACTAAGGAAAATTTATGGGAAAAGCACTTAAAGTTGAGAAGATTCTACTCATCAATTAGGAAAAGTCATGTTTCATGGTAGAAAGAACCTGGGCCCCTCAGGTGTAGGTCAGGGTGGCCAACCACCCAGATTTGCCTGAGGCTGAGTGGTTTTTAAGGAGGCAGGCCTTTCCATGCTAACAGCAAGACATTCCTGAGCAAACTGGACAAACTGGTCACCCTATGCAGGCTCCTTGATGTACTCATCTGCTGGATCACTGTGAGCACTAAATGAGCACAGAACTGGAAGACAGAAAATGCTCAGCAAGTGCTCACAGGAGTAGTTGATGGACAGTGGGTGACTTTGGCTTCCACAAGGCTCAGGCATCATCACTGATTGGTGTAATTAAGAAAGCCATTGCAGGGCATTAGGAGATGAGAATCTTCCTGGCTTTCCTTGGGATCTATAGAAATTTGGGGAAAGGAAAACTTGGCTCCTGATGGTGGAGGAGGCCTGGATCCACATACTGAGAGTCAAGCTTTAGGACTGGGCTGTGCTTAGGGTCACTGATTATTTACATGCCTATGCCCTTAGAATTCTATTTTATATGTTAATTATTAAAAGTTCTATACAAAAGCAGAGGTAAACCCCGATGTATGGCCAATATTCTTTTATCTATATCTACTACCTACTCCTCCTAACCCCCATGAACCCTTGAATGATTTTTAAGCAAACATATCATTCTTCATCCATAAATACTTCTGTATGTATCTCTGAAATGTAAGCATAAGAATTCCTTATAAAAATCATAACTCAATATCAGTATCACACTCCCCCCCAATTCCTTAGTATCATCAAATATTCTATCCGTATTCAAATTTTCTAATCACCTCATCACTTAAAAAAAAAAAAGTTATTTTGCTTAAGTCAGGATCCAAACACAGTCCATGCATTCCACTTAGTTGATCTGTCTCTACGAGTTCTTCCTCCCTCTTTATTTCCCCCAACCATGCATCTTTCTCAAAAAAGCTCAATATTTGACCTCTAGCACCTGCACCTTCTGAATTTGCTGACTGCATCCCTGTGGAGTAGTTTCACATATTCTTCCTCTTTCTACCCTATTTGCCATAAACTCATAGTTACATCTGGAGTGTTGATCAAGCTTGGGGTAAGATTATTTGCAGGAAGACCCAGAGGCAAAACAGTGGCTCCTTTTGCATCTTCCTCAGGCGACTGGAAAGTCTTGAGAGCAAGAGCAGGCATATTTATCTGTGTGCAGGGCTTCCATAAACCCTTGTGCCAATGATGATGGGGAGTCTCAACAGCTGTCTCTCAGAAGGGGAGAATATGGCCTCCATTTGCTTTAGGCTCCTGTATCTGTTATTGGACAAGGGATCTGGTCCTGAGCGGGTCTGACTAGGGCTGGCCAGCAGTGTGTGCGTGCTTGACTTTTTGCAGGTAGAATTTCACAACATGAGTCCAGGTGACTATGAGGGTACGTTTATTAAAGCTGAGGACAGTGAAGCATGAAAGGGCTTAGCATAGAAGCAACAGGAGAGCCTAGGTGGAGTTGCTTCAGCTCACTGGGAAGTTAAAGAAAAGGCGCCTTAGGAACAGGTTCAGGGAGTCAGCCCAGGACAAGCTGTCACTGCCTATTTCCCCCCTGGTTGCAAGTTTCATGGTGATCCTTCAAGTTTAGGAGATGTGGTCCTCTGGGGAAGAAGAGAGGGAAGAAGATGGGGAAGGAAATGGTGTCCTTTGTCTAGAGGCTTTTGTCTCTCTCTTGCAGGCAGAAATCAGGGGAGGTCTCAGGGGAGTATTTCAGCAGAATATTGATCAGTTTTCCAGGTGTACTCTTTCAGGGTCATGGTCTCCACTGATCGGTCAGTAACAGGGCAGGCGGTCTGTAGTCATTGCAGCTGGTCCTGGCGTTGCCCACCTGCTTTTGCTGCTTTTCTGGGCCTGGAGCTGAAATACAACTGAGGCCTAGATGTTATCTCTAGGGAGGTGACCTCCTGTACCTGGCTGTGAATTGTAAATTGCTCTACCAGTTTGTTCAGCTCTCTCAGCTTCCCTCTTCCACTTGTCCTGGCTTACTGGCCTGTCTCATCTCTATCCCCTGGTGAGGACAACTCCCGTCCCTTCTCCCCCTCAATATGGTGCTCTGTCTGCAGACTCTTCCTAACCCTGGATCTCCACCCAACCCCACACTAGGTGGTTGAGTCAGCTCCAGGGCAGCTCTTTCCCAGATGGGCAGAGGTGAGGGCAGGAGCGATTGTAGCGTCACCATTTCTTTCTCTTGATAAAAAGCCCAAGAGGAGGCAATGTGGAGAGTGGAGAGAGGGTGCTGGGGCTAGACATATAGGTCACAGCCAGTTCTTCCCCTTATTGTGCATCCTGTGCAACTTACTTTTAACCTTTCTGTATCTCAGTTTCATAGTCTATCAAATGGGGGTAAAAATAGTATCTATTTTCTGGTACACAGCTCCTAAATGCTCCCCAGTATAAGTGGTCCTTCTAGTCACCAGCTATTCCACCTGCCTGAACACCCAGGTGAGTGCTTAGGCCCCTCAAGCAGTACAGGTTGGGCTGGCAGTGACCCTGGGAAGGTGGCATTACCTAAGCACATATTCCCTAGTCCTGATGTCTACAGATGCATTGGGAGTGAGTCATCTCTCAGGGGTAAGCATTGCCTGCTCCTCATTTCTCCTTTTGAAAAGCAAATATTCCTAGAGAGCATTAAATTCTAAGTATGTCTGGGGAGAGGATGAAAGTAAGAAGAAAAAAATATCCAGCAAATGGAGACTTGGGAGGGGTTGTCTGTAAAGGCCAGTTCTGCTTCCATCCTGGGAGGAGCATCTCACTTGTGAGAAGCTCTGAGCAGATTAACTCTTGAAACAAATGAGGGCTGTCCCAGGATGTCCCGGAGAAGAGCCATGTGGCCAACAGGTCTTCCAGAGTCATTCTCAGAGGGGGTGTGTATGTGTGTGTGCACACACATGCTGTGTAAGGGTATAAAGATCTCCAAGGAGGGGGATGGGACCTCTGTATTTAGAAAACACATTCAAAGGATAAGAACTTAGGTTTGGCAAAGGAAAACAATCCTACTGCGATGCAACGCAGCCACCTACAAAAAGTAAAGCCTGACACGAAACATTGGAGAAAGTGTGGTAAGCTTTCAAGGATGGAGAAATGTTTCTGAGGCCATGCAGGGGATCCTGGTTTTGATGAATTTTGAAAAACTTGAGCTGGCTTCATGAGTCAAGGCCTGGGTGTGCTCCAGGAACCCAAAGTACAACACAAGTCATCATCAAAGTGCCCTCCTCTCCTCCTGCCTGGTCCCTCCAGAGTCTGCGGTGGAAGAAAATGTCCAAATGTATTATGGATGTATATGGGGAGGTACCATAAGAATATGAGACCCAAGGACAGATCAGGCAGTTGAGGCTTATATGTCATTCTGGAGCCAAGGAGAAAGGGGCTGGATGTTGTTGGGGACTTCATAAGGCAGGAAGGCAATTTACAATGAGATGGAAAAGCAAATGTTTGGTAAATAAAAGTTTACTGGGCTATCTTGAACAATGGGACACAAAGACTGAATCAAGACCTCACTAGATTCCTTCTTGTCTATCACACATTAGTTTTCCTGGAGCAGATCCTCTTTTGGGCAGTCAGGGGGAAAGTCAAAAGTTTGTCCAGACGTCTTTTGTTTCTTAAAAATAGCCAGCTTAAAATCAATATCCAAAAAAAGTATATTTTGGGGTGGCAAACTCTGCTTCTCTTCATCTCCAAAAGAAGAGAACTAACTTCCTAGATTTTATTCCTTGAACACTGGGAGATGAAACCTCTACCTGTCCTAGTGAATGAAACTGAGCCCCCATAAAGCAAGCATGATTCCTTATCCCCCTCCCCCGCTTCCTTTCTCTCCTGCTCTTCATTCCTTTCCTCCCTCCTCTGCCCTTTCCAGGGTCTTTTTATTGTATTCCTATAAGGAATCAAAGTAAGTCCCACCATAACCCTACAAAAGTAAAAGAACAAGTGTGAGGGAGATGATTATAAGAGGAATTCATGATAGTGATATTTTAAGTCAGGTTTCGATGTGATTGTAGAAGTTAGTCATTGTATTCATGGATATTTTCTTTCAGTCTAGATCTTTACCTTCAAGGGACAGAGGGTAAACACTTTAGGCTTTGCAAGTCATATAGTCTCTGTTGCAACTGTTCAGCTCTGCTGTTGTAGAGTAAAAGTAGCCATGGATAACCTCTGAATGAAGGTCAGGGCTGTGTGCTAACAGAACTTTATTTATGAAAGCATACAGTGAGCTGCAGTTTGCTGATTCCTGGACTAGGATATCTGAAGTTTCAAAAAACCAGTCATGATAAGAATATAATTTTACTTTAAAATTTTCAAGAAACTTAGTAATAAGTGTTCAAATGTTTATGAAAAATTGTTCACTAAATGTAGTTTATTAAAACTGTGTTGTGTTTAATAAAGGCAGCATTAATTCCCATACAAGTGGTGAGAAGTGTTTCTCTCTACGTACAAAAGCCCTTCTGATATTAAAATAGTCTGTTTACCAATGTAAATGACAAAGCTGATTCTAAATTCTAACATCTTTCAACTGGTAAAAAGAATTCCCATTAAGGTGGCATGGCAGAGACTGGCTAGCTACTAAGCAAACTATTTCTTCTTCTCTCTGGGTGCACACAGCTAAGCTCTGAGGATACAGAGATAGAGAAGGCACAGCATCTGTCTTCAATGACCTCACCCAGAGGGAGTAGACAGTTGTACTAATTGTACAGAATGGGGGTCTCCAAAAATCCCCGGAGCCTGCAGGTTGGGGGTTGGGGAAAGGAAACAGCTTTTAAGATGCCTTCACATGCCTGTGGCTAGTGGCTAGTGGCTAGTGGCTAGTGCCTTTGTTACACAAATGGCTTCGGTTCTTCCAAGGCCCCAAGAAGATGGGAGAAGTTTTTGGACCATAGAATGGTACAGAAAGCATACACAGCCTGTGTAAGGTTCTGTGAATGGTCAGAACTGGTTACCACACCCACTGTGTCAGAGGACTCAGTCGGGGGTTTAAAAATCAGCAGCAGGTATTTTTAGAGAAGGTGAGAGGTTCTCCATGCAGTTTTGAGAAGGGAGAATACCATGTGGCTTTGAAAGGGCAAAGGGAGAACAATGCGTGATCCAGTGCAACATGGCACATGTTTTCCTGGACTGTTATACGGAGGCTGATGACATTGTACCCCAGATCCTGAAGGAGACAATTGACTGATGAGGGATGGGGAACTTCTGGGCATGTTTTTGGCTTCTAGCTTTTTGAAGAGCAAGGGAAGTGCTGGGTCCTGTGGGAGAACAGGGTTCTGAACTGAAGTGCTCACTGTCCTTCCCAGGTTGGAATATTGTAAATAAAGACCTGTTTTCCTCAAAACTGGTTGTTGGATTTTACACCAAGGCGCCACGTGAAAGGACCCCCTTTCGCTCTGTAACAGTTTTGGCGACTCCAGATGGGACTAATGGAACCTGTAGCCAGGTTAGCTCTGTAACAGGAAGGATTAATTATAATACAACACTTTGAGTCCTGTGATAGAATTATTGTATATCCATATGGGTGGGTGGGATACAGGAAGGAGTTAACAGTTGGAGAAAAAAAGGAACAGCTTTTCAAGGGCATACAAAGATGCCACAGCCTGGGGCCAGCTCAGTCTGTAGGTGTGTAACAGAACCCAGGGCTGCTCTGATTGAAACAGGACCCACGGGCTGTTCAGTTATTAGGGGCCCGATTGCCTACCGCCAGAAGCATAACTCTCAATACTAGAGTTTGGTGAAAAGAAAAAGAATTGTTTATTTAATAGCTATATAGATTTAGGTTATTTGTGGATTTCTGCTGTTAAGTCTTATTTTCTTTAAAACCACCACAAACACATAGTTCTGCCTCCCCCTACCAAACCAGGCTAGTTTTAGAAAAGTCAGAGATACAGTTTTCCTACTTCCCAGACACAGTTCAGTTTTACCAGCAGCTCCCAATCATCCTGATTGGGGAGGTTTTGCCTGTGTTGTGGTGCCCTACAGCTCTTAATGCAGAACCGTGTGGAGTTCCCAGCCTCCTAGTAAACTGCATGGAGTTCTCCCTTTCCTTTCAAAGCTGCACGGTGTTCTCCTTCCTTTTCCAAGCTGCATGGTGATCCCCTCCTAAAATGTCTGCCGCTTATTTTAAATCCCTGACTGCGTCCTGTGACGCAGTGGGCATGGTAGCTGGTTCTGACCATTCACAGAACCTTACTCAGGCTGTGTGCTCTTTCTGTACCATTCTATGGTCCAAAACCCATCCCATCTTCCTGGGGCCTTGGAAGAACCAAAGCCATTTGCGTAACAAAGACACTAGCCACTAGCCACAGGCAGGTGAAGGCATCCTGAAAGCTGTCTCCTTTCCCGATCCCCCAACCTGCAAGCTCTAGGGATTTTTGGAGACCCCCATTCTGTAACAGTTGGGCTGGGAGAGGTTGGTGGGGGTGGGGTGTGGGGGGGTAGTATCAGGAGGTGGCCAGAGAAGCAAATACCCAATCAGGTACCACCATGTAGGTGAGGCAGGTGGTGGGACACAGGATTGAGCTTTACATAAAAAGTTTAGGATTGAGCAGAAATCTACCCTCACAGTGCCTTTTCTAGTCACCACAAGAAGCTGGGCAACCACACTGGAGTTAGGTCCCTGGCAATGATGGTTGGCATCATCATAGTTCTTCTCCTGGCCTCCAGAGGGAGCCCCAATGCTTCCTATAAAGGTTCATTCTTTTAATACACACTGAATGTCTACGGAGTGCTAGGTACATCTCCAATCCTACTGTCCAGTAGGCAGTGGGGATGACAAATGCAGAAACAGATCATGTAAATTCCATGCATGTGATTAGTTCACTGAGAGGCTATGTGTAGGATTTCAAAAGAACTCAAAAGGGAGATCAGCTATGTGTCCATAACAGGTAGGGAATTCTTGTCCCCACCTCCTGGAATTTGTACACCAAGTGCTTGTTCCATCCACACAATGAAAATTGCCCCATTTATTGAGCACATATTGGGTTCTAGGTATTTAATCCTTCTTCCCAGATGAATAAAAGAAGTATCAGAGGGGTTAATTAGTAAGTGGCAGAGGCAGCATTTGGATCCAGGCCTGCTGGCACTGAAGTAAATCCCATGCCTTAAGCCCTGTATCCTAGGGCTCCTTCCAGCCGGCCTGCACAATGATGACAGGCCCCCAGGCCTTCCTGCCTCCAGACCTGGGCCCACTCCACCCCTGGTGCAATCACACCCTCTCTCTGCGCATGTCTATGAGAACTGTAGCTGCCTCCTTCTGGACTAACTCCAGTCCTACTCTGCCTTTCCAAGCAATAGTCTGTCTTCTTCCCTAGGGCAATGGGCAGTCGGGTCTCCTTGAAGTTTCATGGCCACTATAACCTGTATAGCTTTAGGTTTGGAGTTTCTTCCACCTCCAATGTCTTCTTCTGGCTCTCACACAAATTCTACTCAGTGTGTTGTCTGCCTCAATTCTGTCTTTTCTGGGACAATAACTTCCTAGCTCACAGGGACCTCTGCCTTTGAATTATCTATTATTGCCATTGGTAGAACACTAATTAATTTAATGACATATGTTGCTACACTGTAATGGGAGGGTCTGGCCAGATCACTGGGGAGCAGGCGAACCCTGATCTGGTGCAAGAGGCTGCACTCCCCTATGGCGGAGGTACCGCACACGCCCTAGGCTTGGTTGGAAGTTGCTCTCTCCAGCAGAGGCTTCGTGACCACGGCGGAACAAACTTTTACCCAGGACACTTTATTATGTCTGGGGGAAGGAAGGTGACTGCCTCTCTAGTGGAGACCAGCAGCCAAACCTTCATTCCTCATGTCTTTTATTGAGGAGGGTACATGCAAGACCCTGGTTGGTTTGGCTCAGTGGATTGAGCGTCGGCCTGCGAGCTAAGTGTCGCTGGTTCGATCTTCCAGTCAGGGCACATCAGAGAAGGAAAACTCTGACTCCAAAAAACCTCCGCTGCCTTGCGGCATACCTCTTCAGGGGCAAGGCTAAGGGAGTAAACCCTGACAGAAAATCCGGAGCCGGAGTCCCTAAGGCGGTTTGACGTTGTAGTCAACACCGGCAACTCCTGCGGCGCACCTGAAACCAAGCTGTATTGACTCCGTCTTTCCCTTGGATCCTTCAGCTGCGAAGAGAGGGGGGGTCTGCTGCATGGGCAACAGCAGACCCTCCATATCACCCTGCCCAGGCTCTGTAGCTTCAGCTTCACTGGAGAGGACACCCCAGCGTCATTGCAAGATGTCGATTCAACACGGGAGGAGACAGATACCGTGTCACTCCCGAGTTGGACTGCACAGCCATTCTCGGCGGTGCAGATAGACTCTTAAGAAGCTACACCATCGTCTCTCGAGACGGACGGCTGCCGACGACGACATGCGAGAGATACAAGGCTAAAATTCATAAATTGTCTATTGTATTCAGTTGTTTGACAGTAATAGATAACATACACTAATTCAGGAATCACACTGACTGATTAGAGTCAAGGTCTATAAAACATTCGGACCAGGTGCAAGGTTTCATACACTCCTTGCTAGAGATTGTTTATGTTACATTACTGATAAGGAAAGCAGAGCAAGTTCTAAAGCATAATGAGCATAATGAGCATCCTTTGATCTAATTCCCATGGCAACCCTCTGAGAGGTTGTCAGTCATGTTCCGCACGCAGCCTTATGTTGAGACTTAGAAGCAAGCGCGGCCAGAAAGCTGGCGGCTCGCCATGCTCAGGCCGGGGCTACAATTCCTTAAACCACGAGGAGTGGTTGCCCACACTCCCCAAAGAAGGGAGGGGTCAGAGGAAACCCCAAGGCAATGAACAGAAGCAGCAGCCTGCTCGAGACTCCATACCCTGAGGAAGGGTAAACAACTAAAGCAGCTCATGACACAGCTTGCACAGAGCCTGCACAGGCTGAAATGGTCACAACACACATGTAACAAAGTGATGCCCCACCTGGGGCAGAGATGCTATGCTCCTGCACAGCTAGAAAATCTTCTGGATCATGGAGGCCAGAGGAGGGGCAGAAATGCAATGTGGGCTGATGCACATGGTGGACACCAGCCAAGACTTGCTGGGAATTTGGACAGTTACACCTTGCATGGGATTTGGGGACAAAATATTTAAAACAGAGGATGTGCAGAAACTTGACCCTCTTTTTTGCATTCCCTTTGACCTTCCTGGTTAGGGGTACTGCAGAGCACAGGCCGTGGATGGCTCCCATTCTCTCACTCTGGGAGCAGCGCAGACACGCAGGCTGGGAAAGTTCCTGAGGACTCAAGCAGCCTTGGGCACTGAGGCTGCACGGACAGAGCACACCCTGGTCCCAGCAGAGGGAGGAAGCTGCAGTGGGGCAATGGAGATGCCAGCCCCAGGTACACATTCCAGGGAGAGAGAGAGCCTGGCCCTGGAGAGACAGAGACCCAATTGCATAGCAGCCTTGGGCACAGATAAGAATGGAGAGAGGTCTGGGCATGGATTTAGATTTCAGTCTTTTGGGGAACAAGGGGATTTTTGTGTTTTGCAGAAGAGAATGGCTTGGAGCTGGGGAACCCCTACTCCCCCAAACTAGGCAACCTGTTAATAAAACACTTTTTCCTTCTTCACCAATTATTGTGTTATGCTTTGCCCAGTAACACCAAAACATCTTTTTTCTGTGACTTATTTCTAGCATATGCTTCTTACTTTAGCAAGACTGGAAGTGTATACAAATTTTAGTAGGCTTAAAATGTTAAGATGCAATTAAAGTACAACTTTATTTTTGTTTCTGTTTGTGCTTTTTTTGTTTTTGTTACTTTAAAAATATTAACTTTTTTGAGGTGTAATTTAATAACATTAAAATACACCCATTTTGAATGTATATTTGATGAGTTTTGACAGATTTATATAAAGTGTTAGACAACCACAGTCAAATACAGGACTTTTACATCACCCAAAAGAATTCCCTTGTGTCCATTCTCAGTCAACTCCCCAACTTCATCTCAGCTCCAGGCAATCACTGATCTGGTTTCTGATGCAATAAATTAGATCTGTCTTTTCTAGAATTTCATACAAGTGAAATATCAAGTAGGTACTTTGTGTCTGACTTCTTTTATTCAGCATAATGTTTCAAATATTCATTCATGTATCGGTAGTTCCATCTTGTTGCTAAATAGTAGTTTTATTGTATTAACACACTATAATTTACTTTTCCATTCTTCTGTTACAGACACTGAAATTGTTTTTTGGCTTTTGAGAATAAAGTTGCTAGGAACCTTTGTGTACGAGGTTTTCTGTGTACATGTTTTCGTTTGACTTTAGCTAATACCCAAAGAAGGGGTTTGTTTGGTCATATGGTAAAGGTTTGTTTATAAGAAACTATCAAATTATTACATTTTCTTTAGCAACACATAAGAGTTCAGTTGCTGCACATCCTCTCCGACACTCAGTAGTGTTAGTCTTTTTAATCCGAGCTATTTTAGTAGATATGGAATGATATCTTACTGTGGTTTTTACTTGCATCTCCCTGATGGCTAATGATGTTAATCATCTTTTTTTTGTTCTTATTGGCCTTTTGTAAGAGTATATCTTCTCTTGTGAAGTGACTATTTAATTTTTTTGCCTGTTTTTAGAAGTTGAGTTGTTTATCTTCTTTTTATTATGTTGTAAAAACTCTATATATTCTGTATGTAAGTTCTCTGTCAGATAAATCTATAGCTAATATTCTTTTCCCAATCTAGGCTTGCCCTTTTATTTTCGAATTACATCTTTAAGAGTAAAGTTTTAATTCTCATGAAGCAAAATTTATCTTTCTTTAATTTTTTTTCTTGTTTTTAAATCCTCACCTGTGGATATGTTTATCGATTTGAGAGAGAGAGAGAGAGAGAGAGAGAGAGAGAGAGAGAGAGAGAGAAACATTGATGTGAGAAAGAAAACATTGATTGGTTGCGTCTGGTATGTGCCTGACAGGGGATCGAACCCACAACTTTTTGATGTATGGGACAATGCTCCAACAAACTGAGCCACTAAACCTGGGCTCAAGTTGTTTTCTTTTATGGTTTGTGCTTTTTGTTTCCTAGCTAAGATATGTGTTCCTCTAGTAGTTTCATAGTTTTACCTTTGACATTTGGGTTTATGATCCATTTTGAGTTAATTTTTTGTGTATGGTATAAAATAAAGGACATACTTAATTTTTTTCCATATCAATCACAGGGGTTTCAGCTCCCTTTGTTAAAAAGTCTATTTTTTTTTCTTGAATTGTCTTAGAAGCATTGTCAAAAAATAAATTGATCAATGAAGCTACAGTAATAAAAACAGTGTGGTATTAGGCAAAGAATAGGCAAGTAGAACAATGGACTAGAAAAGAGCCCAGAAATAGACCCACAGAAGCACAGTCAGTTGATCTTTGATAAATGAGCAAAGGCAATTCAATGGAGAAAGTGTGATTGCTTCAACAAATGGTGCTGGAATTACTACATATACACATGACCCCCAGATTATTCTAGACACTGACGATAATTATACCTTTCACAAAAATTAACTCAAAATATATCATAGATATCAATGTAAAATACAAAACTATAAAACTCCTAGAAGATAACGTAGGATGGAATCTAGATCTTGGATTTGGTGATGACTTTCTAGATATAATACGAAAAGCACAATCCATGAAAAATAATTTTAATCTGCTTTGTGAAGGAAACTGTAAAGATAATGAAAAGACAAGCTACAAGTTGGCAGGAAATATTTGCAAACCACACATTTTATAAAGGATTATATCCAAACTATATAAAGGACTCTTATAGCTCAACCCTAAGGAAACAAACATGTTGATGTCAATACAACACACACTGTTTTGCTTAATTAAAAAAGTGGACAAAAGATCTGGAAAGACACCTCTACAAAGAAGATAAGCAGATGACAAATATATACATAAAAAGATGTTCAACAGAGTACCTTACTACAGAAATGCAAATTAATACAAGTTAGTTAAACATATGTATTAAAATGGCTAAAATACAAAACACCAACAACACCAAATGTTGAAAAGGGTGTGAAGGAACAGGAATTCTCTCTATTATCTTTTGTGTCACTGCTGGTGATAATACAAATAATGCAGCCAATTTAGAAGACAGTTGGCAGTTTCTTACAAAGATACTAAAGATACTCTTATCATAATCCAGAAACTGTTCTCCTTAGAATTTACCCAAATGAGGTGAAAAGTTAGGTACACAAAAAACACGCTCATGGATGTTTATGGCAGCTTTATTCATAAATGCCAAAATGTGGAAGCAACAAGATGTCCTTCAGTAGGTGAATGGATAAATAAACCATAGTACAATTATATAATAGAATATTATTCAGTGATATAAGAAATGAGTTGTCAAGCCAGGAAGACATGGAAGAACCTTAAAAGCATATTACTTAGTGAAAGGAGCCAGTCTGAAGAGGCTACATACTGAATGATTCCAACTATATGACATTCTGGAAGGGGAAAAACTGTAGGAACAATAAACAGATTAGTGGTTGTCAGGGGGCTGGGGTTGGGGAGAGTGATGAGTAGTTGAAACACAAGGCATTTTTAAGCCCGTGAAACCATCCTGCATGACACTACAGTGGTAGTTACATGACATTAGGCATTTGGCAAAACCCGTAGAATCACAGAACCATATAACACCAAAAGTGAACTCCAATGTAAACTATGTACTTCAGTTAATAATAATGATCAACAGTGGGGAAAATTGGGACCAGGTATGGGGAGGGAAGGGAATATAAGGAAGCTCTTTGTACTTTGCAGCAATATGTAATTTTTCTATAAACCTAAACATTCTCTAAAAATAGTTTGCTAAATATTGATTGACCATGTAAGATGGGCCAGTTTCTAGACTCTATTTTATTCCATTGGCCTATATATCTATCCTGATGCTAATGCCATACACACTATCTTGGTTACTATAGCTTTACAATAAGTCTTTAAGTGGCACAAGTCATCTAAATTTTTTTCAACATTTGAATTTCCATGTATTTAGATTCAGTAGTCAAAGCCTGATGGGATTTTGAATGGAATTGTGTTGATTCTATACATCAATATTGGAAGAATTGATATCTTCACAATATTGAGTTTTATTATTCATTAATATATATCTTTTTAAAAATTATTATTATTTTATTTGGGGGGGGGCACCTGTTCTGTAACAAGTCTCCCCTCTCAGACTTAAGACCCTTTATAATCTTTTAAAGGACAATGGGTGAAGGTCTTGTGCTCCTCTTGCTGCTTCAAACTGGATGTGGTCATCATCCTACCAACCCTTGGGTCCAGAAATCCTTAATAAGAGTCGGGGTGTGGAGGGGAGAGTGGCCTTCCCACATGGGGAAGGATCTTGCAGACTCCAGGTAAGTAGGCTGTTCCCAGGCAATGGCATGCTCGGTTTACCAGGCTGGCATCCTTGTTGTATTCTGGGGGCAATACATTTGACAACAGGGTTAAAAGGCCTCATTAAAACCATAACTACTAGATGACAAAAGGCAAGAATTAATTTTTCAATGTTCCACATTAGAAAAAAAAAGGCTTATTTGGAGGTAGGTGTGCAAGGCACATCACACTTGTCCAAAGCCCTTTGGCCCACTATACTTAGTTTGGGATTAGGGGAATATTTTGGGTTTCCCAACTCTCAGACCTCTGGACCCTTTCTGTCCAAGCTTTTAGGACAGAAAAGAGAAACCAGCTTTAAAGAGAAGCTCACAGACCACCCCATACTTCACAAGCCCAACCACTCAGTTCAGTTAAACCACTGAGTCTCAGGAGGCAGTGATGCAGACAGGATTAAGTGAGGCCTATACGTATAGACAATCACTCAGGTAATGAGATCATAGGCTTATGCCCTTTGAAAACAGAAAACACATGTTAATTTATGTAACATAACCCACATACAAATCTCTAAATCTGTAGGACTGTCTTATTGGGAAGACATCCAGTTGCAAGACATCTGACATTCTTCTTGCCTGTAAATTAAGCATCTTTGCTGTCACAGACCTAGTTTAACTTTCAAATGAAAACGAAATTTAAGTGAAAATAAACTTTAAAGACAGTTAGCTGGACGAGTTTATAGTCTACCACTGAACATTGTGATTTTCCTTGAGTTCGAATTTTTCTCCTTAAGATTACCCACCTTCTCAGTTATAATTTATTCTGTTCATTTGCATGAATGCAACAAGAGTATCAAATGATCACATGTGATCTTTAAGTCTGCTTTGTTGGAACTTACACAAGAAACCTTTAGGTTGACTTTCAGCCTGCCCTTCAGGACACAAAAGCATAGTCACACACCTGCCATTCAACCTTACCTGTGAACCAGCTGCCTTTTCCAAGTCCTTCAGGTTTTCCATTGTGCCTTAAGGTTCCTCCTAGCCATCTTTCAGGAAAGCAACCTTTGTTCCTTCCCTAAGATTGCCATGAACCACACAACCAACCAAAGTACCAGGCCGTTTTTCTCGTGGGCTATTATTACCTTTGAAAGTCAATCCCAGTTTGTCAGGGCTTTTTGTTCACAACCAGAGCCCAGGCATGCCTCCTTTAGGCATGACATTCCATTCAAAGTCTTGGTTAACAAAACCTCTATAAACAACTGGTCTTACTAGTTTTATGCAAAGAAGCTTATGTCATTACTAACTTCTTCAGAATGCCAAATTCTGGAGGGATCAGGTAGGGAGAAAAATATACAGTGTGAAGGAAAATCCTTGTCTTTCTAATAGTCACTAAAATTACATTTCTATGCTTTACACTTTCTTTTGTTCCCTTTCCTATATGTGAAGTTATTATTTTTTTTTGAGGGGGGGGAGTGTTTGCTGACTCATTAATTTATTTATTTATTTGCTTTATTTAATTTATTTTTAATCCCACTAAAATTTTTTTTTATTACAGTTGTCCCACTTTTGTCCCCATTGCTTCCCTCCACCCCTCCCACCTCTTCTCCGACAGTCAATCCCCACCCTGTTGTACATGTCCATGGGTTATTTATACACATTCTTTGACTAGACCCTTCCCCTTCTTATCATCTTCTCTCCCTCCCTCTTCCCCCTTTGTCATTGTTAGTCTGCTCCTTCTTTACATGCCTCTGGTTCAATTTTGCTCATTTGTTTGTATTGTTCATTAGTTTCCTGAATTAGGTGATATCATATGTTATTTGTCTTTCATTGCCTGGCTTATTTTGTTAAGCATAATTCTCTCTAGTTCCATCCATGTTGTTGCAAATGATAGTAGTTCCTTCTTTCTTTCTGCTGCATAGTATTCCATTGTGTAAATGGACCACACTTTCAATCCACTAATCTACAGATGGGCACTTAGGTTGTTTCCAGCACTTGGCGATTGTAAATAGTGCTGCTATGTAAAAGAACATAGCAGTGCATAGGTTCTTTTGAATTGGTGTTTCAGGATTCTTTGGGTATAATTCTAACAATGGAATTGCTGGTTCGAAAGACAGTTCTATTTTTAGTTTTTTGAGGAAAATCCATACTGTTTTCCATAGTGGCTTCACCAGCCTGCATTACCACGAGCGGTGCACTAGGGTTCTCTTTTCTTGGCATCCTCACCAGCACTTGTTGTTTGTTGATTTGTTGATGATGGCCGTTCTGACTGGTGTGAGGTGGTATCTCATTGTGGTTTTTATTTGCATCTCTCTGATGGCTAGTGATGTTGAACATTCTTTCATATGCCTATGGACCCTCTGTATGTCCTCTTTGGAAAAGTGTTTGCTCAGGTCTTTTTCCATTTTTTAATTGGGTTGCCTGTTTTCTTGGTGTTGAACCGTATGAGTTCTTTATATATTTTGGGGATCAATCCCTTGTCTGAGGTATCATTGGCAAATATATTTTCCCATATGGTTGGTTCCCAAACATCTTGCTGATGTTTTCTTTTGCTGAGCAGAAACTCTCTAGTTTGATGTAGTCCCATTTGTTTATTCTTTTTTTTTTTTTATTTCCCTTGCTTTAGGAGATATATCAGTAAAAATATTGCTACTTGGGATATCTGAAATTTTCCTGCCTATGTTTTCCTCTAGGATTTTTATTGTGTCATGGCTTACATTTAAGTCTTTTCTCCATCTTGAGTTTATTCTGGTGTATGGTGTAAATTGGTGGTCTAGTTCCATTTTCTTGCACATCCCTGTCCAGTTCTCCCAGCACCATTTGTTGAAGAGGCTCTTCTCACTCCATTTTATGTTCCTTCCCCCTTTGTCAAATATTAGTTGACCATATAGACCTGGGTTTATTTCTGGGCTCTCTATTCCATTCCATTGATCCATGTGTCTGTTCTTATGCCAGTACCAGGCTGTTTTGATTACAGTGGTCTTGTAGTATGGTCTGATATCAAATATTGTGATTCCTCCTACTGTGTTCTTCTTCCTCAAGATTGCTGTGGCTATTTGGGCTCTTTTTTGGTTCCATATAAATATTTGAAGTATTTATTCCAGGCCTGTGAAATATGTCATGGTGTTTTAATAGGGATTGCATTGAATCTATAAATTGCTTTGGGTAGTATGGACATTTTAATGATGCTGATTCTTCCTATCCATGAGCATGGTATATGCTTCCATTTATTTGTATGTTCCTTAATTTCTTTCTTCAGTGTTATGTAGTTTTCCAAGTACAGATCTTTTACCTTCTTGGTTAAGTTTATTCCTAGGTACTTTATTTTCTTGTAGCCATAGTAAACGGGATATTTTTCCTAGTTCCTGTTTCTGATATTTCATTTTTGGTGTACAAAAATGCCTTCAATTTTTGAATATTGACTTTGTACCCTGCTATTTTGCCAAATTCACTTATGAGGTCAAGTAGTTTTTTAGTGGAGTCTGTAGGGTATTCTGTGTACACTATCCTGTCATCTGCAAATAATGACAGTTTTACTTCCTCTTTTCAAATTTGGATGCCTTTTATTTCTCTGTCTTGTCTGATTGCTGTGGCTAGAATGTCCAAGACTATGTTGAATAGGAGTGGAGAGAGTGGATATCTTGCTCCTGATCTTAGGGGGAATGCTTTCAGATTTTGCCCATTGAGTATAATGTTGGCTTCAGGTTTCTCATATATATGGCCTTTATTATGTTGAGGTATGCTCCCTGTATTCCCATTTTGCTGAGTGTTTTCATCATAAATGTGTGTTGTACTCTATCAAATGCTATTTTCAGCATCCATGGATATGCTCATGTGATTTTTGTCTTTCATTTTGTTTAGGTGGTGTATTATTATTATTGATTTGCATATATTAAACCATCCTTGCCTCCCTGGGATGAATCTCACTTGATCATGGTGTATAATTTTTCTAATGTGTTGCTGGATCCGGTTTGCCATTATTTTGTTGAGGATTTTACCATGTGTATTTGTCAGCGATATTGGCCAGTAGTTTTCTATCTTTGTTGTGACTTGACCTGGTTTTGGAATTAGAGTAATGCTGGCTTCATAGAAAGAGTTTGGGAGTCTTCCCTTGTCTTGGATTTTTTGGAATAGTTTGAGAAAAATAGGAGTTGGTTTTTCCCTAAATGTTTTGTAAAATGCATCTGTGAAGCCATCGGTCCAGGGCTTTTTTGTGCCCGGCGTTTTTTGATTACTGCTTCAATTTCTCTAGTTGTTATTGATCTGATCATGTTTTCTGCTTATTCTTGATTCAGTTTTGGAAGACTATATGATTCCAGAAATTTGTCCATTTCATCTAGGTTGTCAAATTTCTTGTCATACAGTTGTTCGCAGTAATTTTCTACCGTCCTTTGTATTTCTGTGGTATTGGCTGTGATTCTCCTCTTTCATTTCTGATTTTATTTATTTGGGTCCTCTCTCTCTTTTTGTTGATGAGCCTAATTAAAGGATTGTCAATTTTGTTTATCTTTTCAAAAAACCAGCTGCCGATTTTATTGATTTTTTGAATTATTTGTTTAGTCTCTTATGTCTTTTAATTCTGCTCTGATCTTGATGATTTCTTTCCTTCTACTCACTCTGGGCTTTGTTTGCTGTTGTTCCTCCAGTTCTTGTAGCTGTAGAATTAGATATTTTTGAGATTTTTCTATCTTTATTAGGGAGGCCTGTATTGCTATGAACTTTCCTCTCAGAACTGCTCTTGTTGTGTCCCATAGGTTTTGGGCTGTTGTGTGTTCATAATCATTTGTTTCCAGAAACTTTGATTTCTTCCTTGATGTCATTGTTAACCCATTCATTATTTAATAGCACGTTATTCAGTCTCCATGAGTTTCAATGTTTTTGAGTTTTTTCCTTGATGTTGATTTTCAGTTCCAAGGCCTTGTGATCTGAGAAGATGCTTGATATAATTTCAATTTTCTTGAATTTGTTGAGGCTTGTTTTGAGTCCTATCATGTGGTCTATATTTGAAAATGTTCCATGTGCACGTGAAAAAAATCTGTATTTTGCTTCTTTGGGGTGAAAAGTTCTATATATATCAACTAAGTCCATCTGATGTAGGGTGTTGTTCAATGCCTCAATATTCTTGGTGTTTTTTTGCTTTGAAGATCTGTTCATTGTTGACAATGGGGTGTTAAAATCCGTTAATATGAGTGTTTTGCTACTGATATCCTTCCTGAAGTATTTCAAGATTTTTCTTACATATTTGGGTGCTCCTATGTTGGGTACATATATGTTTACAGGGGCTATATAATCTTGATGGATTTTTCCCTTAAGTATTATGAAATGCCCTTCTTTGTCTTTTTTTGTGGCCTTTGCTGTAAAATCTGTTTTGTCTGATATAAGTATTGCTACCGCAGCTTTTTTTTCATGTCCATTGGCTTGAAATATTTTTTTCCATCCCTTCACTTTCAGTCTGTGTAGATCTTTTGTTCTAAGGTAGGTCTCTTGTAGACAGCAGATATGCGAGTCATGCTTTTTAATCCATTCAGCTACCCTATGTCTTTTGATTAATGCATTTAATCCATTTACATTAAAGTTATTATTGATAGGTACTAATTCATTTTCATTTTTTCCTTTTGTACTTGTGTTCCTCTCTGTCTCTCTCTGTTTCTTCATCTTCTTAAAGCAGACCCTTTAGCATCTCTTGTAATGCTGCTTTGGTGGAGATGTATTCTTTTAGTCATTTTTTTTTCCCCTCGGAATCTCCTTATTTTACCATCCATTTTGAACGAGAGCCTTGCTGGATAGAGTGGTCTTGGTTGTAGGCCTTTGTTTTTCAATGCTTGGCTTATTTTTTGGCCTTCCCTTCTGGCTTGTAGTATTTCTGTTGAGAAATCTGATGATAGCCTTATTGAAGCTCCCTTATATGTTATTAGCTGTTTCTTTTTTGCTGCTTTTAGGATTCTCTCTTTGTCTTTGAGTTTTGCCATTTTAATTATGATGTGTATTGGAGTAGGCCTGTTTGGGTTCATCTTCATTGGGACACTCTGTGCTTCCTAGACTTGTGTGACTTTCTTTCTCATCAATTTAGGGAAGTTTTTTGTCATTAGTTTTTCAAACAGGTTTTCTATCCCTTGCTCCTCTTCTTCTCCTTCTGGTATTCCTATGATACAGATATTATCATGTTTCATGTTGTCCTGCAGCTGTCTTAAAACCTCTTCATTCTTTTTCTCTTTTTTCATTTTGTTGCACTGTCTGGGAATTTTTTTCTACATTGTCCTCCAGCTCGCTGATTCAATTTTCTGCTTCCTCTAGCCTGTTTTTAATTCCTTCTGCTGTGTTCTTCAATTCAGAAATTGTATTCTTCATTTCCTCCTGGATCTTATTGATAGCTTCTATGTCCTTTTTCATGCTGGTGTAATTCTAAGTAAGTTCCTTGTAGTTTCCCTGGAGTTCTTTGTAGTTTTCTTTGAGCTCACTTAGCTCATTGAGCTTCCTTATAATCCATGTTTTGAATTCCATATCTGATAGTTTGCTTTCCCCTATTTCATTTACCACTCTTTATGGGGATTCCTCCTTTCCTTTTGATGGGGTGGTTGTTTATCTGTCTCCCCATTTTTGTGACTCTTCTTGTTCATTGCTGCTTCTTAGATTCATCTGCACTTCCTGTATCTGCCCCTGGTGGCGTCAGATCATGTACAAGTCTGGGCCTAGGCAGTTTTGTGGAGACTATCAGATATCTACTGCTTTTGTCTGTCTCCTTTTGTTGTTAATCTATTCAGTCTGTGCTCAGCCGTCAGGCTTAAGCACTGGGAGTGGGGCAGATTAATTCCTGTGGGTGGGGCTATTGCTTCCCCTCAGGCTGACGCCCCTTGGAGGGGAATGGTCTGCCTGAATTATGGAGAATGAGTTAACACTGGGATATGGTCAGCTGTTCCCTCAGTTCTCCCCTCAAAGACACTGCCCCAAACTCTCCTTAAGCGTGTCTAGTCCTCTCTGCCCCCTCTCTGCTTGACCCCAGGGTAAATGAGTGCCAAAATATTTTTGTATGTGATCCCTGTAAGAGCTCGTTGTCTCCAGCTGTTTCTTTCAGGCCAACAAAAAATCCTATGGGTTTTTGCTTTTCACAGCTGGATGCTATTTTACTTTCCACTCTGTTGCTGTAGGCTGGGAAGCCCAGCTGGGGGTTTAGACCCTGCCCTTCTCAGGGGAAACCCCCGGCTGCTGATCCGTTTCTCAGTCCCTTCAGCTGCCACTCGTGGAAGCCCAGTCAGCCCTTCCACGTCTCTACACTCTGTACCAGTCACATTTTGATGAAGTGGTCCTTTCTGTCTCTTTGTGGTTGTAAGACCACAGCTAGTGTTTGGTTGGTTATTCCAGATGGTTTCTCCACAATTAAGTTGTAATTCCAGACTGGTCCTGGAAGGAGGTAGTGTAGCTTCCACTTAGTTCTCCGTTGTCTTGGATCTCCCCAATATTATATATCTCTTTAGGTATGTTTTCTTTAATTTTTCTCAGCAATGTTTTGATGTTTTCACTGTATAAGTCTTGCAAATATTTTGTTAAATTTACTCCTAATTATTTCACATTTTTGAATGCTTCTGGAAAAAAATTTGAATTTAAATTTTCAGATTTCCATAGCTAGTATGTAGAAATATAACTAATTTTCAAATATTGACCTTATATCCTGTGATATTGCTAAACTCAATTATTAGTTCCTGTAGCTCTTTTGTAGATTCCTTAGGTTTTTCTTTGGACACAATCATATTATCTGTGAATAAAGACAGTTTTACTCCTTTTTTTTTTTTTTTTTTTTAACAATCTGGATGCCTTTATTTTTTTTCTTTTCACATTACCTTGCGTGAACCTCCAGTATATAGTTGAATAGAAGTGGTGAGAGCAGACTTATGAACCTTGTTCCTAATCTTAGAGGAAAAGCAGTCAGTCTTCATCATTAAGTATGTTAGCTACAGTTTTGTTGTTCATGCCCTTCATCAGGTTAAAGATGGTTCTCTGTAGTGTTTGTACTATATACTATATTATTTATCTGTTCTCCTATTGATGGATATTTAGGTTGTTTTCAGTTTTTTACTATTATGAACACTTTTGTGAAATCTTTTCATACATGTTGATATGCAATTCAGGTGGGTATACAACCAGCAATTTAATTGATGGACCTCAGGGAATATGTATGTTTAGCTTTAGTAGACACAGCCACAGTTGTACAAAATATTTGAACTGGAATATTTGTGCTGATGAAATATCATCATTGTATGAAAGTTCTGGTGGCCTACATCTTTGCAACTCTTGACACCTTTGCCTCCCTCTGCCCAGTACCCCCTTTCTCTTTAGCAATCCCCCTCCTTATTTTATGTCCATGGATTGTGCAATAAATTCTTTGGCTTCTCCGTTTTGTATACTACTCTTAACCATTCTCTGTCCATTTTGTACCTACCAATTATGCTTCTGAATCACTGTACACTTTTTCTCATCCTCCCCATTATTCCTCCCCACTGATAACCCTCAAATGATCTCCATATCTATGACTCTGTTCCTCTTCTAGTTGTTTGCATAGTTTGTTTTTGCTTTTTGTATTTAGTCGTTGATTGTTGTGAGGTTGTTGTCATTTTACTTTTCATAGTTTTAATCTTTTTCTTAAATAAATCCCTTGAACATTTCATATAATAAGGGCTTGGTGATGATGAACTCCTTTAGCTTTACCTTGTCTGAGAAGCACCTTACCTGCCCTTCCATTCTAAATGATAGCTTTGCTGGTTAGAGTAATCTTGGTAATAGGTCTGTGACTTTCATCACTTTGAGTACTTATTGCCTGCAAAATTTCTTTTGAGAAATCAGCTGATAGTCTCATGGGAACACCTTCATAGGTAATTCTCTTATTTTCTCTTGCTGCTTTTAAGATTCTTTCTTTATCTTGAACTTTTGGCATTTTAAATATGATGAGTCTTGGTGTGATCTTCTTTGGGTCTAGCTTATTTGGGACTCTCTGCGCTTTCTGGGTTTGTATGTCTATTTCCTTCACCAAATGAGGGAAGTTTTCATTCATTATTTGTCACATAAGTTTCCAATTTCTGGCTCTTCCTCTTCTCCTTCTGGAATCCCTATGATTTGGATGTTGGCACTTTTGGTGATGTTCCAGTCTTCTTATTCTCTCCTCATTTTTTAAAATTCTTCTTTCTCCATTCTGTCCTGGTTGAATGTTTATTTCTTCCTTATGTTTCAAATTATTGATGTGAACCCCAACTTTCTTCCCTTCACTGTTGGTTCCTTGTGGATTTTTTTTATTCCACTTAATGTAGCCTTCATTCTTCCCTTATGCTTTTGCCATACTCAGTGAGCTCTTTGAGTATCCTTATCATCAGTGTTTTGAACTCTACATATGATAGGTTATCCATCTCCATTTCATTTAGTTCTTTTTCTGGTTATTTATTCTGTTCTCTCACATGGCTTTGTCTCCTCAATTTAGCAGCCTCCCTGTTTTTGTTTCTGTGTATTAAGATAGAGCTGCTTTGACTCCCTATCTTAGCATACCTGTTAAATTGTATGGCATGGAGCCTTAGGTATTTGCCAGGGTGGGAAAACCCTCTTCACCGCTTTGTGGCTCTGTATGTGGAGGAGGAGTTGGAGAGGGGACAGTGCTGATGCCTGGCTATTGGAGGCTTGCTCAGCATGCCCTGTTTCTAGTCACTTCACCGCTTACCATATGTGACTGGCAGCGTTCTAGCTGTTGCCCTCGTGGTGGTTCCCAGAGTGGGTGGGTTTGTGTCCATTCTAGGACTGTGCAAGCCCTTTACATGGACTCTCCTAAAAGACTGGCAGTTTCTTCTGCCACTTCAATCCCCACTGGTTTTTATAGTCAGAACTTATAAGGTATTATTTTCCTGGCACTGGAATCATGGGCTGGAATTGCTCTCTCCCAAGGTATTCCTCCAGCTTTTTATCCACCATACATAAATGTGGAACCGCCCATTTCACCAACCACCACTGCCACCATCTTGACACCACTGCCTCGCTGCCACTGCCCTGCCTCTGCCACACTATGTCCTCTCCACCCTGACTCCCCATCTCTTCCCCTCCTGCCCATCTGGATGAATATGGCTTCTTTAAATCCTTGATTGTCAGACTTTCATACAGTTTGATATTCTAGCAGTTCCGAGAGTTTTTGTTTTGAGGTTAAGTTGTGATCCTTATTATTGTTGTGCAAGGAGGTGAAGCATGTCCACATATACCTCCATCTTGACCAGAAGTTATCTTTGCACTTTCTTAATGGTGTTCCCCACTGTCATTTTCAATTTTGTTTAATGGAAAAAGTTGTTCCCTTCTCCCTGAATGAAAACTTGGTTTCCAGTAGGCCCTTTAGTTTGCCCATTTCCTCTCACTTAATAAAGTGTCCTTAGAGTGAAAGAAACTTCACACAAAGAATACAAATGTCTGATTCCATCTCTATAAAGTCATAGTGGAGGAAAATGAGAGCAGTGTTTCCCCCTGAGAGCATGATGAAAGAAACTGGGAAGGGGCATGAAGGAACTTTCTGGACTGATGGTAATGTTCTATATTTTGATGGGGTTCTGGGTTTCACAGGTATACAAGGTCTGCCCGAAAACAAGTCCAGCCATTGTTAATATGATGAGAACGTTTTGCAAGACATTCATGTAACCTGGCAGCCAAGGAGAGTGGACTGGAATGTGCATGCATGAACAATGACCACTTCACTGTACTAGTCAGTGGGGGTAGTAGATGCCATTGAGTGAGCATGTGTATTGTGTGGCTTTCACATTCAAAGTGACTGAGTGAGTAGAGCAACAAATCTGCATCAAGTTTTGTGTTAAGCTTGACCATTCCTCCATGGAAACTATTCAGATGATTCAGAAGGCCACAGCTATGGGCAACTGATGATTGGCAACTTCATCAACACGCCTGCTCATGCATCATTTCTCCTGCAGAATTTTTTGGCAAAACATCAAATCACCCAGGTGACTCAGCCCTTCTACAGCCCAGATTTGACGCCCTGCAACTTCTTTTTTTTGTTTTTTCCAAAATTAAAATCAGCTTTGAAAGGGAAGAGATTTCAGACCCTCAAGGAGATTCAGGAAAATACAATGGGGTAGCAGTTGGGAGAACTGCATGAGGTCCCAATGTGCCTACTTTGAAGGGGACTGAGGTGTCATTGTCCTATGTACAATGTTTCTTGTATCTTATATCTTCTTCAATAAGTCTTTCTATTTTTTATATTACATGGCTGGATACCTTCTGGACAGACCTTGTATGCACTTGTTAAAACTTATTGATTTGTACAGTGAAGATATTTGCATTTTACTGTATATAACTTTTACCCCAAAGAAATAGTAAAATTGTAAACAAATGTTGAAGTCTAGTTAGTAAAATTTATACAAGCTTAAGTGTTTGGGGGAAGCTCATCGATGTCTGCAACTTACTTTGAAATGCATCAAAAAATAATTTAGGTTGCTGGGTATACAGAGGGATAAATGGATGAATTGCTATATGATAAAGCAACTAGAGTAAAATGCTACAGTAAAATCTATGTAGTGGATACATGGGTGCTCACTATAAAAGTCTTACCCCTTTTCTGTATGTTTCAAAAGTTTCATAGCAAAATGGACAAAAATACATAAATAAGTTGAAAGGCCTTAAAGTCCCTCAAAGTTCAGTGTGGCTAAAAAATACATAGTCTGTTCTGGTCCAGGCCAGCTTTTTTCTCTCTACAGTCATCTGATTCTTCAAATCTTTGCTCCCTCTCTGTATCTAGCTGTTCTGTCCTATGTCAGTTTGTGATGGAAAGCAGCTCCCTCCCTCAGGGCCCAGAACACCATTCCCTTTGCCTATGCAAGAGCTCAGGTTCCTGTGTAAGCATTTAAATCTTGATAGTGTGTCTGATTCAGGAGGACTGCTTCCTCAAGTACTATCGGCACTGAGGCCAGAAAAGGCTGGGTGTTTGGTTTTCACCTGTGGGCATGGCAGCCCCACTGCACCTCTTCTGCCTCCAGGGGTTCCCTCATTAACCATTTAACACACAAGACCTTCTTTAATGGAAAACATCTGGTCTGCTGCTTCCTGGCACAATTAGACTTTGGAGAGCAGAGCAGGAACTGAGAAAAAAATCTGTGAGAAGAGCTCCACAGTCTAACAGGAAGGAAAACAAATGATCAGAAATGATAAATTATGAAAGATTATGCAAGATGAGAGAGAGCGAGAGAGGAAGATAGGGAGCCCCTGTGAAGGAGCAGAGGTCACCAAGAAAGATCTTGGAGAAGACAACTTTCAAATTCTTTTGACGTTAAGGGAGGCTAAAACTACAAGACACCATTTTTTCCCTGTCAAGTTGTAAAAACAATACAAAAAAAACTTTTAAGTATATTTTATTGATTATGCTGTTCAGTAGTTTCAATTTTTTCCCCTTTGCTCCCCTCTGCCCAGTACCCCCCTTCCCTCCAGAAATCCCAGCCCCCTTAGTTCACGTTCATGGGTCATGCATATAAATTCTTTGGCTTCACCCTTTCCTATATTATTCTTAACTTCCCCCTGTCTATTTTGTACCAGCCAATTATGATTCTTAATCCCTGCACCATTTCCCAATTTCTCCTCCTCCACCTCCCAGGTGATAACCCTCCAAATGATCCCCAGACCTATGATGCTGTTCCTGTTCTGGTTGTTTGCTTAGTTTGTTTTTGTTTGTATTTTTTAGATTCAGTTGTTGATAGTTGTAAGTTTGTTGTCATTTTAGTGTTCGTAGTTTTGATCTTCTTTTTCTTAAGTAAGTCCTTTTGACATTTCATATATTAATGGCTTGGTGATGATGAACTCCTTTAGCTTCACCTTGTCTGGGAAGCACTTCATCTGCCCTTCCATTCCAAATGATAGCTTTGCTGGATAGGGTAATCCTGCTTGCAGGCTGCCCTTCATCACATTGAATACTGCTTGCCAGTCCCTTTATGCCTGCAAAGTGTCTCTGAGCAATCAGCTGATAGTCCTATAGGCATCCCCCTGTAGGCAACTCTCCGCCTCTCTCTTGAGGCCGCCAGGACTCTCTCTTTTATCTTTCACCTTTGGCATCGCAATTATTATGTGTCCCGGTATGGTCCCCTCTGGGTCCAGCTCACCTGGGACCCTCCGTGCTTCCCGGAACTGTATGTCCATCTCCTTCGCAAAATTTGGGAAGTTTTTCTCATTCTTTTCAATTCTTGCTTCCTCATTCTGCACTGGTTGACTGTCTTTTTCTTCCTTATGTTCCAAATCATTGATTTGAACCCTGGTTTCCTTCCCTTCACCATTGGTTTTGTGTGTACTTTCCTTCCTTTCACTTAGCATAGCCTTCAGTTATTCTCTTATGTGTTTGCCGTACTCAAGCATATCTGTCAAGCCTGTGAGCATCTTTATCACCAGTGTTTTGAATTCTGTGACTGTTAGATTGTCTATATCCTTGTCGCTTAGTTCTCCCACTGGAACCTTGATCCGTTCCCCCTTTTGGGCCATACTTCTCTGTCTCCTCATTCTGACAGGCTCCCGTGTTTGTTTGCCTCAGCATTCCAGGTAGAGCTGTCACTCCTGTTATGTTGTAAGGGGCGGAGTCTTAGGTATTCATCAGTACTGGGCAACCTGTTTCACCACGTTGTGGTGCTGTATGTGGGGGAGGGGTCTGAGAGGGAACAATGCCACCTGCCCAGCTCTCGCTCCTTTTCCAGGTACCTCTCCCACTGCTGCACTGGACTGGCACCCCTCTAGCTGCTGCCCTGGCTGTCATTCCCAGAGTGGGTGGGTCTGTGGATGTTCTAGGACCGTGGGGGCCCTTTAAACAAGTGGACTCTGCTGAGAGACTAGCAGTTTCTGCCTCCACCCAACCCCCACTGGTCTGCACAGTCAGAAGCAATGAGGCTTGATTTTCCCTGGTGCTGGGACCATGGGTTGTGAGGTCTGGCGAGGAGCTGGGAATGCTCCCCAGGTGTCCCTCCTGACTTTTTAAAATGTGTGACTATGCTTTCTACTGGCCTGCCGCTTCTGCTGTTGCTGCTGCCACCACACCGCGTCCTCTCTGCCCCAGCTCCGCCCCTGCTACTTGTCTGGATGAGTATTTCTTCTTTATATCTTTGTTTGCTGGACTTCCATGCAGTTTGGTTCTGGAATTTCTGGTTGTTTCTAGTTTTGAGGTTGTGGGGGGAGATGCAGCTGTCTGTCTACGTCTCCATCTTGGCCGGAAGTCTATTCTTACCTCTTTTTTTTCAAAAATTTAAATGATAATATTTATTCCTGGCAAGGATGTGATGATGAAAGAGCACTTTTATAAATTACCAGAAAGAGCTTTTTATGGAAATGACTTAACAATATGTATGAAAGATCATATATTTTGAATCAATAAGTATATCCAAGAATACATCTATTCTAAGGGTAAAAAATCAAAATATTTTCAAAGATCTACATATAAAGATGTTGAATAGTTATAATAACAGAAAAAATTGGATATTGACTATGGATTACTAATTAAATTATAGTTCAACAATGTGATGAAAATATTATGCAAACATTTTTTACAATAGACTTTTAGGGAAGGAAGTCAAGTTATAGAACTTCATACATCATATGTACTAAAAGGTTATTAGAGACTCTTTGTTCTCTTTTTCATAGTTTTTTTTTTTTTAAAATCTTCACCCAAGGATATTTTTTCATTGCTTTTTTACAGAGAGAGGGGAAGGGAGAGAGAAAGAGAGGGAGAGAAGTAATGATCAACTGGTTGCCTTTTGAACCCAACCAACTGAGCCACACTGACCCAACTGGTTCTTTTTATCGTTTAAATGCAACACTCTGGAACTGAGATGTGGAGATGTCTATCTGGGAATCTGGTATATGATGTATTTAAAGAAACTGTATCTTAAAAAGCTTGTGTAGGAGTTCAGAATGAGTTACCCCAAGATATGCCTCTGTGATATGCAGCTTGTTTTGAGCTAGAGGCAACTAAAAACCTGTGGGCTCAAGAGAAACTTTACCCCACTTAACTACCTACAAGAATTTATGTGCTAATAAGAGATTATTAGAGACAAACTTTTTTTTATCTATCTATGGTAGAGCAAACTTCTACTTACTAAACATCTGCTCTTCTTATCATCCTGCAATGACCCTTTGAAGCCCCCAGGGTACCTTACATCTTCCCTGGCTCAGAATGTTAAACATACCACACTTTCCCTTTTGGTCTTTGAACCTTGTATATGTGTGGGTCTCTGACTCTCATGTATATGGGTTTCCCATGCATATGTATATATTAAATTTAGTTATTTTCTTTTCTTTGTCTGTCTCATGTCTATTTGATTATTAGACCAGTCCAAAGAACTTGAGGATAGAGGAAAGTTTCTTCCTCCCAACACTTGTTTAAAAATTCTTAAAAATCAGTTTGAAAACTCTTTTCCTTATAATATGTAGAGAGTGAAACCCTAGTTAAGGATCTTGTTGGTGGAAATGTTAAGTCAATGGGTAGAAGAAACAAGACTGCTGCTAAAGATCAGAATTCTGTCTGCATTGGGCTGGGAAAAATGTATTAGAGCATTCCTGAGAGTATAATTGCAAGCCAAGGGTATAAAGTGTCTATAGTGGTAAAGGTTGCTGCTGCTGTCATCTTACAACATTAATGGCATTAGCTCTAAATTCCTACCATCTACAAGGGAAGGGAAGGGTCACTGGAAGGGAGCTCCTGCAGTTTGCATTGCGATGTGAATTTTGCAAGCACTATCAGTCATCTAATCCTTACAGCAAGCCAGTGAGGTGCACATTGCAATGTTGTTGTAGCCAGGAAGTGACAGAAATCAATGTCAAACTAGGTTAGCAAAAAGGGATGTAATAGTTCAGTTATCTGGAAAGGACATCTTGATGGAGGCCTCATGTGATAAAACATCAATCTCTGGCAAGTTATATTTCCTCCAGATAGCTGCAACAGTGTATGTCATTTCATAAGTCTTTCCTAAATGTGACTTTGATATTTGTCCCATCAAGAAATGGGGTCTGTATTCTCTCTCTCTTTGAGTTTGAATGGGCTTATGACTGTGGAAGAAGTGATGCTATGAGTTGCAAGGCCAGGGTCTCTTAAGAAACTCTGGTAACCCAGACACCAAGCCACATGAAGAGTCAAGTTTAGGCATCCTCCTGGCCAACAGGCAGCATTAACCAACAGGCATATGACTAAGGAAGCTCTGAGATGACTATATCCTGCCATCATCTAGCTGCAACCACATAAGCCATCCTGAACAAGAGCCACCCCACTGTGCCTAGTCAAGCCCAGATCATGAAAATGATAATGAAATTATTCTTATTTGTAGTCACTAATTTTTGGGGTGACTTGTTATACAGCAACAGATAACATTTTTTCCCTTCTGTGTACCAATACAATTGCAGATCAGAGCAAGTCTGTTGAGTCACATGCCTACCCTTGGATAATCATTGTGGCTCAATAAATCAAGTTCGGTGACCTAAAGTGCTACCTGTTCATTCCAATATACACTCTTCCATTTCCTTGTTAACAACATCCCAATTTTATTTGTGTTGACGATGTACCCAGTGTCTCTTATAGCCAGGCATGGATAATGGTTAAATTCTGGCCAACGAGATATAAGCAGAGGAGTGTGTGGTTCTTTCGGGGAAGATCATGTATTTGTTTCATATAAATCCACATTATCTCCTCTTGCTATAACAAGTCACCACACATTTAGTAGCTGAAAACAACACAAATTTATTGTCTTGCAATTCTGGAGGTTGGAAGTCTCACAGAGATGTCACTGGGCTAAAGTCAAGTTGTCAGGAAGACTGCATTCTTCCGGAGGCTTTAGGGAAGAGTCTGTGTCTTTGCCTTTTCCAGTTTCTAGAGTCTGCCACATGCCTTGGTTCATGGCCTCTTCCATCTTCAAAGCCAGCAATGACTGGTTGAGTATTTCTTACATTATATCACTCTGACATTAACTGTTGTTCTCCTTGCTTCTTCCACATTTAGGACACTTGTGATTATGCTAGGCCCACCTAGATAATCCAGACTTGTCTCCTTATTTTAAGGTCTGATGATTAACAAGTTTAATTCTCCTTTGCCATGTAGCCTAAAATATTCACAGATTCTGGGGATCAGGACATGGACATCTTTGAGATGCCATTAGTCTATCTGCCACAGGTTCTTAGAAGAGAAGAAGTACCCTTTTGTCCTTTCTTCCTCCTTCCTACTGCCTTGAATAGACTAATGATGTGTCCACCTCTGGATGAGGTACTGTGTTGGCAACCTACCAGAACCACCTTTTGGCAGCTGATCAAATGAAAGAGGAATTGTTATCAGTAGAATGGGAGAAAAGATACTGAATGGACAGGCAAAAGCAACAAATTCCCCCTTACAAATGCCTGCTATAATAATACTGCATGACCAACAACCACCAGACTCAGAAGCTTAATTTATTTCTCTATGTCTAGCTCACAGGCCTTCAGTTCATGATAGTTCTGCCAGGCTTGTCTGGGATCAACTGGTTTTGACTTTAGGCTGTGGATTATGTTCAGTTGTGCTCTACCTGGTTCTCATTCACCTGGAACAGCTTCTTCTCGGGAATATTCTCTTCCTGGCAGATGGCAGAGATAGAAGAGGACAGACCGAGCCATGTCAGCACATTTACAGCTCTTGCTTACACCATGTCTGATCACATTTCATTGGCCAAAGTAAGTCATATGACCAAGCCCAGGGTCAATAGGGTGAAGATGAGCACTCTTCCCATTCTACTGTGGGTGGGGGTCTTCAAAGGGACAGAGCAAAGGGTATGAATATAAAATTTCATTACAAGGAGAGTGTAAAGTGTTGGGAACAATCATCCAACTGACCATAATGGCATAAACCAAAGAATTCCCCTCACCAGTGGGGAAATTTTCTCAGATTCTTCATGTCCACATGATCAAGATAGGTACTAAAGAGATTTTCTTTTCTTCCTAATCTTTTAAAAGATACTTAAACATACAGAAAAATGCAGAGACTAATATCATACATACTGAAATATGTAGTCACACCCCAATTTAAGAAATTTTTCTTACCCAAAAGAATCCCCTAGATTTGTAGCCTCTTCTTTTTCTACTCCTGGAACCTAAAATTTTGGGGGCCCTCAGATAACTATAAATGGAGCAGTTTCTGTTCCAGAATTTGGATTGTAGGGGCTTCAGCTATTCTGTGTAAAAAGTTGCAAAGGTCTGCTAAGAAGTTGCAAGAGTCTGCTAAAAGGTCTTGTCAGGGGTCTAGAGGGAGGGAATGTTACAGCTGCTTGGTGATTTACAAGATGAGAGACCCCAGCTCAGCTCCTTCCCATAGCCCCTACCCTCTTCTATTTGCTTGTGACTTGTTTATAACTCTTGTAAAGTTATGTCTTACAGAATGTCTAGCCTTTTTGCGCAGATAATTGGTTTACAAAGAATTCGACATGACTAAGAGGCTGCAGTGGCAGCTAAAGATAACCTTATGGCCTTGTGAATTTCTGTTCCTGTTACTGCCAAGACATTCCTGCAACCCTTCCCAGCCCCCGCTTTTTAAGGCTGTTTCCTGCCAAAGCAGCAAACCCCCTATATAAGCCCTGCCATAAAACCCATTCAAAGTTGGAGCTCTGTTAGAGACCTGCTCAGGTCTCAGCCTGACCGCCGGCAATAAAATTTGCTTACTTTATACACTGCTTCAGAGTGTTCAATCTCGCCTATGCAGTCACAACAGGATCTCTAGAATTTTACCATATGTACCTTATATGGACACAGTCTGACTAATCACAGTACCTGTATCACTTAGGAATTGCATTTGGCTGAGAGTGACAGTACCCTGAAAAAAGGTAGTTTAAACACACAAGAGACTATTCTCTTATAGAAATAATTCTAAAGGTAAGCAGCCCAGGGATGTCAATACTCCTTCAGAGTCATCAGGAGTCAGGATCCTATGTTTATGTTTATGTTTCCGTCCTCAAGTTCTCCTCATGATTCAATATAAATGCTGGGGCCCCCTCAATTATGTCTTCTTAGATGTCCTTTTTCTCCCTTATTACCCCATGTATATTATTCTAGAATTAGTGACTTTGTTGGAAAGGATAACCTTCATAAACCAAAGAGAATGTCCATTGGTCAAGAGCATGAGTGGTGGAGCTACATTTGTGACCTAGAACTCTTCAAATCCCAAGCCTATTCTCTTTTCTAGATTATTGTTCTCAATTTTTCTCTTCCTCCCTATAGCAGAACTTTATGTCCATATTCTTTGCCATGAAACTCTGTGGTGCCTCCCATTGGAGTAAGCTGAGTGAACATCCCTGACCTGTTGACTTTGGGCTTGACCTTGAAACTTGTTTTGATTAAGGAAATATGAGCAAATATGATGCAAACAGAGTCTTTCAATGTGTGTGCTCATCTTGATTCAACCTCTTGAACTTCCTGCAATCTTCCAGGTAAAGAACATACCCAGATAGTTGCTAGTTCAAGAATGAGGAGATATGTGGAATAGACCTGGACCAAAACCTCAACTTGGAGTCAAGTTCAGCTAATCTCAAGGAAGTCTAGCAGATGAACTGCTGCAAACTCATGAGTAAGAAATACATGCTTATTTTATAAGGCAGACTTGTGGGGATTATTTGTTATAGAGCATTATAATAGCAAAAAACTGACCAATATCCTCACAAAGCTGGTCAAATCAGGAGGGTTAAGAATACTGTTTTATACTTTTTTCTGTTCAAAGTGACAATAAATCGTTATATCAATATGAAAACTGAGGGTAAATCTGCCACCTTATTTAGCTGAGTTCAGAACCCAGATCATATTACAGAGCAATTGTGTTTCTACCTATCACTTACCTCTGCTTCTTTTTTCATATTAACATCATTTTTTTTTTTTTTTACTCTGGCACATAGCTTCTTCCATGCCACAGGAAAAAATGGCAGCAAGCAACTCTAGCTGATAATGTCCCTACAACTAGAGATGTTGGAGGATGAGTTTGGTTCAGAGATGGTCAGGTAACTGAAGAAATCATTCTTTCCTAGGATATACTTTTTAAAAAATCACTTTTTATTTTCAATTACAGTTGACATAAAATATTATATTTGTTCCGGGTGAACACCCTTGTGATTAGACATCTTATAACATACTCAGTGATTATCCTGATAAATCTTGTACCATCTGACACCATACATAGTTATCATGTAGGGGCACCAAATATTCCCTGTAAAAAGTTTCAAAGATCTGCTAAATATGTAAATATGCAGGGACTTCAAATGTTGTTTGTAAAAAGTAGGAAGAACTTGCTAAAAAGCCTTGGAAAAAGGAATGTAGAAAAAGTTTTGTAGCAATTGGTAATTTACAAGCTAAAAGGACCTCAGCCTCAATCACCTTCCGTTCACTTGTGTCTGGTTTATAACATTTGTGTAAGTTATACTTTACAGAATATCTAGCCCTTTGAAGATAAATTGCTTCACAGAGAATTCGTCCCTGGCTGGAAAGCTGTGCTGCCACCGGAGATAACCTTATAGGCTTGCAAATTTCTGTTCCTGTTCCTGCCAAGACATTCCTGCAGTCCTTCCCAGCCCCCTCTTCCTAAGGCTGTTTCCCACCAAAGAAGAAACAAAGGTGGCCTCACCAGTATATAACCCAGCGTTTAGACTCCATTGTAGGTCGGAGCCTTGTTAGAGACCAGCTCAGGGTCTGCCTGACTGGCCGGCAAATAAAATCCTTTGCTTACTTTATATACCGCTTCAGAGTGTTCAATCTTGCCTATGTAGCCGTAACAATCAGAATGTTATTGACTATATTCCCTATGCTGTACTATTCTGTTACTACTAATTTGTACTTCTTAATCCCTTCACTGTTTTCACCAAACCCCTCAATGCCCATCCCATCTGGTAATGATCAAATGTTCTCTGTATTCGAGTCTGCTTCTGTTCTGCTTGTTCATTTATTTTGTCTTTTTTAGATTCATTTGTTGATAAGTATACATTTATTGACATTTTATTGTTCATATTTTTATCTTTTTTCTTTGTCTTCTTTTTGAAGAAGACCTTTTAACATTTCATGTAATTCTGATTTGGTAGTGATGAACCCCTTTAGCTTTTTCTTGTCTGGGAAGCTCTCTCTTTTTTTAAAAACATTTTATTTATTTATTTTTAGAGAAAAGGGAAGGGAAGGAAAAAGAGAGGGAGAGAAACATCAATGTGAGATGAAACATTATTCAGTTGTCTCTCATTTGTGCCCTGTTTGGGGACTAAACCTGCAATCCAGGCATGTGCCCTGACTGGGAATCAAACGAGCAACCTTTTGCTTTGTGGGATGGCGCCCAAATAACTGAGCCACACTGGTCAGGGAGTCTGGGAAGCTCTTTATATATTCTCCAATTATAAATGATAGCTTTGCTGGATAAAGTAATCTTGATTGTAGGTCCTTGCTTTTCGTCACTTTGAGTATTTCTTGTCAATCCCTTCTGGCCTGCAAAGTTTCTGTTGAGAAATTAGCAACAGTCTTATGGGAGCTCCCTTGTAGATAATTAACTGCTTTTCTCTTGCTGCTTTTAAGATTCTCTCTTTATCTTTATCTTTGGCTTTTTAATTATGATGTGTCTTGGTGTGGACCTCTTTTGGTTTATCCTGTTTGGGACTGTCTGTGCTTTTTGGACTTGTATGTCTATTTCCTTCACCAGGTTAAGGAAGTTTTCCATCATTATTTTTTAAATAGATTTTTAATTTCTTGTTCTTCCTCTTCTCCTGCAAATATTGCAAAGGTTTTTATGCTTGAAGTTGTCCCAGAGGCTCCTTACACTATTCTTTTTTTGTATGTTTTATTGATTATGCTGTTACAGTTGTCCCAATTTCTTTTACCCTTGCTCCCCTCCACCCAACAACCCTCCTCCCTCCAGCAGTCCCCCACACTTAGTCCATGTGCATGGGTTGTGCATAAAGCTCTTGTCAACATCCCCCTGTCCATTCCCCACCCTCCTACCTTGCTTCTTAATTCCTGCTCCATTTCCCTCCCTCTCCCCCTTCCCCTTCCCAACTGCCCTCCCCCCACATGCACCCCATACCTATGATTCTATTTCCACTCTAGCTATCTGCTTAGTGTACTTTTGTTCTATTCCCTGCCTTCTGTTGTTGATAGTTGTGATACTGTTTTCATTTTAACGTTCATAGTTTTGATATCCTTTTTCTTAAATAAGCCCCTTTAACATTTCATATAATAATGGCTTGGTGGTGGTGAACTCCTTCAGCTTTACTTTGGGAAGCACTTTATCAGCCCTTCCATTCTGAATGATTGCTTTGCTGGATAGAGTAATCTTGGTTGTAGGGCCTTGCTTTCATCACTTTGAATATTTCCTGCCAGTCCCTTCTTGCATGCAAAGTTTCTTTTGAGAAATCAGCTGACAGTCTTATAGGTACCCCTTTGTAAGTATTCTCCTCTTTTCTCTTACTGCTTTTAAGATTCTCTCTTTATCTTTAAACTTTGGCATTTTGATTATGACGTGTCTTGGTGTGGGCCTCCCTGGGTCTAGTTTGTTTGGGACTCTCTGTGCTTCCTGGACCCATATGTCCATTTCCTTCCCACAAATTAGGGAAGTTTTCCTTCATTATTTTTTCACATAATTTTTCAATTTCTTGCTCTCCCTCTTCACCTTCTGGCAACCCTATGATTCGGATGTTGGCACATTTATAGCTGTCCCAGGGGTTTCTAAGCCTCTCCTCATTTTTAAAAAATTCTCATTTCCTCCTTCTGTACTGATTGACTGTTTGTTTCTTCATTATGTTCCAATTTATTGATTTGAACCCTGGTTTTCTTTCCTTCATCACTTGTTTCACGTGGATTTTCCTTCATTTCAGCCAGGATAGCTTTCATTCTTTCTCCATCCTGTTTAATCTTTGTTGTCAGAGTTGTAAGCATCCTAATCACCAATGCCTTAAACTGTGCATCTGTTAAGTTGTCTATCTCCTCATCTGTTAGGCGTGCTATCTGCTCATTCCTTGGTTGTGCCACTGGGACCTTGATCTGCCCCCACTTCTGGGTTGTACTTCTTTGTCTCCTCATCTTTCTGTGTTTGCCTCTGTGATTTGGGTAAGGGCTGTCGCACCTCTTACATTATAGAGGTGGAGCCTTGGGTATTAGTTAGTGCTGACTACTGGTTCTCCACGTTTTGGCTCTGTATGTGGGGGAGGGGTCTGAGAGGGAAAAGTGCTGGTTGCCGCAGCTTTTCCAGGCACTTCTTCCCCTTTCCATACTAAGCAAGTTGCCTCCTTTTCAAGACTGGCAGCTTCTTCCTGCACCTCCGCCCCTCACTTGCTTTCACAGTCAGAAGTAATGCAGCTCTGTCTTTACAGGCTCTGGAACTGTAAGCTGTGTGGTCTAGTTTGGGGCTTGAATCATTTCTTGGGTTTAATCAGTACGACTGTGTTTTTTGTCAGGGCTGCTGCTAGCCATGCTCACTCACTGCTCTCCTCTGAGCCACGCCGACTCTCGCTGTGCTGCCAAGAAGCACCACCCCCGCAGCCGCCGCTCCACTCCTCTTTATATCCATCCCAGCTCTGCCCCTCCTACCTTTCCGGTTGATTATTTCTTCTTTATTTCTTGTTGAACTTACCTATAGTTTTTTTGTTTTTAGTTTTGAAGTGGTTGTAAATTTCTTCTTAGTTGTGAGGAGAAGCAGCACTTGTATTTACGCCTCCATCTTAGCCGGAAGTCTTCCTTACACTGTTCTTATTGTTTTCATCTTTTTGCTGTTCTGATTGGGTGTTTTTTGCTTCCTGTATTTCAAATTGCTGTTTTGAGTCCTGGATTTATCTACTGTTTATTCCCTGTAAATTATTCTTTATTTCAATTAGTGTATCTTTCATTTATGACTGGTTCTTTTTATGATTTCCATGTCCTCTTTTAATGCTGTTTATGTTCTTTCTAAATTCACCTGTTCTTCCTTTACATTCTTTGAGCATCCTTATAATCAGTGTTTTGAAATCTGCATCTAGTAGATTGCTTCTCTTAATATTTTTTAGTTCTATTTCTAAAGTTTTGTTCTGTTCTTTCATTTGGGACACTTTTTTTTTTTTTGTCTCCTCACTTTGGCAGTCTCCCTCTGTTTCTTTCCATGTATTAGATAGAGCTGCTACATATCCCAGTTTTGGTAAAGTGGCCTAATGTAGTAGGTGTCCTATAGGGTCCAGTGCACAGCTTCCCTATTCATCCTGAGCTGGGCATTGCAGATGCTCCCCCTGCCAGGTGGCCTGTGTACACTGTCCTGTTGTAGTTGAAACTTGATTGCTGTTGGCGCATCAGTGGGAGGAATTTACCCCCAGGCCGAATGGCTGCCAGGACTGGCTACAACCAGCATGGAAGATCAGCTGTGCCAGAGCCCACTCTATGGAGTAGGACTTACTTTAGTGGAGCCCTGGTGCCCACTGAATCTGCTCTTGATTGTGTCACTTGTGGAGATGATTTGTTGGTGCTTCTACAAGGTCTGAAGCTACTTGTCTCTGGGCCCTCGCAAGAAGGCAGGCCAAGAAAGATCAGCCACTGCCTGTGCTTTGCCTAGGGCCACCCAATTAAGCTACAAAGTAATCTTCATACAGCTGCTACTTGTGCTGGGTGTGGAGGTGCCCAGGAGAGGCCAAGCTGTGAGCCAAGACTTGCTGCCACTAGTGCTGGTGAAACCGGAATAGCCGGCATTCAAACTGCCTGTCACTATCAGAACCAATAAGCAGAGACAGGGATTGAATCTTTATGGGTGCTTTTTCAGATGGCTGGTGATCTGAGAAGATGGCAGGTTTCGTACCTTACCAGACTGTCTTACATTTCCTTTTAAGCCAGCTTTTTTTATAAGGAGGAAAAAGTGTAGGTGAGGGTTTTAGAATTCAAGGGGGAAAAGTGTAGGTAAAGGCTTTGGAATTCAGGAGAGAGGTTAATCAGATAAAAACTGCAGTCCAGCAATTTTCCTAACATCCTTTCATCCACTGACTGGTGATTTTCTGTCTGGTCCCTGTGTCCTCTGTCCTGGTTGATTTTCTTTATTTGTATTGGTGGCAGGATGTCTCTCCCTGGAACACAATGACTCAGATACCATCTTGATTGCTTATTGTCTCTTCTGGACCACAAAGTTTGAATTGCTTGTGGTCTCCTGGAGTCAGGGTGAGCCATACCTTCAGTTCCTGAAACAATAGCTTTTTACATGCATTAACTCCTAGGTTTATTAACTATTAACTAAAACTAAAATTTTCCGCCTCTTGAGTTCCCCCATCACCTGGCCTGGGGCCACTTAGCAAGACAAGACATATCAGGCTGAGGCCAGAATCTACTTTTTTGAGAAATTTTAGGAAACTCTGAAGCATGAGCCAAGACAGGCTATTGGTATGGAAAAGCCACTTGAAACAGCTTGGGAGAGCCCACAAATTGGTGGGGCAGAGTCTCAGGGAATCACCAGGGTGAGGGGAACAGTATGAGCCAGGTTGATGGAGACTCAGATATGGTGCCTGTCTGCCAGGTCTGTGGGGGAAGAACTTAGAAAAAGACTAATGGCCACTGTCAGACTTCTGTCTGGGAAAAAGCTGCCCCTTCCAGTTCTCAACCTGTTGCCAGACACTTCAATTTCTCCTTATACATCCCTGGTGCCTTTGAGCAGCTGTCCCAGTGCTGGAATTCAGAGGGAGTTAGTCAGAGTAAGTCTGTGCATGGGCCCTTTAAGAGGAACTGCATGAAATTCCAGAAGCCCTTTGTCTCACTGAACCACAATCCTTGCTGGTTTTTAAAGCTAGAAGTTATGGGGACTTGTCTTCCCACCACTGGAACCCTTAGCTGAGGAGCATATTGTGGGGCTGAGACACCTTGCTCCTAAGGGAGGACCTCCGAAGCCAAGATATCCATCCCAATTTTTATCTTTCACATGTGGGTGTGGGACCAGCATGTTCCGCATCTCCACCCCTCCTACTGGTCTTGATGTGGCTTCTTCTTTAAATCCTTAGATGTACGATTTTTGTTCAGCTAGATTTCAGGTAATTATGAATGATGGTTATTCTGTAGTTTAGTTGTAATTTTGATGTGGTTGTGGGAGGATTTGAGTACTGCATTTACCTATTTCACCATCTTGACTGGAAGCCTTCCCTAAAATTTTCATGTTGGGATCCTCAGGAAAAATCATCTCTCTTACACACTTTGTTTCTGATGGGCTAATTCCCCAAGAATAGGAGAGGGGGAATTGTTCTTCAAAAGAAGGGATGCTAGTCCAGTCATCCCTTCTTAAACCACCCACGCACAACTTCCCAGCCTGATTTCCATCAAACCAACCATCCTTAGAACTTTCTCTTCCCTTTCCTGCAGCTTTCTTTCTTACCTGCACTGGGTACATGACCTTCTGTTCAACCCCATTTCGTTGATGAAGAAACTACGGCTTACAGAATTGACATGATAACTTGCCCCATGTCTTTGTAACATGGGCAGTGGCCTTTCCATGTCCTCCCAACTGTTTGGTTTCTGATCTACAGCACTGGTTCCCAGACTTTTGGACCTAGGAACTACTTTGGTGTGGGGAGAACATCCTAGGAAAACCCATGCTTATTTGCATGGATGACCTCCAAATTATGGGAGCACTGACAAGGTGGGGAGCAGCACTTAGTGTCCCTGGGGCAGGACCTGTGCGGATGATGGGGAGGGAAGTCCTGAGGTTGAGGATACACGCTAAGAAAGACCTGCAGGTTGCTAGCTAGTTGCTGTTTGCTAGGTATTGTGCAAAGCACTTTACTCATCAACCCATTTTCCACATGAAGTGTGGCTCTAAGAAGATATGTGATTGAGCACCTGAGAAGCTGAAGTGAGATTCAAAGTGACATCTGTCACCAAAGCCAGACTGGCTGTAAAAAGTACCACAGGGATGTTGTGGGTATCTTATAGAGGAGAGGGTGAAGACTGTGCCCTACCCTGCTCCTCATTGCCTCATTTGTCCTCAAATAACACCCTATGAAATACCCCTGGGCTATATGTGGACATCTACAAAAGCCATAGGAGCAGGCCCAGCCCCTGAGGCTGCTGGGGGTATAATCTCAGAACACCACACCAGTGTTACTTCCTGAGAAACTGGTACTACTGCTTTACATTTAGTGGAGACCTCCCAAACCTGGCAGAGCCTCAGAACCACCTCAGGCACTTAAAAAAGTACAGCTCATCTGGGCTCCACTCCGGCCTTGGAGATGTGACCTGTTTTTCTGAGCCACTCTTCAGAGAAGTAGCTGCACAGCAGGCAAGGAATTTCATAGCATCTTATGCTAGTCCAGTGAGATGGGGGTCACTCTTGTCATCTGACTGACAGGGGAAGTACAGAGCTGAGTGGCAGCCAGTGGTCACTAGAGGGAACGTGACAGAAAGGAGTGAGCAGGGCTTTTCTGACCAGAGAGCCCTGAATTTGGATCCACTCACACCGCAGGAATCTTACTTTCCATATTTAAGTAATGAGCACAGTAGTCCCCATTACACAACAATGAGGGGTAGTGGCACCTCAAGACACTGCAGGATTAAATTAGAGAACAAAAGCAAAGAACCTGAATGGGAGCCCAGCCGCTCAGGTTCTCAGCAAATGAAGGCCATTAATTAGAGGTCACACCAGAGGTGGGCAGATGGGCCTTGGATCTAGGCCTTTTTGCCCCCACAGTGGTTCTCTCCCGTCTGCATCCACAAGAGAACTGCTGAGTTGTCATAATACAGTCTTAGCACAGTCACTGCTGAGCACCAGAGAGCGCTGCCTTTATCAGGGCTTCCTTAGGGAGAGGCTCATTCTTCTTGGATTCTGTCCTGCAGTGAGGCGGTGACACAGTGCCTGAGCACGCATCTGCCAACTAGAAATAGGGCAGAATGCTGGGAAGGTGCTTGTCCTGTCCACACCGCCTCGTGTTACCAAAAGAGTGATAACTTACTCCTGGACTTGGTCCTTGACTCTGATAGATATTGCAAGGGATGCTGTCAGGGACAAGAGTTGGTTTGAAAGTTGGTGGGAGAGCCCTGGCTGGTGTGGCTCAGTGGATTGAGTGCCGGCTTTTAGTGAGGGCGCATGCCTGGGTTACAGGCCAGGTCCTCAGATGGGGGTGTGCGAGAGGGAACCAGTCAATGTATCTCTTGCGCATCGGTTTCTCTCCCTTCCCCTCTTTCTAAAAATAAATAAAATCTTAAAAAACAAAGAAGGGTTGGTGGGAGAAAAACTTCTGATAAAGTGCCACACACAGGGCACCCACTCTCTGCCAGGAGCTTCTCACATAATCTCATTTAATGTTCACTTCAACCCTCTGGGGAGGTGTACTAGGCACCTAGAGCCAGGTCTGTTTGGACTTCATTTAAGGTTGTTTTTCTTTTGGTTCACTCTCAAAAAAGCCAATAACTGAGCAAAGATGATCCAGATATGGGTACGTATCTGCCTTCTGCCTCTGTTGGTGCTTAGAGGTGGCTGTGAGGTAGCAGGAGAGGACTGTAGCCTTCCTGCCTCATAAGCCCTCAGTTGTATCAGTGCTGAGGAAAGACTATCTCCCACATGGATGACACTGCTACAGTATTCCCTCACTTATCGCAGGTATTACTTTCTAGACCCCCCTGTGAAGTAGGAACCTTACATTTATTCTACACTCTTAAACCTACGTAACTTTAACAATATACATATACAGTACCGCAAAATCCACGGTATAGTGGAAAATCCGCGATAAATAATTAAATATAATATTTGAAAAAATCCCGCGATACAGTGAGGTTGCGATAAGTGAACCACGATATAGAGAGGGACTACTGTACTTAGAAAGTCACCTCACTTGGGTCTCATGTGGGGTTTTGGACCTTGACCCCTGTGTTTCGTTGGAGCAACCTTCCTGTTTACACCTGGGCTGCCAGGCCTGATTTTCCATGGGCAGGCTGAGCTGGACTGGAAGAATCACTGTTCTCAACAGCTGTTGACTATGTATGTACTTCCCAGTGAATACCCATCACCCTTGGTCAAATTCTGTACTTTGCAACTTTGTTATCAACACTTTGCACTACCTAGGCCCATTTTACATGGAAGGTATGCCATACTACCGCCATCCCAGTTGCCCTTCTTGCTGTCCCTTTCCCCCACTACAGTGCCAGTCATGCGTGAGAGGCCACCTTGGAAGGAACGGGTTCCCAAACCAGGGCGATCTGCACATGAATGCTGGTTCTTAGCTTACGAATGATCTTGGGCAAGTCATTCTAACCCTCAGACCTCACTGTTCTTCTGGGGTGAGTTGAACTATGTCTAGGACAGAGCACAGGATTTAGAGGGAACTGAGAGCTGCCTGGCTTCAGAGACCTTCTCCTTAATGCCTTTCAGCTTTAACATCTTCACCTGCAAAATGGGAAAAGTATCTCCCTTGTAGGTCTGTGGAAGTGACTAACAGGGAACAGCTGGCAAGGAGGGTCTGACAGCTATCTCATTTTTCTTCTTTTTTACTTTTCAACAAACTACCTCCTCCAGGGCTAAGCTCCAGTCTTTCTTCTTTACAGCTTAACCTCTTTCCCTCCCTGGGTCCTCATCTCCCTTCCCTTGTTCATTTCTGCCTGCCCAGCTATCTGTGGCCAACCTTCCCTTGGGCCTGCAGGAATACCCCACGGCAGATGCAGACTTCATTCCTTGCTCCTTTGCTCTGGGACTGTGGACTGGTTGGACCTGAGACAAACCTCAGGCACTTGTCAGTCCTGCCTTCCTCAGAGCACCACGCCAGCAATGTTTCTGACAGAGAACTTAAGTACCTGTACACCGAAGTGTCCGCCAGCCTGCCTGATGGGTGTGGCTAGAACGGGAATGGAGAAGGAAGTGGGAAAGGCTGCTGCTATAATCCTTTTCCTCCCCACAGGAGGTGAGTGCACTCCAGGCCCTGAACAGGTGGGATCGCCAGCCTCACACTCCCTGCAGAGGACAAGAGCTCAAACACTTCTAAAATCTTTTGAAAAAGAGACTGAGGAAGTGACATTGGGACATAGTAAATTATTTCAAGAAACCAGATTACCAAAGACTTAAAGTAACAAATGTAGTTTTAATTGACCTAGTGATAAAAACTACTCAGCAAGGTCAGTAACCATTTCAGCTCCTTAATATATTAGAGCCATATCCTGGACAGTGTTCAGGAAGAGGGTTGGTTCTATTATCTTACTCCATCCACAGTATTAGAAAAAGAAGGGATGATCATCAGTTTAGATGAAATGCATGGCTGGCAGCCAGACCTAGACCCTAGATTCCATACTTCTTCTTCAGCTCTCCTACTTTGTCGATGTAAGCTTTCATGGCGTCTTCCTTGGAAGTCCCTGTAAGAAATCAACAGACTGTCAGAGAGGTGGCATGGCAGTAACGCAGCAGCCTCGGAGCCCCTAGACAGCCCTCCTTTAAAGCTCCAAGGCTCAGTTTCTCACTGGTAGAGTTGGGGGGTGGGGGTGGGGTTCCTACTACCGACACTTCAGAGACCTGGCTAGGATTTGACTTGAAGTACTCAAGAAGCCTGGCCCACAGTGAATGCTCCATAAAGCACTGAACCAATGTGTGTGTGGCTGTCCTGAGGCCTGGCCATGAGTCTCGCACTGTTGGGAGTGGTTAGCCTAAGCCTTGGGAGAAAGGTTGGGCCCTCCAGACAGGCAAGAAAGCCTATTGTGGGGAGTCACAGTGGCTTTACTGGTCCTGCCAACGCTTATGGTTGGCTTTGACCTACAATGTATTTCTCTGTTGGGTTCTTAAGCTGGTAGTGAAACAGCAAAGCTAGGTGCCCTTCTCTCCAGAAAGAAGCTATGAGAAAAGTTTTGAGAACTCTGAGCAAAAACAGCTGCCTCTCGGAGGAGAATGAGGCAAATTTTTGCCTTCCTGCTGCTGCATAAGAGACACTGACTGTATCCCTCAGAGACAGTAACACCTACTTCTCTGGGTTTCACAGTGAAGGAGAGATATCTGCTGGGAATCAGAGTGCATCTGAAGCACTAGAGAGTACATGGGGCCTCAGGATGGTATGGAAATGCCCAATGAAAATGGACAGACATTCCTATTCCAGTTATTTGCAAATCCTAGGAGTTTTTTATTGTATTCTGGTCCTTTTTTGAATTCAAGGGTTTCTCATTTGCAGAAAGACAGAGGGCCTATTGAGAAACTAGCTAGTAAGAACACAAAAGCTGGCAGGCACTTTAGTGCCAACTTTTAGGTCTTGCTGCCGCAGGTGGCACGTGATTAAGTCGGAGCTGAGACACTTCTTGGCTGCTGTTGCTTAGCATATAATAGCTCCATTCACTGATCCTATGAGTGCCAGAAGCTTGCCATGCATTAGCTCATTCCTTTCTCTTTTGTGCCTTTGTGGCTGGAAGGGACTGAGGAGGGCTGCTTGGGCTATGGGGTCACTGCCTGGCTTTGTGGGAGAGAGGGATGTGGGGGCAGAAAACCACTTCTTATTCTGAATATATATAAAGTCCTTGCCGACTATATCACCTTCCAATCTGTTTCACAGTGGCCTGGTCCCTGTCCCTCCTCTCCAGATGATACAACTGCTTGGAGATGGTGCTTTTGGAAAAGGCATTAATGATATTAGGAGAAAAAGTAGGTGGCCCAGTTTTTTTCCATTCTGACACAGGTCAAGCTGGTTTCTAGCATGTACCTCATCCACTTTGTTTTCTCTCCTCACTCCTTGCACTCCATAACCAAGAGTATTTCATTACTGGGCTTCACAAATGAGAGAAACTGATTAGAACAATTACCTTTCAGCTCATTCCAGGCATCCCACTTGGCCTTGCCTTTGAGGTCCAACATCCCAGGACGTTCTTCAACAAGAAAAGGGAAAACATTAGATCTCCTTCAAGTTCTAATGGAAAACTTTTTCAACTTTCTTGCTAAGAAAGCCATCTTTTATTACACCTATCCCTTCTACACTCTGTTATGAAGTTAAACAGGCCTAGAACAGTGTACAGAAATGCAAACTTAAAATCTAGAGAAAGAGGAAAACTGTTTTCACTATTAAGAGAGTCCTTGTCTTCTAAGTTAAATAACTCCAAAAGTTCTTTAAAAAACTGTATTATACTGTAATTGAAACCAAGCAAAACAAACAAACAAAAACAAGTACTACATCCATGCACATGGCTTAAAATCCAAATGCTACAAAGGGAAACAGTATAGTTTCCCTCCCACCTCATTTCTATATCCCATGCATTGTTGTTTTCAGTTTTCAGGGTGTTCTTTTCTGTGAACTGTATGTTCACATCCTTGCCCCATTTTCTTACCAAAATGTCAGTCTATTTCTTGTTGATTTGTGGGAGTTTTATTTCCCCCTGGGGGCATTTTCTTTCTTTTTTTTCAAGTTATACCATGATTTTATGCTTACAGACTTGTTATCAGTTGCAATTGGGAAAGGCACTCACTGCTTCCCTGTTGACCTATTTTTCTGGCAATGCTGGGAACAAAGACAAGGGGAACAATCACACTGCTTGCAGCCTGTACTGCTGTGTCAGAGGAACATCATGTCTTCCTAAGTGCTCTCAGGGATGCATTCCCAGGATACATGTGAGAAATTGCACCTGCAGTCATCAACCAAATCCTAAAGCAGCATACCCCAACAGCCCTTCTGCAATGATAGAAATGTACACTTGCACTGTCCAACTCAGGGGCCATTTGTCACTTGTGTAACTGAGCTCCTAGAACGGTGGCTTGTGCGAGTGAAGACTGAACTTTTGATTTAATTTAAATTAATTATTTATTTTAGTTTACATTTAGATAACCATATGTGGCTAGTGGCTACTGTATTGGCCTGTTGAGTCTTAGAGTGTGCTGATACCTGCCTGATCAGGAAGCGACAGATTCCCAAGCCAGTCTACCTATCCTCCTGTGAAAACAGGGCAGGGACAGTCTCTGTGAAAAATACTGCTTGGTTGAAGAATATCTCAGCCCCCATGCCCACCCCCACTTCATCTATCCTTCCCCTTCCCAGGAGGATACAAAACTTATAAACCAGAGTGAAACTCACCTTCACCATAAGAACTTTTTCAACTTAGTCCTTCCCAAGTTTGATTTCACTTTGCCCCAGATTCATACCTCTGGGCACCTTCTGTATCTAGCTGGCTGGCAGCCAGCCCACATGCTCCACCCCAACTGCAGTGGAATCAGGGGCCATGCTCACCCTCCTGAACAGAGATGGGTAGAGGTGACCTCCCTTCTGTGGGGCCATGGCCACCACCTCTGAGTCCTTGCATGGACCGAATTGTGCTGTTGCCTTAGTATACACTCGTGTTTCAGAGACTTTGGGGGCAGAGTGAAAATTGGCCAAGGCAGAAAAGACCATATCACGGAATGTGGTAGTTCAAACAATGGCCTCAAAATCTGCACCAAGATTTTTTGATAGGGAATGGTCATCAAGAACTGTTTCAATCAAAATGCTCTAACCTGCTCTAGGAAGCCAGTTGCTTCTCTGCTCCTGATTTAGGCTTGGCCCCACTGACAAGTGCTCTGAGACTGATCTTGCCTACCTAGGGCAGAAGCAGTATGTTTCAACAAAGCTACTACTGAACTGAGAGTTTGGCCTTTGCTTCCTCCCAAGTAGGTGAGAAATGCTCTTGATAATCAGTAAAGTTCTTCCAAAACTAGGATTTGAATTCTGCTACCTGAACTACCAAAAACCAAGAAGAGTACAGAGTGAGTAAACCTGATCCAGGAACATGTCTCTAGGGAAACTTTCCCAGCTTCAGTCCTTGGAACATCATGAAAAATTCCCATGCCCCATCCAAAGAGTAGGACCTTGGGGGTTCCGAGTGAGGTTCCCACAGATTAAGAGTCCAGCACCAATCAGGGTTACTGTGTCAGCTTCGATGAACAGGGGGTCCTCCCAAACTCATCTCAGCGTACCTGTATTTACGTCACCCACAGTTGCTTGTTTGTAGTGGCTGTAGATGAACAGCATCTCATCATCTGCTGGCTTGGTCTTGAGGTGCTTAACTTCCTCAGCAGCTTTGTCAAACTCAGCCTAAATGCAAGGGAGAGAGGCCTGAATAGAGTTCAATAATGGGGATGGAGGAGTTGCAAAGGCAGCATTCCTGTAATGCTGGTGAGGAAAAGAGGCGCCCCCTCAAATGTCTCCCCTTATCTCCACAACAGGGCAGCTGGAAAGATTCAGCAAAACAAAGACAGGAAGCACATAGATTCACTTATTTGATCAACAGCTATGTAAAGGGGGGCTCTCACTATAACAGGTGTCAGGGACTGGAAATACAGTGGTGAAGGAGACAGGCTAAGGCTGCCTTCAATGGGAGTGGACTGGGCAGGAAAAGCAGTGTGGCCAACTGCCTGGCCACTACCAGGTCACACTGGGAAAGGCTGGGACCCCAGTGAAGCCCTGATCTGTGGACACGGGTGGCACACGTGCTTGAAACAGCTGAGAAGGGGACAGGGTATAAGTACAGCAGGGGCAGCTGCCTGAGTTCGTTGGGCCCCTTCCTCTGGCTTCCAGCGCCAACCTCTGCCCCAGTGCCGAGGAGCCAAAGGTCGCCCCAAACAGCTCGGTCTCGGAAAAGCGTCTACAGTCAAGGGAGGGAAAGGCCTCCGGGTCACCTCCCTGGCGCACCCTCCCCTTCCGCAGGCCAGACACGGGGCCCCTGCTTCTCCTGACCTCCAAGCTCTCAGCCACTGCCTCCTTCCCGGCTTCCGCACTCTGCACGGCGCCCTTAATCCCGTGCAGTCCTCCTGGGTGGGAGTCTCGGTCCCCTTGCTCCTTCAATCCCTGCACCCCTCTGGTTTAACCTTTCTACCTCGGACCCTCGCCTGCTTTACCGCGAACTCTACTCAGTGGGCAATTCCCCAGCAGCTGCAGTTTGGATAGTGGTAATGGGAGCCCCAAACCAAAAAGTGCCGCTCACAGGCTCTGCCCAAAGAGCTGGGCATGGGTCCCGGAGGAAAAGCGAGGCCGGGGAAAAAGAGACCTTTCAGAGTTCTGCTGCGGGATAGTCCCGACAGCGGCTTCCCGCCCCGCTGCACTTGCGTGGCCAGGCTGGGCACGCGCGGTACCTGAGACATGCCGGCAGGGTTGGCCGCAAGGATTACAGGGAGCTGGCGGAGGCGGCGATGAGCAGAAAGGAGTAACTCAACACTCGACTGGCGGCGCCTTTAGAGGCGCAGTCGCAGGCCTCCCCAACTTGGCTCTGAGACTAACAGCCAGCCAACCAAAAGCCAGCTCGACGCGGGGCGTAGCCACCTTCTGCAGAGCGGCGGCCTCACCCCAACCCGCCCACGTGGGTGTGCTCGCGCAGGCGCACACAGGGAGCAGGGGTGGGCCGCGGAAGTAGGGCCCAAGTAGTGCAGACAGCGCTTTGACTCGATCGGGGTTCAATCCTAGCCTGTTGTGGGGAGTGGCCTATAGGGCCAAGGAGAGGGAGTTGAGGCTGAAGAGCAAAGATTTTAAAATTTGTTTCATTAAATCCCGTGCCCGGCGGGCGCGAAGAGACCGGAAGTTGCATCTCTGGATGAGTAACTGTTAAGGCTTGGGGAGTGCTGGGGGGTCCCCGCTCATCTTAGGAATCTAGAGGAGCTGCCTAGAGAATTGCGCGGTGATGGGGAGCTGAACTGGTCCCCAGAAAGGCGAAGCGAAGGCCTCGTCCCCTGAGCATTTAGCATTTGGCACGTTTACATGTGGCCGTAGTTTGCAGCCCTGTTCTCCTAGTGCCTTAAAGGTTGGGACAGAGTCTTACTACACATATCTTGACTTTTAACAAACTTGGCCCCGGGCCTGGTGCCCAGCAAACATCTCTTAGTGAATAACATTTTCATTCATTCACAAATACTTACTCCACTCTTGTCGGGAAACTCGCACTGTTCTCAGCCGTGGGGATTCAGCAGTGAACAAAACAGGTAAATTCTTGCATTCCTAGAACTTATATTGGAAATAATAGTTAAGTAAGTTATAGAGAAAGTTCGTTAGGGGATAGAGACTTGGAAGTTTACAGTTTTACATGGGAGGGGCGGGTGGGGGGTTAAGGGAAGGCAACATCTGAGAAAGACCATCAAGGAGACAGGAGAGCATTCCAGGCAGAAAATTAGTGTAAAAGGTGTGAGCAGGGAGTGAGGAAAGGAGTGAAAAGAGATGAGGCTGGAAAGTTAGGGAGATGGCAGGCTGATCAGATGATGCAGAACTTGACCTTTACAGGGACTAAGACTTAATTCTGAGAGAGATGGAAAGTCATAGACTTTTGAGCAGAGGATGATGAGACTGAGCAGGGCAGGTCTACACAAGGTTGTTACAGAGGCTGATGTTCTCCATGGGAACAGAAAGGAGCAGCACAGATGGATGGGAGAGTTTGAGGGTGATGGCTAAGAGACTGAAGAGAGAATTTCCTGGTGGTTACAAAGGAGTGGGTTAAGAGAGGGAATTGATGGAAAATTCTCTGCAGATCATTAAAAAGAGAAATCATTCCTTTCTAATTCCTAATTTATGATAAGAGGGCTGGACTACAAATCTTTCCCTGTTTACAACTGTAGGTGTTTAGAAAGAAAGGCCAAGTGAAAGCTTTCAGAAGTAACTTAATGTAGGTCAGGCTTTATGGGAGGAAGTGGAGTTACAATAACAAGGAACAAATATAGAGTCTTCAGTCTGAATAATTCTGTTTGAGAATGCAAAATCAAACCAATTAAGAAAAATCTTGGAGTTTAATTTGGAGAGATTACATTTGAACTCTAAGAAATGTACTTTTCTTCCAAAATGACACTTTGGAGCTGTTTTTTCTCTCCAAGGCCCAGATAAATTTAAAGCCTGGATTCATTTTTTGCTTCATCATTGGTGTGTGGAGCTTCCTTTATGGAAATTCAGATTATTGCCTGTGTGGGTCAGATTTTTAGTTAACTGTATCTGCTAGGCAGTAGCTTTTAACATTAGATTATTGTGTTCGGCATTTTTTAAAAACTAGGTACTTACAATAATGTAATTTTAAAAATGTGTCTTAACCCTGGCTGGTGTGGCTCAATGGATTGAGCATCAGCCTTCGAACCAAGTGTCGCTGGTTCGATTCCCAGTCAGGGCACATAAATAGGTTGCACGTCAGGTCCCCACTTGGGGGCGCGAGTGAGAGGCAACCACAGGGTGCTGTTTCTCTTCCTATCTTTCTCCTTTCCCCTCTCTCTGAACATAAATAAACAAATAAATTTAAAAAAAAGTGCCTTAAAGCCCCAACTGGTGTGGCTCAGCGGGTTGGGCATCTTCCCGAAAACTGGAAAGGTCACAGGTTCTGTTCTTGGTCAGAGCAGATGCCTGGATTGTGGGTCAGGTCTCCAGTGGGAGCATGCGAGAGGCACCCAGTTAATGTTTCTCTCAAACATTGATGTTTTTCTACCTTTCTTTTTCCCACACTTTCCCTCTCTCTAAACATAAATAAAATCTTAAAAAATAAAATTAAAATGTTCCTTAAAGATTGGTTGGTGTGATTGAGCTTTGATTGGAGTTAAACATCATAGAAAGCAAATTAATATTTTATCTTGGCAGTCTCCAATTTAAGTGAGGTTGATTTGTTGGTTGCCTGTTTAGGATCTATCTCACTTTCTAAAAAAAAAAAAAAAATTTCCACAAGGTGGTTTTGTGCCCAGGTAAGTCTACAAAAGTCGCTGAAAGCAACTGAGGTTTGGAACTATATAAGATTGTGGATCCCAGGAATCAAGGTGCTAAGTGATCTTGACAACGAGGAGAAGTGTCTTTTCCTTTTTATGGGACCTGCCCTAGGCCAAGTTTTGAAATACCTGAAGGCATGCTCTTTGGCCTACTTCCTGCTTCCTTCCCTCACTTCTCAGTGACCCAGTTTTGATCATTTTCACCAATGGAAATGCTGCCTTAAGCCCTCCATTTACCAATTCTAATCTAGGAATTGGAATGGCATTCAGCTTTTAACCTAGAAATGGTAACAAGCCAGCATGTGGGATTTAATTTTTTTTTTTTAATCCTCACCCGAAGATATGTTTATTGATTTTAGAGAGAAACAGATAGACATCCATCAGTTGCCTCCTGTATGCACCCCGACGGGGTATCAAACCTGCAGCCAAGGTATGTGCCCTGACTGGGAATTGAACCCGCAGTCTTTTGGTGTATGGAATGATGCTCCAGCCAACTGAACCACCCAGCCAGGGCTGGGATTTAATTTTTAAAAATAAATTTTAGAGTATATTTGGGGCCAATAAATTACATGCATTTTTAATTCTATATTTTGACAGTTTTAGAAAGGAAGTTGCTCTTCATATCTGGAGAAAGTGCAAGTTCCTCAGCTCTGTTTATAGCCTTGTTAGCAACTGTCACACTTTGTAATTTTATTTACAGTTACTTTTATTTCAGTTTATTCTTCTGTCTTAGCCCCCTGTCTCCAAGTGCCTGGCACTTCTTAGGCACTCAACTAATGGCAATTGAATGAATGAGTGCTTTTCTATCTGTGAAATGTATTCCTTCTGATTAGCAGTGAACTTGAAAAGGAACTAGTCAGACTAGAACTGAGTGTGAAACTGGGCTAAAGTATTAAGTTGGCCAAAAATTTGTTACTTTTTCCCCTTACCATGGCTCTAGTAGTGCTTAGTTTTCTTTAACCTCATTTGAAACAATTTTGTTAAGACTGTATTGTGACAGCTGTCATATCATTGTGCATTTAAAAAAAACATCAAAATTGGTGAATTTCTGTGCAGCCATTTTAATATTAAAGATGGAAGAAGATATACAACATTTTCAGCATATTATGCTTTATTAGTTCAAGAAAGGTAAAAATGCAACTGAAACACAAAAAAAGATTTATACGGTATATGGAGAAGGTGCTGTGATTGATCGAACGTATCAAAGGTGGTTTGCGAAGTTTGTTGGTACCTTTGACATTTCGGCCAAATAATTCTTTGCGGTGTGGCTGTCTTATCAATTGGAAGATGTTTAGCAGTGCCTCTGGCCTCTACCCACAAGAAGCCAAGAGCTGGAGATAGCTGACGTACTCAAAATATCCAAATCAACAAAGTTATTGGTGAAAATGAAAAATGTCTCATTTATTTTATGAGAAAAACTAAATGGACTTTTTGGCTAACCCAATAGATGAACTCTGGTGCAAGGCTCCTGTAATCTCTCTGTAGAGATTTCCCAGCCTTGGAAACAGAACACTTGAAATGTTAAGGGAAGATAAGGAACCTGATGAGCCAGTCAGGCCTAATCAACCTCTCCCAATTAGTAGAGAGACTGTTGTCATAATAACAGCTTGCCCTCACATTCCTGGGATACCAGTTTCGACTACTCAGAGGCTTCACTTCGTGGGTCTCAATATAAAGTCAGTCAGTCAAAAGTGGTGAAAGCAGTTCTTGCCCACTGGGTGTGGATAGTAGTTTAATATTAGGTTTCTTGTTATAAACTAAATCTCTAATTTCTGGAAGTAACCTATCATTAAAAAATGGACTACAGTTACAGGAAAGCTTTACTAGAAGGTACAGGTTAGAATATTAACAAATGATGAGTTACATTCATTTGGTATTTATTTTCCAGTTTCTTGGAATGTGACTCCCAGGAAAACTGGGAGGGGACTAGTATGTTATAAAGGAAGGGAGGCACTTGGGAAATGTTTCTGGGAAAGAAATGGGGAGAGGTGGGCAGAGTTGGAAGTCTCGGTTTTATGAAACCTGAGGGAGTTAAGAGCTGAGGGGGTAGGATAAGAATACAGCATAACTTTTCTTTGTCTCTCCCTCCCTCAATCCCTCCTATTTCTTCTCTTTTGTCTTTACCTTTTCTGATAGCATAACTGTAGTGAGAGGAGGCCTTAACTAGTCCCTCTGCTTTGCCATTCTCTGCTTCAGGTGTTCATATTCAGAGGAATTGCAGCAAGTTGGATGTAAGAGAAGAGTGAGCACGTGAGTGTGTGTGACATGTGTGTATGATCTCCATTCCTCTCACTTGTTTCTGCCTAGACAACGTGGTGGGGTGGTGGTTTGGGCTGAGGTGAGCCTTAGACACCAGAGCTCGGAAGCAGGGGGTTCTGTTGGGGAAGAGATTTATACCGGCTGGGAGTATGGAAGAGAAGACTTACTTTAGAATTACTTAAACATAAGTTGGTCATATACTGGTCAGGTGCTGCCTGTTTTCTGTTTAGAAATTCTTACGATTATGGGCAGGAATAAAGAAGCACCTTATGTTATCTTGAGTTCAGTACTGCAGTTCTTTATCAACATCAGAAAGTGTAAACTCTCTTCTGAATTTGCATTGTCTTTGCTTGTTTCTTTAGCTCCTAGTTACACATGACGAGCACTTGGTAAGTACTTTGGAACTCGTTCGGTTTCTAGCGGTGAGTTTCCTAGTGCCTATCAACAAGAAAATTAGAAATATTAAAATTGGTTGACAAATCCTTTAGCTGATAATCCCATGGAGACAAATGCCATTTAAAAACATTTTTTTATTTTGAGATAATGTCATTAAAAACCCCTAATTTTTATTTTGAGATAATTGTAGACTCGTGTGCAGTTATTAAATAACAGATTCCTTGAATCCTTTACCCATTTTCTCGCAACGGTAACATTTTGCAAAACTATAATGACGCATACCACCATCAGTACATTGACTTCGGTATATTTAAGATAAAGAACATTTTCATCAAGGATCCCTCATATTATCCTGTGATTGCCACAACCACTTGCCTCCTGCCTTTACCCCCTCCTTAGCCTTTTTTAAAAAGTATATTTTATTGGTTATGTTGTTACATTAGTCCCAATTTTTTGCCCTTTGCTCCCCTCTGCCCAGTACCGCTTTTCCCTCTAGCAATCCCACCACCCTTAGTTCATGTCCATGGGTCATGCATATAAGTTCCTTGGCTTCACCCTTTCCTATATTATTATTTTTATTTCTTTTTTTAAAAGGTATTTTATTAATTATATTGTTACAATAGTTCCAATTTTTTCCCCTTTGCTCCCCTCCACCCAGCATCCTTCTCCCCCAGCAATCCCCACCCAAGTCCATGCCCATGAGTCGTACATACAAGCTCTCCCGCTTCACCCTTTCATATATTATTCTTTTTTAAATAAATAAATAAGTAAATAAATAATTATTTTAACAATAAAAAAATATGGAACGCTTCACGAATTTGCATGCCATACTTGTGCAGGGGCCATGCTAATCTTCTCTATATTGATCCAATTTTAGTATATGTGCTGCCGAAGTGAGCATCCTATATTATTCTTAACTTCCCCCTGTCTATTTAGTACTAGCTAATTATACTTCTTAATCCCTGCACCATTTCCCCATTTCTCTCCCTCCCTCTCCCAGCTGATAATTCTCCAAATGATCCCCATTCCTATGATTCTGTTCCTATTCTGGTTTGCTTAGTTTTTGTTTTTATTTTTTAGATCCAGTTGTTGATGGGTGTGAGTTTGTTGTCATTTTAATGTTCATAATTTTGATCTTCTTTTTCTTAAATAAGTCCCTTTGACATTTCATATAATAATGGCTTAGTGATGATGAACTCCTTTAGCTTTACATGGTCTGGGAAGCACTTTATCTGCCCTTCCATTCTAAATGATAGCTCTGCTGGATAGAGTAATCTTGGTTGTAAGTTCTTGCTTTCATCACCTTGAATACTTCTTGCCAGCCCCTTCTTGCCTGCAAAATTTCTTCTGAGAAGTCAGCTGATAGTCTTATAGGAATTCCTTTGTAGGTAACTCCTTTCTTTTCTCTTGCTGCTTTTAAGGTTCTTTCTTTATCTTGAACCTTTGGCATTTTAGTTATGATGTGTCTTGGTGTGGTCCTTTTTGGATCTAGCTTGTTTGGGACTCTCTGTGCTTCCCGGACTTCTATGTCTATTTCCTTTGCCATATTTGGTGAGTTTTCCTTCATTATTTTTTCACATAAGCTTTCAATTCCTTGCTCTTCCTCTTCTCCTACTGGCATCCTTATGGTTTGGATGTTGGTACGTTTAAAGTTGTCTCAGATGTACCTAAGCCTCTTCTCATTCTTTTCAATTCTTGCTTCCTCATTCTGCACTGGTTGGCTCTTTTTTTCTTCCTTTTGTTCCAAATCATTGATTTGAACCCTGGTTTCCTTCCCTTCACCATTGGTTTTGTGTGGATTTTCCATCGTTTCATTTAGCATAGCCTTTACTTCTTCCCTTATGCATTTGCCAAACTCAAGCGTATCTGTCAAGCTTGTGAGCATCTTTATCACTAGTTATGAACTCTGCATCTGTTAGGTTGGTTATCTCCTCGTCTGTTAGGTAGGCTGTCTCCTCATCGCTTAGTTGTCCCAATGGAACCTTGATCTGTTCCGCCTTTTGGGCCATACTTCTCTGTCTCCTCCTCTTGTCAGGCTCCTGTGTTTGTTTTTGTCTGTGTCCTAGGTAGAGTTGTTGCACCTGTTACGTTGTAAGGGGCGGAGCCTTAGGTATTCGTCAGTACAGGGTGACCCGTTTCACCACGTTGAAACGGTGCTGTATGTGGGGGAGAGGTCTGAGAGGGAACTTGCCCCTTTTCCAGGCACTTCTCCCACTTCTGTATTGGACTGGTGCCTCTCTAGCTGCTGCCCTGGCTGTCGTTCCCAGACTGGGTGGGTCTGTGGACATTCTAGGACCATGGGGGCCCTTTAAATAGTGGATTCTGCTGAAAGACCAGTAGTTTCTACCCACGCCCCAACCCCCACTGGTTTGCACAGTCAGAAGCAATGAGGCTTTATTGTCCCTGGCACTGGAACCGTGAGCTGCATGGTCTGGTCTGGTGCTGGGAGCACTCCCCAGGTGTCCCTCCTGACTTTAAAATGTATGACTGTGCTTTCCACTGGCCTGTGGCTGCCACCGCTACTGCCACCACCACCACACAGTGTCCTTGCCACCCCGGCTCCGCCCCTCCTACTTGTCTGGATGAGTTTTTCTTCTTTATATCTTTGTTTGTTGGACTTCCATGGAGCTTGATTTTCTGGAACTTATGGTTGTCTCTAGTTTTGAGGAAGTTGTATTCCTTCTTAGTTGTGGAGGGAGACGCAGTATGTCTTTCTAGGCCTCCATCTTGGCCGGAAGTCCAGCTTCTTTTTTAAATTCTCACCTGAGGATATGTTCATTGATTTATTGACTTTCAAGAGACAGGAAGGGAGAGAGAGAGACATTGATCATTGCCTTCTATACTATATGCACCTGTTCCGAGGATTAAAACCACAACCTAGGTATGTGCCTGCATGGATGTTTGAACCTGCAGATTTGAGTGTATAGGATGATGCTCCAACCAATTTAGTCTGCCAACCAGGGCCCTCCTTAGCTCTTAGAAACCAGAAATTTGTTCTCTATTTCTATAATTTTGTCATCTCTACAATGTTATCTAGGTAAATCATATCGTTTGCAACCTTTGGGATTCGCTTTCTCACTCAGTGTAATTCTCTGGTTATTTATCCAGGTTGTTGTGTGTACCAATAATTTGTTCATTTTTATTGCTGAGTAGTATTATACCATCATATTATGGACTAGTTTGTTTAATCATTTACCTGTTGAAGGACATCTGTATTGTTTTCACCTTTTAGCTATTACCAATAAAGCTGCTGCTAGTCACTTATGTAAAGATTTTAATGTGAACGTACATTTTTAAATTTAATCTTTATTTATTTCCATTACCGTTTAGTCTCTTTATACCACCCTTACCCAGTAATCATCACACTGTTGTCCATGTCCATGAGCCCTTTTCATTTTTGTTCAATCCCTCCATCTTCTAACTTCCCTTCACCCTTAGCTGTCATCCTGCTCTCTGTATCAGTCTGTCCCCGTTTTCCTAGTTAGTTCAGTGTGTTCATTAGATCACACATATGAGTGAAATCACATGGTATTTGTCTTTCTCTGACTGGTTTATTTCACTTAGCATAATGTTGTTCAGGTCCATCCATACTGTTGCAAATGGTAAAATTTTTGTCTTTTCTACAGCCAAGTAGTATTCTACTGTGTAAATGTCCCATAGTTGTTTTATCTACTTATGTGCTGATAGACATTTGGTCTGCTTCCATGTCTTGTAAATAATGCTGCAATGAACACAGGGGTGCTTATGTTCTTTCAAATTAGTGTTTTAGGTTTCTTCAGGTATATTCCCAAAGTGGGATTGCTGAGTCAATAGACAGTTCCATTTTTAACTTTTTGAGATCTCTCCATATTGCTTTTTACAGTGACTGCACCAGTCTGCATTGCCACCAATAGTGCAAAAGGATTCCCCTTTTTCCACACCCTCACCAGCACTTGTTTGTTGATTTATTGATGATAGCCATTCTGACAAGTGTGAGATGATATCTCATTGTGGTTTTAATTTGCATTTCTTTGATGATTAGTAATGTTGAGCATGTTTTCATGTCTATTGGCCATCTGTATTTCCTCTGAAGAATTATCTGTTCATGTCTTTGCCCATTTTTTAATTAATTTTTTTTTTTTGGTGTTGAGTTTTGTGAGTTTTTTATAAATTTTGGATATTGATCCCCTATCAGATGTATTGGAGAATATGTTCTCCCATTCTCTGGGTTGTCTTTTTCTTTTGTTGATGATTTCCTTTGCTGTGCAAAAACTTTTTAGTTTGATGTAGTCCCACTTGTTTATTTTTCTTTCGTTTACCTTGCCTGGAAAGATATATCTGATAAAATATTGCCACGAGCAATGTCCAAGATTTTGCTGCCTTTTTTTTCTTCTGTGATTTTTATAGTTTTGGGTCCAACATTTAAGTCTTTGATCTGTTTTGAATTTATTCTTTTGTGTGTTGTAAGAAGGTGGTCTAGTTTCATTTATCTGTACATATCTATCTATTTTTAGCCCATTGTATGTGCTTGCTTCCTCTGTCAAATATTAATTGACTATAAAGGTGTGGGTTTATTTCTGGGCTCTCTATTCTGTTCCATTGATCTATGTGTCTGTTTTCCATGCCAGCAACATGCTGTTTTGATTACTATATTAGATAGCGTGATTCCTCCAACTTTGTTCTTCTTTCTCAGGATCTCTGTTGCTATGTGGGCCCTTTTGTGGTTCCTTACAAATTTTTGAAATATTTGTTCTAGTTCTGTGAAATACATCATTAGAGTCTTGATAGGAATTGCATTGAATTTATAGATTGTTTTGGATAGTATGGGCATTTTAATGATGTTGATTCTTTCTATCCATGAACATGGTATGTGCTTCCACTTATTTGTATCTTCTATTTCTTTCTTCAGTGTCTTATAATTTTCTGAATACAGGTTTTTTACATTCTTGGTTAGGTTTATTCCTAGATATTTTGTTCTTTTTGAAGCAGTTGTGAATAGCATTGTTTTCTTAATTTTGTTATTGGCATATGAAAATGCAACAGATTTCTGGATATTAATTTTGTTTCCTGCTACTTGGCTGAACTCATTTATCAATTCTGTAGTTGTGTAGTGGAGTCTTTGGGGTTTTCTAAGTGTAATATCATGTCATCAGCAAATAATGACAGTTTTACTTGTTCTTTTCCAGTTTGGATCCCTTTTATTTCTTCTTCTTGTCTGATTGCTGTGGCTTGGACTTCCAGTACTATGTTGAATCTTTAAGAGAGGTGAAAGCAGACATCCCTGTCTTGTTCATGATCTTAAGGAGAATGTTAGTAGTTTTTGCTTGTTGAGTATGATGCTGGCAGTGGGTTTGTCATATATGGCCTTTATTATGTTTAAGTATGTTCCCTCTAATCCTACTTTGCTGAGAGTTTTTATCATAAATGGATGCTGAATTTTATCAAATGCTTTTTATGTATCTATTGATAATGGTCATGTGGCTTTTATCCTTCATTTTGTTTATGTGATAAATCATATTTATTGATTTGCAGATGTTGTACCAATCTTGCTTACATTTCTGGAATAAATCCCATTTGATCATGGTGTATGATCTTTTGATGCATTGCTGTATTTGGTTTGATAATATTTTGTTGAGGATTTTAGCATCTAGGTTCATCAGGGATGTTGCCCTGTAATTTTCTTTCTTTGTGTCTTTATCTGGTTTTGGAATTAGGATAATTCTGGCTTCATAAAGTGAATTTGGAAGCCTTCCTTCCTCTTGAACTTTATGAAATAGTTTGAGAAGGGGAGGTGTTAGTTCTCAGAATGTTTGGTAAAATTACCTGTGAAGCCATCTGGTCCAGGGCTTTTGTTTGTTGCAAGTTTTTTGATTACCACTTCAATTTCACTAGGTGTACAGTAGTCCCTCTCTATATCGCAGTTCACTTATCGTAGCCTCACTGTACTGTGGGATTTTAAAAAATATTATATTTAATTATTTATCGCGGAGTTTTTGCTATATCGCAGGATTTTGTGGTACTGTATATGTATGTTGTTAAAGTTACATTGGTTTAAGAGTGTAGAATATGTTTAAGAACATCAATAGTGTTTATAAAAGTGTGGAAAAGGTAAATAAGGGTGTGGGAAAGGTTAATAAGGGACTGGGAATGGTTTATAAGTGTGTGGGAAGGGTTTATAAGACCTTAAAATTTATATAAATACTAAAATAAATGTAAGGTTCCTACTTCGCAGATTTTCATCTATCATGGGGAGAGGGGGGTCTAGAATGTAATACCCGCGATAAGTGAGGAAATACTGTAATCTGCCTATTCAGATTCTCTTATTCTTCCTGATTTAGTTTTGGAAGATTGTATGTTCCTAGGAATTTATACATTTAATCCATATTGTCCAATTTGTTGGCATATAGTTGTTCTAATGTTTTCTTAAAATCCTTTGTATTTCTTTGGTGTCAGTTGTACTTCTCTTTCATTTCTGCTTTTATTTATTTGGGTCCTCTCTCTTTTCTTGATGAGTATGTTTAAAGGTTTGTCAATTTTGTTTATCTTTTCAAAGAACCAGCTCTTGGATTTATTGATCTTTTATATAATTTTTTTAAGACTCTTATTCATTTATTTCTGCTCTGACCTTTATTATTTCTTTTTTTCTACTCTTTGGGCTTTGTTTGTTGTTCTTTTTCAAATGCCTTTAAGTGTGCAGTTAGATTGTTTATATGAAATTTTTCTTGCTTTTTGAGATAGGCCTGTCATTCTATGAATTTCCCTCTTAGGATTGCTTTTCCAGGGTCCTACAGAGTTTGGAATATTGTGTCCTCATTTTCATTTACTTCAAGGAATCTGATTTCTTCCTTAATATTATTGTCGACCCATTCATTGTTCAATAACCTGTTATTTAGCTTCCACATCTTTGCATGTTTTTCTGTGTTCTTCTTGTGATTGATTTCTGGGTTTATAGAATTGTTGTCAGAGAAGATGCTTGATATGATTTCAGTCTTCTTAAATTTATTGAGACTTGTTTTGTGTCCTAACATGTAGTCTATCCTAGAAAACATTCCATGTGCACTTGAAAAGTATGTATATTCTGCTGCTTTGGGATGAATTGCTCTGACGATATCAATTAAATCCATTTTTTCTGGTGTGTTGTTTAAGGCCTCTGTCTCCTTGATTTTCTGCCTGGAAGATTTATCCTTTGAAGTCGATATGGTTTTAAATCCCTGACTATGACTGTATTTTTATTGATCTCTCCCTTTATGTCTGTCAAGATTTGTTTCACATATTTAGTTGCTCCTATGTTGGGTGCATAAATGTTTACTAGGGTTATATCCTCTTGTTGGATTGTTCCCTTTGTCATTATATAGTGTCCTTCTTTGTCTCTTACCATATCCTTGGTTTTAAAGTCTATTTTGTTAGATATAAGCCCTGCTATCCCAGCTTTTCTTTCCCTTTCAGTTTGCATGAAATATCTTTTTCCAACCCTTTACCTTTAGCCTGTGTGTGTCTTTTGATCTGAAATGGGTCTCTTGGAGGCAGCATATATATATATATATATATATATATATATATATGTTTTTTATCCATTCAGCTACCCTATGTATTTTGGTAGAGGTTTTAAGCCTTTTATATTTAAGGTTTTTATTGATAGATATATATTTAGTGTCATTTTATTGTTAGACTATTTTCCTGTTTTTGTTTTCTTTCTTTCTCTTCTTCTTTTTATCCCTTCTTCCTCTTCCTTCTTCTTTCTTCTTCAAGCAATCCCTTTAAAATTTGTTGCAGTGCTGGTTTGGTGCTAACAAACTCCTTTAGTTTGCTGTTGTCTAGGAAGCTCCTTATTTCTCTTTTGATTTTAAATGATAGCCTTGCTGGGTGAGTTAGCCTTGGTTGTAGGTCCTTGCTTTTCTTCACCTTGAATATTTCATGCCACTCCCTTCTGGCCTGTAATGTTTCTGTTGTGAAATCAGATGACAGTCTAATTGGTGCTCCCTTGTAGGTAACTACCTGCTTTTCTCTTGTGGCTTTTAGGATTCTCTCCTTGTCTTTAAGTCTTGTCATTTTAATTATGATGTGTCTCTGTTTAAGCCTTTTTGGGTCCCACTTGTCTGAGACCTTATGAGCTTCCTGGACTTGTGTGTCTTTTTCCTTCACCAGATTAGGGAAGGTTTTCTATCATTATTTTTTCAAATAGGTTCTCAATCCCTTGCTCACTCTCTTCTTCTGGTAGTCCCATTATGTGGTTGTTGTTATACTTCATGTTGTCCAAAATGTTTCTTAAGCTTTCCTCATTTTTTTAATTCTTTTTTGTTTTCTGCTCTGTCTGGGTATTTTTTTCTACCTTGTCTTCCAAATCACTGATTCAGTCTTCTGCTTCATCTAACCTACTGTTTATTCCTTCCAGTGTATTATTTATTTCAGATATTGCATTCTTTATTTGTGACTGGTTTTTTTTTATGGCTTTTCTGTCTTTTTTCATGCTGTTAAGTATTCTTATAATCATTACTCTAAACTTTCTATCTGATAAATTGCTTGCCTTCATTTCATCTAGTTCTTCTGAAGAATTCTCTTGTTCTTGTTTTTTTTATTTGGGGACTATTTCTTTGTCTTCTCATTTTGGCTGCTTATTTGTATTTTCCACCTTAGTTATTAAACTAATCAGTTATATAACCTTAAGCTATAATCAGCAGCTCAGCTTAAGCACCACAAAGGGGCAGAGTAATTTCTGTTGGTTGGGCTATTTCTTCTCTTCAAATTGATGCCACTTGGAGAAGAGTGCTCTGCCTGAGAAAGATGGCTTCTGCTGTATGGGGAATGACTCAGCATAGGGATCCTGGTGGCTGTTCCTTCAGTTTTCTCCCAAGATCCACCATCCCCAGACTCTTTTCCAGCACCTCTAGTCCACTCTACTGGAGTCCAGGGTAATAAGTGGCTGCAAACCAGATTTAGTGTGTTGGCCCTTTAAGAGTCTCTCTGCATCTCTAGCAGTCTGTCCTCTGCTGACAGAAACCCCACAGCTTTTCACAGCTACATGATCTGAGTTCCTTTCTGGCTCTGGTGCTTTAGGCTGGGGAGTCCAGCTTGGGGTTTAGGCCCAACACTTATCAGGTGGAACCCCTTAGCTACTGAAATATCCCTCCAGAACTTCAGCTATTGACCTTGGAAACCCAGCTGGCCCTCTTGCACCTCCTCTGCACTCCCTACCAGTCTCATTGTGGTGAAGTGGTTTCTTCTGTCTGTCCTTGGTTATAAGGCTTCTCTTCAGCTAGTGTTCAGTTGGTTATTCAGGATGCTTTCTCTACAATTTATTTACAATTCTAGATTGGTCATGGGAGGAGGTTTGTGTAGCTTCTACTTATTCCTCCACAATCTTGTATCTCTCGTGAACATACATTTTCATTTTTCTGGGATAAATGCCCAGGAATGCACTTCTGTCCAATGTTTCGTTTTGTAAGAAACTGTCATTGTGGCTCTACCATTTTACATTCTTTCCAGCAGTGAATGAGAGATTCGGTTTCTCCACATCTGCATCAGCATTTAGTGTTATCACTATTTTTTATTTTAAGCATTATGATAGATGTCAGTATCTTGTGGTTTTAATTTCCATTTCATAATGGCTAATTATGTTGAACATCCTTTCATGTGCTTATTTACCATCTGTATATGTCTTCTGTGCAATGTCTTTCTGTGTCTTTTGCAGATGTCTTGCTTTTTTTAATGTTGAGTTTTAAGATTTCTTTATATATTCTAGATGCTAGTCCTTTGTGGGATGTGTGGTTTGCAGATCTTTGCTCCCGGTTTTTAGCTTGTCTTTTCATCCTCTTAACAGTCTTCACAGAGCATATGCTTCTAATTTTGATGAAATCTAGCTTACTACTTTTTCTTTTATGGATTATACTTTTGGTGTCAAATGTGATAACTCTTTGCCTTGCCTTGATCATGAAGATAATGAAGATTTTCTCCTTTTTTGGGGGGAGGAGTAAACGTTTTATGGTTTTGTGGTTTATAATTAACAATCTATTTTGAGTTAATTTTTGTATAAGGTGTAAGATTTAGGTTGAGTTCCTTTTTGTGTGTGTGTGCCGGACATTGAATTACTCAGCACCCATTTATTGAAAAGGTATCTGTTGAGCATATTTATGTGGTCTTTCTCTGGGTTCTCTATTCTGTTCTTTCAATCTGTGCATCCATTCCTCCACTGATACCACACAGTCCTGATTGCTGTAGTTATATAATGTCTTGAAATTGGGTAAATTGATTTCTCCTACTTTCTTTTTCTTTTTAACAATTACTTTAGCTATTCTAATTTCTTTACCTTTCCATATAAATTTTAGAGTAATCTTGTCTGTGTCTACAAAAGATCTTGCTGTGATTTTTATAGGAATTGTGTTAAATTTGTTATTGATTTGGGGAAATTGATACTTTCTACTGTATTGAGTGTTATAATTTATGTACACAGTATATTTCTCCATATATTTTGATCTTTGATTTTTTTACTTCAGGTCATAGTTTTCAGCATGTAAGTCCTGTGCATGTTTTGTTAGATTTACATCTAAATAAATATTTAAATAATTGCAAATGGTATTGTATTTTTAATTGTGTTGATGTGTTCATTGCTAGGATATAGAAATATCCTGGTTTTTGTATGTATTTATATGTTTTATGACTTTGCTGAAAGCACTTAGTTCAGAAGTTTTTGGTAGATTTCTTGGGATTTTTTTGTGTAGATAACCATATCATCTGCAAATAGATAATTTTATTTCTGATCTGTGTGCCTTTTATTTCCTTTTCTTATTGCATTGGCTAGACCTTCCACCACTATGTTGAATAGAAGTGATGAGAGTGGATATACTTGCCTTGTCCTGATCCTAGAAGGAAAGCATTCAGTCTTTCACCATTAAGTATAATGTTAGCTGTAGTTTTTCTGTTTCTTTGTTTTTGTTTTTTTAAACCTCACCTGAGGAGAGATACACTGATGTGAGAGAGAAACATCAATTGGTTGCCTTCTGTATGTGCTCCAACTCGGGGTTGAACCTGCAGCCTAGGAATGTGTTTTGACTGGGAGTTGAACCCTCAGCCTTTTGTTGTGTGGGCCAATGTGCCAACCAGCTGAGCCACCCGACTGGGCTATAGGTGTTTTTTGTAGATGTCTTTTATCAAGTTGAGGAAGTTCTCCCCTATTCCTATTTTTCTAAGATTTCTTATCATGAATAGATGTTGAAATTTATCAGATGCTTTTTTTGCATTGGATTAATATAATTATGTGATTTTTCTTTTTTAACATATTAAAATGGTAGATTACATGGATTTCTTTCCACATATGTGTATTGAGCTAGCCTTGCTTCCTTGGAAGAAACCCCACTTGGCCATGGTATATAATTCTTTGTATATATTACTGAATTGTATTTGCTAATATTTTACAGATGCTTTTATCTATATTCATAAGGGATGTTTGTAGCTTTCTTTTTAAATTTAATTTAATTTTTTATTTATTGATTTTAAACAGAGGAGAAGGATGGGAGGGAGAGAGGGAGAGAAACATTGATGTGAGTGAAAAACATCAATTAGTTGCCTCTCTCATGCGCCCCATCCAGGGACCAGGCCTGCAACCCAGGCATGTACCCTGACCAGGAACAGAACTGATGACCTTTTGCTTTGTGGGATGATACCTAACCAACTGAGCCACGCCAGTTAGGGCTGTAGTGATTTTTTTTTAAAGGAAGTTTGTTATGGAATTACTAGCTTCATAAAATGAAATAGGAAATGTTTTCTCTTCTGCTTTCTGGAATAGATTATTTAGAACTAATGTTAATTCTTTAAATGTTTTGTAGAATTCTTCATTTAAGCCTCTGGACCTGGAGATTTATTTTTCCTGGAAGTTTTAAAATTATGAATTCAATATTTTTAGTAATTATAGGGCCATTTAAATTTTCTCTCTCATGTGGGTAATTGGTGGTACTTTGTGTTTTTCAAGAAATTGATCCATTTTATATAAGTTGTGAAATTACATATATAAATTTGTTCATAGTATTCCCTTTTATCCTCATGATGTGTGCAGAGTCTGTGATGATGTCCTCTGTTTCACTTCTGATAATAGGTCATTTGTGTTTTCTCTCTTTTGTACTTTGCCAGACTTGTGCAAGATTGTCAATTTTTAAAAATCTCTTCAAAGAACCAGCTCTTTTTTCATCAATTTTTCTCTCTGTTGTCTTTTTAATTTTATTAATTTCTGGTTTATTTATTTATTTACTTATTTAGTTTCTTTGCTTTGGGTTTATTTTACTGTTCTTTTTCTAGGTTCTTGAAGTGGGAGCTTAGGTTATTGATTTGAGACTTTTTTCTTATTTAATGTATGCATTGATGTTATACATTTCCCTTTTAGTCCTCCTTTGTGTACCCCAAATTTTATGTTGTATTTTTATTTTCATTCAGGATTATATAACATTTTCTTGCCTAGTTTTCAGGTTTTTAGAGATTTTTCTGATAGCTTTCTGTTCTTGATTTCTATTTTGATTCCATTGAGGTCAGAGGATACACCCCTCTGTATGATTTCACTTCTTTAAATTTGTTATGTGTTTTTCTTTGGCCCAGGATACGGTCTTATTGGTGTGTATTTTGTGGGCGCTTGAAAAGATTGTGATTCTGCTGTTGTTAATGGAATGTTCTATAAATGTCCACTACATTCTGTTGATTGATGGTTACGTTCTATATCCCTATTGCTTTTCTCTAGTTATTTTACTGATTGCTGAGAAAGGGATGTTAAAATCTCTAACCACAATTATGGATTTGTCTATTTCCGCTTTCTGTTCTATCAGCTTTTTTCTTCACATATGCAACAGCTTTGTTGTTTTAAACACATTAGGATTGCTATATCTTGTTGGTGGATTGACCCCGTTGGTTCAAGGTTTCTTCTTTTATTTTCTTTCTGTTTAGACATCCTTTATCCATTCTTTTAAGGTTTGTGTGCTGCTAACAAATTCTCTTAGTTTTTCTTTATGTTTATTCAGAAATGTTTTGATTTCCTCTTCATTGCTGAAGAATATTTTCACTGGGTATAGGATATGGGTTGATAGTTCTTTTCTTTCACCACTTGAAAAATGTTCTGCCACTTCGTTTGGCTTCCATGATTTATAATGGAAAACCCACTGTCATTTGAATTTGTTTTTCCCCTTGGGTAATGTTTATTTTCTCTGTGCTTTCAAGATTTTTTCTTTTAGTGTTCAAAAAGTTGATTATGATGTATTTTGGAGTGCATTTCTTTAGGTTTGTTTTGTTTGGGGTTCATTTAACTTCTTGAGTCTATAGAATTATATCTTTTGTCAAATTTGGAAAATTTTTAGCCATTACTTTTTTAACCCTGCCTTTTTTGGACTATGATAGTCTCACCGGCTCTAAGGCTCTGTTCTTTTTTCTTAGTCTGTTTTTTTCTGCTGTTCAGATTGGGTAATTTCTAATTGTTTTATCTTCCAGTTTACCAATTCTTCCATGTGTTCCCTCCATTCATTGAGTTAACTTCCACAGGATAAACTTCTATTTGGGAAGGGTAAGAGTGCCTCATTACTGCTCCCCACACGTCTTTCACATATATTGGGGTGGAGATGGGCATGGTCTCATTATGGATGGGTGGTTGTCAGTCCTCTGTTACTACTTTAGCTCAACCAAAATTTGAAAGAGAAATTGAAATAAAAAATTTTATTATTCACAGGTCCTAGAGGAGATACCTAGCACTCCTCGTGGGGCCACATGGGGAGGTCAAGGGAGGGTGCAGGCAGAGAGGGTGGCAGAACCTGGGGTGCATGCCTTTATTAGGGTCTGTGATTTGCTTTGGGGTTCTCAGGCTAAGGCTTAACTGGTCAATTCAAACCAAAAATTCAGAGATCTGGTAAGTCCCATGGCGGTCTTATCTGAAGTCCCTGGAAAGGTCTTCCTGAGGAGATGACACTTATATTGAGAATGGGAGGATCCAGCGTTAGAAAAACTGAAGCTGTTTCCAGCATTGAAAGAACTGAAAGAGGGCCAGTGTAACTGCTGGGTGGTGATTTAGGAGGAGACAGATCCTGGGGCCAAATCGTGGAGGGACCATGGGGAGCCTTTGAAGAATTTTAAGCGGGGGAGAGATACTTGGATTTATATCACAGGGGAACAGTTTTTAACATAATTCCTGTTGAGTTTGATTTTTCAGCTGTTTTAGACTTAAATAGGCATACTGATTTCAAAACTGCAGTTAGTTTTCTTCTATCAAGTCAAGTTTTTTCTGTACAGATTATCTTAATGCGACCACTCTAGGCTAAATTGAGCCTGGATCGAGGGAAGCAGTAGTGCTCTCCTATTGGCTGAGAGCAAACCTCTCTCGAGTGGGGAGGGGTGGGGGATGTCCTCAGAGACCAGTGACAGGCTCATACTTGTCTAAGCTATTCATTTACACATGAGACAGTGTGATGAGAGGTTGTGTGCCGCTCTATATAGTGAATCGCATTCCTAAGTGTAGTCCGAGTTCTTGTCTGTATACAAGGATTTAGTAGAATTTATTTTTTTATTTACATACGTACTTATTTCCTTTCCTTTGGATCATGTCTGCCTCTGCTATTTCTCATCATAAGTGCCTAAACAACCCTGATTAGTTTTGTTATATCTGTGGCAGTTTCACCATTCCCAGTCAAAGGACAAACATCAGCACATTTGTCAGGCAAGCCTATTTTGCATATTTTAAAGTAAAACTTGGTGATCAAGATAAGCCTTGGGCCCCTCACAGGGTGTGCAAGCAGTGTGTTGAGAGTTTACAGATGTGGACGAAGGGAACACGTGATAAATTGTCATTTGATATACCTATAGTTTGGCGAGAGCCCAGAGATCATTCAAGTGACTGTTACTTTTGTAGAGTGAAAATATCGGGATATAAAAAATAAATGTAAAATAGAGTATCCTGGTCTACCATCAGCTATATGCCCAGTGCCTCATTCAGCTGGAAATCCCAGTGCCAGTTTTCATTCAACTATCCCCTTTTGAAAAACAGGAATATGGTGAAGAACTAAGTGACAGCAACAATGAAGATTTTGAAATTGAAGATGACTCAGTTCATAAGGATTTGATCAGCATGAGTTGAATGATTTGACACAAGATTTGGGACTATCCAAAAAGGCTTCAGAACTCCTAGCATCAAGTTTGCACGAGAAAAACTTGCTTGAAAAAGGAGCAAGGGAAAGTGCATTTCTGTAGTTCTTTTGAAGTGATGGTGGCTTTGTGTATTGCCGTAACATACATGGTTTAATGGAGGAATTGGAAAATCCAATCTATAATGCAAATGAATGGCGACTGTTCATCGATAGCTCAAAGCGGAGCTTGAAGTGCGTCCTCTTCCACAATGGCAATTTATTTGTGCAGTCCCATTTGGCTATTCAGCTTGTTTTCATGAAGAATATTAAGACAAAAGGAGAGTCATTGATCTGTTGCAATATCACAAGCACAATTGGATCATCTGTGCTGACCTTAAAATAGTCTGCTTCCTTCATGGTCAGCAACATGGGTACACCAAGTATCCTTGTTTTCTGTGTATGTGGGACAGCAGACCTCGTGAGCAGCATTGGGTGGAGTCGAATTGGCCTCCAAGATCTGACCTCAAACCTGGTGATCCAAACATTCTGCATGAGCCACTTGTTGACAGAAAGAACATTATATTCCCACCTGTGCACATAAAACTGGGTCTCATGAAGCAATTCATTAAAGCTTTTCCAACTGAAGGAGACTGTTTCAAGTATCTCATTTTGGCATTTCCTAGCCTGTCGTTTGAAAAGATAAAATATCTTAATATGTATGTTTGGTAGCAGAACTTTACTACTTGTACATGATTTGACTTACAGTAACAATATATAGCCTTTATATGAATAACTTTAAATAAACAGTCTATTCAGGTAATTTTTTTCTTTATTTTCCTTTGTATGGACATTTTGTATGATTTTTGGGACAAAGGGAGGGTATCTTGTATCTTAAAAAGTTGAAGTGATAGAGAAAAAATGGGGTCATTTTTGGATTCAGATGCCAAAAGTTAGTCAAAAACAAGTATCAGATGTAATTCAATGAAAATTGTGTTCCCCAGTGTATTTTTAGAGGATCACTCTTGCTGCCACATGGATTGAATGAATGGGCCAGACTGGTAATGGTAGGCCAATTAATTGGGGACATTTTCCATTATTCCAAGAAAGAGACAGAGACTAAAGTGGCAGTAGTAAAGATGGGGAGAAATGGGAAATTCAAGATACATTTTGGAGAAAGAGCTGCTAAGATTTGCAGATGGATTAGCTAGAGACTAAGGGAAAGGTGAGTTCTTTGCTCATCGCTTGAGTAACTCAGTAGATGGTTGTATAATTACTGAGATTGGGAAATCTGGGTTGAGGGTTGAGATCACATTTAAACTGCCAAGTTCAGTTTGGGATATGTTAAATGCCTGGTGATATTTAATTAGAGAAGCAAGTATCCAACTTAATGTCTTGAGTTTTGAACCAAGGGCTGGAAATATATTTTAGAGTTGGTTGGCAGTGAGCATACAAATGGCAATGAAAACCGTGGGTGGGGAAGAGATGGAAGTGCCCCTTTAGGGGAACAGTGTAGGGAGAGAAGAGGATAGGTATAGGACTGAACTGCAGGAGCACTAATGTTTCAAAGACGAGAAAAGGAGCAGGAATATAAGAGAGCTGGAGAGTGTGGTGTCACAGAGCCAAAGAAGCATGAGCAAGTTCTTTAGCTATGTCTAGTGCTTCTGAGAAGTTTGAGATCATCTTTCATTGACATCAAATTTATATGAACATGAAAACAGAAACTTGTTCAGTGTATTTGACCTCATGTTGTTTCAACTGAGGGCTTGGTGCAAAGTTTCATTTTAAATGATTTGAAAAGAAAATAACAGGAGGTGAGGGATTGGATGAGGCATGTGTATACAGCTTTATCTTTATTATTCTGGAAGGTAAGCACACTGGCCCTCTGTTGGAGGGAGGCACTGTCCTCCCAAGCTGTAGACTAGACAGACACACTAGAAAAGACAGTCCAGAGCAAAGGCCGCCAGGGCCTGTGCTCATAAGACGTGTATAAACACAGAGACTCAAGGAAAATTGTCTTCCACTAAGAGCCAGTTCTTGTGTCTACATCATATTCTGGTGAATATTCCTATGAGTGTGCATCTCTGTCACACACTCTGGTTAATATGACTGAAAGGGGCTGGGACTAAATTGGTTTTGTTAGTCCAGGCTCTCAACAAGACTGCAAGCAGCAACCAGGCTAAGCTACAGTATTAACCTCAACCATGCCCCCAGGTTTTGATCCCAGCCAGCTGAACAAATCCAAGAACCCATCTATGGGCCTTAGAAAACCAGGTGCCTTTCTCTTTTTGTTTCTCTATATTGACCTTCCTACTTGGTTTGAGGCATCAGTACCAGGACAGGAGCATGTACTAGCCATTGCACAGACTCTGCTGGGGGGCACAAATAGGAAGTCTGGAGCAATTCTGTCTTCCCTAACAACACTGACCATTGAGATGAATGCTAACCTGAATGCCCTGCAGGCCAAGGTGGGGTTACTGCTCACTTAGTTAAAGTTGAGAACAAATTTTATAGCACTTATTATAATTAGATAACTGAGAGGTAAAACTGCCCTGGAGGTGCACCTAGGATAATGAGTCAATTAACCCTTCAGGAAGCCTCTCTGGGTAACCAAGGGCAGCTTTGGAGAGATTGCCACCATTGGTCTGGTAATTGATCACCTGACAGCTTGCTTATGTTGTTTATGAAACATCTGCAGGTCTAAGATACAAATATGTAACAGTATTTGTGGGGGAAGTAAATTAATACTGGCTTCCAAACACACACACAAAAATACAGGGCTAGGGCTCATATGTTGTCCCTGGAAAGGTATTTCTTTACAGTTTACATCTGGGCCATACATGGTTCAGAGGGCAAAGGTTGTCAAGGAACTCCACTGTGACCTTTGGTCAGCTGATAGGCATTAGGGTTTTCACTTGAGTTCACATCATTTATTTTAGAACTTGGTTTTGAAGGGATTGCCTGAGGGCAGTCAGTCCAATCTCTCTTGTTTGTGCTACCAGCTGAGTGACATTTGTCCCACAGAATGACTATACATTGGCTGTAGAAATGGGATAGAGAAGACACCAGGGGGTATTGACAGGTGTTTTGCATGGGAGGTACAGGAGTTGGGGCACATGTTTCTCATAGATTTGTTGGTAATGGTGATCATACTGTAGTCAGAGCCATCTGCCAGAGGTTGGCAGATTCAGGAGTCAGTTAAATTTAAGGTGCTTACAACAGTTTGAGGGAACCTCTCCACGGTGTTTTGCTTCATGAGGACTGCTCCAGGGGCAGTTCTGAAAGACAAAAATCATGAGCGAGTGATCCTCCCTACCCCTGTCTCCTGGGTATAAGTTGTTCTCTACTTAGATGCTGAAGGTATTTCTCTCCCCCACCTCCAGAAAAATCTGTGTGTCCCATTCCAGTAGCAGTAATTTCACCTTTTTAAAAATCAATTCCTATTCTTTGAAGAGAATTTTTATAAAACTTACAGAGGCCCCATTATGTCCCACTCTTTGGCCCACAGTGTACTTGAGTTGTCATTATCCTTGTGATCTAGGACCTTGTTAATCCAACAAGAGAATCTAGGGAGGTGAGGACTCCAAGATCTCAAGGGGCACCTCCAGGCAGAGGCTGCCTCCATTTGCTAGAGGCTCCTGTTGGCAAAATCATCAGCCACAGAGACTGGTACCTCAAAGGGGTCTTTAAGGTTGTGGGGCCCAAAGGTAGAGAATGTGCCACAGCTTGCTGGACATTCCTCCATGTGAGCAATTGATTTTGGTACAACTCAGGGTGTGGCCAGTATAAAGGACCAAGTAGAATGTCCAAGGAGGGACTGTATCAACCAGGGTCAACTGGAGAAGCAGAACCAGTAGGGACAAAATATAAAACATAACACATGTACCATACAAGTTGTTGGCTTACTCCATCATGGGGGCTGACTAAGCAACCCTGAAGTCCAGAGGCAGGTAGACAGGAAGGGCTGATGAGCAGCTGAACCGCACAGACACCATCTGAAGCCTGTGGTTCCAAGCAGCGGTCAGGAGGGGGAACTGGAGGAAGGGAGAGCAGCTGTAGCCCCGACTGCAGTTTGGAGTCTCTGGGCTCAGGGAAGGCCTAAGTCCCTGAAGGGCTTCTCACTGATGAAGTCAGGCCCACCCGGGAAAATCTCCCTTTTGAGTAATTTCAGGTCAGCAGATTATGGACTTTAATTATATCAGCAACGTGTATGCTGCAGTCAGCCTGGCCACGCTGACATGTCACAGAGCCACACTGCCTCCAATACCCAGAGTCCAACAGCATGCTAGGCTGCCTTTTTGGTGATGGGATGCTGAGGAGCCAGTTAGCTGTTCCTTGATGGCTAATGAGATGGGGCATTATGAATCCATCCGCACAATCCCAAGAAACTTGCTTGGGTAGTAGACCTCTGGATTCTGTTGGTGGAGGTGTGGTAATAGCACAGTCAGGGACCACTGAGATGGAGATTTCTGACTCACCAATGAACAGGATGTGTTTTATATAAGAGGCCTGTTCAGAAAGTATCCAGTCATGTAATATAAAAAATAGAGACAGTTCCTGAAGAAGATACAAGAAACATTGTACATAGGACAATGATGCCTCAGTCCATTTCAAAGTAGGCACCCTGGGACCTCACCCAGTTCTCCCAGCATCTCTTCCACTGTTCAAAATTCTTTGTTAGAATTGCCATTAGCTGTCCCATTGTATTTTCCTGAATCTCATTGAAGGTCTGAAATCTCTTCCCTTTCAGAGGTCATTTTAGTTTTGGGAAAAGCTGGAAGTTACAGGGCACCAAATCTGGGCTGTAGGGGGGATGAATCACCTGGGTGATTTGATGTTTAGCAAAAAAACTGCATGAAGCGCGATGCATGAGTGAGTGCATTGTTGTAATGATGCTGAAATCACTCAATGGATTGTTCCCAAAAGCCTTCTGAATCATCTGAATAGTTTCCACAGAGGAATGTTCTGACTGAACATAAATTTGATGCAGATTCGTCGCTCTACTTTTGACAGCCACACAGTACACATGCTCACTCAATGGCATCTATCCCCTCACTGACTAGTATAGTGAAGTCGTCATTGTTCACACATGCACGTCCTTGGCTGCCAGGTTACATCAATATTGTACAAACAGTTCTTGTTATACTAACAATGGCTGGACGTTTTCCAGACAGACCTTCATATTGAAAACTATGGACATCAGACAGTAAGGACAATTCCATGAAATCCTGACCCACCCACTGGACCTGTAACTCTTCCCAATGGGAAGAATTCCCTCTGGCACTATGGACAGGGAAGTACAAGTATATATAACATGTCATTTATACATTCAGATGTAGAAACAACAATACTTTGAATTGGTCTGAAGGACCCCATCCACTAGGTCATGTTAGCTTTCCTTCCCCACAGTGAATGCTGTCCAAAACCCATTAGCTGAATATGAGTACCCTCTCCCCACACTGGGCCAGGTAGGGTGGTGACTTGGATGCCTGTACCCACAGAATCATAAAAGTTTGAATCCTTACTCTCTCTGAAGTTCTCTAACTTGAGTACATAAGACCTTCAGTCTTTCTTGGGGACAGGGAGACCTTGGCTTCCTACTCCTAATCATTTTCCTTAAAGCTTTCTTAGAGGGTATCAGGGTGTGGAGGGTAGGGCAGCTCTGTGTCAGTAAGCAAGGCACACTTATTCTTAGTTTTAAGTAGCCTTGTGGCTAGTCATGGCTCAACTTAATAATTAACTTTCAGTTACCCAAAGCTCTACTGCAACCTCATTGCTGACATCATTTGTTTCAGCTCTGGGACTCCTTTACTCAACAGCTACAGCCATAGTGCCATCTGGGGCGGTGGAGCTTGCTGTCTCATTGAGGAGAGTAAACAACAACCCAAGCACCATTGGGTAGCTTGTTTCAATTCTACCTTTTGCTGCACATCTTCAAAAGATTAATTAACTCTTACTCCCCCACAGCTACCACTTGGACAAGAACATTTGCTGCCAGGTCCCAGGGAATCTTCTTATCCTCCCAAGCCCATGGGACCTTTGACTTTTCTGTTCCAGAAAAGCCATGTCTCTGCCGGCATCCCATCCTTGTTAACAAGAATTATGAAGAGCCTGAGATTTTATTCTACTTGTGGGCATGTCATGCCAGCCTGTCAGTGAGTGTCCTGGATACTGTAGTAGAAATGGGGTTCCTGGGTCAGAGACAAAGGACTGCATGACAGCATAGCCAGCCGTATGCACTTCATGTTTATGTCAATTTCCCTTGCCATGTAAGTTCCACAGGGGCATACAGAGTGGCCCAGATGGATGCTGCCCATGCAGTGGGTTTGTGTCATAGTCAAAAACCTCCAAATATAGATAATCCTGATCTTGATGTTGGCAGAAGACATGGGACCCCTGGGTCAGAGGCAGAGGACAGTATTACAGCCCAGCCAACAGCATGAGCTTCATGTTTATGTCATTTCTTCCTGCTCTGTACATCCACAGCTGTAGAACCCTGAGTTTAGATAATCCAAGAAAACCTGCTCAACTTTAGCCCAGAGAGACATTATTTTTATTATACTGGACAGTAAACAAATCTGCCCGCTACTCTGGAGGGAGATAGTATCTCAGTCTTCCTATGTTATTTGGTATACACAAATCCTTGAAAACATAGTTCATAACTAAAGCAGCCGGCACCTCCACTTATAAGACATGAAGAAGTGTGAGAGACCCATGAATTGTCTCCCAAGACTCTGGACAAGGATTAACATTCTCGCTGATGATTGTGTATCAAGAAAAATAGAATTTACTTCCGGCCAAGATGGAGGCATAGACAGACATGCTGTGTCTCCCTCCACAACTAAAAAGGAATACAACTACCTCAAAACTAGAAACAACCAGAAGTTCCAGAAAATCAAACTGCATGGAAGTCCAGTGAACAAAGATATAAAGAAGAAATACTCATCCAGACAGGGAGGAGGGGCTGAGCCTGGGCAGAGAGGACACAGTGTGGTGGCGGCAGCAGTGGCAACAGCAGCAGGCCGGTGGAAAACGCATTTACAAAGACGCATTTTAAAAAGTCAGGAGGGACACCTGGGGAATGTTCCCAGCTCCTCACCAGACTGCGAAGCTCACTGTCCTAGCACAGGGACAAAAGCCTCATTGCTTTTGACTGTGCAAACCAGTGGGGGTTGGGGTGGAGGCAGAAACTGCTGGTCTCTCAGCAGAGTCCGCTTGTTTAAAAGGCCCCCATGGTCATAGAACATCCGCAGACCCACCCATTCTGGGAAAGACAGCCAGTCCAATTTGGAAGTGGGAGAAGTGCCTGGGAAGGGGGTGCGTGCTGGGCAAGTGGCATTGTTCCTTCTCAGACCCCCCCCCGCCCCCCGCATACAGCACCACAATGTGGTGAAACAGGTCGCCCATGACTGATGAATACCTAAGGCTCCGCCCCCTACAACGTAGTAGGAGTGACAGTTCTCCCTGAGACATGTAAGCAAAACAAACACAGGAGACTTACGGCCAAGACAGAGGCCTAGACTGACACGCTCCATCTCCCTCCACAACTAAGAAAGAATACAACTACTGCAAAACCAAAAATAATCAGAAGTTCCAGAAAATAAATGGAAATCCAATGTATGAAGTTATAAAGAAGTGGTGCTCGTCAGGACAGGCAGGAGGGACGAAGCCGGGGAGGAGAGTTCAAGCTGTGCTGTCCGCAGCAGCAGCAGTGACAGAGGCAGGACAGCGGTAAGCACAGACACCTGTATTTAAGGGGAGGCGAGAAGGACCTGGGGAGCACCCCTGGCTGCAGACCAGACCCATCAGCTTGCTATTCCAAAGCCGGGGAAGTCAGACCCCCATTGCCTTGGACTGTGAGGCCCGGAGTGGGTGGGGACAGAGGAGGAGGCTCCTGGTGTCTCAGCAGAGAGTGAACGGCAGGAATCCATCTCGGACCCCCACCCCCGCAGAAAATGCCACAGCGTGGTGAGAAGGGTCACCCGGTTGTGACGAGTGCACGGGGCTCCGCCTCCTATAGTGTAGGAAGTGTGACAGCCCTGCCCAGGAAGCAAAGGTAAACACAAAACTGTCAGGATGGCACAGATCATGATAGAGATCCTGGTGATGCAGCTGACCAGACAGCAAATATCTAATCTAATGGCTCAGCAGATAGGAAACCTTTCTGAGGCTCAGTTCAGATCTTTCGTTATAAAAATGCTTACAGACCTAACAGCAGATCTTAAACAAGACAGGAAAGGAATGAAAGCTAGTCCTGCTGAAATGAATGAACACACATACAAAACTAGTGGTGAGGGAAAGAAAACCAGGGATCAAATCAACAAATTGGAACATAGGAAAGGAACAAACAGTCAACCAGTGCAGAAAGGGGAAACAAAAAGAGAGGAAAATGAGGAGAGGCTCAGAAACCCATGGGACAGCTATAAGCAGGCCAATATCTGAATCATAGGGCTGCCAGAAGGTGAAGAAGAAGAACTGAAAATTGAAAAATTATACCAAAAAATAATGAAGCAGAACTTCCCTAACTTGGGGAACGAAATAGACTTACAGGTCCAGGAAGCACAGAGAGTTCCAAAAAATCTGGACCCAGGGAGAACCACACCAAGACATATTATCATCAAAATGTCAGAAAGGAGAGAATCTTAAAAGCAGCAAGAGAGAAGAAGAGAATTATATACAAAGGGGTCCCAATGAGACTCTCAGCCAATTTCTCAAAAGAAACTCTGCAGGCAAGAAGGGACTGGCAAAAAATATTCAAAGGAATCAAAAGCAAAAACCTACAATCACAATTACTCCATCCAGCGAAGCTGTCATTCAGAATAGAAGGGCAGAGAAAGTGCTTCCAGGACAAAGTAAAACTGAAGGAGTTCATCAGATCCAAACCACTGTTATACGAGATGTTAAAGGGACTTGTTTAGAAGGAGGATCAAAACTATGAACAATAAAATGAAAACTGTATCACAACAACCAACAACAGAAGCTAGGGATTCGAAACAAAGGCAAACTAAGTAGGCAACGAGAGTGGGAAAAGAATTATAGGTATGGGGAACATTTTGGGGGGAGGTCAGTGGGGAGGGGGAAGTGGGGAAAGGGAGAGAGGTGGTACAGGAATTAAGAAGCGTAGTAAGAGGGAGTGGAGTAGATAGGAAGATGTTGAGAAGAACTATATACACAACCAATGGGCATGGACTAAGTGGCGGGGGACAACTGGAGGGAGGGAAGTCACTGGGTGGAGGGGAACAAAGGGAAAAGAAATTGGGACAACTAATAGCATAAACAATAAAGCATATTAAAATTAAAATTTAAATTTAAAAAGAATAAAATTTATACTCAATATACTTTGTTTAAGAAGAAAAGACTGAAATATTCTTTCCAGATAGTTGTTCTAAGCCTTTGGAATATTCAGCTGTTCCAACAGTTCTCTGAGATCTTACCTCCCTTAAGCAGGGAAAACAAATTATGATTTTGTGTGTTTGCCCCAAACTAAAAGTTAAAAAGGCAGATCTCTGGGATTGTAGGTGTTGATTTTTCAGGGGATGGTATATTCAAGGTGAAGAGCAATCAATAGTTTATTATAATTGTTTATGACCCTTCTTCAGGAAATGCCGCTGCTAATGTCATTGTCAATAGTTAGAGCATAGAGAAGTATTTGTGAGTTGTAAAATTTAGCTAATATTTATTTTGAATCTGTGCTATCTAAATACCTAAAGTAGAAGGCTTTGTTTTATTTTTAAATTATATTTTATTGGTCCTGGCTGGTGTGGCTTGGTGGATCGAGTGCCAGCCTGTGAACTGGTTTGATACCCGTCAGGGCACATGCCTGGGTTGTGGGCCAGGTCCCCAATTGGGGGTATGTGTGAGAAGCAATTGATCGATGTATCTCTCACAGATCGATGTTTCTCTCCCTCTCTTCCTCCCTCCCTTCCCCTCTCTCTAAAAATAAATAAAAAAAATATTTTTAAAAATTATATTTTATTGATTATGCTATTACAGTTGTCCCAATATTCCCCCCTTTGTCCTCCTCCACCTAGCATCCCCCACTCGGGCAATCCCCACACCTTTTTTCATGTCCCTGGGTCATGCGAATAAGTTCTTTGGCTTCTCCATTTCCTATAAGGTACTTTTACATCCTCATGACTATTCTGTAACTACCAGTTTGTTCTTAATCACCTCACCTCTTCACCCATTCCCCCACACCCTCCTCCCATCTGGCAACCATCAAGATGCTCTCCATATCCACAATTCTGTCTCTGTTCTTCTTGTTTGCTTAGTTTGTTTTATAGGTTCAATTGTTGATAGATATGTATTTATTGCCATTTTATTTTTCATAGGTTTGATCTTCTTTTTTAAATAAGTCCCTTTAAGATTTCATATAATAAGGGGAGAGAAATTAGGGGAAAAGGGGACAGCTGTAATTGAAAAACCAAAATAAAAAAAAAAATTAAAAAAAATAAAGATTTCATATAATAATGGTTTGGTGATGATGACTCCTTTAGATTTTTTTGCCTGGGAAGCTCTTTATCTGCCCTTTGATTCTAAATGATAGCTTTGCTGGGTGGAACATTTTTGGCTATAGGTCCCTGCTTTTCATGACTTTGAATATTTCTTGCCAATCTCTTCTATCCTGCAAAGTTTCTTTTGAGAAATCAGCTGACAGGGAAGGCTTTGTTTTTTAACTGATCTCAAAAATGGTTGAGGTTAAAGACTTGAAAGTCATTCATAAGTTAATACATTGAAAATATCTTTCTCAAGAAGTTTATGTTAGTGAAAGATGAATAAATGGAATTTTATAATAGGATAATGCTTTGATTTGAATTATACCACTAAATGTTTTGGGTAAAAAAGGCCAAGAGATTTACAAATGTTTATTTTATCACATGGTCCTAGGCTACAAATGTATACTTAGTTTCATATTTTAAAAATTATGGATTTGAAGAAAACTTAAATTTCCTGCTAACTTTTCATTTTTTGTAATAACCAGTTTTTGGTATATTATTGTTACTGAGATAGATTTTTAAAATACTTTTTAATTTCCATCTAAGTGTTTACAATAAATTATATCTTCGAAGTAGGCCAGAATAGATTAAAATAGAATAAACATTGCACTTTTAGTTATAGTCTTAAATGTGGCTTGGTTATAATTTGTCATTCTTAAAAACTTCAGTTAAATTGAAATTTTATATAAAAAAGTTATTTAATTGACAAGGTTAAATTCTCTTTAAAAGGAGGACATTTATCATTCACTTAGCAGTCTGCTAGGTGCTCAGTATTTTTAAGAAGAGTAATAAATGGAATGTAGGTTTCTTCCCCCTCTTCCTCTGACCTTAAACATCTTTTTATTATTTTTTATTTCTGGTAAAATGACATATTTGGGTGTTATTTTGTAGTACACAGGATCATTTACTCAAAATCATTAAGGTGCAATTTCAGAATCATTTGCATAAACAATGATTTTCATCTCAGAACTCTTCTTTTTCCTACTTCTTATACCTGATTATTTATACCTGTTTAGTTTCCTCACATAAAAAGAACAATGAACTATATTTTTTTAGCTTCTCTTTAATTCAATAAATTTTTTGTTTCAAAAGAAAGGCAAATGGAATCTGCCTTGTAATTAGTTTCTAAACCTAGAGGAAAATTAAGCATTTAGTGTGAGTAATATATATATATATTTGTATGTGGTTAGAACATTACTTTTTGTAAAGTTGTACTTTTTTCATATGGGTAAGACAAGCTTTAAAGCAAACTTGATGTCCTTAAATTTAGGGAGTAGCTATATGACTTACAATATTTTAGTTGAAATGATTTGCTTTAGGAGTCTTAAAATTCAAGTCATATACACCAATTCTCGGAAGCCTGCCTCTTGCAGGAAGGAGGGTCAGCGAGTGCACTCTTCTGCTGGGGCAGGGTCGGGCGAGGGTAGGGTGGGGTGGAGGCGTGGGGTATAAAATCTTATCCATGCAAACTGCCCTACTGTTGAGTGCTCTTCTACACTTAAAGCTGCTAATATTTGACTCAGTTTGGATTCCATTCTCTTACAAAAGGATCAAGAGCATACTTTCTTAAAAAGTACTGTAAGGCACACCTTTTTTTTTTTTTTTTTTGGTAATATAGTCAATGCTCATTATTTGCAGATTCTGCGTTTGAATTCGCCTACTCACTGAAATTTATTTGTAATCCCAAAAGCCATACTTAGACCACTTTCTCAGTCATTCCCAGACATGTGCACAGGGGTGAAAAATATGAATCAATCAAGTTCATATTTCCAGCTGAGGTCAAATGAGGCGACTTACTGCCTTCTTCCAGCTCTCACACTGTAAACAAGTGTCTGGATTGTGCTGTTTAGAGCCATGCTTTTCAGATTTTTGTGCTTTTTGTTGGTGATTTGGCTATTTTAAAATGGCCCCCAACCATTGTGCTGAAGTGCTGATGTGCTGTCTAGTGTTTCCAAGTGTAAGAAGGTTGTGTGTGCCTTCCGAAGAAAATGTATATTAGATAAAGCTTTGTTAATGCTTGACTTATAATACTGTTGGCTGTGAGTTCAATGTTAATGAACCAACAATACATGTTAAATAGGGTGCCTTTAATCAGAAACACACATAAAGCAAGATCATATTGAGAGAACCTAGATCTATATTTACCCAGGAGCAGTAGTCAGTATTCATTAATTCAGTGTTGGGGACCATTTTATATAAACTATATCCACTATGAATAACCAGAATTGGTGGCACTTTATTTTTTATTTTTTTTAGCAGCTGATAGAGATCGTTCTAAAATCAGCATTCAAGTATTTTGTGAGTATGCATGTTTTGTGCTGCACTCTACCTGATTTTCACCTCTGGAGCCCGCCCCAGCTGGTTCACAACCAGCTCCTCAGATCAAACATTGCCATGGGGAGAAGAGCCAGTGTGGGAACGGAAGCACTGGGCTGCTGGGGAATCTGGCATGCCACTTGTCTTGGCTTTCCCTGACCAATCCCATGCTGAATATCCACCTTACCTCTTCATGCTATTGGAGCCTAGGCAGTAAACGCCAGTTCCTGCTGGCCTGTAATGAGCAGGGGATTCTGGTCCAGGAGGGGAGGGTGCTGGGCCATGGCCATTCTTGCCTCTGATGATGCTGTAGTTACCTGTTAGGGACTTAGGAACTCCATGTAAGGGGGTTCCTTCAGGGTTTTGTTTGTTTCTTTGTTTTTAAGTTTTGCTTTTCTTTGGTTGTGTCTTTTCCTTCATCACCCCAAACCAGCTGGGTAAGGTACCAGCCAGAACACGTTTTTAGGCAGGTAGGTTTAAAGACCTTTCTAAGCCCTAGGCGCTGTTACTTTTCAAATCCCCACCCTAAATCATATAAAATGTACCTATCCTATATTGAATCTAATATATATATATATGATTATGACTAGAGTTGAGTTGCTGTTGAAATGTTACGCATGTAGGTATTTAATTAAATATTAATTTTAAAAATGTTATATTATGGATCAATAAGGTCCTCCGCCCCCGCCCCCCACCCCACAAACATTTCATGGACCCTGGAAAAGCTTGTAGACCCTGTAGTGTGGGACAGATCTGTCAGTGTGTCCTTCAGAAAGGAGAGAATTTGGGTTTTCCTCTGCTCTTCAGCTGCTCTTCAATTCTCCAGGCCTTGACGGGGGCTCTGCTGGGCCTCATGCCACATGTGTTGCTGCGTGTACAAAAACAAACCACACAGCACTCTTTCCCTCAAGCAACTTCCAAGTTATCGTCCTTAAACAGATAGCTTTACAGTATTCCCTGACTTATTGCAGATACTGTGTTCTAGACTCCCCCACAATAGGTGAAAATCCGCGAGGTAGGAACCTTACATTTATTTTAGTATTTATATATATTTTAAGGCCTTATAAACCCTTCCCACACACTTATAAACCATTCCCAGTCCTTTATTAACCTTTCACACTCCCTTATTAACCTTTTCCACACTTTTATAAACACTACTTATGTTCTTAAACATATTCTACACTCTTAAACCTACATAACTTTAACAAAATGAGTATACAGTACCGCAAAATCCTGCAATATAGCAAAAAATCCGCGATAAATAATTAAATATATTTTAAAAAATCCCACGATACTGTGAGGCTGTGATAAGTGAACCGTGATATAGAGAGGGACTACTATGGCATGATCAGGTCCTATGGGCAGATGGGAGCTTTCAGCTCTTTGGGGCGGGGTGGGAGTGGAGGGAGGGCCAGGAGGAGCTACTAGAAAGGTGTCCTGTAGCAGATGGTCCCAGGCTGAGTTTTGAAGGATGCCTGTATGGTCAAGTGAAGAGGCTAGGGGTAGAAAACCTGAGGGTACAAAGATGTGGCAGAGGCCTGAAAACAGCATAGTGTGTGTGGGAAACTGCAGGCTGTCATTGCTACTGGAGTGATAGGAGAAAGGATTGTAGTGGTGACAAAACCATCAGAGAGGCGGGGAAGGGCTGTGTATGCAGGGCCTTTGTGCCATCTTAGACAAGCTTAGGCTTGTTCTGGGTAGGTGACCTGCTTCTGGTTTTTCTGACTGCTTAATACTTTTTGGTATCCTTCAATGAATATCAGTTGTATAAACAAGTTTCTAACCCTCCCTGTCCATTACAGTATTTGGTGAGTTCTGTACTGTTTTCTTTTGGTTCAGTTACCTGTTTTTAAAAGAAATAGAAATAGCTTAGTTTTAGACATAACTTTCTGTTGTTGCATGACACATCAGAAAAGTGCAAATGTGAGTATACAGGGAAATAGCTTAATGTTAGCCATTCTGATAGGTATGGAAATCATGATTTTAATTTTTTTATTTTAAAAAATATTTATTTATTTTTAGAGAGGGGAGAGGGAGAAAGAGAGTGAGAGAAACATGAATGTGTGGGAGATATCACACACCCACAACTGTAGAACCAGCCCACAACCCAGGCATGCGCCCTGACTGGGAACCAAACTGGCAACTCAGTCGTCCTCAGGCCAGCATTCAATCCATTGAGCCACACCAGCCAGGGCTGGAAATCATAATTTTTAAATTGTTATTCTTTCAGTGCTTTTTAGCTGCAGTTCTTCTACAAAAAAGAACTTTTCTTCATCAGCTATTTGGTAAACTTGAAGCACAGTCTGTATAAGAAAGGCATAAAATATGTAATTATTTTTCTCATTTCCCATCTTGGAAAGCCATTTCCAGTAAAACGAATAAGTACACTTCCCACAATCCTTAAGGCAAATTAGATAATGCTTTCTTTCCTTCTGGTAATATCTACTATTGTTTAGTTACAAGTTTTTAAAAATTAAAAAAAAAGTTCTATTGTTTATATTACAGTTGTCCCAATTTTCCCCTCTTCTTCTCCCTCCACCAAGCCCTCTCTTCTTTCAATTAGTCCCCACCTCCCTTTTCCTGTCTTACAGCTGTCAGTCTATTCCATGATTCTATGCCTCTGGTTCTATTTTGCTCGTTAGTTTATTCTTTAGATCCCTCTTATAAATGAGATCATATGGTATTTGTCTTTCACCGGCTGTCTTATTTCACTTTGCATAATAGTCTCCAGTTCCATCCATGCTGTCCCAAAAGGTAGAAATTCCTTTTTTTCCCCTGCTGCTTAGTATTCCATTGTGTAAATGTACCACTTACCTACTGATGGGCACTTAAGCTGTTTCCAGATCTTGGCTATTGTAAATAGTGCTGCTATGAACGCAGGGGTGCATAGATTCTTCTGAATTGGTGTTTTGGGATTCTTAGGGTATATTCCCAGCAGTAGAATCACTGGGTCAAAAGGCAGTTCTCTTTTTAATTTTTTGAGAAAATTCCATACTGTTTTCCACAGTGGCTGCACCAGCCTGCATTCCCACCAACAGAACCCTAGGGTTTTCTTTTCTCCATATTCTCACCAACACTTTCTAATTGGTGAGTTATTAATGATGGCCATTTTGGCAGGTGTGAGGTGATATCTCATTGTGGTTTTGATTTGCATCTCTGATGGCTAGTGATATTGAGCGTTTTTTCACATGTCTATTAGCCATCTGTATTTCCTCTTTGGAGAAGTGTCTATTCAATTTACCAATTTTTTAATAGGATTGTTGGTCTTCCTGGTGTTGAGTTGCATGAGTTCTCTATATATGGTGGAGATTAAACCCTTATTTGAGTATCATTGACAAATATGTTCTCCCATATGGTCGGTTTCCTTTTCATTTTGCTGATGGCTTCTTTAACTGTGCAGAAGCTTTTTTATTTGATGTAGTCCCATTTGTTTATTTTCCCTTTCTTTCCCTTGCCCTAGGAAATATATTGGCAAAAATACTGGTACACAAGATGTTTGAAATTTTACTGCCTATGTTTCCACTAGGATTTTTATGGTATCACAACTTATATTTAAGCATTTTATCCATTTTGAGTTTATTCTAGTGTATAGTATAAGTTGGTGGTCTACTTTAATTTTTTTGCAAGTGCCTGTCCAGTTCTCCCAGCACCATTTGTTGAGGAGACTATCTTTACTCCATGTATGCTGGTGCCCCCTTTGTCAAATATTAATCGACCATAAAGACATGGTTTTATGTCTGGGCTCTATTCTCTTCCATTGATCTATATGTCAGTTCTTATGCTAGTACAGACTGTTTTGTTTTGTTTGTTAAGGATTTTATTTATTTATGTTTAGGGAAAGGGGAAGGGAGGGAGAAAGAGAGAGAGAGAGACATCAATGTGTGGTTGCCTCTCACACTCCTCCAACTGGGGACCTGGCCTGTAACCCAGGCATGTGCCCTGACTGGGAATGGAACTGGCGAACCTTTGGTTCACAGGTTGGCACCCAATCCACTGAGCCACACCAGCCAGGGCCAGATTGTTTTGATTATAGTTTGATATCAAGTATTGTGACCCCCCCACCCCCAAGTTTGTTCTTTCTCAAGATTGCTAAGGCTATTTGGAGTCTTTTTGGTTCCCTATACATTTTTGGAGTATTTGTTCTAGATCTGTGAAATATGCCATTGGTATTTTAATAGGAATTGAATCTATAGATTGCTTTGGGTAGTATAGGCATTTTAACAGTGTTAATTCTTCCAATCTATGAATAGGGTATATGCTTCCATTTATTTGTTTCTTCCTCAATTTCTTCACTGTTCTATAGTTTTCTCAGTGCAGGTCTTTTACCTCCTTGGTTAAATTAATTTCTAGGTACTTTATTTTTCTTGATGGTACAGTAAATGGGATTTTTTTCTTAGTTTCTCTTTCTGATAGTTCATTGTTGGTATACAAAAATGCCATCAATTTCTGAATATTGACTTTGTATCCTGCTACTTTGCTGAATTCACTTATTAGATCGAGTAGTTTGAGGCTTTTTTGGTGGAACCTATAGGGTTTTCTACGTACCCTATTGTGCCATCTGTGAATTATAACAGTTTTACTTTCTCTTTCCAAATTGGATGCCTTTTATTTCTTCATCGTGTCTGATTGCTGTGTCTAGGACTTAGAGTACTATATTGAATAAGAGTGGTGGAAATGGACACCCTTGTCTTTTTCCTGCTCTCAAGGGAAAGACTTAGTTTTTTCCCATTGAGTTTGATGTTGGCCATAGGTTTCTCACATATGGCCTTTATTATATCTAGGTATGCTTCCTCTATTTCCACTTTGCTGAGTGTTTTTTGTTTTTTTTTTAAATCATAAATGGGTGCTGGATTTTATCAGATGCTTTTTCTGCATCTTTTGATATGATTATGTCATTTTTGTCTTTCATTTTGTTTATATGATATATGACATTTATTGATTTGCCAATATTGTACCATCCTTGCATCCCTAGAATAAATTCCACTTGATCATGGCGTATGATCTTTTTAATGTATTGCTGGATCCAGTTTGCTAGTATTTGGTTGAGGATTTTACCATCTATGTTCATCAGAGATATTGGCCTATAATTTTCTTTTTTTGTTGTGTTTTTACCTGCTTTTGGGATTAGGATAATACTGGCCTTGTAAAAGGAGTTTGGAAGTTTTACCTTTTCTTGAATTTTTTGGAATAGTTTGAGAAGGATAAGTGTTAGTTATTTTTTGAATATTTGGTAAAATTTGACTGTGAAGCCATCTGGTCCAGGGCTTTTGTGTGCCAGGAGTTTTTTTGATTAACTGCTTCAGTTTCCCTAGTTGTTATCAGTCTATTCAAGTTTCTACTTCCTCCTGATTCTGTTTTGGAAGATTGTATGTTTGTAGAGATTTATCCATTTCACCCAGGCTGTCCCATTTCTTCGCATATAGGTTGTTCATAGTAATTTCTTAGAATCTTTTGTATCTCTGTGGTATCAGTTGTTCCTTGTCTTTCGTTTCTAATTTTATTTGTTTGGGTCCTCTGTCTTTTTTCTTGATGAGTCTGGTTTAAGGCTTGTCAGTTTTGTTTATCTTTTCAAAGAATCAGCTCTTGGACTCATTGACCCTTTGGATTATTATTTTTAGTCACTATGTCATTTAATTCTGCTCTGATCTTGATTATTTCCTTCCTTATCCTTGCTCTGGGCTTTGTTGTTCCTCTAGTTCTTGTAGCTGTAGGGTTAGGTTGTTTATTTGGGACTTTCTATCTTTTTAGGTAGGCCTGTATTGCTATGAACTTCCTTCTCAGGACTGCCTCCGCTGGGTCCCATAAGTTTTGGGTTGCTGTGTGTTCATTTGCATTTGTTTCCAAGTACTTTTTGGTTTTTTCTTTGATTATGGTTAACCCATTCATTATAACATGTTATTCAGTTTCCATGTATTGGATTGTTTTTGAGTTTTTTTCTTGAGGTTGGCTTCTAGTTTCAAGCCACTGTAATCTGAAAAGATGCTTGATGTGATTTCAGTTTTATTGAATTTGTTAAAGCTTGTTTTGTGTCTTACCGTGTGGTTTGTCTTTGAAAATGATTCATGAGCATTTGAGGAGAATATATAGTTTGCATTTTTGAGGTGAAATGTTCTGTGAATATCAATTAAGGTCATTTGATCTAGAGTGTCGTTTAATGCCACTATATCATGTTGATTTTTTGTCTGGAATATATATCTACCCATTGCTGACAATGGGGTGTTCAAATCTTCTACAATGACTGTATTGCTGTTGATCTCTTTCTTAAAGTCCTCCCAAAATTTTTTATATATTTAGATGATCTTATATTGGGTACATATATGTTTACAAGAGTTACATCCTCTTGTTGGCCTACTCCCTTAAGTATTATGTAGTGACCTTCTTTGTCTCTTGTTATGGCCTTTGTTTTGAAGTCTATTTTATCTGATTTAAGTACAGCTACCCCAGCTGTTTTTTCATATCCACTTACATGGTATATATTTTTCCATCTCTTCACTTTAAGCCTGTGTAAATCTTTTGTGCTGAGGTTGTTCTCTTGTAGACAACATATATGCAGGTTGTGTTTTCTTATCCATTCAGCTATCCTATATCTTTTGATTAGGGCATTTAATCCATTAACATTTAAGTATATTATTAATAGGTGCATATTTATTGCCATTTTTACCCTTTGTACCTGTGTTCCTCTCTCTATATTTCTTCTTCTTCTTAAAGTAGTCCCTTTAGCATCTCTTGCAATACTGGTTTGGTGGAGATGTACTCCTTTAGCTTTTTTTTTTTAATCTGGGAAGCTCTTTATTTCACTTTCCATTTTAAATGAGAGCCTTGCTGGATAGAGTAGTCTTGGTTGCAGATCCTTGCTTTGCATTACTTGGAATATTTTGTACTAGTCCATTCTGGCTTGTAGTGTTTCTGTTGAGAAATCAGCTGATAGCCTTATCAAAGCTCCCTTGTATGTTACTGGCTGTTTCTTTCTTGCCTTTAAGATTCTCTCTTTGTCTTTTAATGTTGCCATTTTAATTGTGATGTGTCTTGGAAGGGGCTTCTTTGGGTTCATCTTGATTGGAATTGCCTGTGCTTCCTGACTTTGCATTACTTTTTCCTTCACTAGGTTAGAGAAGTTTTCTGTCATTATTTCTTTAAACATGTTTTCTATCCCTTGCTCTCTATCTTCTCCTTCTGATATCCCTATGTTACTAATATTGTTGCATTTCATGTTGTCCCAGAGCTTTCTTAAACTATCCTCATTCTTTTTAAGTATTTTTTGTTTTTTGGCTCTGACTGGGTGTTTTTTTCTACCTTGTCCTCCTCACTGCTTTGATCCTTTGCTTCATCTAGCCTGCTTTTAATTTCCTTCTATGGTGTTCTTCATTTCAGATATTGTATTCTTCATTTCTACCTGGTTTTTATTAATAGTTTCTATATCTTTTTTCATGCTGATGCAATTTCCACTAAATTCCTTGAGCATCCTTATCACTATTACTTTGGACTCTATGTCTGATAAATTGCTTGCCTCAATTTGTAGCTCTTTTTCTGGGGATTTCTCTTTTCCTTTCAATTGGGGATTGTTTCTTTGTCTCCCCATTTTAGCTGACTCTTTTTGTTTGTTTCTATGTATTAGATTTGTCCGCTTTGACTCCCTGTCTTCATTGGGTGGCCTTAATGTGGCAGGGGTCCTGTGGGGCTCAGTGGTGTAGTCTCCTTGATCTCCTGAGCTGGATGAACTAGGGATGTCCTTTTATGCTGTTTATGTGGGCTCTTTTATTGTATTAGGGTCTTGATTTTTGTTGGCTTATTCTTTGGTAGGTTCTCTCTTCTGGCTAGCTGACTGAAAGTCTCAACCCCCACCACATCTTGTATGCTATGGTACATGTGCTGATAGAACAAAACAAAACAACACATAAACAAAACCCACACAAGTGAAAAATACCCTCCCAGAATAACAATATCAATGACAAATGAGCAAAGATTAATAAAGATGAAGAGGGAATAAGAATACTATAAGAAAGAAAAAGAATATGGGATGACTAAAGGAAAGAAAATTGATTGTGAGAGGATAGAGGGAAGGGAAATAGTAATAGTAAAGAATAGAAACAAGGAATCGCCACAAAATTCAAAGAAAGGGAAAAAATAAAATTTAAAATGAAAAGTAAGAAAGGGAAGGTAGAAGAAAAAATGGAGTAAGAAAAGGGGAGAGTAAAATATGAAATTTGAAATAAAAAATAGTGAAAAATGGGACAAAATTGAAGAGAAAGAAAAAATGTTAAAAAGGTGTGCAAAATAAAAAATAATGCAAATAATGGAAAAGAACAAAGTGAAATTCGTCTCAGCAGAGTTTAGTGCTGCTTGCCTGCTCAGTTCTCCTTCTGGATATGACTGCTGTTGTCTGTAGCTGGTGTAAGCCAACGTCAGATGCTGTCCCTGTCTAGCTCTAGGAAGTCTGTTCGAAGCTACAAGCAACCCACAGTCTGTGGCTGTCTCCTTCAGGCTTGGCTGTGATGGGGATGGTCTACACTGCTTTCTTTGCACTGTTGGTTTTTTTCAACACAAGGCTCACAGGTACCACTTCCACTTGCCTCTATATGCAGTCTGCCATTAGTCTTAGTCTAGCTGCAGACCTGTCTGTTTCTGAGAGGGTTCTTGGTGCAATCAGGAAGATGGGACTCCTGTATCACCCTTGGGAGGAGCTGTTTAGATTTCAGAGGATGGTGGGTGTGCCCTGACTGTGCACCACACATCTTGCTCTGTCCCAGATTATTTCTAGTAGTGAATAGTTTCTAAAGTGTTAGCTGTCCAGTCTAAAAGGGTCAGCTCTTTTATGGTTGGAGCTGATGGAGCTCTCTATAAGAGTTGAGGCTCCCTGCTGTTGGCTTCCTTCTTTCAGTCTCTGCCCTTCCCTATGGTTGTCTGGTTTCTCCAGAGCCTTTTTGATGAGGGTCTGTAAACTGAGACCAGGTCTGTTGAAACAGGGCTAGCATGTTTCCCCTTTGTTGGAATTGCACTCTGTAGGGCACTCAGTGAAGGGAGAGTAGCCCCTACTCAGAGCCAACCCCTTTTGTCTTTGCCAGAGATTTAGGCTCTTGCTTCCTCAGAGGGGCTCACTGTTGGTTCAGGATGGGTGCATTCAACTTTCCCTTTTGTAGGAGTGGGCACAGTAGCTCTGGGCTTCAGGGGATGGGTCAGAAGAGCCTTCCATTGGGGTTGGGGCAAGACTAGACCACGTTGAGAACTAAACTTTCTTTCTCAGTCTAATACCTCAGTAAGAGGCTAAGCTCTCTGTCCTTCTCCCAGGTGATATCCTCCAAAATTCTCACACTTTGAGAGTCCCCGTTAGGAGTTTCTCCTTGTTCCCCCTGTAGAAATGCATTCAGTGTGGGAATCATGGACCTGGCAGGATTGTTCTACACAGTCCAGAACTCTGTTCAATGCAGCCCCTGGTTCGCTTGCCAGCAGAGCTGGGCGGGATCAGCAAATCATTTGTGCAAATTTCTTCTCTCTCTGCCCAGCTGGTTTCAGTGGCATGGCGTGGGCTGAGAAAAGTTCAGAACAGCCGTGTTATGAGTTTCTCTTTCTTCTCCCTGTGGAACTGCATCCAGTGGAGGCATCTTGGACCTGACAGAACTGTTACGCACTTTCCCTGTTGGAGGTGTTTCCTGCAACCTTGCAGGAGGGGGATGGGCACACCTTTCCCTTCCCAGAAGATTGTATTCTGCTGGTAGGTTTGCCTCACTGCCAAGTATCCCAGGTGCTCAGTTCTTGCCCATCTAACTCCTAGTCCACAGCCTTTTCAGGAGACACAGTCCAGAATTCTGTTCAACACAGCCCCGGCTTGCTTGCAAGATGACCTGGGTAGGGTCAGCAAACCCCTCATTTCACAGATTTCTGATCTCCCTACCCAGCTGGATTTAGTGGGAAGAGATCCGGAGATCCAGTGTGGCTTAGCGCAGCTGAAAAAAAGTTCAGAGTGGATCATAAAAACAATTTTCCCGTTCTGCTATGTTCCTCTCAGCCTGAACTTGTATAGTGAACTCTTCAGCCTGATGCCCAAAACATAAGAGCACTTCACAATGAATTGCGATCTCTGATTTTCACAGGTGTGGGGGAACATCACTGCATCCCACCGCCAGAGCTCACAGCTTCTCCTTCCCTCTCTATTGCTGCAAGTATCCTTAAGGCCCACCGGCAGTTCAAAGGGGAGGGAGCTCCACTGCTGCAATTTTAATCTGGTCTCTGCTGGCAGGGCAGCTTCGCTGGGGTCCTTGCCTGGCCGCATTTAAGTTCCTTAAAAAAAGTGTCTATGCTGTACCCACACTGCAATACTGAGTCAGTGTCTGAATCTCTGCACATACAACCTCCCCAAGGAGTGAAATGTCTCTCAAAGTCGTGGCTGGCTGCAGCCTGCAGGTGCCTCTCACATACCCAGGTGCGCAGGCTGGTTGCTTTAGTAGTCTGTGCCCTATCTGAAGCCCTCCACGTTGGCACCTCAGCTGTGGGAGTGCTGCTGCCTGTGTGTGTGTAACCTGCATCTCACAGACTCAGTGGACCCCCTCAGGTTACCTCAGATTAGGGTTGGTGATCCCTGTGTGGCGCTAAGACCACTTGTGCCAAGAGGGGAGGGAGCTCCAGACTTGCTCTTTCTGTCTGCTCTCTTCAGCTGCAACAGGAGCCACGCACCGGGTATTTCCCCTTCCACTTATAAAATCCCATTGCCAGATGGTGTGAAGCATCTTCTGTACTCCTTGGCTTCAGAACTTTCTATCTGTCAAGATTCCGTTGGTTGATTAAGTTGGTTGTTGGAAGATCAGCTGAAAATCTGGGTTGGGAGTAGGAGCAATTGGACTCAGCTTCCACCTACTTGGTCGCCATCTTTGGATCCCGTATTACAACAAATTTCTGATGAAGATGACAGGACAATGTTCACCAAAATTAGATGTATTAGTGCAAATTTGAAGTTATAAATTTAACTTGTTAACACTGCTCCTGAAAAATACAAGTCCTTTGTAATATCCCTTTCTCAAGAGGTATTCTTTATTAAGTATCTTAGACTATTTAAAATTGTAATTTTGTAGATGTTTGCCAAACTGCTATTATGTGATAAATTCTAGGATCAGAATTTTGGGGAGCATTTATCAGATTTAATAACAAGTAGCATAGTAGCTAATATTGAGATTATCAAAAGATTTGTTAATTTAAACTGTACCACTAAACAAGATTATAAAGTGAATCCTTTACTTATTTTAGAGGCAATATTATTTCCAGTTTCTTAGGAACCATTCATTTAATTAAAAACAGTATGCTAATTATAATTACAAATTATTTTATGTATTAAAACAACTTGAACTTTGATTTCCATATATAATATGCTATATATTCTCTCAAATCTAGTAAAATATTTGTATAAGAATTCTATGATTCAGAGAGACTTTCTATGCCAAATTATAATAGTATGGTTTATTGCTATTTATTATAAAATATTCCAGGTATACTAAAAGGCATAAAATATGATATATTATCCATACACTAACATCCTACTCAAGACATAAAATAGTACCAACATAATGAAAGTGCATGTGATCTCTCTAATTGTGTAATCCTTCCTTTGCCTCAGGGATAACAGCCAATTTTTAAACATAATAAAGCTATGTTTTTGAACCTTGTGTAATTGGAAGTATACTCTGATTCTTCCACTAGCATTTTTCTCTTCACCATAATATTTTTTAGATTCACCTATGTTGATGGATATAGTTCTAGTCCATTTGTTTTTTTTGCTTTTACTATCCATAATTTTCTTACCTGTTCTCCTCTTGCTGGACATTTGTTTCCAGTTTTTGCAATTAACAAATAATGTTACTATGAATGTTCTTTTACAGTTCTCCCTGTGCACATAGGTGAGAGATTCTGTGGGGTACCTATCTATGAATGAAATTGCTAGATCGAAAGATATGTGTATCTTCAGCTTTCCTAAGTATTGTTTCCTAAAGTAGTACCCATTTGGATGCTCACCTTCATTGATTAAATTCTCATTGTTCTACACTCTTTTTTAAAAAATTTATTTTTATTGTTGTTCAATTACAGTTGTCCCAATTTTTCTCCCCTTGCTGTCCCCTGTCCCCTCACCCCTCGCTCCCACAGTCAGTTCCCACCCTGTTGTTCATGTCCATGTGTCCTTTATACTTGTTCCTTGATTAGACTCTTCCCTTTCTGTCCCCTGTTATCCCCTTCCCCTCTCCCCTCTGGTCATTGTCAATCAGAGAAGTAAGAGCAAAGTAGGAGGGATCACAATACCTGATATCAAACTATATTACAGGGCCACTGTAATCAAAACAGTCTGGTACTGGCATAAAAACAGTCACATAGATAAACGGAACGGAATAGAAAGCCCAGAAACAAACCCAAGTCTCTATGTTCTATGTCCTTGCGAATGTTAGGTATTGTTCAGACTTTTTGTCAGTTTGATGAGTAAAATATCTCTTTGTTATTTTGAATTCCTCTGGTTACTAGTAAGATTGGACATTTTATGCTTATTAGTATTATAGGTATTTTTTTCTTATCACTTCTATATTGTGGCTGAAAATTGTATGTAAAGTTGAAAGTAGCATGAAGTTGTTAGTACTAGATAGAAATATACTATAATTTTACTTTTAAGGCATTGAAAACTTTGCAAATTTTTTTTTTGAGTAAGTAATTCAGGGTGATTTTCTGGCAGTATATTAGAACATAGACTTTGGAATTGAACTGATACTTGAGTCCTGGTTTTTTATGTTTATCAGCTTTATGACTGGGCAGTTTGTAAATCTGAGTCTTCTTCCCTCATCCTAAAAATGAGTGCATTAATTTATAGTTTGGTAATAGAATCAAATGAGATAACATTAATACCTGGCACATGGCCCTAGTACATAGTTTTAGGATGAAATAAACATACATTAAAAATAGTAGGAAAGATTGTTAATACTATGTCATATAATTAACACTGAAATCTGGCACATCTGTGAGATTAAATGTGACCCATTGATAGTTGACTCTGATATAAACATACTTCATCTCAGGGCCAAGTGAGGAGACCACTAACATAGCAAATCCAAAGCAGCTGTGTATATACCATGTCTCTTTCTTTGGCAACCTCCACTGGTCCCCATATATGAACTGGCCCCCGGAACATGTCACTTGTGTTCATCTTCTGTTCCCTGTCAGCTTTCTGCCAATCGGAACATCAGTGACTGTGACAAAGCTGTCCAGGTCACAGTGGATAGGTGGGAGAAACCTGGGGACTCTTGTGGGTGTCTCAGAATCTGGTTTGGGTTTGGGGACTCTGCCAGACATTATGGGAGAGAGGGGCTGTGTGTCAAAGGGCTGAAATACTGCCCGTCAATGTAAGTTGGTGTTATTTAGACTTCTCATGTCCCTTGCCACAGGAGTTTCTTCACATGGCTTCCAAAGAAGTGACCATCACAGTTCGCCTCATTCGTTCATTTGAGCATCGAAATTTCAAACCTGTGGTATATCGTGGAGTTAATTTGGACCAAACTGTAAAGGAATTCATAGTATTTCTAAAACAAGGTATGAGACATCTTAGTCATTTTGCTTTATTAGTATTTTGTTAGTAATAATTTTAAAAGTATGAATCCGGTTTGTAAGCCAGGTGTTGGCTAGGCTGCTCCTGTCTGGCCTTTGCGCAGGAGCAGAGGTGTCGCCCCAGGGCTCATTTAGCAATGCGTGCTCTCGTCAGGGATTACTGCCACCATATGTGGCTTATCTCTTTCTCTTTTTTAAAATTAAAACAATTTAAGGTCTAGGTGTGCTCATAACAGGCTTATGCATTTGGAGGTTGATTAACAAGGGAGGGTAGTGTAGCTGGTTGTGTACTGGGGCAGAGCACACAGAAGGCCTGCTGGGGAGCGTGGTGGGAAGTGGCTGGCCTGTTTCCACAGCCAGGAAGTTGTGAGAGCTGTTGGTCACTGTGATCACAGAAATGGTGACCAGACTAACTGGTGCTAGTTTATCATTGCAAACTCCAAAACAGTAAGCATGAAGTTAGTCTTCATTTTGATTGGTTCTTGATGGGTTTCTAACTAATGTGTTTAATTGTTGAAGTGTTCCATTCATCAACATTTGACAAAACATCTAGAATGTGCTTTTATTATTTTAATTCAAGTGTCATTTATACATGTATAGATCTTAGTGTACTGTTTCATGAGTTTTGACAAATGTATCACTTTATATCCAACTTAATTTTTTTTTTTTTAGCTAGGCATAATTTCAGACACAGAAGTATTATAAAAAGAGGACAAAGAATGCTGTATGCCCTTCACACAGATTTCCAAATGTTAACATTTTGTTACGTTTATTTTCTTTCCCCCTTTTTCATCTTTTACTCTCCTTACTGCTCCACCCCCATTTGTTCATTCTGAACCACTTAGGAGTATGTTGCTAACACATTGCCCTTTACGTCTCAATATATGTGTGTATTTCCTGAAAACAAGGAATTCTCTTGCATAACAACAGTACAGTGATGAAAACCAGGAACTTAACATTGACAAAATGCTAGTGTATAATTTACAGATCATATTGAGATATTAATCGTCCCAGTAAGGTCTTTCTAAGGGCATGTTACATTCATTCCCTTTAACCTGAAATTAATTTCTTTGAAGTGGAATCTTATATTGTATTTCATCACATTGGCAATTCTGAATAGTACAAGCCAATTACTCTATAGATTTAGGGTATGCCTTCGGGCAAAGAAGTCATGGAAGCGATGCTGACTTCAGCAGGAGGCCCTGCTGTCCACTGGCCTCGTTACTGGCCGTGGTACTTTGATTGGTTAAGGCAGTGTCTGCCAGGTTTCTCCTCTGTACATTTTAATTGTAATTGAAAAGTAAGTTGTAGGGGTGTCTTCTGAGACAATGTATGTGCATATCCTGATACTTTTCAAAATTTCATACACTAGTTTAGCATTCTTTGATGATTCTTGCCTGAATCTATTATTATTATGAGGATTGGTAAATGGTGATTTTTCTTACTCTGTCATTCCTCTTGTTTTTGTGCAGTAAGGAGCTTTTGACCCCACCCCACTTCATTTACTTAATCAATTGTTTATATCACAGTGGACTCATGGATTCTTACTTTATTGAAAGGATTATAATTCTTCATTATCATTATTTATTTTGATGCCATAATTATTCCCATCTTGGTGTGTGGTAGCTCCTCATCTAGCTTCATGTCCTTTTAACATGACCCTATCATTCTTTGAGCACTTCCTTACTTTTTGGTAGAATAAGACATTCCAGACTTGTCCTGTTCTTTCTGTGCCCCAGACCTGGGATTGGCCATTTCTCTGAGGAGCTCTGATCCCATTAGTAGAGAAAAATATTGGGAAACCAAGATCTTGACTGATATATCTGCAATGTAAATATGTAACATAGCTAACGTTTTAGAATGTTGTGCATTCTTGACATTTTACTTCTTGACTGACTTTGTAAATTTTATAGTCTTCTCCCTCACTTTTTTTTTCCTGTCTAATTTTGGGTAGTTTTCCTGATCAGTATTACCTAATAAGGAGTAGGTGAGTTATATAGACCCATAGAGAAGACAGACTGGTCAGTCTCTTTGTGGTGAATATAAAAGATTTCATAAGAACATAATTATTCCTTAAAGTAACTCTAGGCTTATTAGAGTATATATTTTTATTGCTGTGTTCTTAATTGTTAGGAAGAAATTGAGACTCGGTACTAAGATATTGCCAACTACAGAGTGTTCCACTTTTGAAGGGGTATTACCAAAAGCATGTTCAGGTTTTGAAATAACAAATTTCTATTTTTTTTTTAAATTTTAAAATCTTTGATGCCCTCGGTACAGGGAAGAATAGGTTCTTCTTGAACCCTCAAGTATAAAATGTAATCTTCAATCCATTACAGTGGCAAGGGAAGATGTAGTCTTCCCAGGGTTACTGTGTTCTTTTCTTCCCAGGTACTGTAGAAGGCCCACCTATTAGAGCAGTGGTATGGATCATACACAGCTAGAGGCTCAGCTCTGCTTCCTCACATCTTTCACCTGTGTAATAATTTAACTGCTACTTGTTTTCATTGTGCATGTGGGAAATGTGTCCCACTGACAGAAAGGTAAACTTTTGGGGTTCAGATGTTTTTGAGTTGTGGAATCTGTGCCCAAGCCTATCTTGTCATCAAGTTGGGGTACTGTGGAGCTCTGAAAGGGTAGTGGACCACATATTTATATATATATTTTTAATCCTCGCCCAAGGATATATTTATTGATTTTAGAGAGAGAGGAAAAGATAGAGAGAGAGAGAGAGAGAGAGCGAAAGAAACATCAATGTGAGAGAAACATTGATCTGTTGCCTTCCACATGCACCCAGACTGGGGATCAAACCCACAACTGTTTTTGGTATATGGGACGATGTTCCAACCAACTGAACCACCTGGCCAGGGCCACCTATACACCTTTTATGAATTGTATACATACAAAGACAAAGTAGTTTTAGTTTTGTACTGAGGAGATTTCAAAGTAATAACAATTGTGAAATTATGTATCAGGCACTGTGCTAGGAACTTTTAACTAGATTATCTCATTTTTACCTCACAGCATCCCTCTAAATTAGGAATGGTTATTGCCCATTTTACAGGTGAAGAAACTTAGGAATGGAGAGGGTAAGAAACTTGCCTAAGATATATGGCTAATCAAAGGCAAAGCTACATGCAGTTCAACCCAGGCAGTGTAGCCACACAACATGTGCTCTTAAACACTACACTCTTTATTCTCTACTGCCTCACTTACTTAAGTAGGAAACTTGAAATAAATGGATTCATTCAGTGTCAAAGGGGTCTTTGATTTCGTTCATCTTGCCCTAGTATTTTGAACACTGAAAGCTAGAAGGATGGTTTAATATTCTGGCATAGTGAATTTATTCCACAGACACAAATTTTTCTTGCCTTTCTCTTTTCTTACAGTCACTTTTTGTTGTCCATAGCTTAACCTTGTTACTTAACATAATTGTATTTCTCCCTCAGCCAAGAAACTTTGGTTAAAGTTGATTCATTCTCCATTGGGAATTACTATGCAATAACATCATGCCATTAAAATACAGGGAATAGATATTAATTAGATATTCTGATGAGAGAGGTAACTTAGATATTACCTTATACAGTTCACTAATTTTCTAGATTCAGAGCAGTATACAAACTAATTATGTAGATAATATAAAACATTTCAATTCTCTGATTTGGAAGCATTTCAATACTTTTGTCATACTTCATATCTTGCTTTTGAATGTTAAGTTCTTCCACCTATAAAAAAGGAGCAAACTGTGGCGATTTTGTCCAACCGTTTAATTCATAACTCCTTTATATCCTGTTACTCCTGGTGATAAGTTACTTTGTAAAATAGTCTGTTCTATTGGGTGAATATTAGAATAGTTAGAAATTTTTCTTTATATCTTTTTATTATTTTATAGATTTCTTCATATCTAATACTTCTCTCTAGTTTTTTCTATTATTAACATATTATGCTGCATTTGTTGCAAATAATGAACCAGTATTGATGCATTAATAAAGTCCATAGTTTATTCAGGTTTCCCTAGTGTTTATCTAATGTCTTTTTTTCTGTTCTAGGATCACTTCTAGGGTACCAAATCACATTTCATTGTCATGTCTCCCTGTGCTGCTCTGGGCTATGATAATTTCTTAAGTTTTCTCTGATGACTTTGACAATTTTGAGGAGTACAGGTCTGGTCTATCATAGGATGACCCTCTATTGGAATTTGCCTGATGATTTCACTGGGTTATGGGCTTTAAAGAGTACATACTTTCGGACTTCTGGCCAAGATGGAGGTGTAGATAGACACGCTGAGTCTCCCTCCACAACTAAGAAGGAATACAGCTACTTCAAAACTAGAAACAACCAGAAGTTCCAGAAAATCAAACTGCATGGAAGTCCAGCAAACAAAGATATAAAGAACAAATACTCACGCAGACAGGTAGGAGGGGCGGTGCCAGGGCGAAGAGGACGCAGTGTGGTGGTAGCAGTAGCGGTGGCAGAGGCAGGCCGGCAGAAAGTGCAGTCACACATTTTAAAGTCAGGAGGGACACCTGGGGAGTGTTCCCAGCTCCTCACCAGACCACGAAGCTCACAGTCCCAGCACCAGGGAAAATCAAGCCTCATTGCTTCTGACTGTGCAGACCAGTGGGGGTTGGGGTAGAGGCAGAAACTGCTGGTCTCTCAGCAGAGTCTGCTTGTGTAAAGGGCCCCCATGGTTCTAGAATGTCGGCAGACCCACCCACTCTAGGAATGATAGCCAGGGCAGCAGGTAGAGAGGTGCCAGTCTGTCTGGTGCGGAAGTGGGGGAGGTGCCTGGAAAAGGGACAAGTGCTGGGCAGACAGCATTGTTCCCTCTCAAACTGCTCCCCCACATACAGCGCCACAATGTGGTGAAATAGGTCGCTCTGTACTCACGAATCCCTAAGGCTCTGCCCCTTACAACTAACAGGAGCGACAGCTCTACCTGGGATGTGGAGGCAAACAAACACAGGACCTGTCAGAATGAGGAGACAGAGAAGTATGGCCCAAAAGGGAGAACGGATCGAGGTTCCAGTGGGAGAACTAAGTGGCGAGGAGATAGCCAACCTAACAGAGGAGGAGATAGACAACCTAACAAACACAGAATTCAAAACACTGGTGATAAAGATGCTCACAGGCTTGACAGAAACGCTTGAGTACAGCAAACGCATAAGAGAAAAGTGAAGGCTATGCTAAGTGAAACGAAGGAAAATGCACATGAAACCAATGGTGATCCAGGAAACCAGGGTTCAAATCAATGAGTTGGAACACAAGGAAAAAAAAAACAGTCATCCAGTGCAGGATTAGGAAACAAGAATTGAAAAAAATGAGGAAAATTTCCCAAATTTTGTGAAGAAGATGGACATACAGGTCTGGGAAGCACAGAGGGTCCTGGATGAGCTGGACCCAGAGGGGACCACACCAGGATGAATCATGATTGAGATGCCAAAAGTGAAAGATAAAGATAAAGTCCTGGGAGCAGCAAGAGAGAGGCGGAGAGTTGCCTACAGGGGGGTGCCTATAGGATTATCAGCTGAATTCACAGAGGACACTTTGCAGGCAGGAAGGGACTGGCAAGCAGTATTCAATGTGATGAAAGGCAACCTGCAACCAGGACTACTCTTTCCAGCAAGGCTATCATTTGGAACGGAAGGGCAGATGAAGTACTTCCTAGACAAGGTAAAGCTAAAGGAGTTCGTCATCACCAAGCCATTATTATATGAAATGTCAAAGGGAAAGAAAAAGAAGATCAAAACTATTAACACTAAAATGACAACAAACTCACAACTATCTACAACTGAATCTAAAAAATAAAAACAAAATCCAACTAAGCAAACCAGAATAGAAACAGAATTATAGGTATGGGGATCATTTGGAGGGTTATTAGCTGGGAGGGGGGAGGCGGAGAAATGGGGAAATGGTGCAGGGACTAAGAAGCTTAATCGATTGGTTCAAAATAGACAAGGGGAAGTTAAGAATAATATAGGAAAGGGTGAAGCCAAAGAACTTATATGCACGACCCATGGACATGAACTAATGGGGGTGGGATTGCTGGAGGGAAGCAGGGTACTGGGCAGAGACGAGCAAGGTGAAAAAAATTGGAACTATTGTAACAACATAATCAATAAAATACACTTAAAAAAAAGAAAGAGTACACACTTTCTACATGGTTTATGATTGATGTTGACCTTGATCACATGGCCAAAGTAGTGTTAGGTTTCTATATTGTAAAGCTGAGGCTGGGCTGCCTCTGATGCCCCGGCTTGGTTGGAAACTTCTCTGTCCAGCAGAGTTTTCAGGACCACGGCGGAACAAATTTATTCAGGACACTGTATTTTGTCTGGGGGGGAAGGGAGGTGCAAGAGTTCTGTTCCTCATGCCTTTTATTGTGGAGGAGATTTGGGAGATACAAGGTCAAGACTTACAAATCATCAATAAGCTTTCAGATGCATGGGTTACAGTTGACAGATACTGATTACAGATATCAATATAGAGAACACAGTGACCAGTCTGTGTCAGGGTCTGTTAAACATCCCGACGCCATGTTGACATCAGGTGCAGGGCTTCATACATTTTTAGCTACAGAGTGTTTATAGTTAACTAAGAGATAAGAAAAGCAGAGCAAGCTCTAAAGCATAATATGCATTCTTTAAACCCAATTTCCATGGGAACCCTCTGAGTGGCCTTTGGTCCTGTCTGCTGCACAGCCTTTTGGTTTTCTGCTGAGACATAAAGTCCTCTCGGGGTGGCCTGGCTCACAGCTTGGGCTACAATTCCTGAAACCACAAGGAACAGTCCCCCACATAAAGTTACTCTTTTTTTTTTTTTTTTAATTCTACATATGAGTGAAATCATAGTATTTGTCTTTTCTCTTTTTGACTTATTTCACTTCAAGGTCCATCCACATTGTTGTAAGTGGAAATATTTTATTCTTTTTATGACTCAGTAATATTCTATTGTATATATGTACCACATCTTCTTTATCCTGTCATCCATCCATGGACACTTACGTGTTTTTCCGTATCTTGGCTGTTGTATTGTAAATAATGCTGCAATGAACATAGGGTGTATATATCTTTCTGAATTAGTGTTTTTATATTCTTTGGACAAATACCCACAAGTAGAATAGCTGAATTTTATGGTAATTTTATATTTTTAAGTTTTTGAGGAATCTCCATACTGTTTTCCATAGTGGCTGTATCAATTTAAAATCCCACCAACAGCATACAAGGATTGCCCTGTCTCCATATCCTCTCTAACACTTGTTATTTCTTGTCTTTTTGATAATAGCCATTCTACAATAATGGGTGTGAGGTCATATCTCATTGTGGTTTTTATTTGCATTTCCCTAATAATTAGTGATGTTGAACATTTTTTCATGTGTTCATTGGCCATCTGTATATCTTTTTTGGAAAAATATCTATTTAAATCCTCCACTCATTTTTTAAATTAGGTTGTTTGTTTTCTTTTGTTGTTCAGTTGTATGAGTTCTTTATATACTTTAGATTTTAACCTTTTATTGAATATATGATTTACATATATCTTCTTTTATTCAGTAGGCTGCCTTTTCATTTTGATAATGGGTTCCAGTGCTCTGCAGAATGCTTTTAGTTTTATGTAGTTCCATTTGTTTTATTTTTTTGGTTTTGTTTTCCTTGCTTTTGGAGCCAGATACACAAACACATCACTAAGACTAATTAATGTCAAGGAGCTTTCTACCTATGTTTTCTTCAAGGAATTGTATGCTTTTAGGTCTTACATTCAAGTCTTTAATCCATTTTGAGTTAATTTTTGTTTATGACTTGGGATAGTAGTCTAGTTTTATTTATTTATTTATTTATTTATTTTTTGCAAGTAGCTGCCCTCTTTTCCCAGCACCATTTATTGAAGAAACTGCCCTTTTTCCATTGTATGTTCTTGACTCATTTGTCATTTGTTAATTCTCCATATCTGTATCTGGGTTTATTTCTGTTTCATTGGTCTGTGTGTCTATTTCTGTTTTAATATCATACTGTTTTGATTATTATAGCTACATAGAATAATTTGAAATTAGGAGTGTGATACCTCCACCTTTGTTCTTTCTTAAGATTGCTTTGGCTATTTGGGATCTTTTGTGTATCTATACAAATTCTAGTTTTGTTCTAGTTCTGTGAAGTATGCCATTTGAATATTGATAAGTGTTGCAATGAATCTGTAGATTACCATGGATAGTATGGACATTTTAACAATATCAATTCTGTTAATTCATGAGCATCAACTATCTTTCCATTTATTTGTGTCTTCAATTTCTTTCATCATCATCTTTTAGATTTTGTTAGAAGTGCTCACAGTAAAAACCAGGACACAGGACTTGAGTAGCAAAGCGAGGCATTTATTCACAAGTCTGCAGAGTTGGGCGCACCACCAGCCAGGAGAATGTTTGCGCCAAGTAGACAAAGAAAACTGGTTTTATACTAATGCAATTAGCTCCCCTCCCTAACCCAATTAGCTCCCCATCCCCTCTCCTTCTCCCGTTTCTCCATTACTGGTTAATCTGGGTTCACAGTCTAATGCAATTAACTACTTAACTCAGGGTGTGATTAACTAAGGGTAATCTAGTTATAGGTGTATCTCCAACTTATTTGCAAAGTTATCTAGCTGCATCTTCCCATTTCTCTATCTTTGGTGACAACAATCTTCCTCCTTTTGATCCCAGAGATATGTGTGAGGAGCTGCAGAATGTCATTTCCTCGCCCCTTTTCCATGATTCATCTGTTAATTATCTCCTTCTTGTTTGAGAGTCACTGGCTTGGTTCTTTATCCCTAACAATTTCATTTCACAGATCTTTCACCTCCTTTGTTAAATTTATTCTTAGGTATTTTAATCTTTTTGATGTGATTGGTTTTGTTCTCTTAATTTTTTTTTCTGATAGTTTGCTATTAGTGTATAGAAACACCACAGATTTATGTATTCTGAAACTTTACTGAATTTATTAGTTCTAACAGTTTTTTGGTGGAGTTTTCAGGGTTTTCTAGAGAAAAGTTTACTTATATTTTACTGATTTGGGTGCCTTTCATTTATTTATTTTTGTCTAATTGCTGTGGCTAGGACTTCCAATGCTATGTAGAACAAAAGTGGTAAGAGTGGGCATCCTTGTCTTGTTCCTGATCTTAGAGAAAAACTCAGCTTTTTGCCATTGAGTATGATGTTAACTATGGTTTTTGTCATATGTGGGTGGCCTTTATTATGTTGAGTTATGTTTCCTTTGTTCCTGCTTTTTTGAGACTTTTATCTTAAATGGATGTTGAATTGTATCAAATGCTTTTTCTGCTTCTATTGAGATGATTTTTATCCTTCATTTTGTTAATATGGTGTATCACATTGATTGATTTGCAGATATTAAACCACCCTTACATTCCTGAAGTAAATCCCGCCTGATCATAGTTGTATGATCCTTTTAATATATCGGTGAATTCATTTGCTAATATTTTTCTTGATAATTTTTACCTGTGTTCATCAAGCATATTGGCCTATAATTTTGTGTGTGTGTGTGTGTGCGATGTTGTCATTTGGTTTTGCTATCAGGGTAATGCCAGCTCCTTAAAATTGTTTGGTAGCATTCCTTCTGTGAAGGAAAGACTTTTCCATGACATGACCACTGTCTGTCCCATGAACTCGACCCAGGGCAAAGTGAAGGTTGCTTTCTGCAACCCCTCTCCCTGTCCTCAGAAACTTTCTGATTGTAATTGATGTTCATTCTGACATAAATCAGCATCCCTCTTTTGCCTCCTGCTATGTGCTGGTTCCCGGAACAGGTTGTTGTCCTGATTTGGTTAAGCATGTAATTTTCCATACTTGGTATTATTCATTTACTAGTACTCATGACTATTTTCTCTCTTTACTCTTAATTATTTGGCACCTGCCAAGTGGTGCAGGATTTATTTCATCTTGCAGCTGTCTAAGATATGCTTTATATGTAAATTTCCCTTAATAAATTATATTAATTACCAGACTGGAATGGCCAGCTTATTTTTTTAGTCTTTCCCTGCCCACCATTTACAGAGGTAATTTTATCTCAAGGCCTTTCCCTGAATCTGCATGTACTAACACTTTCCTCTTCAGTTTTTTAGGAAGAGTTGGAGATGAATGGGGATTAATTTCTCTTTGAATCATTGGAAGAATTCACCAGTGAAGTTGTCTGGTCCTGGACTTTTGTTGGGAGGTTTTGATTACTGATTCAATCTTACTAATAATATATTTATTCAGGTTTTCTATTTCTTCATGATTTAACCCTAGAAGAGTCTATGTTTTTAGGAATGTATCCATTTCTTCTAGGTTGTCCAATTTATTGGCATAGTATTATCTTATAATCTCTTGTATTTCTGTGGTATCACTTGTACCTTCTCTTTTGTTTCTGATTTTATTTATTTGAGACCTCACCCTTTTGTTCTTGGTTAATCTAGGTAAAGGTTTGTCAATTTTGTTTGTTTTCATAGAACCAGCTCTTAGTTTTATTGATCTTTTCTGTTGTCTTTTTAGTCTCTATTTTATCTGTTTTCACTCTGATCTTTATTATTTCCATCCTTTGGGCTTTGTTTGTTCTTCAAGATAATTTATTTGAGATTTTTCTTATTTTTTTAAGTAGTTCATATTACTGTGAACTTTTCCTCTTATACTGTATCCTATAGATTTTGGTATGCTATATTTCTATTTTCATTTGTATCTAGTTATTATTTTTATTTCCATCTTGATTTCTTCAATGACCCATTGCTTGTTAAGCAGCATGTTGTTTATTTGTTTTTGTGGTTTTTGAACTTTTGTTCTTGTAACTGATTTCTAGTTTCATATCATTGTGGTTGGAAAAGATACTTTGATTTCAGTGGTCTTGAATTTACTGAGACTTGTTTTGTGGCCTAACTTTTTTCTATCCTGGAGAGTGTTCCATGTGCCTTTGAGAAGAATGTATATTCTACTGCTTTTAGATGGAATGTTGTTTATATATCTGTTAAGTGAATCTGGACTAACATTGTTAAAAGCAGTTGTTTCATTGCAGATTTTCTGTTTGGATGACAGACAGAAAACTCTGAATGGAGTGTTAAAGTCTCCTACTGTTATTGTATTGCTTTCAGTTTCTCCCTTTAGGTTTCTTAGTATTTACTTTATATATTTATGTACTCCCATGTTAGGTCTGTAAATATTGGGTTGGCCAAAAAGTCTATGAGGCTTTTTCCATAAAATAAAAGACAAATTTTTCATTTTCACCAATAACTTTATTGATTTGGATATTTTGAGTATTTTGGCTATCGCCCACATCGTATTAATATCGATTGTTCTCAATTAATGTCTTGATTTGATGCTATCAACTTCAGCTGCTCTACCCAACTGTGGAGTGTTGTCCAGTGAAAAATCTCCAACACAACTTCGCAAACCACTTTTGACACGTTTGATCAGTCACAGCGCCTTCTCCATACCCTGCACAAATCTTTTTTTTTGCAATTCAGTTGCATTTTTTGCCTTTCTTGATATAATAAAGCATAATACACCAAAAATGTTGCTTATTTTCTTCCATTTTCAATATTAAAATGGCTACACAAAAATCCACCAATTTTGACAAGTTTTTTTAAAATGCACACTGACATGACAGCTGTCACGATACAATCTAACAAAATTGTTTCAAATGAAGTTAAAGATAACTAAGCGCTACTAGAGCCATTACACGGAAAAAACCAAATGAACTTTTTGGACAACCCAGTGTTTACAAATGTTTTATCCTTATGTTGGACTGGCTTTTCTATCATTATATAATGCCCTTCATTGTCACTTGATGTTGTCCCAGAGATCCCTTAAGGTATCCTTACTTTTCAAGATTGTTTTTCTTTTTTGCTGTTCTGTCTTAGTGTACCATTCTTTGTCTTCCAACTCCCTGATTCATACCTGTACTTCTTCCAGTCTGCTGTTGAGCTCCTGTAGTGTTTTTTTGTTTTTTTAGTTCATTTATAACTTCTGTTTGGTATTTTTTTAAATATTTTTTATCTCTTTGTTGAAGTTCTCACTGTGTTCATTCATTTTTCTCCTGAGTTCAGTAAGCAACTCATGACTATTACTTAGAACTCTTTGTCAGGTAGGTTGCTTATCTTCATTTCATAAAGGTCTTTTCCTGGGGATTTGGTTTGGAACATACTGTTTTGTCTCCTCATTTTACCTCTTTGTGTTCATCTATATGTATTAGGCTAGTCAGCTGCTTTTCTCAGTCCTAAGGGAACGATCTCATGAAGGAGATGATCTGTGGGGCATAGAAGCACAGTCTCTTCTGGCCACCAGAGCAGGTGCTTAAGGTGTATCCCTGGTGTAGACTGTGTGCATCTTCTGACTGTGTTGGGGCTGTGGCTATGGTGAGGCTGGGCTGAGTGCAGTGTGCTTAAATGGCCAATTGTGGCATCACTGCTGTGCATGGTAGAAGGGGGTAGACGTTCTCACCTGTTTCAGTTGCAGTGTGACTGGTTCGCAAGGACGGTGGGGCACAGGGTACTTTCATGGCTTGGTTATAGGGTGACCACTGTGAGAAGTGGGTGGGGCTTGGTGCTCCCCTGGTCCAGTTTTCGTGTGGCTGTTATGCAGTGTGGTTGGGGTTTGGGATTCTCCCCCAGCCCCATTTGTGATGCAGGGTGAGCAGAGCACAGCCATTGATGCTAGCAAGCTAATGGGAGGGCACCATAATGGTGCCTGCTAGCTCTCTCACCAGCTAGTAGAATGAGATTGCAAGAATCTTGTCCACCAGTGTTTTTGTCCCTCGTCAAAGACCCAGCAGGTTACTGTCTCTCCAGCAGCTGCTCTAAGTTTAGTAAGCGGGTCTTTCTCACTTTTTAAATGGTTGCTTTTGTGCTGGATCACAGGGCAGTGAGTCTGTACCTGAGTCCTTTAGCAGCAATTTCTCCATTCCCTACAGTTTTGTGATTCTCCTGGACTTAATCCCTTTTGATTTCAAAATCAGATTATTTGAGGGGTGCCTGATGTGAGGCACAATCTCTTCACTCCTCAAGGGAAAGTTCCATTTTTTTTTGCATCTCTCCTGACTGTGGGACACTGCTGGTTGGGTGGGGTAGGGTGGGGTCCCTGGCATGATTGGGTCTCTGCCTCTCCTGCCTATCTTGATATGTCTCTTTTATCTGGATGCTTTGTGTTTGTCTGGCTCTCAGGTCCTTTTCAGAGTAAAATTATTACATATGTATGTGTGAATTTGTTGTATCCATGAGAGGAGGTGAATTCAGGCTCTGTGTATGCCACCATCTTGAGCTGTAACCAATGCTTTACTCCTTGGACAGAAGTCACTATGCACAGTCCACAGTAAAGGAGCAGAAAGTTATGAGTGGAATATTTGCATAATTTATTTGGAATTCTTCTGATGGGAGATTTTATTTATTTTGTTGCTCAACTTGTTCTGGCTTCAGTCATTGGAAACTCTCTGCTGGCTTCTGTGCCTTTGTGTGTGTGTGTGTGTGTGTGTGTGTGTGTCTGTGTATGTTATTTGAGTACTTTTTTACTTTCTGGTTCTATAAGATGCTCCAGGTTCATCATGTACATTTCCAGTCCCAATCCTAGAATCAGCCATTCCTCCAAGGAACTGCGGTTTATTTTTGGGGGGATTGGTATTAGAACCCAAGATCTGGGTGCCAGGTATGCTCGTTACTACTGGAGTGTCATTTCTTTTAAGCTCTGTCAGCTAACAGAGAAAAGAAATATATCAACCTGTGTATCTAGACATATCTATAAATATTTTCATTTTACCACCTGTATCTATATGTTAAACATGATTTCTTACTGATGTTTCCAACTCTAATCCATTACCACCTGGGTCTTTCTAGCTTCCTCCTTTTGCCCATCTGTACATTCTCATTCAAACAGTGAGAAACCTGGCTCCCATCATCTTCCCTTCATTTACTTGTTTAATTCCATATATATTGTAGCAGTATCAGAACTGTTAATCTGTAATCGGTGGGAGACAACTTGATATTAAATAGAGTATAGTGCTTTTGAGCAGCTCCTTTTGCTTTAGTCTTACAAAAATCTATTGCCAAAGTTATTTAGGTCAACATCTTTTGTTCCATTTCCTTCAGTAAGATTGTTTCATATATTTGCAATACAGCTAGATTCTTTTGTCGCCATCTGCATTCTTTCCTGGGATCCCCTGAACTACTAAATGTATTTTTGTTTGTTTATTTTGCTTTGCATACATTTAAGTTTACTCGGTGCTGTAAAGTTCTATATGTTTTGACAAATGAATATAGTCATGTAGCCACCATACAGTTATTTTACTGCCCTAAGCAGGGGTACCCCCCCAAAATAAATAAATAAATAATAAATTAAAAAAAATTAAAATATGAAAAGGGGAGGCTTTTTTGATAGAGGTAAAGCAATTTTAGTTGTTTTATAATATCTGAATGAGTTCACCACTCAAATTATATATCTGAGACATAGTTTTTTAAAAATCTTGTTTTCTTCACCTGTTCATCCTTTCCACCAAGCTTCTGGCAATCACTGATCTTCTTACCATCTCTATAGTTTTACCTTTTTCACAATGTCATATAATTGGAATAATAAAATATGTAGCCTTTTGAGACTGACTTCTCTCAATTAGAAAGATGCATTTAGGACTTCTGGCCAAGATGGAGGCCTAGACTGACACGCTCTGTCTCCCTCCACAACTAAGAAGAAATATAGCTACTGCAAAACCAGAAATAACCAGAAGTTCCAGAAAATAAAGCTACATGGAAGTCCAATGTATGAAGTTATAAAGAAGTGGTGCTCATCTGGATGGGTAGGAGGGGTGAAGCTTGGGCAGAGAGGTCAAGCTGTGCTGGCTGTGGAAGCTGCGGCGACGGCGATGGCGACAGCGGCGGGATGGCGGTAAGCACAGACACCCATATTTAAGGGGAGGCGAGAAGCACCTGGGGAGCACTCCTGGCTGCAGACCTAACCCGTCAGCTCGTGATTCCAATGCCAGGGAAGGCAGACCCCCATTGCCTTGGACTGTGAAGGCTGGAGGGGGTGGGGACGGAGGAGGCTCCTGGTCTCTCAGCGGAGAGTGAATGGCAGGAATCCATCTTGGACCCCACCCCCACACAAAACACCACAGCGTGGTGAGAAGGGTTGCCCAGTAGTGACAAGTGCATGGGACTCCATCCCCTATAGCGTAGGAGGTGTGACAGCCCTGCCCAGGAAGCAAAGGTAAACACAAAACTGTCAGGATGGCACAGATCATGATCAAGATCCCGGTGATGCAGCTGACCAGACAGGAAATATCTAATCTAACAGCTCAGCAGATAGGAAATCTTTCTGAGGCACAGTTCAGAATTTTGGTTATAAAAATGCTTACAGACCTAACAGCAGATCTTAAACAAGACAGGGAAGGAATGAAAGCTAGTCCTGCTGAAATGAATGAACACACATACAAAACTAGTGGTGAGGGAAAGAAAACCAGGGATCAAATCAACAAATCAGAATATAGGGAAGGACCAAACAGTCAACCAGTGCAGAAAGAGGAAAGGAAAAGTGAGGAAAATGAGGAGAGGCTCAGAAACCCATGGGACAGCTATAAGTGGGCCAACATCTGAATTATAGGGTTGCCGGAAGGTGAAGAAGAACTAGAAGTTGAAAAATTATATGAAAAAATAATGAAGCAGAACTTCCCTAACTTGGGGAACGAAATAGACTTACAGGTCCAGGAAGCACAGAGAGTTCCAAAAAAAACTGGACCCAGGGAGAACCACACCAAGACATATTATCATCAAAATGTCAAAAAGGAGAGAATCTTAAAAGCAGCAAGAGAGAAGAAGAGAATTACATACAAAGGGGTCCCAATGAGACTCTCAGCCAATTTCTCAAAAAAAACTCTGCAGGCAAGAAGGGACTGGCAAGAAATATTCAAAGGAATCAAAAGCAGAAACCTATAACCATGATTACTCTATCCAGCAAAGCTGTCATTCAGAATAGAAGGGCAGAGAAAGTGCTTCCAGGACAAAATAAAACTGAAGGAGTTCATCAGATTTAAACCACTGTTATATGAAATGCTAAAGGGACTTGTTTAGGAGGAAGAGGATCAAAACTATGAACATTAAAATGAAAACTGTATCACAACAACCAACAACAGAAGCTAAGGAATAGAAACAAAGGCAAACTAAGTAGGCAATGAGAGTGGGAAAAGAATTATAGGTACGGGGAAAATTTGAGGGGGAGGTCAGAGGGGAGGGATAAGGCAGAAAGGTAGGAAGATGGTACAGGAATTAAGCATAGTAAGAGGGAGTGGAGTAGATAGGATGATAGAAGACCCATATGCACTACCAATGGGTATGGACTGAGGGGAATTGTTTTTTTTTTTTATGTATATTTTATTGATTATGTTGCTACAGTAGTCCCAATTTTTTTCCCCTTTGCTCCCCTCTGCTCAGTACCTCCCTTCCCCCAGCAATCCCACCCACCTTAGTTCATGTCCATGGGTAATGCATAGAAATTCTTTGGCTTCACCCTTTCCTATATTATTCTTAACTTCCCCCTGTCTATTATGTACCAACCAATTATGCTTCTCAATCCCTGCACCATTTCCCCATTTCTCCCCCTTCCCCCTCCCAGCTGATAACCTTCTAAATGATCCCTTTACCTATGATTCTGTTCCTATTCTCGTTGTTTGCTTACTTTGTTTTTGTTTTTATTATTTTAGATTCTATCGTAGATAGTTGTTAGTTTGTTGTCACTTTAATGTTAATAGTGTTGATCTTCTTTTTCAGAAATAAGTCCCTTTAACATTTCATATAATAATGGCTTAGATGACGAACTCCTTGATCTTTACCTTGTCTGGGAAGCACTTCATCTATCCTTCCATTCTAAATGATAGCTTTGCTGGATAGAGTAGTCTTGGTTGTAGGTTCTTGTTTTTCATCACTTTGAATACTTCTTGTCATTCCCTTCTTGCCTGCAAAGCTTCTTTTTTAAGTCAGCTGTTAGTCTTATGGGAACCCCTTTGTAGGTAACTCTCTGCTTTTCTCTTGCTGCTTTTAAGATTCTCTCTTTATCTTTCACCTTTGGCATTTTAATGATGATATGTCTTGGTGTGGTCCTTTTGGGTCTAGCGTGTTTGGTACTCTGTGCTTCCTGGACTTGTTTGTCTATTTCCTTCTCCAAATTTGGGAAGTTTTTCTTCATTATTTTTTTCACATAAGTTTTCAATTTTTTGCTCTTCCTCTTCTCCTTATGGCACTTCTATGATTTGGATGTGGGCACCTTTAAAATTGTTCCAGAGGTTCCTTAGCTTCTCTTCATTTTTTCAATTCTTGTTTCCTCATTCTGTACTGGTTGACTGTTTTTTTATTCTTTATGTTCCAAATCACTGATTTCAACTCTGGTTTCCTTCCCTTCACCATTGGCTTTGTGTGGATTTTCTTTCGTTTTAGTTAGCATAGCCTTCACTTCTTCCCTTATGCATTTGCCATACTTAAGCCTATCTGTCAAGCCTGTGAGCATCTTTATCACTAGTGTTTTGAACTCTGCGTCTGTTAGGGTGGCTATCTCCTAATCTGTTAGGTTGGCTATCTCCTCGTTGCTTCATTTTCCCACTGGACCCTTGATTTGTTCCCTTTTTGGGGCCATACTTCTCTGTCTTCTCATCTTGACAGGCTCCTGTGTTTGTTTGCCTCTGTGTCTTAGGGAGAGCTCTCGTACCTGTTATGTTATAAGGGGTGGAACCTTAGGTATTCATCAGAATAGGTGACTCGTTTTACCACGTTGTGGAGCTGTATGTGGGGGAGGGGTCTGAGAGGGAACAATGTCGCTTTCTCAGCACTCACCCCTTTTCCAGGTACTTCTCCCACTTTTGTATGGGACTGGTGCCTCTCTAGCTGTTGCCCTGGCTGTCGTTTCCAGAGTGGGTGGGTCTGTGGATGTTCTAGAACCATGGGGGCCCTTTAAACAAGCGGACTCTGCAGAGAGACTGGCAGTTTCTTCCTCTGCCCCAACCCCCACTGGTTTGTACAGTCAGAAGCAATGAGACTTCATTGTCCTTGGTGCTGGAACCGTGAACTGCGTAGTCTGGCATGGTGCTGGGAGTGCACCCCAGGTGTCCTTCCCTACTTTTTAAAAGATGTGACTGCGCTTTCTACCAGCCTATCAATGCCGCCGCTGCTGCCACAACCTTGTGTCCTCTCCGCCCCAGCTCTGCCCCTCCAACATGTCTGGATGAATATTTCTTTATGTCTTTGTTTGTTGGACTTCCATGCAGCTTGATTTTCTGGAACTTCTGGTTGTCTCTAGTTTTGAAGTAGTTGTATTCCTTCTTAGTTGTGGAGGGAAATGCAGAGTGTCTGTCTAGGCCTCCATCTTGGCCAGTGTCACAAATGCGTGTTCTACATCTATTGATGTGATCATGTGGGTTCCATTCTTCATTTTGTTTATGTGGTGTATCACATTTATTGATATGCATATTGCACCAACTTTGCACCTTTGGAATAAATCCCACTTGATCATGCTGAATGATATTTTTAATGTATTGCTGGATCCAGTTTGCTAATATTTTGTTAAGGATTTTAGCATCTGTGTTCATCAGGGATATATTGGCCTATAATTTTTTTTCTTTGTAGTGTCTTTGTGTGATTTTGGAATTAGGATATTCCTGGCCTCATAAAATGAGCTTCGGAATTTTCCCTCCAGATGGCCAATAGACATGTGAAAAAATACTCAATGTTACTAATCATCAAAGAGATGCAAATTTAAACCACAATGAGATATCACCTCACACCTGCCAGAATGGCTACCATCAATAAATCAACAAAAAACAAGTGCTGGCAAGGATGTGGAGAAAAGGCAACCCTAGTGCACTGTTTGTTCGGTGAGAAAGCAGATTGGTGCAGCCACTGTGGAAAACACTATATGGTTTCCTCACAGAATTAAAAATGTAACTGCCTCTGACCCAGCAATCCCACTTCTGGGAATATATACTAAGAATTCCAAAAGACCAATTTAGAAGAATATATGGACTCCTATGTTCAGAGCAGTGTTATTTACAATAGGCAAGATATGGAAACAGCCCAAATGCCTATCAGTAGATGTATGGATAAAAAGCCAGTGGTACTTTTACATAATGGAATATCACATGGACATAAAAAAGAAGGAAGTCTTACTTTTTGCAACAGCGTGGATGGACCTAGAGAGTATTATGCTAAGTGAAATAAGCCAGTCAGAGAAAGGCAAATGCCATATGATCTCACATGTTGAATATAATGAACAAAATAAACTGATAAACAGAATAGAAACAGAGGCATGGACACATGGAGCAGACAAACAGCTTTTAGAGGGAAGAAGGAGAGAGGACTGGATGAAAGAAAGTGAAGGTATTAGCCAAAGAATATATGTGCATAACCCTTAGACACAGACAACAGTGCAGTGATGGCCAGAGGGAAGGAGGGGAGGCAGGAGCTGGATGGAGGCAGGCAACGGTGGGGAAAATGGGGACATCAGTAATAACGTCAACAATAAAAATGAAGAAAAAAACAGGTTTTATAACTACATTGCAAATGGTCAAGAAGGTAGAGGAAATATTGGGCATGTTAAAGATGGAAGATATTTTGAAAAAAAAAAAGATTGAACTGAAGATGAAAAGTAGAATGTGTGTTATGGATATATATTGGATAGCATTTCACACACACACGTAGATAATATGGAAAGAATAGAGATTAGTAAACTTGAAAACATAGCCACAAAATATCTGAAATAAAGCAGAGAGAGAAAAAAGACTGAAACAAATAAATAGAACCATAGGGAGGTATGGGGCAATTTCCAGTAGCCAAATACATGTAATTGGAGGCTGTGCGGAAAGGAGCTAGGAAAAGGGAACAGAAGATCTATTTGGAGAAATAATGGTTGAAATTTTACAAGTGTACTGAAAACTATAAACCCACATATCCAAGCAGTTTAACAAATCCCAAGCAAAAGAAGTATGAAGAAAGCTACACCGAAGCATATCATAATCAAATTGCCTACAACTGGTAATATGAGAAAACTTAAACACAGCCAGAGGAAAAAGAACACATTACATAAAGAGGAACAAAGATGAAGATGATACAGGCTGTTCATTGGAATCAAGGCATGATAGAAGATAGTAGAGCAACATCTTCAAAGTACTGAAAAAAAGTCACCCCAGGGTTCTATTTCCATCGTTCAGAAATGAAGGCATAATAAAAACTTTACAGATATACAAAAGGAGAAAGAGCCCATCACCAAGAGATCTGAACTATAAGAAATGCTAAAGCACCTTCTTCCAACAGAAGGAAAAGGATACCAGGTGGAAATCTGGACGCACACAAAGAAAGTACTAAAAATGGTAACATGTGTAAGTATAAAATATGTTTTTTCTTATTTTTAAATATATATTTGGTCATTTAAAGAAAAACAATGTGTTGTGGGGATTATGGAAAATGTATGCCAGCAATAGCACAAAGGCTGGGAGGGGAGAAATGGAAGTATACTGTTCTAAGATTCTTTTACTGTAATATGAAGTATTATAGTATATATTGGAGGTAGACCGGTGAATTAAAGATGTTCATTACAAACCTGAAAGGAAGCACACACAAACATGACTTAAGAGTTATAGCTTATAAGCCAACAAAAGGGATAAAATAGAATCATAAAAACACTGTCAAATAGTCAATCCAAAAGAAGGTAGGAGAGGGAATAAAGAACAACTGGATAAATGAAAAACAAATAGCAAAGTGGTAGTTTTAACCTAATTATATCAATAATCGCATTAAATGTAAATGGTCTAAATGCCACAATTAGAAGGCAGATAATAGCAGGAAGTCCTAATTATATGTTGCCTATAAGAAATGCACTTTAAGTATAAAGATAAAAATCAGTTGAAGGTAAAAGTATGAAAAAGTTATACCATGCTAATTACCTATCTAAAGAAAGCTGGAGTACCATGCTAATTACCTATCTAAAGAAAGCTGGAGTGACTGTGTTAATATCAGATGAAGTAGATTTCAGAGTAAAGAATATTACTAGGGATAATTACTATCACTTTATAATGATAAAGAATCAATTAAGAGGACTTAATGATCCCAAATATTTAGGCACCTAATAACAGAGCTTCAAATAGGAGAGAGAGAGAAGACACAAGTTATCAGTATCAGGAATGAAAATTGTTATAGCACTACTGATTCTCTACAGATAATAAAGGAATATTTTAAGCAACTTTATGCCATAAATATATTGTCTGAGGTAAGTGAACACATTCATTGGAAGACCCAGACTACCAAAGCTCACTAAATAAGAACCAGACACCCTAAATTATCCTGTAGTATTTTAAAATGACTGCCCTGGCTGGTTTAGCTCAGTGGATTGAGCGTCGGCCTGCGAGCTAAGTGTCGCTGGTTCGATCTTCCAGTCAGGGTACATCAGAGAAGGAAAACTCTGACTCCAAAAAACCTCCGCTGCCTTGCGGCATACCTCTTCAGGGGAAAGGCTAAGGGAGTAAACCCCGACAGAAAATCCGGAGCCGGAGTCCCTAAGGCGGTTTGACGTTGTAGTCAACACCGGCAACTCCTGCGGCGCACCTGAACCCAAGCTGTATCGACTCCGTCTTTCCCTTGGACCCTTCAGCTGCGAAGAGAGGGGGGTTCTGCTGCATGGGCAACAGCAGACCCTCCATATTACCCTGCCCAGGCTCTGTAGCTTCAGCGTCATCGCAAGATGTCGATTCAACACAGGAGGAGACAGATACCGTGTCACTCCCGAGTCGGACTGCACAGCCATTCTCGGTGGTGCAGATAGACTCTTAAGAAGCTACACCATCGTCTCTCCAGACGGACGGCTGCCGACGATTTTAAAATGAACAGTAGTTGAAATACATTTCTACAAAGAAAGCTCCAATCCTAGATGGCTTCACTGGTAAATTATACCATACATCTAAGGAAGAAATAATCCCAATTCTATAGAAACTCGTCCAGAAAGTTAAAGAGGAGAGAATATTTCTCATCTCATTCTTTGAGGCCACACTTACTCTGTTACAAAAACCAGAGAAAATAATTAGAAGGGGGTTGGGAAGCTCCTGACCAATAACTTTTATGTATAGAAATGTAAAAATTACTAACCAAATTTAAGCAAAGCAACTACAGCAATGCTTAAGAAGGAATAATACATCATGACCATGTGGGTTTGTCCTAGAAATGCAAAGGTGGTTTATGATTCAAAAATCAATGTAATTCATCCTACTAATAGATTAAGAAAGGATAACCAAATGATTATTTCAATGGATGAAGACAAAGATCCAGCCTCCATTCCTGTTAGAAACTCTCAGCAAAGTAGGAATAGAAAGGAACTTTCTCTACCTGATTAAGGATATTTATGAAAAACTGACACCCAACATCATACTTAATGATGAAAGATTGAGTGCTTGCCTCCTAATGTTAGGCATCAGGCAGGGGTGTCTGCTAGTGATCACTCTATTCAAGATCCCACTGGAGGTTCTAACCAGTTCATTCAGGCAAGAAAAAAATTAAAGGCATCCATATTAGAAAGGAAGAAGTAAAATTGTCATTATTTGTTGCTGACATGATTATCTATGTAGAAATTCCCGTGTAATCTATAAAAACACCACTAGAACTAGTAAACTGAAAAAATTATAATAGCATCAAAAATATGAAAAACAGGATATATTTGATAGGGGTGTAAAACTTTTGCACTCAAAATTCTAAAACAACTGAGAGAAAGTTAAAAAGACCTGAGTAAATGTAGAGATATACTGTGTTTATGGATCAGAAAAATCAATATGGATAAGATGTCATGTCTTCTCAAAATGATGTGTAATTCCATTCTCAATAAGAATCTCAGCAGGCATTTCTCTCCCCTTCAAATAATGTCGGACATATTCTAAAGTCTAGAAATAAGTTATTCTAACTTATTCAAGAATTTATAAGGAAAGTATAAAGACCTATTGTCAAAATAACTCACAGCAAGAAGAAAAAAAAGTTGGAGGATTTACACTATATCTGATTTCATGACTTACTAATATAAAGCTATATCAGTTCATAGTAGTACATATAGCATTGATGCATAGATGACATATATAGCATTAAAAAATAGTCCAGAAATAGGCCTACACATATATGTTCAATTCATTTTTGAGCAGACATTCTTTGGGGAACAGGTGATCTTTCCAAAAAAGGTTTTGGAACAATTGGATATCTATATGCCTCCTATCATGTACAAAAAGAACTTGGAATTGGTCAAGTCCTAAATGTAAAAGCTGGGACTACAAAAATTCAGAAGGAAAACATAGTAGAAACTCTTAGAGACTTTGATTTTGGTAAAAATTTCTTAAATACAGCATGATGATCACAAACTGAAAAAAAAAATTCGGGTTTATTAAAATTAAAAACTTTTGCTTTTCAAAGTACACTAGCAAGAAAATGAAAAGGCAAACCAAAACTTAGAGAAAATATTTGTAAAACATAATATACAATAAGGGACTTGTTTCTAGAATAATAATGATTTTTTAAGAACAAACTCTTGCAACTCAAATAAGACTTACAGCCCAATTAAAAAATGGGCAAAGGATGTGAACATGCACTTCACCAAAGAAGATATATGGATGGCAGATATGCACATTCCATAATACTCATTATTAATCTTGAGTGAAATGCAAGTTAAAACCACAATGAGTGCACAACACACCTCTAAAATAGCTAAAATTAAAGAGTTTTTTTAAAATTTATTAAACACCAAGTTTTTGTCTAGATTCTAGAAAGAACTGGAACTCTTGCTGATATTGGGGATGTTAAAAAGGTGCCACTTTGGAAGATGAGTTGGCAATATCTACAGGTTAAACATGTACCTCCCATGCAATTCAACCATCCCACTTCTAGGTGAAATGGAAGTATATGTCCATGTATGAATACTCATAGCCTTATTTGTACTAGTGCAAAACGGGAAATGACTTTTTCCATAAGGAAACATTTGGTCTTCTTTTCTTTCTCCTCAAGCACTTTTATTTGTATTTCCATTAAAGCCCATATCTTACCATAATGTGTTTAACATCTTATCTTTCTTTTCTTCTGCTAGAGGACTGCTTTAGTCCTGTCCTTCTCAGTGCAGCAGAATGGATGCTGGGAGGGCTGGGTTCTTGTCTCAGCTCTTGACACTGTGGGCTGACCAACTGCCTTCTTGGGGTGTTCGTGTTCTTAACTACATGTATTCATTCATGAATATTTTTGAGCACCTGTCATGTCCCAGGTACTCTTAGGTATTGGCAACACAATAAAGTAGGCTCTGGTCCCTGCCCTTGTGTAACCAGTATTTATTAACCTATTACATGCCAGCCACTGTCCTAGGTTTGGGGAAGACAGGCCTTATTGTCTTAATCTCAAGGAATTTATGAGTTAGTAGGGAAAAAGGACCAAAATAAGTAAACAGACAAAACTATAATTGTAAAAATTGTTCTGAAGGAAACAATATGAAAGAAGACCCATCTTTTAGCTGAGCTGTCTAAAAGCCAGGGAGACCTCTGTGGAGGTGACAACGAGCAGAGATCTAGGGGAAGAAAGAGAAAAGGGGCTCAGTGTCATATCTCTTCTCCCAGACATCTAGATGGAGCATAACACAATGATTGATTTCTTCAATTTTAGACATCTCTAAATGATAATGGTTTCATGGAGCATCTATTCTTTACTTCACCCCTTCAGCGGCTTTCATTGTCTTGTTCAGAAAATATAAATAGCAATATGTTAAACAGATTTAATTCTCCTTTTTGATGTTTAATTAGTACTTCTTTGGTCCATACTTCATAAGTAAATGGAAACAAAAAAGATAAAATGAAGCATCTGTCCTCTGGTAGGCCAAATAGGGCTTGAGCAGGAGAATCATACTTGGAGGATTCTTGGCCTGTAGTGTTTTAAAAGTCAGAAAAATTTCACCTAAAACCCCAGCCTGTTAGCATTCTCATTTAAATCTTTTTTTTTTTTTTTAAGTTTCATACATTTTTTTCATCTTTAGGCAACCAGTTAGACCTGAATGGCAGCAGCCCTCTTTAATAAAATATGTCCACCAATGTTCGTTGGCACCAATTCAGCATCAATAGGAATCCCCAATTGGGGTGCAGTGAAAAAGGAAATTATTCAGTGCAGACAGCTCCATTGCAATACAGCATGGCTGTGGAACAGCTCAGTAGTGTTATAGCTCAATTATCAGGCAGCACAGCTGTGGAACAGCATGGCTGTGAGGTGGCCCTCAGGAGATGCAGCCCTTCTCTGCTCTTGTGTGCTCCATCTGCTCCCGTTCACTCTGCTCTGCCCTGCTCTGTGTCTGTCTTCCACACTCTGACTGCTCTGCACTGCTCTGTTGTGGTCTGGCAAGATATCTTTGGTGTTTCATCTCCAGTAATTTAGCTCCAGCCAGGAAAATGCAGTACTTAGTGTTCAGTAGAAAGGGAAAATGTGTTCCTTGAGCCAGAGGGGAACTGGTTTACACAGACAAAAGTTCCCACCACTAGGGGGTCCCTCATTAGTTCATCTTCATGCAAATAAGAACTCCAACTTCTCAGTTTGGTTTAAAAGGCTCTGTCCTCACTGGTCAAAATGGAGGAGCTCTGATTGATGGGTGAAGATGCTGTGCAGCTCTGATTGGATGGAGAAAGCCTCAGTCCTATTGGTTAAAATACAATTCCAAGAACTCCTTTGTAAGGGCTGGCTCAGATGGTAGGAACACAGTACAGGCAGGCAGTTCAGTGTGGGAGGCAGGCGGCTGGTTCAGTGCAGGTTTCTCTCTGAACTGCAGTTTGCATGAGAGGCCCCTGTTTAGAAATGGCTGCTAGGCTCTGCTTTTCAATTTGAGACCAGTTAGCCACCAGGAACATTTCTTGGTAGGTATTTTCTTTCTCAAGGTCAACAGATGCATGCTCTCAGATTTCACAGCCACCTTCTGTTTGGCCTGCTTCACTCGCTTACGTCATCTTGCTGGCCTCCTGTAAATTTGTTTCTCTAAGAATCAGCAAGTTTTTATTTTATATTTAAACATTTATGCTTAGAACCAGCCTGCTGCAAGTCTGATCTACTAGTGCTGGGCTAGGTTATTCTAATATGCAGCAGGTGAGAATCACACTCTTATGACGTAGCCCTGGCTATGAACATACCTTTGTTACAGGATTAATACAGGAGTATTTGCTCTCAAGAGTGAGGACTTGTTTTGGTAACTTCTTATAGACCCTGTCCCTGAAATATCTGGTAGTAGGTACTTTAAATGCTTACAATATAAATGAGTATATTGTATTTTGTTTTCAGTATGTGTTTGTACTTAAACACATTTCCTAATTCAAATGTGTGGGTTTTTAGTTTTCTTTAATAGATAACACATTCATGTGGTTTTAAGATGAAAATATAAAAGGGAATACAGTGAAAAATCTCCTTCCCACTTCAACATACTCCTTCCCATGAAAGTATATGCAAATGCAAGCCAAAGAACTTACATGTAGGACCCATGGACATGAACTAAGCAGGGGGGCTTGCTAGAGGGAAGTGGGGGGTACTGGGTGGAGGGGGAAAATGGAAAAAATTGGAACAACTGTAACAGCATAATCATAATACACTTTAAAATGTATAAGCAAATGCAAATGTATATTTTGATTTTTTTGTCCTTTTACTCAAAAGGTACCTTACTAAAAATAATGCTCAGCCTTATGCTTTCTTTGCTCTAAGATATCTTGAAGATCTTATCATATTAGTAGAAAGCTTCTTCCTCCTTTTATCAGTTGTTTTACAGTTGAAGAACGTTTCATTGTTAGGGCATATTATAATTTATTTAACAAGTATCCCCATTGAAGGACATTTGGATTTCCCTAAGCATTTGTTATTTTAAACAATGCTAAAGTTAGTACATTTGTATGTATGTCATTTCACACACACATGCATACACACACAAACAGAAGAATGTGCTGTCTATATGATAAATTCTCCAAGTGGAATTGATGCACATGTTATTTTAATGTATATTTTAATCTAGCATCAGATGTTAAAACTAGTTTTGATATTTGGAACACTTTTAAAAAGAATATTTACTCTGGTTTTGTTTTCCTTGCTAAGTTAGGTTATCTGAATTTTGGTAAGAGTAATAGATTGTTCTAGATCATTGGTTTTCACTACTGGCCAAGGGGTTCCCACATTTATATGCTAAATGAACATCAACTACATAGAAAATAATGTCTCACATGTGTGTACTATATGTTTCAAATGTACGTAGATGGGATTGTACTTAATAAAATGACAATTCATTTAATACTGTTACTGAACTAAGAAGTTCAGCTAGTAACAGCTCTGCATCTAATCAGTGGTTCCATTGTCTTAGATGACCTTGGATTTTGCTGGCATGTCAGCTTCATTTAGTGCCCTATCAGTTTTTTCAAAGTAGCTTAGACTGGAAGTATAGGAGAATAGAACCAGAAGACTGTGCATATACTATGAGTGGCTATTTGAATATTTTATAATAAATCTTTTTCTTATAGATGTTCCTTTAATGACCAGCCTGCCACCACCATTCAGAAATTATAAATATGGTAAGAAATTTTTCTTATTCTTTTAAAATATATATTAATGTTAAGTCACATTAGTTTTATATTTATTTGAATTTAAATTTGGTTTTCAAAAACGAGTTTATTATCTGTAAATAAAAACCAGTGTGGAAGTTGATTTAGAAATACAATAATTCTAGTAGTATGTTGTTAAAGTAAATTGTAATTATGTAGTGAGGTGTAAGGAATAGCATGTTTGGCAAACAGTGTCTAAAATGAATTTCTTTGCCAGGTAATCAAAAAAAGGAGAAATGATTAAAGACTAAGAATTAAAAGAAGAGGTTTAAGATTTTAAATGCCAGTTACTTGAGCATGTTATATAGCAATTTTTATGTTGCAATTGTTGATTTTAAAATATAGTAATAAAGGTAGTAAGCTGGGTTTTACTATTCATTGTAAAGATGGTACAGTTAGTTATTAACCTTCAGCATAGTGATACACCAAACTTTGAGACTTCTCTTGAGAATTATGATATACCTTATAAATATTTCTGTTAATTGGTGTGAACATTTTAAAGTATAAATATTTTATTACCTTAGATCATTTTTTGGAGTAGCTTTTAATTCTCTTCCCATTTGGTAGAGCAACTTATGACCTAAAATTCTTTGAAATCACAATCTTCCCCATGTGTATGCATTTTAATATCCAGAGACTAATTGTGAGGTCATAAGGGGTAGTCAAGCAGAAGTTGAAGGCACTGAGTGGAAAGTACTTTGATTTATTGGACTTAAAGAATTTACATACTAAATATTGAATATGAGAAAGGAATAAAAGGTATGATTAAGTAAATGTGAAACTTCTCAATTCTGGCTTTCATGGCTTTCAAAGCATAGTGCCTTAAGCTTGACTCAATCCACAGGTGCCATTTCCTTAGAATAATTATATATGGCTTCCCTTTTTTGTATGATCTGTTAAGTATATTCAAACATGTTTTGTGGAAGTTCTTTTGAAAAAGTAAGTTTTAGGTAATGAAAGCATCAGAACATCTGACTGCTAATCATCATGGTAGATAATGTACCTTTTACATTATTTACCTTATTAGCATCCTTTTTTATGTTATTCCTGTACTATTCAGAGGAATTGGAAGAAAATGAATACATTTATCTGTGAAGAAATTAGAGAAGTACTATGGTATAGATAGACTTCAAGTGATTCTGAGTTTGGCTCTTCAACAATCTGCTGCTTTGTGTTCAACAAGAAAGGCTGAAGTGTTACAGTCTCACCTGTCATTGTCCTCCAGTACTGACTGCTACATGCCCAGTGGGAGTTGAACACTTTGGGTATTGGGGCTTGGAAAGGGCACAGAGGTGAATTTCAGTTGTTAGTTGCTCTCTCCATGCCCTTGGGCTAAGGGCTGACTCTCTTGGCCAGAGCACAGAGAGTCTGAGATTTCTCAGAGCCCTTCATTCATTTATAAATGTATTCCTCCCATTTAATTGGCATCTACATCTATTATTGATTTACCTTAACCAGATTGTGTGTTCCTACAGACAGGGTATGTTGTCTTATTTTTAAATCCTTATTACCTAGGCATGTTCATTGTGCAGTACAGGGCTGCTAATCCTACTTGTTTTATAAGGCTGTATGAGATTAAACAATGCACGTGCAAGCATGTGAAATACTCCACAAATATAAAATACTGGTTTTATTTTCATGAGGTTACTTTCCTCAAGGAATTTGCATTAAGGAAACAATACCACAGATATTGTTTCTGTTAATAATGAAGTTTTTTAAAGAAGTAAAAACAAGTGAAAGAGAGTAACAAAGAAAGGGACATTAATGCCATACCTTTTGCTAGTTTGTCATTTCTCCTTTCTTATCCTCTTCCCAAGTCTTATCAATTTCTGTTGAAGAGAAAAATCTGATGAAAATTTCTGTTAAAAGCACTTGCCTTCTGCTAAAAAAAATGTGGTCTTATTACTGTGGTTGCAGAGCTTATTAGAGCAAAAAATATTTCTAATTTAAAGACTCATTAGCAAAATATATAGAACATGATGAATATTTGGTAAGGTGAAACTCCAGTTTTGCAAGTTGATTGTAAAAGACTTTAAGCAAGATCCTTTTATTAAACAACAACAATAAACTACTGTTGGGTTCTCTAACTTGTCTCCAGTAATAAACTGGTATCTATCTATAGTGATACCCTGGCTGGTTTGGCTCAGTGGATTAAGCGTCGGCCTGCGAGCTAAGTGTCGCTGGTTCGATCTTCCAGTCAGGGCACATCAGAGAAGGAAAACTCTGACTCCAAAAAACCTCCGCTGCCTTGCGGCATACCTCTTCAGGGGCAAGGCTAAGGGAGTAAACCCCGACAGAAAATCCGGAGCTGGAGTCCCTAAGGCGGTTTGACGTTGTAGTCAACACTGGCAACTCCTGCGGCGCACCTGAAGCCAAGCTGTATTGACTCCGTCTTTCCCTTGGACCCTTCAGCTGCGAAGAGAGGGGGGGTCTGCTGCATGGGCAACAGCAGACCCTCCATATCACCCTGCCCAGGCTCTGTAGCTTCAGCTTCACTGGAGAGGACACTCCAGCGTCATCGCAAGATGTCGATTCAACACGGGAGGAGACAGATACCGTGTCACTCCCGAGTCGGACTGCACAGCCATTCTCGGCAGTGCAGATAGACTCTTAAGAAGCTACACCATCGTCTCTCGAGACGGACGGCTGCCAACAATCTATAGTGAGAAAAGGAGTGTAATAGCTAACTCAGGATAATAGATAATCCAAAAGCCACATTTGTTTATTTTCTTGTGTACATTTTAATCTAATTTTTAGCAGCTGTGGCATATTTACACTATTAATGTGTAAATTTTACTTAGATTAGATTTCTTTTTATTTCTTAACAGTACAGTACAGATTAGGCGGACCTTGCATTAAGAATTGCAACAGATAATTGAAATTTGACTATTTCAAATAATGGGTAATTCAGAGTGCTAGTTCTTAACTGGATATGTATGCCTATTCTTTTGTATTATTACAACATAGTTAAATCAAAGTCTTTTTTTTTTAATAGATCCTTTCATTTCATTTCACGATAGGAGTTCCTCGTTGAATCAAACAACATGATAGAAATGAATTTCAGTTTAAGCTTAAGAGTTTATTCAGGCATAGTAATACACACATGTAATCATAATACATTAATTAAATGGTTAAATAAAATTGAGTGAAAATTTTCTGAATTTAAACCTGTGGAATGCTATGTCTATCATATAATTAAGAACTGATTGTTGGCAGAGTTAGAATTTTACCCAATGGTGAGAAATTACTTATTGGAAAAGCACAATGTAGCCTGACTTTAAGATAAACAGATGGAAAGATTTTAAAATGCAGAGTGGGTGGAAGCTACAGTCACCTGCTCCTGGTGCCAAACTGGATTTACAGCTGAATTATAGAGCAATCAACTGAAGCCTAGCTGAACTGAAATGTTATAACCAAGGATTTACAGAAGAAGCCACATAGAGACTGTTAAGAAGGGCAGAGACTTGGAAAGGGTTGGCCTCTGCACCCATGTGTGGCAGCTGAGAAGCCAGAAGGATATGTTGGCTATAAAACTCCTTCACCACCCCTTGGAGTAAGGGGTCTCAATCCCACACAGGAATCCCCAAACCAAAGCAAGAGAGATAGGAAGAGGAGTCCACATAGTATCTGGTGGTGAAACTCAGTGGGGATCCAGTCTGCCTGGAAGAGAAGAGAGTCAACTAGAGACACAGGTGCCAGCTTCCCAGGGTCAAGCACTCCTGTGGTAACAGAACCAGCCTGGGGAGTGCACTGCTCGGTCGTCCAGCTACTGGTGACCTGACTCTGCTGTGATGGGGTTCTGCAGAGAGATCTGCTGTCTGCACTCAGCAGAAACCTTTGGGGTGCTCTTTTCTTGGGGAAGCTCTTGGCGAAGACTCAAAAAGCTTGAGATTGAACTGTGTAGCTTTGGAAAGGGGACCATTGTTTTCCACCTCGTGCACACAGCCGGTGCCCCCCAACCCCCACCTGTGGAATCACTAGGCCTTCCCTGCCACGCTGTGGCCCTGCCCTGCTGAGTTCAGTCATGTGAGGGGATCAGAGTGCCATGCAAAGCTTGTACTTTCAGAGCACCTGGGGAGGATTTTTTCTGGGAATCAGACAGGCAGTTGCTGGGTTTTGTGGCTACATCATTGGGGGGAACTCTTTATTTCCCCTGCAACCTCAGTTTGCACAATCTCAGGGAAGGAAAGGAGTGCCTGCCTCCTCCTACAGGCTTGCTGCCAGCATCCCCAATGGAAGATTGTTTGGATCGGCCCTCTCAAGTCTCGATGACCCTGCCCAGTTAAGCTCAGTTCTTTAGGGGGAAGAGTATGCTGCCGTGAGCTGGAATATTTGGACAGTGTGTCTCTTGGAGGCTATGGTCTGAGTGTGGGATAAAGTGCTTAGCCCCTTCCGGCAATCTTGATTGGCACCACCCACAATGGGAGACTCTTGATCTATCCTCCTGAGCCCCAGTGGCTCTGCCCTGTTCAGCTTGCTCCTGCAGAGGGGATGGCTGGCTGCTCCTAACCTCAACCTGCAGCATGCTCCTCCTGGGGGAGCTAGAGTTGGACTCTGGCAGAAAGTGAGTAGTTTGGCTCTGGAGTAGGAGCCACTTCCCCTCATTGAGTGCCTGACCATGCAACACCCAAGTAGAGGTTTCACTAGCCCTGTCCTCCCAACCCCATGTACCCCATTTTACTGAACACATGACCCATGGAAAGTCTTTCTTCAGAAGGCTCTGGAGGAAGACCAGACAACTTCTGGGGGAGGCAGTGTAGCTGGCAGGTAGAGGGGGACCTCAGAGAGCCTTGGACTTTTTATAGATCTATCCCCAGCTCTAAGCTGGTTAGTTACCTACAGTGGAGCTCCCGTAAGGCTGTCAGCTAACTTCTCAACAGAAACACTTCAAGCCAGAGGGGATGGACATGGAATATTCAGAGTGCTGAAAAGCAAGGACCTACAACCAAGACTACTTTACCCAGCAAGACTATCATTTAAATTTTTAAGAGAAATAAAGACCTTCCCAGACAAAGAAAGTTAAAGGAGTTTATTACCACCAAATTGGTATTACAACAAATGTTAAAAGGCCTTCTTGAAGAAGAAGAAAGAACAAAGAGAGGGGAACAAATAAGCACCTATCAGTGATAAATTTAAATGTAAATGGATTAGATACTCCAATCAAGAGACATAGGATTGCTGAGTGGATAAGAAAACATGACCCATATGTATACTGTCTACAAGAGACCACCTCAGAACAAAAGATATGCACAGACTGAAAGTGTGTGTCTTTTGAGATGGAACAAAAATTTCATGCAAATAGAAACGAAAAGAAAGCTGGAGTAGCAATACTTGTATCAGACAAAATAGACTTCAAAACAAAGACCATAACAGGTGATCAAGAAGGTCACTACATAATACTAAAGGGATATATCCAACAAAAGGATATAATGCTTGGAATTTCTGACCAAGGTGGAGGTGTAGACAGACACACTGCATCTCCCTCCACAACTAAGAAGGAATATAGCTGCCTCAAAACTAGAAACAACCAGAAGTTCCAGAAAATCAAACTACATGGAAGTCCAGCAAACAAAGATATAAAGAAGAAATACTCATCCACACAAGTAGGAGGGGCGGCACTGGGGCGGAGAGGACATGGTGTGGTGGCAGCAGCAGCGGGGGCAGTGGCAGGCTGGCAGCCACACATTTAAAAAAAGAGGGACACCCGGGGAGCATTCCCAGCTCTTCACCGGACCTCGCAGCCCACGGTCCCAGCACCAGGGAAAATCAAGCTTCATTACTTCTGACTGTGCAGACCAGTGGGGGTTGGGGTGGAGGCAGAAACTGCCGGTCTCAGCGGAGTGCTTGTTTAAAGGGCCTCTACGGTCCTAGAACCTCTGCAGACCCACCCACTCTGAGAACGACAGCCAGGGCAGCAGCTAGAGGGGCGCCAGTCTGGTGCAGAAGTGGGAGAGGTGCCTGGAAAAGGGGCGAGCGCAGGGCAGGCGGCATTGTTCCCTCTCGGACCCCTCCCCCACATACAGCGCCACAATGTGGTGAAACAGGTCACCCTGTACTGACGAATCCCTAAGGCTCCGCCCCTTACAACTAACAGGAGCAACAGTTCTACCTGGGACATGGAGGTAAACAAACACAGGAGCCTGTCAGAATGAGGAGACAGAGAAGTATTGCCCAAAAAGGGAAATGGATCAAGGTTCCAGTGGGAGAACTAAGTGACGAGTACATAGGCAACCTAACAGAGGAGATAGACAACCTAACAGATGCAGAATTTAAAACACTGGTGATAAAGATGCTCACAGCTTGACAAATATGCTAGAGTATGGCAAACGCAGAAGAGAAGAAGTGAAGGCTATGCTAAGTGAAAAAAGGAAAACCCACACAAAACCAATGGTGAAGGGAAGGAAACCAGGGTTCAAATCAATGATTTGGAACATCAGGAGGAAAAAAATTACTCAACCAATATAGAATGAGAAAGCAAGAATTGAAAAAAATGAAGGAAACTTCCCAAATTTTGCAAAGGAGATGGACATACAGGTCCAGGAAGAATAAAGAGTCCCGGGCGAGCTGGACCCAGAGGGGATCACACCAGGATACATCATGACTAAGAAGCCGAAGGTGAAAGATAAATACAGAATCCTGGGGGCAGTAAAAGAGTAGCAGAGAGTTGCCTACAGGGGGGTGCCTATAGGACTATCAGCTGATTTCTCAGAGGACACTTTGCAGGCAGGAAGGGACTGGCAAGCAATATTCAATGTGATGAAAAGCAAGCTACAACCAAGACTACTCTATCCAGCAAAGCTATCATTTGGAATAGAAGGGCAGATGAAGTGCTTCCCAGACAAGGTAAAGCTAAAGGAGTTCATCATCACCAAGCTATTATTATATGAAATGTCAAAGGGACTTACTTAAGAAAAAGAAGATCAAAACTATGAACACTAAAATGACAACAAATTCACAACTATCAATAACTGAATCTAAAAAATAAAAACAAAATCCAACTAAGCAAACCAGAATAGGAACAGAATAATAGGAATGGGGATCATTTGGAGGATTATCAGCTGGGAGTGGGGAGGGGGAGAAATGGGGAAATGATGCAGGGACTAAGAATCATAATCAGTTGGTACAAAATAGGAGGATGTTAAGAATAATATAGGAAAGGGTGAAGCCACAGAACTTATATGCATGATCTATGGACATGAACTAAGGGGGTGGTGAGATTGCTGGAGGGAAGGGGGGTACTTGACAGAGGGGAGCAAAGGGGGAAAAAATTGGAACTACTGTAACAACATAATCAATAAAATATACTTAAAAAGAAAGAAAGAGGATATAATTCTTGTAAACGTATATACACCCAACAAGTAGCACCTAAGTATATAAAGAAAATCTTGGTGGGCACTAAGGGAGAGATTGACAGAATTAGTCATAGTAGGGGATTTTAATACTCCACTGATATCAGTGGATAGATCATTCTGACAAAAAATCAACAAGGCACTGGATTGGATGGATTTCAATGATATTTACAGAACCTTTCATCCCAATGCAGCAAAATATACATTCCTCTCAAGTGCACATGGAACATTCTAAAAGATAGACCATGTTAGGGCACAAAATAAGTCTTAATGAATTCAAGAAGATTGAAATTATATCAGACATCTCCTCTGATCACAACGGTATGAAACTAGAAATTAACTACAATAAAAACTCTGAAAAACATTTAAACACATGGAGGCTAACTGACGTATTATTAAACAATGAATTGATTAACAATGAGAACAGGGAAGAAATCAAAAGTTACCCTGAAACAAATTAAAATGAACATATAACAACCCAGAATCTACGGGACAAGGCGAAAGCTGTCATGAGAGGGAAGTTTATAGCAATACAGACATACCTCAAGAAGACAGAAAGATCTCAAATAAATTAAATCTACACGTAAAAGAACCAAAAAGGAACAACTAACAAAGCCCAGAGTAAGTAGAAGGAAAAATAATAATAAAGATTAGGGTGGAAGTAAATGACACAGACTAAAAGGATAATTCAAGACAAATACCTAAGGCTCCGCCTCTTACAACGTAACAGGTGTGACAGCTCTACCTAAGACACAGAGACAAACATAGGAGCCTGTCAAGGTGAGGAGACAGAGAAGTATGGCCTTAAAGGGGGAACGAATCAAGGTTCCAGTGGGAGAACTAAGTGACGAGGAGATAGCCAACCTAACAGATGAGGAGATAGACAACCTACCAGATGAAGAATTCAAAACACTGGTGATAAAGATGCTCATAGGCTTGACAGATATTCTTGAGTACAGCAAACGCATAAGGGAAGAAGCGGAGGCTATACTAAGTGAAAAAAGGAAAATGCACACAAAACCAATGGTGAAGGGAAGGAAACCAGGGTTCAAATCAATGATTTGGAATATAAGGGGGAAAAAATAGTCAACCAGTATAGAATGAGGAAACAAGAATTCAAAAAAATGAGGAGAGGCTTAGGAACCTCTGGGACAACTTTAATTGTACTGACATCCAAATCATAAGGGTGCCAGAAGGAGAAGAGGAAGAGTAAGAAATTGACAGTTTATGTGAAAAAATAATGAAGAAAAATTCCGAAATTTGGTGAAGGAAATAGACATATAAGTCCAGGAAGCACAGAGAGTCCCAAACAAGCTAGACCCAAGGAGGACCACACCGAGACACATTATAATTGAAATGCCAAAAGTTCAGGATAAAGAGAATCTTAAAAGCAGCACAAGAAAAGCAGAGAGTTACCTACAAAAGGGTCTCTATAAGACTATCAGCTGATTTCTCAAAAGAAACCTTGCAGGCAAGAAGGGACCAGCAGGAAGTATTCAATGTGATGAAAAATAAGGACCTACAACCAAGATTACTCTATCCAGCAAAGCTATCAGAGAGACTCTGGGTCCCTCCGAGTGGATGAAGAAACTACTCAGGCACTCTCCATTTGAGGAAGGAAGGGACGGGTTTCTCTCTAGTGGAAAATTGCCTTCGTTTCTTTATTAGTCAGGGTTTTTATCCACTTTCCACATGCGGAAGTACATAAAATATGCAGTCCTTCCCCAAATGGTAGGGAGTGAAAGGGAAATGCAGATCAATACAAGGTTGAAACATCCAGGTATTTTACACAAGGTCAAAAGCATTTCCTCTTACTTAATCGTTCTGTTCTTCACATTTTACTGACAAGGATTTGAGGCTTTACAGAGAAAAACAGCAGGTTCCCTTTTCCTTAAAAGCCACTTTGTATTTCTATTCTATCTTTAAAATCCCCCAGAGGGTAGGATTCCGAGCAGACCTGGAAGAGAACCTGCCAGCTAAGGGCCCAGCGGGTGGTGGTTCCACACAGCGGTCAGAGTCTTTTAAACAAAGCCTGTCTGCTTCCTATATTTCTCCATGCCTGTCTGTCCCCCACAGCTATCATTTAGAATGGAAAGGTAGATGAAGTGCTTCCCAGACAAGGTAAAGCTAAAAGAGTTCATTATAATCAAGCAATTATTATATGAAATGTTATAGGGATTTATTTAAGATAAAGAAGATCAAAACTATGAACACTAAAATGACAACAAACTCACAACTATCAACAACTAAATCTAAAAAATAAAAACAAAACCCAGCTAAGCAAACCAGAATAGGAACAGAATCATAGGTATGGGGAACATTTGGAGGGTTATCAGCTAGGAAGGGGAATGGGGAGAAATGGGGAAATGGTGGAGGGATTAAGAGGCATAATCAGTTGGTACAAAATAGACAGGAGGTAGTTAAGAATAATATAGGAAATGGTGAAGCCAAAGAACTTCTATGCATTACCCATGGACATGAACTAAGGGAGGTGGGATTGCTGGGGGAAGGGAGGTACTGGGCAGAGGGGAGCAAAGAGGAAAACATTGGGACTGCTGTAACAACATAATCAATAAAATATACTTTAAAAAAGACAATTCAAACGATCAATGAAACCAAGAGTTGATTCTTGGGAAAGATAAATAAGACTGATGGACCTTTAAGCAGACTCATCAAAAAAAAAAAAAAAACATAGAGAACCCAAATAAATAAAATCAGAATTGAAAGAGGAAAACTGAACTTCTGGTCAAGATGGTGACATAGGTAAACACATCTCACCTTCTTGCATAACCACATCAAAATTACAATGCAAATATAGAACTGCTATCAGCCAGAATGGTCAGAAACTGAGTTGAATGGAAGTCTGACAACTATAGAATTAAAGAAACCACATCCATCTAGACTGGTAGGAGGTACAGGGACGTGGAATGGGCTGGTCCCACATCCACGTGTGATGGTTAAAATTTGGGAGGGATATTTGGAAGCGAGGAGTCCCAGCTGTGCATCAGGCCCCTCAACTCAGGGTTCCAGTGATGAGAAGATAAGCCCCCATAACTTCTGGCTGCAAAAACCAATGGGATTGAGTCAGTGGAAGAAACTTCTGGAGTCCCAAGCAGTTCCTCTTAAGAGAACAACACATGGACTTACTCAGACTCTCTCCCTTTGAGCTATGGCACCAGTGGCATACAAGGAGAAAGTGGAGTGTCTGGCATCAAGGCAAGAGATGGGGGACAGCTTTCTCTAAGACAGAAAGGTGCTCAGAGGCCATTATCCCTTTTCTGAATCCTCTCCCCACAGAACCACAAAGTTGGCAGGCTGGTGCCATATCTGAGACTCCATTAATCTGGCTAACACTGTTTGTCTAGCCCTGGAGATCACCAGAGACTCCCTCCCATCCAATGTATGGGCCCACCCAAGCAGCTTTTGCATATGAATGGCTGGTCTTGGTTCATGCTTCACAACCTCCTAAATCCTCTCAAACAAGCAACAGCCATCCTCAATGAGCCCCCAAACTCCTGTATCTCTTGCTAAGTGGCCCCAGCCCCAGAAAGCAGCAACTAACCTAGATTCACAGCTTGGCTTGACCTGGGAATCTCCAAGCCCAGCACAAGTAATAGCCATCTCATATTGCTTTATAGCTCAGGCAGGGTGTCTCCAGGCAAAATACAGGAGTGGGCTGACCTTGGCCTGCACCACCAGGGAAACCCCAAAGCCTGCACACCAATGAACAGCTACAGACCACATCAGAGCACCACCACCCCGCCCCTACACAACTGATCTTCCATGGAAGGCAGAGATTGGTGGTCGGTCGCCACAGCCAGTCCTTACAGATGAGTGGCCTCAGTAAATCCTTCCTCTTGACCTGCCAAAAGCAATCAAGGCTCAACTACAAGAGGAGGGTGTACTCAGCCCATGCAAAAGGTGCACCTTTAGTATCCAGCTTGGGTGATAGGGGAAGCTGTGCCCCTGGACCCTATAGGACACCTACAATACCAAGACACAGAGTCATAGTATCTCTACCTAATACATAGAAACAGACACAAGGAGACTGCCAAAATGAGGAGACAAAGAAACATGGCCCAAATGAAAGAACAGATCAAAACTCCAGAGAAGGAACTAAACAAAATGGAGATAAGCAGTCTATCAGTTGCAGAATTCAAAACACTGGTTATAAGGATGCTCAAGGAACTTAGTGAGGATCTCAATAGCATGAAAAAGATCCAGTCAGAAATGAAAAATACATTAACTGAAATAAAGAACAATTTATAGGGAAACAACAAGAGAGTGGATGAAGCTGAGAATCAAACCAAGGACTTGGAACATAAGAAAGCAAAAAACAACCAATCAGAACAAGAAGAAAAAAGAATCCAAAAATAAAATATAAAAAGAGGATAGTATAAGCAGTCTCTGGGACAACATCAAGTGATTCAACATTCACATCATAGTGCTGCCAGAAGCAGAAGAGAAAGAGCATGAAATTGGAAATCTTTGTGAAAAAATAATGAAACAAAACTTCCCTAACTTGGTGAAGGAAATAGACATGCAAGTCCAGGAAGCACAGAGAGTTCTGAACAAGATGGATGCAAAGAGGCCCACTCCAAGACACATCATAATTAAAATGCCAAAGGTTAAAGATAAAGAGAGAATTTTAAAAGAAGCAAGAGGAAAGAAGTTAGTTACATACAGGGGAGCTCCCATGACTGTCATCTGATTTCTCAAAAGAAACTTTGCAAGCTAGAAAGGGTTGACAAGAAATATTCTAAGTCATGAAAAGCAGGGGCCTACAGCAAAGATTGCTCTACCCAACAAAGCTATAATTTAGAATCAAAGCACTAATAAAGAGCTTCCCAGACAAGAAAAAACTAAAGGAGTTCTTCATCATTAAACCACTATTATATGAAATGTTAAAGGGACTTATTTTAAAAAGATCAAAACTCTGAACAATAAAATGGCAATAAATTCATATCATTCATCAATTGAATCTAAAAGACAAACTAAGCAAACAAGAACAGAGACAGAGTTATCGATATGGAGACGGTTTTCATGGTTGCCAGATAGGAGGGGATAGTGAAGGAATGGGTGAAGAGCTGAGGGGATTAAGAAGTACAAATAGGTAGTACGGAATAGCCATGGGGATGTAAAGCACAAAGAGGAAATGGAGTAGCCAAAGAACTTACATGCATGACCCATGGACAGGAACAAAGGTGTGGGTATTGTCTGAGGGAGTAGGGAGTGCTGGGTGGAGGAGGAAAAGGGGGGAGGGGAAATTGGGATAACTGTAATAGCATAATCCATAAAATAATTTAAAAAAAGAAATAGAACTAAAAACCGACACTACATATATACAAAGGATTGTAAGAAAATACTATAAACAGCTATATGCCAACAAATTGGACAACCTGGGTGAAATGGATAAATTCCTAGAAACACACAATCTTCCAAAACTGAATCAGAAAGAATCAGAAAATCTGAATAGACCAATTACAACTAATGAAATTGAAACAGTAATTGAAAAACTCCCAGCAAAGAAAAGTCCTTAACTGAATGGTTTCACAGGTGAATTTTTCAAACATTTAAGGAAGGACTAACACCTATGCTTCTCAAACAATTCCAAAAAATTCAAGAGGAAGGAAGACTCCAAGCTCATTTTACAAAACCAGCTTTATCCTAATTTCAAAATCAGGCAAAGACACTACAAAGAAAGTAAATTATATGCCAATATCCCTGGTGAACATAGATGCTAAAATCTTCAACAAAATATTAGCAAACTGGATCCAGCACCACATTAAAAAGATCATACACTATGCTCAAGAGGGCTTTGTTCTAGAGATGCAATGTTAGTACAATATTAGCAAATCAATGAATGTGATGTATGACATAAACAAAATGAAGGATAACAACCACATGATCATATCGATCAATACATAAAAAACATTTGATAAAATCCAGCACTCATTTATGATAAAAACTCAGCAAAGTGGGAATAGAGAGATCATACCTCAACATAATAAAGACCATATATGAAAAACCCGCAGCCAGCATCATACTTGATGGGCAGAAACTAAAAAAATTTTCCTAAGAACAGGAACAAGACAGGGATGTCTGCTTTTACCATACTTATTTAACTTATTTCATTGCTGTTCTAGCAACAGCAATGAAACAAGAATAAAAGACATTCAAATTAGAGGAAGTAAAACTCATTATTTGCAGATGACATGATACTGTATATGGAAAACCCTAAAGTTTCAGGATACAAAATTAATATTCAGAAATCAGTGCCATTTCTTAGACCAATAATGAACTATCAGAAAGAGAAATTAAGAAAACAATGCCATTTATTATTGCAACAAAAAACAAATAAGGTACCTAGGAATAAATTTAACAAAGGAGTTAAAAGATCTATACTAGGAAAATTATAAGACACTGAAGAAAAAAATTGAGTAAGATACAAATAAGTGTAAGCATATACCATGTTTAGGGATAGGAAAAATTAACATTATTAACATAGCCGTACTATCGAAAGCAAGCTACAGAGTCAACACAACTCTTGTTAAAATACCAATGGCATATCCCACATCTAGAAGTATTCCAAAAATGTATATGTGAGGCAGGCCGCCTCTAATGCCTCAACTCGGTGGAAACTCCCCATCCAGCAGAGGTTTCAAGATCACGGATGAAAAGCAATGAAGTAACCTGGACACTTTTTTAAGAAATTTTTTTTTAAGTAATTTATTTATTTTTATTTGTTTGTTTGTTTATTTATTTATTTATTTTTAGAGAGAGGGGAAAGGAGAAAGAGAGGGAGAGAAACATCACTGTGTGGTTGCCTCTCACTCACGCCCCCAGCTGGGGACCTGACGTGCAACCTAGTCATGTGCCCTGACTGGGAATCGAACCAGCGACACTTGGCTCGCAGGCCGACACTCAATCCACTGAGCCACAGCATCCAGGGCTGGACACTGTCTTTTGTCTGGGAGGAGGAGAGGAGGCAAATCTCTCTCAAGAAGGGAAGAGCCCTGAATGTTCCCAGTCCCTTTTATTGAGAAGGGGATTCGGGAAATACAAGGTCAAGATTCATAAATCATCCATTAGCTTCAGATGCTTGAGTTAGAGTTGACAATTACTGATTACAGATATCAATGTAAAGAACACAGTGACCATTCTGGGTCAGGGTCTGTTAAACATCCTGGTGCCATACTGACACCAGGTGCAGGGCTTCATACATTTTTCGCCACACACTGTTTATAGTTAGCTAAGAAATAAGAAAAACAGAATAAGCTTCAAAGCATAATATGCATTCTTTAAATCTAATTCCCATGGGAACCCTCTGAGTGGCCTTCGAGTCATGCCTGCCTGTGGCCTTTCCAGTTTTCCGGTCGAGTCTTACAGGCCTCTTAGGGGCCAGGCTAATGGCTGGGCTACAGTTCCCCAAACCACACAAAGCGGTCCATTACATATATGGAGCCACAAAAAAACCCTGATTAGCCTCAGCAATCTTGAGAAAGAAAAACAAAGTTGGAGGTATCACATTACCTGATAGCAAACTATACTACAAGTCCTTAGTAATCAAAACACTCTGATACTGGCATAAGAACAGACACAGAGATCAATGGAACAGAATAGAAAGCCCAGAAGTAAACCCATGCATTTATGGACAATTAATGTTTGACAAAGGAGGCAAGAACATACAGTGGGGGTAAATGATGTTGGGAAAATTGGACAGATACATACAAAAAATAAACCTACAACACCAACTTACACCATATACAAGAATAAACTCAAAATGGACAAAAGACTTAAAATATAAGTTACAAAACAATAAAAACCCTAGAAGAAAATATAGGCTGTAAAATTTCAGACATGTTTCATAGCAATAGTTTTGCAGATATATCTCCTCTGACAAGGGAGACAAAGGAAAAAATAAACAAATAGGACTACATCAAACTAAGCAGTTTTTGCATACCATAAGACATCATCAACAAAATGAAAAGGGAACCCACTCTATGGGAGAACATGTTTGCCAATGATACATCTGATAAGGGGTTAATTTGCAAAATATATAAAGAACTTATGCTACTCAACACCAAGAAGACAAACAATTCAATTAAAAAATGGGCAAAGGACCTGAACAGACATTTCTCCAAGGAGGACATATACGTGGCTGATAGACATAGGTAAAGATGCTCAATGTCACCTATCTCAGAGATACAAATTAAAACCACAATGAGATATCACCTCACACCTGTCAGAATGGCTATCATCAATAAATCAACAAACAAAAAGTGCTGGCAAAATGTAGAGAAAAGAGAACCCTTGCACACTGTTGGTGGAAATACAGACTGGTGCAGCCACTGTGGAAAACAGTGTGGAGTTTTCCTCAAAAAATTAAAATGGAACTGCCTTTTGACCCAGTGATCCCACTTCTGGGAATATATCTGAAGAGATCTGAAACAGGTTTCTAAAGAATATGTGTGTCCCTGTGTTAATAATAGCATTATTTACAATAGCCAAGATCTGGAAAGAGCCCAAGTGCCCATCAGTAGACGAGTGAACAAAAAAGCAGTGGTACATTTACACACAGAGATATACCATAGACACAGATAGCAGTGTGGTGATGTCCAGAAGAAAAGGGGATGGAAGGAAGTAGGTGGAGGTAGGCAAAAGTTGGGAAAATGGGGATGAAAAGAGACTTCTTTTAGGGCAAGGGACACATGAGGCAGTATGCAGATATTTTGTTGAGTTGTACATTGAAACCTGTAAGATTTTGTGAACCAATGTTGCCCCAATAAATACAATTTTTAGAGAAGATAAAAAGATTAAGGAGTGAAGGAGGGACTGAATAAATCAAGTTAAACAGTGTAAGACTGAAATAGTAGAAAGCTAGGGGCCTGATATTGGTGTTCTTTGTCCATTAGCAGCCTTTTTTCAGATTACCAGTGATTTTTGATAGTGTTTGAATTCTTGGCATGGTAACAACTTGTCAGAGTGATCATTTGACCCACCGTCACTGTATCTATTCTGAGAGATTAATAGATTTTGGAACTGTTTTTGTTAATGTCTGTTTAAGATAATATTTTTATATTATTTGTTATTTTTAGCATTTGGTGACTTCAAAAACCAAAATAGAGTAATGTAGTTCACTTGTCTTCTATTCTAAGGGAAATGTGCCGAGTTGACTTCAGGTTATGGCATGCACAGTTGTGTGTGTCAAAGAACAAGGTTTTAAGATATCTTTATACAATGATTTTTAATTTTAATAGTATACAAGTTAATTTTTCTTTTACTGTATACTATATTTTTAAAAGAACCTGGTCCTAAGGTAAGGACTTAACTGTCTCAATTTCATAGCCACCTTCCTCTCATCTCACTTTAATAATTTGAAATGAAGTTTTAGAATAATCATTGTAAAAAGACAACTTGTTTTTTCTTTCAGATAAATTAAAGATTATTCATCAAGCACATAAATCAAAGGTATGTTTCATATGTCCAGTGTCTGGTACAGAAAAAATAATATTGCTTGACTTAGTGAATAAATGAATGAATACATTTACTTCTAAAATATTTTCAGTTTTTGTTTCATAAATATCATTTCTATAGCTTTACTTATCCATTAAAAAATAAATTCTAAATCATATCCCTGTTCATAGTAGATCCTTTAAAAAGTGTTAATTTAAAAAAAAAAGATACATGTTATATATCAAATATTTAACATAAAATAAGCTTAAAACTTTGTAAATTCAGGTGACATATTAAGGAAGCCACTTATCTGTCAAGCCAGTCTCTTTCATTTTCTTAATTCTATCTGGAAAGAAAGAAACCAAAAGCAAATAAAAATAATCTGCTTTTTCTGACCTGACTCTGTTTGTGTAAGAGAAGGCCCAGGACTGTGGCTCTGGGGAGCAAACTTAGTTCCTAACATTGCCTTACCTGCCCCAGAGAGAACTGTTTAGTTATGTGTATATGTTTACATTTCTGCTTCATTACTTTTTCAGAGTAATATTTTTATGAAGTCATAACAAAGGTTTGCTTCTTAGACTGATTAAAGTGATCCTTTTTCTTGAAATCAATGACTCTTATATTAAGACTCCTAATTATAGCAGCAATCTTACTTTTATACAAACTACTCAAGGATGAGGAAGCAGATCTTATTCTTCATAGCACCAACACCTAGCACAGTATCTCATTCATAGGAATGTTTCCATAACAATTTTTGAATAAAGTATTTATTTATGAAATTACTTAACATCATTCCTTTCTCTGATCATAGATGCCCTCCATAAACTCAATCAGCTTTCAAATAAATGTATACCATAGTTTGTAAAGAAAATAACATGAGAGTATGTATGTATGTTGACTATGAATTAGTAACTTAATTTTTTTTTCCTATAGTTTAAAACAACACATTTATTCTCCTATACATAGTTCTGGAGGCAAAATGTCTGAAATCAGTTTCACTGAGCTAAAATCAAGGTACTGACAGGGCTGGTCCTTTCCAATAACTTTATGTTTTTATATATGCACCAAGGATTACATACAGAAATTTAAAAGTGTCCATTGTCAGATGCTTTAAAATTTAGTGCACGTGTGTGTCTGGAGCTGTTGTTTGGAATCTGCCCTTTGTATGGTTGCTAGAACTTCTCTCCACTGTATCCGGACACAGAGTCCATTTATTTTCTCTTTTCCAGGCCAGGAATGTTTGCAACCTTGTCTCTAAAATGTGGAGAATAGGAAGCTTGGTTTTATTGTAGAGGGGTATATATATGTGTGTGTGTGTATATTTTATTCGGCAGCCGTCCGTCTCGAGAGACGATGGTGTAGCTTCTCAAGAGTCTATCTGCACCGCCGAGAATGGCTGTGCAGTCCAACTCGGGAGTGACATGGTATCTGTCTCCTCCCGTGTTGAATCGACATCTTGCGATGACACTGAAGCTACAGAGCCTGGGCAGGGTAATATGGAGGGTCTGCTGTTGCCCATACAGCAGACCCCCCCTCTCTTCGCAGCTGAAGGGTCCAAGGGAAAGACGGAGTCGATACAGCTTGGGTTCAGGTGCGCCGCAGGAGTTGCCGGTGTTGACTACAACGTCAAACCGCCTTAGGGACTCCGGCTCCGGATTTTCTGTCGGGGTTTACTCCCTTAGCCTTTCCCCTGAAGAGGTATGCCGCAAGGCAGCGGAGGTTTTTTGGAGTCAGAGTTTTCCTTCTCTGATGTACCCTGACTGGAAGATCGAACCAGCGACACTTAGCTCGCAGGCCGACGCTCAATCCACTGAGCTATATGTGTAAAATAAAGTTAAAATTAAACAGTATACCCTTTGAAAAAGTTGTAGACCATAAAATACTCCAGGACATCTAGGTTCAAGCAGGATATTTTATAACCATGATCTTTCTAAAATGTGTCCTGCAAGTAATCTAGAATTTTGAAAAATAAAAGATGTTAACTGTATCATAACACACTTACCAACATAAGGTAACAAAACCCAGCTAAGTATCACTTAATAAAGAAAGAAAGAAAGGCAAAGGGAGGGGAGGGGAGAGAAGGGAAGGGAAGAAATGGTTGTAGAGTGTGTCATGCCATTCTCCATTTTTACTTTGTTGAGCTTGTTCATTTTCTCATGTTTCTTAAAAGGGCTAATGAATAAATTATTCCTTTATCCTAATGAAGACCTAGTTTGATATACTCAAATAATATTATGACATTTTTTTAAAAACCAGGAAATTTTCTTCCTATAACTGGAAATATATTAGAATTGTTTCTTATATTTAAACACATTTTATCCTGGCAGGTTAGAGTTGTACAATTAGGGCTTATTTTTCCAGTTGTCCAATGTATTTCCTTAAAGAGGGATTCCCAAAACAAATTAAGTTACTTAGATTATTTCTGGGAATCTGAACTTATAAACTTTTATCCAAATTATAACAATTTAGTTAGGTATACACCTGGGGATAATTCTTCAAGTTTCCTCATCAAGTTTCATAAGGAAAGGGGTCAATGTATTTCTACAGAAACCGTTATAAAACTTTAGAATAACTTCTCTCACATTTCCTTATTTGTGCCTCACCAGCTCCCATCACCCATTGTTTATCCCCCACCTGCAGGGCCTGCAAGCATCTCTGAATCCTGCCTGTCAGTTTTCCAACCCTGCTGTAATTTTAGTCTCCTTCATCAGCCAAAGGAAGGGACTTCAAATAACTCCTATACCCCAATGAACTTGTTCACAAGGGTAATTTTCCCCATTCCCCCCCACTTTCTTAATGACAATTACCAGGTATCTCCAGAAATTTCTTGCCATTGCCACCATAAAAAAGCTGTCTGGATACTGTCCAACCAGAACCTCCTATTTGGACTATATGCTCAATGTTTGTTGAGTGAATATATCAATGCAGTGCAAATAATTATCATATTACTTATGGTTATCAAGAAAATGTATTTGTGTGTGTATTATGGATTGTAACCAGTAGGCTATTTGTAAAGTCAGAATAATTCCTATTAAAAAGATTTAAAGTACAAACTCTAATTTCTAGCTCATATTTTGTGAGTTTGAAAACCAGAGTGCTCCCTGGGTGGTGTGGCTCAGTGGATTGAGCACCGGCCTGCAAAATGAAAGGTCACTTGTTCGATTCCCAGTCAGGGAACATGCCTGGGTTGCAGGCCAGGTCCCCAGTTGGGGGCTTGTGAGAAGCAACCCATCCATGTTTCTCTCCCTCTCTTTCTCCCCTGCTTCCCCTCTCTCTGAAAGTAAAGCAAATAAATAAAATTGTTAAAAAGAAAAGAAAAAAAGAACAAACCACCCCCCAAAAATCACCTTATCTTTCACAGTGTGTCTGTGAGAACAGACGCCATCTCATTGCCTCCATACTTGCTTCACACAGGGCCTAGTATCACAGTGTTCTGCATCTAGTAAGTGCTCAATAAACATTTATGACATAAAAGAAAAATAAACTTAAAAAAAAAAAAGAAAAAGAAAACTGGAGAGCTATACTTGTTAAAAGTTCATGAAAGGAAGAAGTCAGACCCTGAAATAAACTTTGTATGAAATGCACAAGATTTTTAAGAAGAAAACTTTGAAATGCTAGTGAGGGTATTCAGTTGTCCAGACTCATTGAACTGAACTCCGGTAGATATGTTCACTTTATTTATGTGAAATTCTACCTGAGTTTAATTAAAAAAAAAAAAAAAGTACAACATGTGAAGAGGAATCCAAAATAAGACTTAAGTAGAAATGCTTAGGATATTTTGAAGGGGAAGATGCAGCATGATGATATTAGGTCTTTCTTTAATAATTTACAAATTTACTGCCACCCAACAAAATCCTAACAACAGATTCACATATATATATTTTTTCATATATATATGCATATATATGAAATTGATTATAAAACTAATATGCAAAACATGAATAATGAAGAATAGTCAGGAAAATGAGAGAAATGAGAGTGGCTACAGTGTAAATTAGACATATTATAAAACTATAGTAATTAAAACAGCATGGTGCTGTCACGTGAACTGTTAGTTCAATAGCATAGAATTAAAAGTCCAAAAATGGACCCAAATATATATGGGAATTTAGTGTAGAGGTTATGGCATTTCAAATCTGTGGAGATTTAATCAGTTTTATTGCGACAAATGTGTAGATATCTAGAAAACAGTTAAGTTTAATATATGTCCCTTTTTTTATACCAAAATAAATACCCATTGGATTAATGATTTAAATTGAAAATGAAACCCCTACATGGGGATAGAGATGAAACAGATTGAACATGAGTGGATAATTTGTTCAAGCCAGGTGATAGGTACATGGAGGGTTCAGTGTACTATTCTCTACATTGTATGTTTGAAATTCTTCATAATCAAAAGTTTAAAGAATTAAATTAATGAAAATATTTGAAGAAAATATGAAATTTTAAAAGTAATCTTTAGGGAAGGTCTTTCTAAATATAATAGAAAACCCAAAAACCATAAAAGTAATTTTATTTCATTAATGAAAAACAGCACTTCTACTTAAAAATGCTATTAGAAAAATCAAAGAACAAATGAAAACGGGGGGAAATTTTTCTGACTTATAGAAAAAATCTAATTTTTTTAGTATATGATGATATTCTACAATTCTGTTTTAAAAATTATCCTAAAGCCCTGGCTACTGAGGCTCTGTGGATTGAGCGTCGGCCTGCGAACCAAGTGTCACTGGTTTGATTCCCAGTCAGGGCACATGACTAGGTTGCACGTCAGGTCCCCAGTTGGGGGTGCAAGTGAGAGGCAACCACATAGTGATGTTTCTCTCCCTCTCTTTCTCCTTTCTCCTCTCTCTAAAAATAAATAAACAAAACTAATAAATAAATTTAAAAAATTATCCTACAAGTTAATTAAAAAGCAGAAAATATTCAAACTTTACCCATAATAAAATAACTACAAATTAAGACTACACTTAATCTGTATCAATTAAATTGGCAAAGATCAGAAGGTTTTGATAATACAGCATGTCAGCAAGGGTGTGGTAGTGTCAGCGTAAATTGGTACCACTTCTCTGGAAAGTAACTTGACAAATTAAAATTTGTCAGAATAAAAGTTGCAGGTACTCTCTGATGCAGCAATTCGACTTCCAGGAATTTACCTGATGGATAAAACTTGTACATATGCAAATTGATACATCTACAGGGATTTTTTTTTTTTTTCAATTACAGTTGTCTCCTTTTCCCCTAATTTCTCTCCCCCACCCAACCCACCCCCTCTCCTGCAATCATATTACAGGGATTTTTGTTGCAGGTTTGTTTATGATAACAAGAGACTGGAAACAACCTGAATGCCATCAATAGGGACTGTGTGTGTGTGTGTGTGTGTGTTCCTTCAATGGAATGTGCTGCAGTTCTGATTGTGAGAACACAGCATGTAATATGCTAGTATTTGTGTGAAAAGGTTTACATGCACATCTCTGCCTGCATGTACATGTACAGACACAATCCCTGTTGCACACAAAGGAATTAGTACCTATTCTGTGGAGAAGAACTCTAGAGCTGGTGGATGGGGTTGAGAGGAGACTTACTTTCACTCTCTGTCCATATGTACTTAGAGTATTCTGTATTATGAGTATGTATTACATATTCTAAAATGATTTTTGGGGGGGTTAAACCACTTCTTATTTTATTTTATTTTTATTTTTTAATTATATTTTATTGATTATGTTGTTACAATAGTCCCAATTTTTACTTCCCTTTGCTCCCCTCTGCCCAGTACCCTACTTCCCTCTAGCAATCCCACCCCCGTAGTTCATGTCCATGGGTCATGCGTATAAGTTCTTTGGCTTCACCCTTTCCTATATTATTCCCAACTCCTCCCTGACTGTTTTGTACCAACCAATTAGGCCTCTTAATCCCTGCACCATTTCCCCATTTCTCTCCCTCCCCCTCCCAGCTGATAACCCTCGAAATGTTCCCGATACCTATGATTTTATTCCTATTCTGGTTTGCTTAGTTGGATTTTGTTTTTCTTTTTTATATTCATTCAGTTGTTGATAGTTGTGAGTTTGTTGTCATTTAATGTTCATAATTTTGATCTTTTTCTTAAGTAAGTCCCTTTGACATTTCATATAATAATAGCTTGGTGATGATGAACTCCTTTAGCTTTATATGGTCTGGGAAGCACTTCATCTGCCCTTCCATTCTAAATGATAGCTTTGCTGAATAGAGTAATCTTGGTTGTAAGTTCTTGCTTTTCATCACCTTGAGTACTTCTTGCCAGTCCCTTCTTGTCTGCAAAGTTCCTATTGAGAAATCAGCTGACAGTCTTACAGACACCCCTTTGTAGGAAACTCTCTGCTTTTCTCTTCCTGCTTTTAAAATTTTCTCTTTATCTTTAACCTTTGGCATTTTAATTATGATGTGTCTTGGTGTGCTCCTCTTTGGGTCTAGCTTGTTTGGGACTCTCTGTGCTTCTGGACTTGTATGTCTATGTCCTTCGCCAAATTTGGAGAATTTTCCTTCATTATTTTCTCACATCAGTTTTCAATTTCTTGCTCTTCCTCTTCTCCTCTGGCACCCCTATAGTTTGGATGTTGGCACATTTAAAGTTGTCCCAGAAGTTCCTAAGACTTTCCTCATTTTGTACTGGTTGACTGTTTTTTTTTCTTCCTTATGTTCCAAATCATTGATTTGAACCCTGGTTTCCTTCCCTTCACCGTTGGTTTTGTGTGGATTTTTGTTCGTTTCATTTAGCATAGCCTTCACTTCTACCCTTATGCGTTTGCCATACTCAAGCATATCTGTCAAGCCTGTGAACATCTTTATCACCAGTGTTTTGAACTCTGTTAGGTTGGCTATCTCCTTGTTTATTAGGTTGGCTATCTCCTCGTCATGCAGTTCTCTCACTGGAACCTTGATCCGTTCCCTCTTTTGGGCCATACTTCTCTGTCCTCTCATCTTGACAGGCTCCTGTGTCTTAAGCGCTGTTGCTTCTGTTACATTGTAGGGGGCAGAGCCTTAGGTATTCGTCAGTACACGGAGACCTGTTTCACCACGTTGTGGAGCTGTATGTGGGGGAGGGGTCTGAGAGGGAGCAATGTCGCTTGCTCAGAACCTGCCCCTTTTCCAGGCACTTCTCCCATTTTGTATGGGACTGGAACCTCTCTAGCTGTTGCCCTGGTTGTTGTTCCCAGAGTGGGTGGGTCTGTGGGTGTTCTAGGACCATGAGGGCCCTTTAAGCAAGCGGACTCTGCTTAGAGACTGGTAGTTTCTTCCTCCTCCCCAATCTCCACTGGTTTGCACAATCAAAAGCAATGAGGCTTTATTGTCCCTGGTGCTGGGACCATGAGCTGTGCTGTCTGGTCTGGTGCTGGGAGTGCTCCCTAGGTGTCCCTCCCGACTTTAAAATGTGCTACTGCGCTTTTTGCTGACCTGCCTCTGCCACCACTGCCACCACCACCACACCACATCCTCTGCCTCGGCTCCGCCCCTTCTACCTGTCTGGATGAATATTTTTTCTTTATGTCTTTGTTTGTTAGACTTCCATGCAGCTTGATTTTTCTGGAACTTCTGGTTTTCTCTAGTTTGAGGTAGTTGTATTTCTTCTTAGTTGTGGAGGGAGATGCAACGTGTCTGTCTAGGTCTTCGTCCTGGCTGGAAGTCTAAAATGATTTTTTAATAAAGTTTTTTTCCCCCTTTTGATCTGGGTGTCAAGCCTCTGTGCTGTCTCGTGAATGAGGTTCTGACTCATGGAGCACAGATTCTGGGCTTTCTCTTCTGGCTACTGAGAGGCCTTTATCAATGCTGCCTCTCAGCCACATCCTAAAAATAGAATACGTTGCTACACAGCTACATTCTGGTTGACAAGTGGTACTGTGTGCACAACTAGTAGTCACCTCTGAATGCTTTTTCGGGGCAGATACCAACTCATATTTTTCTCCTATATTTATAATTTTAAACTGGATTTGTATATATTATTGGAGAGCAAACTCATCCACCCCCACCCCAAAATCACACAGAGAAGTATTAATATGACATGGGATCAAGTGTTTATTAGCTAGGGCAGGGCTTTTAGATATGTGGACTTTTGGCCATTGAGGTAAACTTGTTTCTCTTGGCAGTCAAGACTGATCAGAGCTCAGACTTCAGTTCCATGGCTGACCAGCCATGTACTCTGGGCCAGTTTCTTAACCCATCTGATTCATCCTGATATATTGTGAGGAGATGATGATGATGATGACGATGATGGTGTGGCAGTGGCAGCGGTGGTGGCAGCAGCAACAAGAGAACACTTAACAGCTAACAGAGTTCTCGCTATGTGACTGACACTTCACCTCGTTTCATCCTCACCACAAAGCAATAGAGATGTATTCTCCCCCTGCCCTTTTTTTGAAGATGAGGAAACTGAGTCTAAGAAAGGCTATGTAGTTTGTTGAGAACACACAGCTGGACATTGGTGGAGTCTGAATTTTAACCCAGATCAAGCTCCAATGCTCTGTGCTGTAGCACTGTCTCCCTAATGCTTTCCATAGTGTGTGCACTTAGTAGGTATTCACTGTTCACTTCTTTCCTTACAAGATGGGAGTAGAATATGGCTTGGATTATTTCTATGACATGAAGTAACAACTCTGTGTCTTTGAGAAATCTTACCAAATATGAAACACATAGAAGTGCTTTTAAAAATGCAGATTTTCTTTCTTTCTAGACAAATGAACTTGTGATGAGTTTGGAAGATGACGACAAACTCCTGTTGAAAGAAGACAGCACTCTGAAAGCTGCTGGAATCGGTGAGAATGAGTGCTGTGCAGTGCCTGCAAGGTGCTGACCTGTGTGGGGACACCTGGCTGATTAGGTTTGGATAACTCACCACAAAGTAAATGCTGCCCTTGGTGCTCTTTACACTCCCTGATAATTATTCAAAGGAGGAGGGTGAGGATGATATACATTCAGATCATTTGACTGAGGGCAGTGGTTATCTGCTCTCTAAATATTCTGAATGCAAATAGTTCTTTGCAGAAGGTATGTGCAGAATTCTGCTGAGGGTTATTTTCAGTGATTGACAGGTTATTACTCAATAACCTGCTTACTCTTATCAGCATCATTTGAACTGTTGGTTTGAGAGAAATGGATCTAGTAGAACTGATGTGGAATAATGAAGCGAGATGTTATTTGTAGAACATGCAGTATGGTTTCTGATAGTGGTCCAGGTTACTCAGGGTTGACCAAGTCATGGAATTTCAGAGGAGACTAGGGTGGGCAGTTGAAAAATTGCCCCATTTAGCATTTCAGCCTGGAAAAGGCATGTAGTTCTAGTTTAAAGAGATGCTGTGTTCCATATTTTGTGACCATTAGAGGTCACTCTAATTCTACTTATATGTATATCTAAAGATTAGCCATAGGAGTGAAGATTTTAAGAGGTGTGAGCAGGCGAAGGCGTTGTGCCTCTGATACAGCTTTGTGGCCAGTGACTAAAGAAACAGCATGAGTCTCATTTCATAGCGACTGACACGCACTGGTTAAGGAGAGCCCTAAGTGAGGTCCACGCTAGCAAGGCTTACAGGTTTTTGACAGATGTTGAGTTATTTTAGTCACATATGTCAGGAATTCACTTTTGAGGGATACATGTGGCCAAAGTGAGTTCCTGACGTATCTTCCAGTTTAAGTAAGATTTTTAAATAACATGTTATGAAATCTTAGACTTGTTTTCTGTGTTTGTCTATACTATTTGCTATATTAGTGTTTTTCCATATTATGAATACATAAGATTGATTGCTATTATTTGAAAAATATAATTTCTATTTCAGCATATATTTCTTCAAATGCTATTATGTTATTATAGCAGATTGCATCTGTGTTATTGAGGCATGTAGCCCCTAGGAGCTAGAGTGCATAAAGGTATAATGTAATGAATATAATAGACTATTATTGATGTAGGAATTCACAGATCTATGGAAAAGAATGGAAAATCCAAAAACAAACTAAAAAAAGTAAGATTTTACAGTTTAATCAATTTTTGGCATCTCACATAAGTGGGGAAAGAATGAACTAGCCAGAATATGATGTTGGGCTCATTGTCAAAGCATTTGGGAAAATAAAATTAAAATTTTTGTCTCTGTCTTTGTTCCAAAATAAATTCTAGATGAATTAAGTGTTATAATGTAAACTTTTAGAAAATGTAGAGGAGAAGAGCTCTCTAGGTATGACCATGAAGGCAGAGCATTAAAATGGGGATAAGTGAAAGATTTGACCAGATTAAAAATATATAGAGAGCCAAAGGAGAAGCAATAAACTATGAAGTATTTGCACCATAATGATTCTGTTGTATATGGTATACTGCAGTACACTAGTCCAGTGGTTAAGAATTAGATCCTAGAGCCAGAGTGCTATGTTTACCACCTGATCTGCCACTTACTGTCTGGGTGACCTTGGACCAGCAGTAATCATAATACTCACAGACATGAAGAAAGTGGTAGTGTTGGGAAATGGATATTCTTCTGAAATACTGTTGGGAGTGTGCATTACCTATAATTTTCTGTTGATCAATTTGACCAGTAAGACGGTCTCAAACTTAATGTGCTGTCATGTCTATTACCAAGCCAACAAAAGCATGCTTCGTCAAGCTCTGTGACTCCTATGAGGTGGTGATACATCTTCAGAGAGGTGGCAGTGTCCTCTCTCACCTTCTATGTTTGTGTGTCACTGATGTAGAACTTTATTTATTGACTGGAAATAGAATATATTGTGTGATAACCTCATTGTTTAAAAATGTATATATATTTACAGGTCTGTATGTGTGCATAGAAAAAAGATCATTTGCCAACATTATAGAACTAGTATCTCTAGAAGGTGGCATTGCTAAAAAATGATTTTTTTTTCTTCTTCATATTACCTAATTGTTCATGTAATTTAAAATTTTTCTGTAGTTTACATATAAATTAGATATATTACTTGTAAAGAATAAAGTCCTAAAATAGGAGAAAATTGATTTGAATGAAGGCTGTACATTTTACTTGCTTTGTGACCTTCTCTGTAAGCCATTCAGTCTCTCTGAACTTCTATTTAGAATTCTGTGAAACAAACAGAAATAATTAAACCTACTTGAGTGGGTTGTCATAAGGGATGAGTAGAAGAATAAAAGCATCTGGAGAAATGCATGTAAAGGCCCTCAAAAATATTTAAAAACCATTTTGGAGAAGGCAATTGGCAAATGTTTTGAATATATTAAAATACTGAGTTGCTGCTTTAATTGTCATTAATTTCAGATTTATGTACTTGACCACCCGTAAAGATGAGAATCAAATCCATCATTTTTATCTTTCTTGTTTTCAAGCCATAGGTCTTTGATCAGAATCAGATCCTTTTCATGAGTTCTTCACTAGTTTCAGGGTCATACAAGAGCTTCCACTGTCCTCCTGCCCTGGCAAGCCCGCAGCCCTGGTCAGGGACAACTTCAGTCAGTGCTGGAACAATTTTCTCTTCTGCACATTAATCTCTGTTGCCTAGAGCAGTGTTGGTGCACTTGGGAGAACAAGCCACAGTTAGGCAGGGGAAATGCTAAGTGGGAGTAGAGTTGTAAAGATGATCCTTGAAATGTCTGATTTTTCCAGGGAATTTTCCTTCCCTTGATGTGTCTGGTTAGGTTTTTAAGAGGTTTGAGAGAAAAATTCCAAGTCATCACTATCCCTTTTTACCACTTGATCTGGCTGTGGAGCTGTCACTCTGCTTTCACAGCCAGTTGCCATGGGAATAATGCCAGTGTAACAAATTTATCATTATGACTTTTCTTCAAAATTCATGAAAGGAAAAAGAAAGACTGTGAGGGGGGATATTAGGGGAACAAACTTGTTTGAAGATTTCTTTTCTCATAGAGAAATTCTTCAGTTCCTACTCTGGCCTTTTATCTGCATTGCAGTTCCCAATTGTATATTCTGCCTGAGGATGGAGGAAGTTTTTATTTGTGGACTTAGTGCTAAAATACATAAGTAAAGAGATTTGCTTTGTGGAAGGAGGAAGAAGACTTTATCTAGAATTGTTACTTAGAATTTGAAGAATTTTACCTTGTTTTTTTTAACAATTGTAATTTTATGGACTAATTCCCCTAAGCAATAAATTTGCCTGTAAGGTTTTTTTGGTGGTATTTTATCTTTTGTTTTGCTACATTCTACAACTATTATACCTTTGAATGCTCTCTGGTTTAGAAAAGAAATTGTATCAGGGAAACTCTTCTAAAGCCAGTTGTGTTTTATTGGAAAAAAATTTTTTAAAAGATACAATGGGCCACACTGTCAGTGCTGATCTAGGGGAAGAGTCCGTGTCAAACCAGATCCTGTAATAATTCCAAAACTCCCTTGTGCTTTGGTTTCATTTTGTGTGTCCTCCTGTCATCTGCCCACAGCCAGAGCCCCGCTTTGTGCCTGGCACCTTTGGATGTTTCCTGCGTACAACTAATATTGTAAGGTACCTTGCCTCCCATGTCTTTATCAGGATCATATTTGATTTGTGTTTCCAGCATGTTAAGGTGCCTGTTCTTCATGTTCACATCATAACAGCCCGAGCCTGGGACTTGGTAATGGAAGCGGTGAGCCCAGGGAATTGGGGATTGCAAAGCAGGGGCCATTTATGAGCCTCCCATAGATTCTTCTTTTTTTACTCTCCCTTCATCATTGTGGGAACCACAGGCATGGGTCCTGTCTGTCAAAGGTCAGATTTATTTCACTGTTTGCTGGAAACTGGAGTTTGAAATCTTCTCTGCCAGCTGATCTGAAATGGACACTTGGAGCAAACGTGAAACAAAAAGCCAGGGTAGGTGGCAACCTCAGGTAGCTGGCAACCTCGGGTCGCTGGATTGTTGACTTCCTTTGGCGACAACTTACAAATATAACTCAGCTAGCTGCCAGCACAGTTTTGAATGATTTGTAGATTAGGATTTTATGAAACTGGGAAGGATAGGATATATTCCTGGAGCAGGAGAGAGGGTGAAGTTTGTCCTTTGGGTCTCAAATTGCTGCAGAAACCACACCTAGCTCTTCCTGTAAATTTTTTTTTTTTTTTTTGCCAATAATCTGCACTTATTATCACATTACAGCCTGCCCTGATCGTTAGTTATCTGTACCACAAAGTCAGTATACATATGTCCATTTCTTCTCAGACAACAGTTGCTGTGTCTCACACTGCTCTGGTGCTGACTAGTACAAGGCTCAGATTTAGAAATTAGGTAGTGAATCCTTGTCAGTTGGCCAGTTTATTGAGGTGTTATTTGAGTTTTAAGTGTATTGCATTTAATGTTTTTTGAGATTTTACATTTTTAAATTGTTTTTTATACATTATTTTATTTAAAGTCATTATTATTTCCTGTAAAAGGTATATGTGTGTGACCTGTTTAGAAACAAAATTATTGATTTCATAGCCAAAGTTTGAATGTCCTGCCTTGTATTCATGTCATTAAATTTGAAAGTCAGAATTAAAATGATCCACAAATGTATTGAGAGGGCTCTTACTTCATTTCATTTGATAGTAAGAAAAAGGGATGGACTGTCAGTGTATTTATTGGATTTTAGGTTGTACATTCATTTCAGATTCACATGCCAAAGCACCATGTACTGCCGCCTGCAGCACTTTTAATTCACAGTCAGGTGCCCTTGGGGGACCGGTACACAGCAGTCTTCCCGAGGGTTCTTCCCCAGCAATTTTAAATAGAATTTGGGAAGCAAGAATTTAAGGGAAAATGGTGGAAAGGGTGATTATATAGATTCTTGAAAGTCATAATTCATTTTTACTTTAATTGGTAACTAAATTTGCAGTATAAGTACCTGACAATATTCTCTCCAACATTTTCAAGAGTTTTACAGATGTTTTAAAACATTATATTCTATTTCTGATTGAGGACCACATTTCTAAAGTTTAAAATCCTTTTTCTGTTTACTTTTGAATGTTCAAAGTAACTTTTAATTTGTGTTGTTTTACAATTTAAGGATAAATATTTTTATCAGCCTGGAGTATTTGAGTTGAATTAATTTGTCAATCTCGTTTCTCTGAAAAAAAGAAAAGCATTCATCTGAAAATAAAATCTTTATCTTAAATGATCTTATTTTGAGCCTGTATTATGAGAGGTGGCATAAATACTTTATATGAATAATGGATTGATCTATAAGTTAATTAGACCTAAGAGAACCTACTGTCCAAACAAAAATGCTTTGTTACTCCCTTCTTTATGTAGCTTATTCTGACCCTTTTAGAACTGTACTGAAGGGCTGTACGATGTTATTAGTTTCTCAAAAGGGGTACAATAAAGGTGAACTGCAGTAAGTGAATGTTGTAATTACAGTTGGCATGTATTAAGTAAAGTGCTGTGTGAGCGAAGCACTATGTAAATAGCATGTCGTAGATAAAACCTTGCATTGTGATTATGAAGAACAGGATGCTTTTGCTCATTCTCCATTAGAAGGATGATTAGAATCACTTGTAAATTATGTAAGTCTACTTCTGGGTTTGCTTCCCTTCAAAAAGGAAACCTCAGGAGCTTTGCATATAAGGGATAGATCTCAATATCTTATCTTTGAATATTGGATTTTTTGAAGCCTTTTTTCAACATTTTACTAATTTCAAGTGTGTGGCCTCTTATTCTTTTAAATGCTTTTTTTGGGGGGAGGTTACAATTTAACTAAATTTACCCCTCCCTGTTGATTTGCAAGTTTCTTTCTGCTGTATCCTCTCCTATGCTCCCCCAGGATCATTGTAATGAGAGTTTGCAATCTGATTTTTATCAGGATTAATCTTCATGTAGTGGACTAGACTGAGGATCTGAGACTATGGGTGACTTTATTTTCTTTTAACATTTCTGTAATGAGCATGGGTATCTTACAATTGAGAAACATTAAATTTGATATTCTTAAAACCAGCAAAAACATTTTTAATGAAATGTCATGCTAAGTCTTTCATTTCCTTCTCTTGTGACAAATTCTAATAATGAGATGAGAGTTGTAAACGAAGTGTTAATCTTTGGCGTTCCTTCTTATTATCCTATTTATTTGGCTTGAAGAATTTTACTTTGTTTTTAGAGGATATGTTAATTGAGTGATCAGTATTCATTACAAATAATCTTGTCTGTTTTCTACATTCTGAAGGCCCTTTTGCTCTTTTTGTAAAAGCTAAGCAGACTGTATTAACTTCTGATTTAATTTAAAAAACGAATGTGAAGCTTGTTGGCACAACACCTTAAAGAATTGCATGTTTAATAATTGGAAGGCTTTCCATCAGATTTGTCTCCAGTCTGAATTAATAATGTTGCTGACTTATTGTTTTAGAAGACAGAGTCCTTGACCTGGTAGGTTGAAAGAATTGTGACTGCTCTGAACCTTTGTGAGTCCTTTAGCTGTGCCATATCCCCAGTGAATAATTAGAGGTATTTGAAGGTATTGCGGCAGAAGCCAATTTGTGTCTTTCACTTTGCATATTGTTGAAGCCTCATGAATTAATCATAAGCAGGCAAAAAATTAACTTCTTCAGACACATATTTTGATGGGTCATGAGGGAGAATGTAAAGTGATCTGTAAAATATTCTACTGATCCTCTGAGTATTAAATTATTATACCTACAGGCTAATTTCAGAGGAAAAAAGAGTTTTTCCTCCTCCTTCAGTAATAGAGTAGCAAATTTGGAAAAAAAAAAAAAGGTTTGTTATTTTCTAGAACTCTTAAGAGGACTAGAAATGAGCAAATTTATCATTTCCTAAAAGCCAGATTCTTGTGTTAATTCTTGTTTTTAATTCTTGTGTATTTTTCTTTTCACTTTAGATTATTTGAATTCTAGATTCTTTTTTTTTTTTTTTTTTTTTACTTTGTGGTTGCCTCTCACTTGCACCCCCAACTGGGGACCTGATGTGCAACCTAGTAATGTGCCCTGACTGGGAATCAAACCAGCGACACTTGGCTCGCAGGCCGAAGCTCAATCCACTGAGCCACAGCAGCCAGGGCTTGAATTCTAGATTCTTATAACTCCAATTTATACTTCTTGTTGATTTGGTGAAATGTGAAACCAAACAAATAACTCATTTTTCTCACTTTAGGTATCTTAAGCACTAAATCAAAGCAATGTGTGTTTCTATACTTGTTTAAAATCCAATTTTACATTAAAATTCTTTTCCATTTTCTGTTTTTCTTTTTTTCAGCCAATGAAACTGAAATTGCATTCTTCTGTGAAGAAGATTATAAGAACTACAAAGCTAATCCCCTTTCATCCTGGTGAAAACCTCATGGGGTCTTCCTTTTTGCATACCTATATTAGGCTCTTTATTCCACTAGTGAGTTTTGAAATTGACAAATAAACTTTAAAAATTAATCTGAGGCTCTGCTATTTGAGTTAAAAATCGGTGCTGTTTTCTCTCTGCAGGTCTCACTTTTCTTTTTTTCTTTTGTTGTAAAATTATTTGTCAGAAAAAGTTTGATTTTTTTTGTAGTGAAGAAATAGTTTTTCAAAAAATGATTATGGGATATTGGTTCTTTCGTCATAATTTGTTTTTCTGAAATTAGAGGTTATTTTAGTGACTTGCATGTTAGGTTTTTTTAAAAAGATGATAAAACTAAAGTGATTCTGTTTATTTTATATTTTTTCCATAGTTCCTAATTAGAGCCACTATTTCTATCTTTGGCTAAGAGAGATTATACGTCTCTTATGATAATCAGTGCCATCTTTTCACTCATGGTGATACACACCATCATACATGAAATTGAATTGTGTATATTTCAGGAAGGTTTTCTGATGCAAAAGGGTTTCTTATTTTCTTTTAGTATTTCATCCTGCACAAATAACATTGCTGAAATGTTTGTTTCTTTTTTAAAAAATTTGAGCTCTGTTTCCTGACTTAAGCAAACTATAATAGAACTAAACTAATTTGTTTGGAGAGAGAAAGTAACAGGATATTTGGACATTATTGAGAATAAGTCTAAGTCATAGAAGACACATTCTTCCAAAATAACATTTTCAGTTCCTAATAATGACTGACTACCAGTACCTGAAGTGTAGTAGTCTAAAAGGAGCCTCTAAGCAGCATGTATCTAATTAGAACTCCTAGAGAGGTTGGTTGGCTCTAGAATCACTCCATGAACCCTTAAAATTGTCATTAGAGCAAATTGGTTTCATGGTGGTAGAGGCTACCTTGAGAAAAACCATTCTTTTTAAAACGTCAACTTTGAAAGTCTGATTAACATAATCAGAAGATGCTTTCTTTCTTGAAAGATTTAATGCAGCCTTTTCTAAAAAGAAATTTTATTTATTTGTTTGCTGTTTCATTCATTAAACAAACTGCTGAATGCACAAATGACCTAGGCTTCCAGGGACCTAATAAAGAATAAAGTAAGAAGAGGACTTCTGGCCAAGATGGAGACCTAGACAAACATGCTGCATCTCCCTCCACAACTAAGAAGGAATACAACTACCTCAAAGCTAGGGACAACCAGAAGTTCCAGAAAATCGAGCTGCATGGAAATCCAGCAAACAAAGGTATAAAAAGGAAGGAGGGGCGGAGCTGGGGTGGAAAGGACGCAGTGTGGTGGTGGCGTAACAGAACCCCTGGGCTGCTCCAGTTGATAGTTAGGGGCCCTATTGCCCGCCGCCAGAAGCACAACTCTCAATACCAGAGTTTGGTGAAAAGAAAAAGAATTATTTATTTAATGGTTATATAGATTTAGATTATTTGCAGATTTCTGCTGTTAAGTCTTATTTTCTTTAAAATACCCACAGACACATAGTTCTGCCTCCCCCTACCAAACCAGGCTAGTTTTAGAAAAGCCAGAGATATAGTTTTTCTACTTACCAGACACAGTTCAGCTTTACCGGCAGCTCCCAATCATTCGATCCTGATTGGGGAGGCTTTGCCTGTGTTGTGGTGCCCTCCAGCTCTTAATGCAGAACCATGTGGAGTTCCCAGCCTCCTTGTAAACTGCATGGATTTCTCCCTTTCCTTTCAAAGCCGCATGGTGTTCTTCTCTTCTCAAAGCCACATGGTGTTCTCCCCTAAAATGTCTGCCACTTATTTTTATATCCCTGTCTGCATCTTGTGATGCAGTGGGCGTGGTAACCAGTTTTGACCATTCATAGAAACTTACTCAGGCTATGTGCTCTTTCTGTACCATTCTATGGTCCAAAACCCATCCCATCTTCTTGGGGCCTTAAAATAACCAAAGCCATTTGTGTAACAAAGACACTAACCACAGGCATGTGAAAGCATCTTAAAAGCTGTTTCCTTTCCCCAACCCCCAACATGCAGGCTCTCGGGATTTTTGGAGACCCCCATTCTGTAACAGTGGCAGCAGTGGCGGCAGTGTAGGCAGTGGCAGACCTGCAAACATTTAAAAAAGTCAAGAGAGACACCTGGGGAGCACTCCCAGCACCAGACCAGAACGTACAGCTCGCGGTTCCAGTGCCAGGGACAATAAAGCCTCATTGCTTCTGACTGCAAACCAGTGGGAGTTGGGGAGGAGGCAGAAACTGCTGGACTCTCAAAAGAGTCCACTTAAAAAAAAAAAAAAGAGTCCACTTTTTTAAAGGACCCCCACAGTCCTAGAACATCTGTAGACCCACCCACTCTGGGAATGACAGCCAGGGCAACAGCCAGAGAAGTGCCAGTCACATACAGAAGTGGAAGAAGTGCCTGGAAAAGGTACAAGTGCTGAGCAAGCAGCATTGTTCCCTCTCAGACCCTTCCCCCACATACAGCGCCACAACGTCGTGAAACGGGTCATCCTCTGCTGACGAATACCTAAGGCTCCACCCTTACAACATAACAGGAGTGACAGTGCTACCTAAGACACAGAGGCAGATGAACATAGGAGCCTGTCAAGTTGAGGAGACAGAAGTATGGCCCAAAAGAGGGAACAGATCAAGGTTCCAGTGAGAGAACTAACTGATGAGGAGATAACCAACCTAACAAACAAGGAGATAGCCAACCTAATAGATGAAGTGTTCAAAACAATGGTGATAAAGATGCTCACAGACTTGACAGATATGCTTAAGTATGGCAAACGCTTAAGGGAAGAAGTGAAGGCTATGCTAAGTGAAACAAGGGACAATCCACACAAAACCAATGGTGAAGGGAAGGAAACCAGGGTTCAAATCAATGATTTGGAAAGTAAGGAAGAAAACAACAGTGAACCAGTACAAAATGAGGAAACAAGAATTGAAAAAATTGAAGAGAGGCTTAGGAACTTCTGGGATAACTTTAAACCTGCCAACATCCAAATCATAGGGGTACCAGAAGGAGAAGAGGAAGAGCAAGATATTGAAAGCTTATGTGAAAAAATAATGAAGGAAAACTTTCCAGATTTGATGAAGGAAATAGACATACAAGTCCAGGAAGCACAGAGAGTCCCAAAAAGCTAGACCTAACAGGACCAGACCAAGACACATCATAATTGAAATGTCAAAGGTTCAAGACAGAGAATCTTAAAAGCAGCAAGAGAACAGAGTTACTACAAAGAGGTGCCTACCAGACTATCAGCTGATTTCTCAAAAGAAACTGCAGGCAAGAAGGGATTGGCAAGAAGTATTCAATGTGATGAAAAGCAAGGACCTACAACCAAGACTACTCTATCCAGCAAAGCTATCATTTTGAATGCAAGGGCAAATAAAGTGCTTCCCAGACAAGGCAAAACTAAACGAGTTCATCATCACCAAGCCATTATTATATGAAGTGTCAAAGGGACTTACTTAAGAAAAAGAAGTTCAAAACTATGAACACTAAAATGACAACAAACTCACAACTATCAACAACTGAATCTAAAAACCAAAAACAGAAACAAACTAAGCAAACAACAAGAACAGGAACAGAATCGTAGGTATGGGGATCATTTGTAAGGTTATCAGCTGGGAAAAGGAAGGGAGAGAAATGGGGAAATGGTGAAGGGATTAAGAAGCATAATTGGTTGGTACAAAATAGACAGGGGGACGTTAAGAATAATATAGGAGAGGGTGAAGCCAAAGAACTTATATGCATGACCCATGGACATGAACTAAGGGGGGTGGGATTGCTAGAGGCAAGTGGGGTACTGGGCAGAGTGGGGGCAAAGGAAAAGAAATTAAACAACTGTAACAGCATAATCACTAAAATATACTTTAAAAAAAGAATAAATTAAGAGATACAAGATGGCAGCAGAGTAGGTGGAAGCTATATTCACCTCCTCCCAGGACCAACCTGGAATTACAGCTAAAATATGGAGCCATCAACCTGAAAAACCAAATGAAGACTAGCTGAAGAAATGATGTCTTATAACCAAGGGCTTACAGAAGAAGCCATATCAAGATAGAAGACTTCTGGCCAAGATGGAATGTAGACAAGACATGCTGGGTCTCCCTCCACAACTATGAAGGAATATAACTACCTCAAAACTAGAAACTACCAGAAGTTCCAGAAAATCAAACTGGAAGTCCAGCAAACAAAGATATAAAGAAGAAATACTCATCCAGACAGGTAGGAGGGGTGGTGCTGGGGTGAAGACACGGTGTGGTGGCAACAGCATGGCAGCTGCGGCAGGCCAGCAGAAAACGCAGTCACATGTTTTAAAGTCAGGAGGGACACCTGGGCAGCGTTCCCAGCTCCTCATGGGGCTTAGCAGCTCATGGTCCCAGCACCAAGAAAAATCAAGCCTCATTGTTTCTTACTGTGCAGACCAGTAGGGGTTGGGGTGAAGGCAGAAACTGCTGGTCTCTCAGCAGACTCTACTTGTTTAAAGGGCCCCCACGGTCCCAGAACATCTGCAGACCCATCCACTCTGGGAACGACGGCCAGGGCAGCATCTAGAGGGGCGCCATTCTGGTGTGGAAGTGGGTGGTGGTGCCTGGAAAAGTGGTGAGTGCTGGGCAGGTGGCATTGTTTCCTCTCTGATCCCTCCCCCACATACAGCGCCACAACGTGGTGAAATGGGTCACCCTATACTGACGGATCCCTAAGGCTCCGCCCTTACAACGTAACAGGAGCAACAGCTCTGCCTGGGATGTGGAGGCAAACGAACACAGGAACCTGTCAGAATGAGGAGACAGAGAAGTATGGCCCTAAAGGGGGAATGGATCAAGGTTCCAGTTGGAGACCTAAGCGACAAGGAGCTAGACAACCTAACAGATGCATAATTCAAAACACTGGTGATAAAAATGCTCACAGGCCTGACAGATATGCTTGAGTATGGCAAATGCATAAGAGAAGTGAAGGCTATGCTAAGTGAAATGAAGGAAAATTCACACAAAACCAATGGTAAAGGGAAGGAAACCAGGCTTCAAATCAATGATTTGGAACATAAGGAAGGAAAAAACAGTGAACAAGCACAGAATAAGGAAGCACGAATTGAAAAAAATGAGGAAAACTTCCCAAATTTTGTGAAGGAGATGGACATACAGATCTGGGATGCACGGAGGGTCCCAGGCAAGCTGGACCCAGAGGATACCACACCAGGATGCATCATGATTGGGATGCCAAAGGTGAAAAATAAAGAGAGAGTCCTGGGGGCAGCAAGAGAGAGATGGAGAGTTGCCTACAGGTGGGTGCCTATTGGACTATCAGCTGCTTTCTCAGAGGACACTTTGCAGGCAGGAAGGGACTGGCAAGCAGTATTCAATGTGATAAAAGGCAACCTGCAACCAGGATTACTCTATCCAGCAAAGATATCATTTGGAATGAAAGGACAGATGAAGTGCTTCCCAGACAAGGTAAAGCTAAAGGAGTTGATCATCACCAAGCCATTATATGAAATGTCAAAGGGACTTACTTAAGAAAAAGAAGGTCAAAACTATGAACACTCAAATGACAACAAACTCACAACTATCAACAACTGAATCTAAAAAATACAGACAAAATCCAACTAAGCAAACCAGAATAGGAACAGAATCATAGGTATGGGGGTCATTTGGAGGGTTATTAGCTGGGAGTGGGGAGGGAGAGAAATGGGGATATGGTGCAAGTGTTAAGAAGCATAATCAATTGGTACAAAATAGACAGGGGGAAGTTAAGAATAATATAGGAAAGGGTGAAACCAAAGAACTTATATGCACGACCCATGGACATGAAATAAGGGGGGTGGGATTGCTGGAGGGAAGGGGTGTACTGGGTAGGGGGGAGCAAAGGGAAAACAACATAATGAATAAAATATACTTTTAAAAACAAGACTCGTAGGAAGTGAGGCAATAAGAAAAGCTCTGGCCTTGCTCCCACAGGCAGCAGCTGAGTTTCTGGAGGGGTACCTCAGCTGAGGGGCCTTCCCCCTGAGAAGTGTGGGGCCTCAGGCCCAAGCTGACCTCGCCAGAACAGAGCACCTGAATCTGGAAGAGGTGCCTATACAATGTCTGGCTGTGAAAAGCAGTGGGGTTTCAGTCCACCAGGAAGAGACAGGAGTCTGCTAGAGACTCAGGTGCCCTCTAAAAGAGCTAACACACAGAATTTATTTGGCAGCCCCTCATCCTGGCCTCTGGTGGAAGGAGGGTGGGGCAGACTAGAAACATGTGAAGAGACACTGGGGTTTGTGGCCTTGGAGAGAGAGTTGAGGGGAAAACCCCTGGGGACCCCTGTGCTGAGTCACTCTACTGCACCACAGATGCCATCTTTCTTGAATGGAGCATGCCCCTTCATGCAACCTCAGCCTGGGGAAAAACAGTTGCCCCACCTTCTGGTCTTCCTGTTGATCCACCTTGAGGACCTTCTGCCTTGCTAAGGAGTCAATGTCCTGAGCCAAGGTCCAGCGGTATGGGCAGACTCAAGGGGTGTTAGTGACTGAATTAGTGGCTTGGGAGCTGGGGCCATTCCCCTCCCTTTCTCATGATCCTGTCTGGTGCCTCCCCCTCATGGCAGATCCACTAGCCCCACTCTCTAAGCTCCCAGTGGCCCCACCCTCTTGACTCTTGGTGGCTTCACCCTGCCAAGGTCTAGGTAGAATCTGGAACACTCTAAGTTGTGTGGCTCTGAGGCAGGGACCACAACCCCCAGATTCCCCCAAAGCTGACTGGCACTGCCCCCTTTCTTGACTCCCATTGGCCCCTTCCTGCTGAGATCAGGCTCCTAGCAGAATCTGAAAATAGACTGAGTTGCATGGCTCTAGGGCAGGGGAAATTTCTCCCGACACACCTGACCATTGCAGAGCTTTCCCTTCACGCAGCCAAATCTTGAACTGTTTAGGCCTGATAAACTGGCCTGACCCTGACAAGTCCCTGAGGCCAGGCCCCACCCCAAAGTTGTGTGAGTACCCAGCATGTGGCACCTAAACTTGGTATACCCTGGGACATTTGCTAAGTGGCCTCAGACCCAGCACTGGCACCAAGATTGAACCCATGTAGATTTGGAGAACACCTCTCTCACTGAGAACCTACCTTATGCAACACCGCCGGAGGCTCTTTCAGTGACTGAGCCTAACAGGCAGCAGGCAGGTGGAGGCAGGTGGAGGTGGACCATAGGGTTCCTAGAAACTTTTGCTGACCTGCCCCCTGGCCCAGTGCTTGTAAAGTGAACTTTGGTGCTCATCTTGGTCCTTCCCATGCACACCCAGACCCAGCAGAGGCAGCCACAAACTGGTTCATTTTGTAGCTCCAAACATGTTGCCCAGGGCAAGTAACAGGCAGTGTCTGATATTGATCTGAAACAGAGTACTGTTCTAGAAGCCCCAGAACCAGCACACCCAGTGGCCAGCTTCAGACAAAAGCAGAGCAGGATTCAATTAGCTTTACAAGCGACATATCCAAAGGGAGATCTCAGTAAGCACCAGACCCTGCTGAGGCAAATTCCATTCTGAGTTGTCAGCACCTGCACAAGCAACTTGTACAATGTGGTCAGAATTGACCCCACACATGAATGGGCCACTAGCCATCAAGTCTCAGTTATAACAGGAGGACCCACATAACCCACACACGTGACATTCCTGGAGCACTCAGCACAGGTGATCAAGAAGACAGTGCCATGGGGTCCCACAGGACACCTACTACATAAGGCCAACTCATGAAGACTGGGAGTCATAGCAGATCTGTCTAATACATAGAAACAAACACAGAGAGGCAGTCAGAATGGGGAAACAAACATGCCCTAGCCCTGGCTCATGTGGCTCATTTAGTTGGACATCGCACCACAAACTGAAAGGCTGCAGGTTCAATTCCTGGTCAGGGCACATTCCCGAGTTGTGGGTTTAGTCCCTGGTCAGGGTGCCTACAAAATCCAGCTGGTTGATGTTTCTCACATCCATGTTTCTCTCCTCTCTTCCTCCTTTCCCTTCTCTAAATAAGCATGCCCTTGAGTGAAGATTAAAAAAAAAAAAAAAAAAAACCACTGGAAGGAATAAACAGGTTAGATGCATGAAGCAGAGGATCAAAGCAGCAATTTGGAAGATAAGGTAGCAAAACGGGTTAAAGCACCTTTCATTTGTTCATTAAAAAATTTTTTTTTTCATTTGTTCATTTTAGAAACATCCAATTTACACACTTTTTTAAAAGAAAAATTAAGCATATCGTTACATTTTTTTGTAATGAACAATGCAAAAATATGTACATATAATCTTTTATTTTGGTGTGTATTTATTTTCCTTATTAGAAAGTTACATATAGGCTTTTTTTTCACTTATAAACACAGATGTAAAAATCAGTAATTGAAATAGATTATGACTATAAAGGGCTTTTACCAGGAATGAAAGATTGATTCAAAACTATAGAAAACCTATTGATATAATTCACAAAATCTATAGATTAAAGAAAAAAATAAGCTTATCATTAAATGGATTTGGTGATATGCAACAACCCCGTAAGAGAGTAAAAACTTAGAATGCCCTTTATTTGATGAATGTTACCTGCAGAAAACTACTTAACAAAAAACTGTTTAAACAAATGTATTAGATATGACTAAGGCATGGATGACCACTATCACCAGGACTATTCAGAATTTTTCTGCAGGTCTTATTGTAGTGTACACATTAAGAAAAGAAAGAAAAACCACAGATGTTGGAAAGGAGAAGACAAACACTGCAAGAGAATCAACTGACAACTAATGAGAACTATTAAGAAACTTCAGGAGTGCTTGATAATGAACCTAAAATGAAGTGTGCATAAAAGCTATAAAAATGTTACTAGAGGATATAAAAACCTAAATAAGGAGAGATATTACATATTTATAGATGGAAGCATTGGTATAGTAAAGAGAAAGGATTTTTTTACAGAATATATGAAGAACTGTTGTAAGTCAATGAGAAAAGGACAAATATTCAACAGAAAAAGACACATTTATTTAAAAAATTATTTTAAAATGCCTAAAAAGTGAAAAGATGCACATCCTGTTATTCATGGAAATTCAAATTAAAACTGAGTACTGTTTTCATAAAGTTGGCAAAGAGTAAAATATTTGGAAATAAGTATCAGTAGTGATGTGCACCTACACTGCCAATGGGAGTATAAATTTGTGTACAGTCACATAAGCAAGCAATTTGGTGTGGTATCTATTAAAATAATAAATGAGCATATTTTACTGATATAGCAGTACCACTTCTTAGAATCCATTCCAAAGAAATCCTCTCCTGCCTGCAGAAGGAAGCATTTATAAGTGAATTCAGTGCAGTTTTATATTTATAATAGAAAAACACTAACAACCTAAATGATGTCAATTGGAGAATTGCTAAATAATCCACGGTATATCTATATTCTTGATTACTACTTATTTTAAAGCAATGAGGAGCATCCATATTATTTATTGATGAATGATCTTTGATACATTTTGATGGATGAAATTGCAGAGACTCAAACTGATGTCATCTGTTTTTAAAAACAAAGTGAATACATAATGTGATATATATGTATATGAATATAAATATTGTATACACATATATACACCAAAGAACATACATGAAGGTGATAACATTGATTACCTTTGGGGAGGGGGTACTAGAACTGGGAGGTGCCAGTGGTAAAAAGACTTATGTGTAATGTTTATAAGTTATTTTTAACTTTATAATCATTTGTAAAAACTAACACATGTGTAGAAATTAAAAGAAGCAGGAAAAAATGCATCAGACAATTGCCATGAACATTTTGGCATATTCCAGCTAAGATATTTTTCCTATGTATATTTTTCAGTGTTTCTGATCTTTTTGGTGAGTTTTAAGTTATACAAGGGATATTTGTATGCTAAAAACAGCCAACTCTAGCCCTGGCTGGTGTGGTTCAGTGGACTGAGTGCTGGTCTATGAACAGGTTTGCTGGTTCAATTCCGGGTCAGGGCATACGCCTGGATAGCCAGGTCCCCGGTTGGTGGTGTGTGACCTCTGGATGTATCTATCACACATCGATGTTTCTCTCATGTTCTCCCTACCTTCTCTAAAAATAAATAAACAAAATCTTTAAAAAAAAAAAAAAACAACTCTAAGGTAAAAAAGTAAAAATTCCCTTCTTCAAAGATCTCTCCTTGGCATGGCTTGGTGTTCATACTTTCAGTTTTTCTGCATATGTATTATTATTTAAACATACATTTTAAATTATCATTTTTTGTATTTTAAACATCAAACATCACTCTCTTTAAATATGGTTGGGAATCCTTATTCTGATTTTTAATTATCACTATGTGCCCCACAGTGCCTGTGTTTTATATCCTCTCATTTACATCCTTAAGTTGGGTAGAGCTATGAGTAGCCCCACCTAGTGACATGGAGAGGATAATGCCTACCACACAGAATTTGGGGGATCAAGTGAGACATTGCCTACAGGGCATTCGATAGACAGCACCTAACATGAAGTAAGTGCTCATTAAATGTTTTTTGATGAGCAATGCAGCATCCACTTCAATTTGGAGTCAAGAAACCTGATGCTGTCAGATATTAAGCCATTTGCCAAGGCCTAAAATCTGATAAGAAGCAGGTTTCTTCTGGCTTCAAATCCCACGTCCCGCCTCTCTTTGAAAACAAGGGGAATGAGGCCCTTAGAGAAACACAGTAGGAAGGCTGTCAGCCGTGGGCTGTGTCCCATTTTTTTGGCTGGCATCTCTTCTACATGCATTTTTGCCATTCTCAGTTGAAGAGAACTTACTTTCTCTCCTTGTGACAAAGGGACATAGAGGCACTAGCCCCATTAAGTTTGATGTGAGTCTGAGGAGCTTTTTTGCCACAGCGAAGGTGTTTTATTTCCCTTCTCTTTTCCTCTTCCAGACACACGCAGGAGAACCGATGATGCTTCTGCCTTCTTGGGATGCCCAGAGAGATGGGCTGGCCTGGGCATCCTTGGAAACCTGCTGCTGATTGTTAAGGAGAGGAGGGGAGGGAGAGTGAAGCTTGCCCCTTTCCTGCTTGGAAGGAGAGGGGAGTCTGAGCTTGCTGAACCATACACGTCTCTAGTGGGCAGAAAAGTCCAAGTATGACAGTGTCTGAGGATCCAGACTCTCCTGGCATCTTTTTTTCATTGTGTGTGCATGCATGTGTGTTGGGAGAAGGGCTGTAACTATTGGTTACTGGCAGTTTCCCTGCATTTACTCTTAAAAAACTCATGATTAATTAGATTACCAAAGGAAATTGGAATAAGGAATAATCACTTAATTGGTTTTAGGTTAATATTTTGAACTATACCATCAAGACAGTGGGTCTTGGGTCTCTGCAGGCTGGGAAGGTACCTGTCTCTCATGTTGAACCCACAGCATAAAACTCATTGCCACTCTTGACCTGTGACTTGGCACTTCCAGTACTTAATGGGGGGTGAGGATGAGGCAGGGGAGAGTGCAGCTTTTGTCATTTCTTTTGATCAAAGAAGATACATTTATTCAGTGAATCAGACTGAGACCATTTCCCCAATCCCCAATGTGCATTTTGGTTTATAATACTAATGTTAACTTTGGATAATGCCCTTTGGAGGCTCATTTTTCAATTGTCAGTCAGTGAGATGATCCCATAATGTGTAATGATTTAAAAGAAACATACAGGATATGTGTCATGCTGCTCTACAATGTGTTTTTTTAGAGATCAGTGACCGTACTCTGTTCTGTGCTTCTGACACTTCACCTGAGTATTCAGTAAGTAATGGTATTCTAAGCAGTGAGATTTAAAATGGAGAAAATCCATTTCAGGTCTCAGATGATGTCAAACAACAGTTGAAGTAAGTGAAGGCAGATCTTTTGGGGAATGTTGACTAGAGACTTGAGTTTTGGTTTCAGCCTCATCCCTATAAAGTCTAAGACACAGGAAAAATGCCTCCACCAATAATGATATTCCTGTGGTCAATCAAAGCGGTGACCAGAGTGTTCTGAGTCTTTAACAGGACTAAGGCAAGTGTAAGGACAAGGATCCTGGTGGCTTCATCCCCCATTCTCACTTGGTGGGAAATGAGAGCCAGAAAGATCAAGAGCTGTCATCTTCAGTTCTTTCAGTGTTAAATTCTGTTAGGCAACACCCCCAAATCTCATTTAATTTTCCTGGTCATTACCCCTTCCTCCTCCTGTAACACCCAGATTTGTGCTTTCTGCCATCAAGCTAACATCACGTGCCTCCCCACTGACTTTTGTGCCCTCCCCCTTGCTCCTGGCTCGCTGATGCCCTCTCCAATACTACTTCTTGTCCTAGTTAGTCTAGGCAAGCCTGCCAGTGCCATGGGGCCTCTCAGGTCATTGACCAGCTTGACTGCGATGTTCTTATCATTGACTGTCTCAGCCAACTACTCCCACAATCACATTAGCCATAGTCATCATCAGTAACCACGCCCTAGTCCACAGCATAATCTCAATGTCATGCCTCCTGTTCTCCAGCCACTGCTCCTGTTTGTCCATTTCTCTTCCTATGCTGCCCCCTCCATTAGTTTTTCAACCTCACCACACCTATAGATCATTGTCCCTACTACCATCTTTTCACTGCCTTTTCCTTTGACCTAATTGAGATTCTCTTGTCCTCCTTCATTCTGCTGTAGAGACCCTCATTTCCCTTACCATCCCCACATCCCCAGGTTTAATTCCACTCTGCCTATCCACACTCTACCTTATCCACACCTAGATAAAATCATGCTGACTAACAATGCTTTAGTACATGACTATTAAACTCATGTAAGTTCCTAGTGCTGCCCTGCAGTTCCACATGTCCCTAGTTTCTTACACTCTCCCAGGTTCTTCTTGGCCTTCAATTCTAACACCTCCTCTCCTCACTCTAAGCTGCCATCCTTGCTTCCTGTTTCATTGAGAAAATAGAGGCCATCAGAAGGCAGCTTGCTCATGCTTCACCACTGTGTCCCCTCCTTGTGATGGTGGTGACTAAGTGCTTGAGCATCAATCCCACTGTCCCTTGAGTATGTACTCATGAGCACGTCTCTCCTGCATCAGTCCATCTCCCCTCTCCACCAGATTGTTCCCACCAGCATACAAACATGCAGTAATGTCTCCCTCTTGACCTTTCCATAAAAGTTGTCCCATTTTCCTTTTACAGCAAAAGTCATTAACAGAATTATCCACGCCCTCTTTTTTTCCACTTTTTCTCATTTTCCCTGAACTTTTCAGTTGGGCATCTGTCCCCATTAATACTACTGAAATGGCGCTGGTCAGGGTCCCTAATGGTTCCCCTGTTGTCAAAGAAGTATGAGTCTCTGTCTTCGAGTTACTTAACCTATCAGAAGCATTTAATGCAGAGAAGGAATTGACATACTCTTCCTTGCAAACATTTTAATCTGGCTTCCTGTGCTCTGCTGTCCTTTGCTGGTCCTTCCTTATCTCCTTAACCTTTCAACATTGAAACACCCAGGGCTCAGTCCTCTGCTTTCTGTAATTACACCATTCCCTTGATGATCTCATGCATTTCACAACTTTAAATAACAACCAGATGCTGCACACTCCCAATTTTATACCCAGCCCAGATCTCTCTGATGAGTCACACACTTCTTCATCCATCTGGCTACTCTACATCTTCATTAACATAGCTAATAGGCATCAGTTAATAGATAGGTCAGAAACTGAGCTTCTGAGCTTTCTTCCCAAATCTTGTCCTTCCCTAATCTCCTCTACTAAAGGAAAGAACTCTAGTTATCCATTTGTTCAGGCCAAAAACCTTAAGTCATTTCTCTTTTTCCTCCTATACCCAACATCCAGTCCACCATTCAGTTGTTTGATCCACCTTCAAAGTATATCCTTTCATCCAGCCTCATCTCACTTTATTCACTACTGCCATCTCCCACCTTTTACTGGGATCCCTGCTCCCACTCTTGTCCCACTACAGTTCTCTCCCAGCAGTCACTGTGATGCTTCTAGAACACAGGTCAGATCCTGTCACGCTTAAAACCTTCAGTCAGAGAAAAAGCCTATTTCCTGCTGAGGCTTAGTTACCAGGTCCTATGTGATCAGCCCCTACCTCCTCTGGGGCCTCATCTAGCATCTGCCCTCACTCTGCAATAGCCCCCTTGGCCTTGGTTCTCTTCCTGGTGCATGCCAAACACACTCACACTTCAGGGCCTTTGCATTTGCTCTTCCCTCTGCTTGAAAGCCTTTTCTCCCGGTTATTTCTATGGGTTGTTACATCATTTCTATCGGTTGTCTGCTCCAATGTTATTAAAGAAGACTTCCTTACTCATCCTATATAAAATAGCAGATGCCTGCCTCCTGTAGCACTCCGTGTTCCTCTAACTATACTTTTAAAAAATCCTTTTCTGGTCTGTCTTCTCCTGTTAGAATGTCCTCAGTATATAGAACTGTGCCTGGCAGTTAATAGGCCAGAATAGCCCTAACCATTGTGGCTCAGTTGCTTGGATGTTGTCCCCACAAAGCTAAAGGTTGGTTGTTTGATTCCCAGTCAAGGCACATGCCTGGGTTGCAGGCCACATTCTCACTTGGGGGTTTGGAAGCAGCAACTGATCAGTTTCTCTCATACATTAATGTTTCTCTCCCTCTTTTCCTCCCTCCCTTCCCCTCTCTCTAAAAATAAATAAAATGTTTTTAAAAAAAGATTAAAAAACAGACCAGCATAAATATTTCTTGAATGAATGAATGATTTTAAGATTGTATCTGAATTTTAAAGTAAAAGTTTACAGATTCTTAAAGCTCATCTTATAACAAAGTAGATCCATGTAGATTGAAAACATTCTAGGAACTTCTTCACGTGAAATTGTCATCCAGATTTATGTTCTGATGTAGACTGGTTTCTGGAGTAATTGGTTAGAAATACTGAATGAATATGAATTTCAAATGGAATTGAGGAAAAGAGATCAAGAGTCTTGTTAGCAGTTAGTTTGTTTTTATTGGTCTGAATCTGGTTGCCACAGCGCCTGCGTATTCATGTGGCTGACAGTTCTTTTCTGCTCTGCAGTTCCTCTGTGTGCCTGGGGCAACCCTGTGCCTCCTGCTAGCTTTTTTACCAGTTGGGAAAAACCCTGTGGTATTATTCACAGTAGGCAAGGTAGTGTCCTAGAATTTTCATTTGTTCTGTTTGAACTGTCCCTGGAAAGCTGAGTAGAAAACTGAACAGTAGATTCTACAACTGCACAAATTACAGCAGGACTTCTTTCCTCACTTGCCTTAAAGCAAAGTTGCTTGTTTTAAGTGACCTAGAAGTGAACTTGTGGTGACATTTAAAATTACACAGATTGAAAAAGGCAAATGGTGCATTTTTGCATGTATTGGAATTATTTGTCTTTCAGTGTTTGCTTTAGGCAAGTGTGATGAGTAAAGAGCATTGGCTTTGAAAAATGCAGGCACTGTGACTAGCTTAGAGGTGTGACCTTGGGCAAGCCACTAACCTCTCCAGGTCTCAGCTTCTTCTCTTGTTAAATAGGGATAAGAACACTGATCTCACAGAATTACTTTGAGGCTTCAGTAAAATGACCTAGCTCGGTGCCTGGCACATAAATACTCTACCATGCTGCTACTTCACAGAGGGATAGTTTACTCACAAAACAAGGATTATCCCACATCAAACATTGGGCAGGAGAGCCTGACCTTTTCCTACAAGGTAGGTATTTCCCTGCTGCTCACTGATTTTCTTTCCTTAACTTGTCAACTTCAACAGCACAGCACAGCAATGTCCTTGGGACCCAGGGACAGATTCATTTTTTAAAAAAGATTTTATTCACTTACTTTTAGAGAGAGGGTAAGGGAGGGAGAAAAAGAGGAAGAGAAATATTGATATATGAGAGAAACATCTACCTGGGACAGAGTTTGAAACCTGGGCATGTGCCCTGACCCAGAATCAAGCTGGAGACCTTTTGCTTTGCTGGATGACACCCAACGAACTGAGCCACCCCAGTCAGGGCCAGACTTATTTTTTATTTTTCAAGAATCTGTCCTTTCAAGTCACTTTCCTGAGGGGCTTAGCGTTTTGATGCAACTAACCTTAGGACATTACCTGTCAGATGTTTCTTATACATATCCCCTTTCTTCTGGTTGGAATTGTTCCTAATTAGGACTGAGTTAATTAACAACAGCAGAACTATTTAAATTCCTTTTTGTAAGAATAAAACCATCCCTTTTACTATTCTCTGGGTGTAACTTGCTTAAAATGGGAGTAGGGTGGGGATGTTAAAATGAATGGATACAGAGGTGGCTGTTTAAACAAATTTAATCTTCAGGAAGAAAAATCTTGCAAAGGCAGGTTTTGCAATTTGAATTTTCCTGATACCTGCCCAGGTTTGTTTGTGTGTGTGTGTGTGTGTGTGCACGCGTGTGCGCGCGCTGATTACTGCCTGGCCATTAATCTGTAGATCTTGTCAAACAGCTCTTCCTCCAATATAAATCCTTTCCTGCTGTTCTAATCAATATTCATTACACAGATTAGAAATCCAGGCGGCAGCAGGTCAAGGTTAATCTGCTCTGGATTTGGTCCCGCTGCTTGCTGTCTGCCACCAGGTGTCAGCAGAGGCTGCCTGGGGAGCAGGGCTGTTAGTTAATGCTTAGTGGGTGGGTTCATCCACCTGTCACGTGGGCCTTGCAGTCCTTTAACTGGAAGTAAAAGCCTTCAGCCTATATATGGTATTGTTACAGAGCGAAAGGGGGTTCTTTCATGTGGTGCCTTGGTGTAAAACCGAACAACTAGTGCTGAGGAAAACAGGTCTTTATTCACAGTGTTCCAACCTGGGGAGGGCAGTGAGCACTTCAGCTCAGAGCCCTGTTCTCCCACGGGACCCAGCACTTCCCTTGCTCCCCAAAAGGCTAGAAGCCAAAAACATGCCCAGAAGTTCCCCATCCCTCATCTGTCAGCTGTCTCCTTCAGAATCTGGGGTACGATGTCATCAGCCTCTGTGTAACAGTCCAGGAAAACATGAACTTTGCCCTTTCAAAGCCACATGGTATTCTCCCTTTCAAAGCAGCATGGAGTTCTCTCTTTTCTTTCCAAGCTGCATGGAGTTCTTTACCCTCCTTGCAAACCAAGTGGATCTCTTCTCCTCTCTCTAAAATGGTTTCCACCTTATTTTAAAATCCTTGACTGTGTCCTGTAGGCGTGGTAACTGGTTCTGACCATTCACAGAACCTTGTGCAGGCTCTTTGTACTCTTTCCTCACTATTTCATAGTCAAATTACCTCCCGGCTCCTTGGGGCCTTGGAAGAACCAAAGCTATTTGCATAACTAAGACACTAGCTACCAGCCATAGTCATGCAAAGGCATCTTAAAAACTGTTCTCTTCTCCCTATCCCCCAACCCGCAGGCTCTGGGGATTTTTGAAGACCCCCACTCCGTAACAGTATGGAATGTTATACTTATGTTCAAAAGTGATCTTGTGATTGCTACTGCCTAAAATTTAGATTTATTTCAAAAGCCTAATTATTTCAAAGCCAATACCTAAAACTTTAGTCACTTAGACCTCTATAATCCTAACTTACTTTTGAGATGAATACCAAAAATGTGTTAATGCTTTGGTGAATGCTCCTGCTTATCCATGCAGAATTATTTGCTTAAAGCTAAAGATTGAAAGGTGACAAGCAAGTTTTAATTGTTAAAGGCTTCTAAGCAGAGGTGAGAAGCTTAAACAAATTCCTTACCAACCAAAGATATTAGAGAATACTCTTGGCTGGGTGGGAGGGCATGAAAATTGCCTTTTTCATGTGAAAAGGTAAACCTGAAAGCAGCCCCCACCTGCAGGGCGTGAGAGTAGGTCTGAGGTGGCAGTGTCTCTTTGTAGCTTTGGGTGCTCTGTTGGTGTCTGACTTCAATCCCCAGTCCTATCAATGCCACTCAGCTTTTTAATGCATACAGCATAGCTGGTAGACATTTTCAGACTAAGATGCAGAGGAGAGCTTGGTCAATTGTAAGATAAAACAAGAAGCTGGGAAGACAGAGGAGACCCCTAAGAAGGCCTACTTAAGTAGGATCTATTCCGACCCCTCCCAGCTCTCTCTTTTCCAAATTCTCACAGCCCTGGGCTGAATGAGATTCCCCTGACCTAATGAACAGGTCTTAGGTCTCCCATATTTGATAGAAATGTGTTGGGACCTGTTGTGCAAATGTCCTGGTAATTGGCCTTCCTTAGGTTAGTTCCAGAGCCTGTAAAGACAGAGCTGCATTACTTCTGACTGTGAAAGCAAGTGAGGGCGGAGGTGCAGGAAGAAGCTGACAGTCTTGAAAAGGTGGCAACTTGCTTAGTATGAAAAGGGGAAGAAGTGCCTGGAAAAGCTGCGGCAACCAGCACTTTTCCCTCTCAGACCCCTCCCCCACATACAGAGCCAAAACGTCTCGGAGAACCAGTAGCCAGCACTAACGAATACCCAAGGCTCCACCTCTTTAATGTAAGAGGTGCGACAGCCCTTACCCAAATCACAGAGGCAAACACAGAAAGATGAGGAGACAGAGAAGTATGACCCAGAAGCGGGGGCAGATCAAGGTCCCAGTGACACAACTAAGCAATGAGCAGATAGCACACCTAACAGATGAAGAGATAGACAACTTAACAGATGCACAGTTTAAGGCATTGGTGATTAGGATGCTCACAGCTCTGACAACAAAGATTAAACAGGATGGGGAAAGAATGAAGGCTATCCTGGCTGAAATGAAGGAAAATCCACGTGAAACAAGTGATGAAGGAAAGAAAACCAGGGTTCAAATCAACAAATTGGAACATAATGAAGAAACAAACAGTCAACCAGTATATAAGGAGGAAATGAGAATTTTTTTTCAAATGAGGAGAGACTTAGAAACCTCTGGAACAGCTATAAATGTGCCAACAACTGAATCATAGGGTTGCCAGAAGGTCAAGAGGGAGAGCAAGAAATTGAAAAAATATGTGAAGAAATAATGAAGGAAACTTCCTTTATTTGGGGAAGGAAATGGACATATGGGTCCAGGAAGCACAGAGAGTCCCAAACAAACTAGACCCAGGGAGGATCACACCAAGACGCATCATAATCAAAATGCCAAAGGTTAAAGATAAAGAGAGAATCTTAAAAGCAGCAAGAGAGAAGAGGAGAATTACTTACAAATGAGTACCTATAAGACTGTCAGCTGATTTCTCAAAAGAAACTTTACAGGTAAGAAGGGACTGGCAGGAAATATTCAAAGTGATGAAAAGCAAGGCCCTACAACCAAGATTACTCTATCCAGCAAAGATATCATTCAGAATGGAAGGGCAAATAAAGTGCTTCCCAAAATAAAGCTGAAGGAGTTCATCATCACCAAGCCATTACTATATGAAATGTTAAAGGGACTTATTTAAGAAAAAGGATATCAAAACTATGAACGTTAAAATGAAAACAGTATCACAACTAATAACAACAGAAGCTAGGGAATGGAACAAAGGTAAACTAAGTAGACAACTAGAGTGGGAACAGAATCATAGGTATGGGGAGCGTGTTTGGGGAGAACAGCTGGGAGGGGGTGGGGAAGAGGGAGGGAAATGGTGCAGGAATTAAGAAGCAAGGTAGGAGGGTGGGGAATGGACAGGGGATTTTGAGAAGAGCTTTATGCACAACCCATGCACATGAACTAAAGGTGGGAAACTGCTGGAGGGAGGAGGGTTGCTGGGTGGAGAGAAGCAAAGGGAAAAGAAATTGGGACAACTGTAACAGCATAATCAATAAAACATACAAAAAATATATAACTCATACCATAAAATTTACTATTTTAAAGTATATAATTCAACAGTTTTTATATATTTATCAGTTAATGGATATTTCCATTTCTGGGTATTATGAAAAATACTGTTATGAACATTCATTTATGTTTTTGTGAACATGTTTTTATATCTCTTGAGTATATACCAAGGAATAAAATTGGCTGGTCACATAATAAAAAAGCAACAAAACAAAACAAGCACAGATATTTGTATATATCTAACCTCCTTTTTCAGGAGTGAAGTTTATTGTTCCCTAGAAAGGATTTTGAGGAAATCAGTTTCCTTCATAAGCAACACAACTTCATATCACATGCTTATTTAAAAACTCAATTAATCAAGATGGTGGCATAGCTAAACACAGCTCGCTGCCTCACACAATGACATCAAAATTACAACTAAAATGTAAAACAACCACCATTCAGAACCGACAGAAATTGAGTTGAATGGAAGTCTGATAATCACAGAATTAAAGAAACCACATCCATCCAGACTGGTAGGAGGGGTGGAACATGAAATGGGCTGGTCCCACATCCACATGTGGTGGATAAGAATTCTGGAGGGATATATTGGGAGCAAGGAGTCCCAGCGTAACACCAGATCCCCCAGCCCAGGATTCCAGGGACAAGAAGATAAGCCCACATGAATTCTGGTGCAAAAACCAGTGATGATTGAGTCACTGGAAGAAACTTTTGGAGTCCCAAATAGTTCCCTTAAAGAACCCACACACAGACTTACTCAGACTCACTCTCTCTGAGCTCCAGCACCCAGGTAGCAGCGTGAAAGGCTCCAGTGGCATACAGGGAGAAAGTGAAGTGCCTGGCATCAAGGCAAGAGCTGTGGTCAGCTTTTTCCAAGACAGGAAGGCAAACAGAGGTCATTTTCTCTTTTCTGAGCCCTCCCCCCACAGAGCCACAGAGCTGGCAGGTGGGTGCCATATCTGAGACTCCATCAACATGGTTAACACTGTTTTGCCCACCTTGGAGATACCCTGAGGCTTCCTCCCACCCAATTTATAGCTATTAACAGTGGCTTTTACAAATGAATGGCTTGTCTTGGCTCATGCTTCATAACTTCCTAAATCCTCTCAAACAAGCAATAGCCAAGCCAGCTTCAGTGAGCCCCCAGCCTCTGTACCCCTTGCACTAGCAGTGGCCTGCTTGGCTTCACCTGAAATCTCCAAGTCCAGCATAGTAGCAGCCATCTCAGATTGCTCATGTAGGGTGGCCCTGGGCAGAACACAGGTGGGGGCTGACCTTGGCCTGCACCACCAGGGAAACCCCAGAGCCTGCACTCCAAGTGGACAGCTACAGACCACGCCAGAGCACCACCACCCTGCCCGTACAGAGCTGATCTTTCACAGAGGGCGGAGGTTAGTGGTCAGTGGTCACAGCCAGTCCTTGCAGCTAAGTGGCCTGGGTAAATCCCTCCCACTGACCTGCCAAAGCAATCAAGGATCAACTACAAGAGGAAGGTGTACTCAGCCTACATGAAGGATGTATCCTGAGTAAACAGCTTGGGTGATAAAGGAGTCTATGCTACTGGACCCTACAGGACACCTACTACATTAGGCCATGCTACATAGTAGCTCTACAAAGTAGATAGAAGCAAACACAGGGAAGCTGCCAAAATGAGGAGATAAAGAAACATGGCCCAAATGAAAGAACAGACCAAAACTCCAGAAAAAGAACTAAACAAAATGGAGATAAGAAATCTATCAGATGCAGAGTTCAACCCTGGTTATGGACTTCTGGTCAAGATGGAGGCATAGGTGGACATGATTTGCCTCCTTGCACAACCATAAGAAGGATCACAACTAATCTCAAAAGCACTCAGAACTGCCAGAAAATTGAACTGTATGGAAGTCCAACAACCAAGGATTTAAATAAGCCATATTCATCCAGATGAGTAGGAGGGGCAGAGAGGAGGAGCCTGGGAAGAGAGGATGTGGTATGGTGGTGGTGAGGCGGCAGTGGTGGTGGTGCCCAGCAGAACAGGTGGTCCCACAGTCACGTGTTATGGATCAAGCGATCCCTGCCCCAGGTCAGACTACCCAGCCCCAGTATTCCAGCACTGGGAAAATAAAGCCACATAACTTCTGGATGTAAAAAGAAGTGGGGGTTGGGATGGTTGCATAAACTACCAGTCTCTCAGTAGAGTCTATTTAAAGGGCCCAAATAGTACTAGAACATAAGCAAACCCACCCACTCAGGGAACCACACCCAGAGCAACAGCTAGAGGGGTGCTGGTCACATACAGGAAGTGGGTGAAGTGACTGGAAACAGGGAGAGTATGAAGCAAGCCTCCAGCAGCCAGGCAGCAGCATTGTCTCCTATCCAACGCCTCCCCCAAATACAGAGCCACAAAGTGTTGAAGCAGGTTGCCCTGCCATAGCAATTACCTAAGGCTCCTCCCTGTACAATGTAACAGATGCACCAAGATAGGGAGTCAAAGCAGCTCTACCTAACACACAGAAACAAACACAGGGTGGCTGCCAAATTGAGGAGACAAAAAAATATGGCTCAAATGAGAGAACAGATCATCGTCGTCGGCAGCCGTCCGTCTCGAGAGACGATGGCGTAGCTTCCTGAGAGTCTATCTGCACCGTCGAGAATGGCTGTGCAGTCCGATTCGGGAGTGACAATCCCTGCTGCACTTGGTACAGGTGAAGGCAGATGGCCGTTGTTGCTGCTGCTGACGCTGCTTCCGCCTCGATCTTTTCTGGACCGCCTCCTCGTTGCGCGCAGCCTCCGCGCGTGACGTACCTTGCCTGACCGCGAGCCTCCAGGCTAGGCGGTCATCTGCTTGAACTTCCCATGTGTTGAGATTGATGGAGCATTGTGTCATGTCCTTTTTGCAGATGTCTTTGAACCGCAGTTTTGGGCGCCCTGTCATCCTCTTGCCTTCTGCTAGCTCGCCGTAGAGGAGGTCTTTGGGGATACGGCCTGCATCCATTCTTTTGACATGGCCGAGCCACCTGAGGCGTCTCTCGCTAAGAACTGCATGCAAACTGCTCATATTGGCTCGCTTCAGCACCTCGGTGTTGGGGACCTTATCCTGCCAGGCGACATGCAGGACGCGTCGCAGGCACCTCATGTGGAAGCTGTTGAGTTTCCTTTCGTGCCTTGCATAGGTGGTCCACGTCTCGCTGCCATAGAGGAGAGTGCTGAGTACGCAGGCTTGGTAGATACGCAGTCTGGTTTTCTCAGTGAGGCTGGAATTGTTCCACGCTCGCCGGTTCAGTCTGGCCATAACTGTGGCTGCCCTGGCGATTCTCCGGTTGACCTCCAAGTCGACTGACAGAGAGCTCGAGATGGTGGACCCGAGGTAAGTGAAGTCGTTGACAACCTCCAGGGTGTATCCGTCGATGGTGATGCATGGGGGAGTCCCCGTGCCTTGAGCCATAACATTCGTCTTCGTCAGGCTGATGGCTAGTCCGAACTCCTTGCATGCGTGGGAAAGGCAAGTGACTAGCTGCTGGAGTCCCTCTTCGGAGTGTGATGTCAAAGCTGCATCGTCGGCGAAGAGCATCTCACGGATGAGCACCTCTTTGACTTTGGTCTTGGCTCGTAGACGGGCCAGGTTGTAGAGCTTGCCATCGGATCTGGTGTGAATGAAGACACCCTCGCTGCAGTCCTTAAAGGCGTATTGGAGGAGCATGGAGAAGAAGATTCCGAACAGTGTAGGCGCGAGGACGCAGCCCTGCTTTACTCCGCTGCTGACTGGGAAGGCCTCAGAGGTTGCGCCGTTGTAGGACACCGTGCTGTGCATGTTGTCGTGAAAGGACATGACCACAGCAAGCAGATGTGGTGGACAGCCAATCTTCCGTAGCAAGCTGAAGAGTCCACTTCGACTGACCAGATCAAACGCCTTCGTGAGGTCGATAAAGGCGAGGTAGAGTGGTTTATGCTGCTCGTGACACTTCTCCTGCAGCTGGCGTAGGGAGAAGATCATGTCCACTGTTGATCGGCCAGCTCTGAAGCCACACTGGGACTCTGGGTAGACGCGGGAAGCAAGGGTCTGCAGGCGGGCAAGAGCGACCCGGGCGAATACTTTGCCGACGACGCTGAGGAGAGAGATGCCCCGGTAGTTGTTGCAGTCGCTGCGGTCTCCTTTGTTCTTGTACATGGTGATAATGTTGGCGTCTCTCATATCCTGGGGGATGTAACCCTCCTTCCAGCAGAGACAGAGTAGATGGTGGAGCGGCTGTAGCAGGACTGGTTTCCCGCTCTTTAGGATTTCTGGAGGGATTCCGTCGCTTCCTGGTGCTTTCCCGCAAGCGAGGCGGTCGATGGCTTTGCCGAGCTCTGCCGCAGTAGGTGGGGTGTCTAGCTCCTCCATGACTGGTAGGTCTGGGATGGCTTTAAGAGCAGTGTCTGTTACGGTGTTCTTCGTTGCGTACAGCTCGAGGTAGTGCTCGGTCCACCGCCGCATTTGCTGTTCCTGGTCAGTGATGACCTTACCTGTCTTGGACTTAAGGGGGGCGATCTTGGAGGGGATTGGGCCTGTTGCCTTCTTGATACCCTCATACATTCCTCGTGCGTTGCCTATATCGGCGGCTTCCTGGATGCTTCTGCACAGGTTTAGCCAATAGGTGTTGGCACAGTGGCGGGCAGTCTTCTGGACTTTGTTCCTGGCAGCCCGTAGAGCTTGAAGTGTACTGGGAGTGGGCGTGGCCTTGTAAGCCAGTAGGGCCTTCCTCTTAGCCTCGATCACGGGTTCCATTTCTTCCCAGTGAGCCTCGTACCAGTCAGCGTTCTTCCGCTCTTTCTTCCCGTAAGCAATAATGGCGGAGTTGTATATGGCGTCGCGGAGACGTGGCCAATTGGATTCGATAATGTCATCTGCCGCCACTCCCTTGCCGAGTGCATCTTCCATCCTGTTGATGAATTGCTGGGTCTTAACTGGGTTGCTGGCACAACTGGTGTTGATGCGTGGGCGACCCTTCATCTTGGAGTGGTGCAACCTCTTCGGCATTATGCGCACCTTGCTTACCACGAGGGCATGGTCCGTGTCGCAGTCTGCACTGTGGTAGCTGCGGGTGAGGAGGGTGCTGCCAATATCCGTTCTTCTGGTGATGACGAGGTCAAGCTGGTGCCAATGACGGGAGCGGGGGTGCCTCCATGACACCTGGTGGATCTCTTTGCACTTGAAGAATGTGTTTGTCACGCACAGGCCGTGGTGACACAAACGCTCAAGCAGTCGCTGACCATTCTCATTGATCTTTCCTCTCCCAAAGTTTCCAAGGCAGGTGGGCCAGGCCATATGGTCGGCTCCTACTCTTGCGTTGAAGTCTCCAAGGAGATAGAGAGCGTTACTTCTGGGGATCTTGGATAACGCTTCGTCCAGTGCATGGTAGAACTGTTCTTTCTCTTCGGTGGTGGCGCAGAGGGTTGGGGCATACGCGCTAAGAATGCTGACTGGGCCGAAAGTTGTTGACAATCGGAGGGTAAGTAATCTCTCTGTGCCTCCTGTGGGTGGTTCTATGGAGTTAACAAGCGTGTTCTTCACAGCGAACCCAACACCGTGCTCTCTTGGTTGGTCCGGAGACTTCCCTTGCCAGTAGAAGGTGTAGTTGGTTTCTCTGATAGTTCCGTTGTCGGCCAACCGGGTCTCCTGTAGAGCCGCAATGTCGATGTTTAGTCGTGCCAGTTCCCTATCGATGACAGCGGTTTTCCTGGCACCCTTGATCCACGGAAGGTCTGCAGTAAGTCCGGGGCACATGGTCCTGATGTTCCAGCTAGCGAGGCGAAGAGCCGGAGGCTTCTTTCTTGTTGTTTGCTTGGAATTAACTGGTGCGGGTGTTTTGTGGCCCACTTTTCGAGAGGCGCCTCTCTGATCCCCACGCACCCAGTGGGGTAGGCGAGCCATGGCGAGACGGTAGCTGTCCAGTGAGGTGCGATGACCTCTCCCACCGTCAGAGGAGACCCCTGGCGCTCGTTTCCTTCGCCAATCGGATGAGCTTATAACCGGTATCTGTCTCCTCCCGTGTTGAGTCGACATCTTGCGATGACGCTGGAGTGTCCTCTCAAGTGAAACTGAAGCTACAGAGCCTGGGCAGGGTGATATGGAGGGTCTGCTGTTGCCCATGCAGCAGACCCCCCCTCTCTTCGCAGCTGAAGGGTCCAAGGGAAAGACAAAGTCAATACAGCTTGGCTTCAGGTGCGCCGCAGGAGTTGCCGGTGTTGACTACAATGTCAAACCGCCTTAGGGACTCCGGCTCCGGATTTTCTGTCGGGGTTTACTCCCTTAGCCTTTCCCCTGAAGAGGTGTGCCGCAAGGCAGCGGAGGTTTTTTGGGGTCAGAGTTTTCCTTCTCTGATTTTAGAGATGTCCTTCCTCTTTCCTCCTTTACAGTCTTGAGGGCAGCATTTACAGGCTAAAATAGAAAACTGGCAGTGTAACCTTCTAAGCAGATACTACCAATACCCTGCTTGGGTATACTCACCCGACAATAAACATCTCTTAAATGTCCTCCAAGTGCCATGCCTCGAATTAGTAAATGGCAGTGCAATGGCAGCCAAACATTTGGATCAGTTTCACTAAGTAAACCACCAACACAAGTAGGTTTTTAAAACAATAGAATAGTGTCTCATTTTATTAAAAATAATAACTATTTTTAAGCAACTTACCAGCAACACTGAATAAAAACCTGGCTGTGTTTCCCACTGTTTCAACTGCTCCTCAGCTGGCTTTAACACAGCAGTATCCTGACTGGTGGCCTGAGTTAAGACTTGAAGAGTTGAGGGTAATAGCCCTTATTTTCGAAGTTACGAATTGCTGACAACACATGATCAATAAGCTTTGAAAACTGAGTAAAGTCAAACATGTCAAAAAAAAAGCCACTTAAAGATACAATACTTCTTAATACTCTTAATTGGTATTTAATTGGTAATCAGATATAAATGTTAAATCATTCATTAATTGAGGCAATTAATCCAAGACAGTAAAGACTCTGGACAAGGAAGCAGATGAGCCAAGAGAACAGAAGATTAAAGGGAGCCCTTAGCCATTATCTTCAAATATTTGGTTTTTATGAAGAAATTAAACTACTGTGTGACTCTAAACAATAGAACTAGGAAGAGTAAGAAGAAAATAATGAAAACAGATTGTAGCTTACCATATGGAAAACTTTTCTACTTTTTAATGGCCAATAACAGAACTATTTATCTTATGAGGCTGGTAGTAAAATGGAAGTGTGTGCAAATTTGGAATTAAACAGATCTCAAGTTTGAAACCTCTCTCTGTATCCAGAGTTATCAGTTGCTTGACCTCTCGAATCTCAAAGTCTAATGTATGGGGAACAAATAGGAAAAATACCACTAACCTTAAAAGATGATTGACAAGTGGTATATGATACAAATATAATAAGTGTTATGTATGTAAATGTGATCTGGATGTAAAAGACATACAAAGCGGATATGCAAAAACTCAAGTCATTTCAATAGCAGTCACTATTCCTTGTGGTGAAGAACAGGGAAGCTGGAGCCCGCTCCTTGGGTTTAAGTCCTGCCACTGCCACCTTAGGCAAGCTACTTAACCTCTCTGTACTCCTGTTGCCCAATTTCTACAATATGAACATTAATATTTATAAGGCTGCTAAAAGGAATAAGTGATATAATATGTAAGGCATTGACTGTAATGTTACCTATTATTATGTAATAATTTTATAATTATAATTTTATTCATTAGTGAATTCCCTGCTATTTCAAGTATTCCATCAAAGCCTTGAATAAGTCAGAGATGGAAATTCCAGAAGTGAATGAGAGTCTCAACTAAATTAACTCATTTACATATTCCACAAATATTTACTGAATATGTAATACCCACAAGAGGGATTAGAGTACAGTAGTTATTAAGGATATGGATTCCCTAACCCTAACACTAACCCTAACACCCCTCCCCCCTCAAAAAGACTACGGACTCCCAAACCAGTCTGTGGAAATGGAGCCCCACATCTCTCAGTAGCTATATACACTACCCCTTCCCTGCCTCAGATGGCTCTTTTGTACTCTCGGGGTAACTGTAGAGGTGCTGGAGGACTCAACGAGTTAATGTAGGTAAAGAGCTTAGAAGTACGTGGTAACTATATATATGGGTTAGCTAGTTAACTATATTATGCTCACGTTCCAGGCAGTTCTAGACACCAGGAATGTTAAGAGATGCTGACAAGGTCCCTGACCCTTTTGGAGGGGAAGGGGAAGAGATAACCAACCAACCAACCAACCTGGCAAGTAATGACAAGCACTAAGATCAATGGTCAGTGAAGACAAAGCAGGGTAAGGGGACAGGGAACGTCTAGAGAGCTCAAGCTGAGACAGGAAGGTCAACGGAGAGCTCTCCCTTGAGAAGCCGTGTGGGGGTCTGAGGCAAGAGTGTTTCTGGCTGAGAGAAAAACCAAGGAAAGGCCCTGAAGGGGTGTTAAGGGGAAAGCAAAGAGGCCAGTGTCACTGGTGGGAAATATGGGAGAAGGACAGGAGATAAGGCTGCAGACACAGCCGGGGCCCTGATCACACAGGGCCTTGGAGGCTGGAGTAGGAGCTCGGGGTTTTCTTCTGGGCCTGAAGGGAAACACTGGAAGGTTTGTAAGCACAGGAGTGCCAAAACCAGACCTGCATTTGAAATGGCTCGCTCTGGCAACGACCTCTGATGAGTGACCTGATGCCAGGGTGTCCTGAATTTAATCGCTGTAATAGTAAGAAAGGGACACTTAAACATCTGGAGAATAGAAACAACACAGCATGAGGGCAGCTGCGCACTTCTGGCCGCTCCGAACAAGGAGCCTGGAGCCCAACAACAGCGCTGCCACATTCGAAAGAGCAAACCATTTACTGCAGAAGAGCATTCCATTTGTGTCTGCAGGACTTAACATGTGAAGTGTCGTGAAGAAATGTTTAAGAAAGATTTGACAGGAGTTTGGGGATGGTGACCAAAAGTAAAATAAACAAACAAACAAACAAAAAAGGCGAGGAATTATGACTCCAGAAGGGAATACTGGGGACACCAACAAAGTCAGATTCCAGACGAATGGTCCATTAACAGGACACTGGGGGCCTCGGGGGGCTGTATCTGCACTGACTGCTCCTAGTGAAGATCTGTCTGAAGATCACACGGCCTTGCCCACGAAACTGAGAGGGAGGAGACCTTTCGCCTTGGAGATGTCCCCTGCAGCCATCCCAGCCTGAACCGCAGAAGGTCAAACCCTAAGCTTACCTGGTTTCAACTGCAAAACTGAGGAGAAAGATAAAGGGGGGACGGGGCGGGCAAAAGGGTGTATGGTTGGAGTGGGGACAGGTGAATGGGAAGAAAAAACATTTAATGAGCCAAATTTAATATTTATGGAATTCTGGGTATCTTTTCAGAAAAGCGAAATAATTTTTAGAATAGCAGTATTTTTTAAGAGCCAGTCTTGGTCTCGGCAAGGAAATGGTTACAACAGAAGATATGGAGTAATGTAGAAGAACTCAGAAAGAAACCAAATCTCTGGAAAAAGTGAGGCTTTTTTTGATCCACTGTAAAGGAACATAAATTAGTCTCCAGCCCACAGTCCCCGCCTACCCCCGAGCTTCCCAGAGCCCTGCGCAGCCCACAGAGCGTGGAGAGTGTGCCAAAGCAAACAGCGTGGGCCGGGGCTCTGCGGCGCAGGGTGGGATGGGGTTTGGGTGGGACTGGCAGGCAACCGAATGGAGTCACTTTAAAGCACTGCCACAAAATGGAGACTAAATAATCACTGAGGACTTTCAAAATTCACAGAAAATGGGATATCCTTAGCAACACCAAAGAAAAACTCACTAAAAAAAAAAAAGCCCAGAAAGGATAGGAAAAACAGAAACAAAAGCAAAACATACCTGCTCTCTTATCTGCCTTTAATTAAAGCATAAAATACCCTTCCTCTCCTCTTCTCCCAAATACCCTGGAACAGAATAGCTAACTGGCAGCAGCTCAGGTGAAAGACTTCAGCCTTCCAGCTGAGTTACCATTTTCTTTTTCTCCATAAACCACCCGGAATAACAGATGGTGAAGGCTCCCAAGCAGTCTTGCTGGAGCACACCTTCCACCGAGAACAGATCAAAACCCCAGAAAATGAACTAAAAGAAATGGAGATAGCTAACTATCAGGTGCAGAGTTCAGAGAACTCACTGAGTAGAGCAAACCATAAGGGAATAAATGAAGGCTACACTAAGTGAAATAAAGAAAAGTCCACAGGGAACTAAGAGTGAAGAGAAGGAAGCTGGGGTTCAAATCAAGATTTGAAACATAAAGAAGAAACAGACAGTCAAACAGAACAGAATGAAGAAACAAGAATAATGAAAGAATACTATGAACATTAAAATGACAACAAACACAACTATCCACAGCTCAATCTAAAAAACAAAAAAATTAAGCAAACAATTAGAACAGGAACAGAATCATAGATATGGAGATTATTTGGAGGTTTATCAGCTGGGTGGGGAAATGAGGAGAGTGGGAGAAAAGGTACAGGGATTAAAAAGCATAACTGGTACGTACAAAATAGACAGGGGGATGTAAGAATACCATAGGAAATGGAGATGCCAAAGAACTTATACACATGACCCATGGACATCAACTAAAGAGGTGTTGCTGGTGGGAAGGGGGTATGGAGCAGAGGGGGGCAAAAGAGGAAAATTGGGACAACTGTAATAGTATAATCAATAAAATATACTTAAAAAAAAACAACACTGGTTATCAGCATGCTCAAGAAACTTAGGACCTCAACAGCATTAAAAAGATCCAGTCAGAAACTAATTGAAATAAAGAACAATTTACAGGAAAACAACAGTAGCATGGAAGCTGAGAATCAAATCAAGAAAAAAACAACCAATCAGAACAACAAGAAGAAAAAAGAATACAAAAAAAAAAAAAAATGAGAAGAGTATAAGGATCCTCTGGGACAAGTTTAAGCATTCCAAAACTTGGATCATAGGGCTGCCAGAAGGAGAAGAGAAAGAGCAAGAAATTGGAAATCTATCTGAAAAAATTAATGAAAGAAAATTCCCTAATTTGGTGAAAGAAAGAAATATGCAAGTCTAGAAAGCACAGAGAGTCCAAACAAGCTAGACTCAAAGAGGACCACACCGAGACACATCATAATTAAAATGCCAAAAGTTAAAGCTAAAGAGAGAATCCTTTTTGTTTTTGTTCTTATTTTTTATTTTAATTATATATATTTGAAGTATATTTTATTGATTATGTTGTTGCAGTAGTTCCAGTTTTTTCCCCTTTGGTCCCCTTTGCCCAGTACACCCCTTCCCTCCAGCAATCCCACCCCCCTTTAGTTCCTTAGTTCATGTCCATGGGTCATGCATAAAAGTTCTTTGGCTTCACCCTTTCCTATGTTATTCTTAACTTCCCCCTGTCTATTTTGTACCAACCGATTATGCTTCTTAATCCCTGCACTATTTCCCCATTTCTCCCCCTCCCCCTCCCAGGTGATAACCCTCCAAATGATCCCCATACCTATGATTCTGTTCCTATTCTGGTTTGCTTAGTTTGTTTTTGTTTTTATTTTTTAGATTCAGTTGTTGATAGTTGAGTTTGTTGTCATTTTACTGTTCATAGTGTTGATCTTCTTTTTCTTAAGTAAGTCCCTTCGACATTTCATATAACAATGGCTTGGTGATGATGAACTCCTTTAGCTTTACCTTGTCTGGGAACCACTTCATCTGCCCTTCCATTCCAAATGATAGCTTTGCTGGACAGAGTAATCCTGGTTGCAGGTTTCATCACATTGAATACTGCTTGCCAGTCCCTTCCTGCCTGCAAAGTGTCTTATGACAAATCAGCTGATAGTCCTATAGGCACCCCTCTGTAGGCAACTCTCTGCCTCTCTCTTGCTGCCCCCAAGACTGTCTCTTTATCTTTCACCTTTGACATCTCAATCATGATTCATCCTGGTGTGGTCCCCGCTGGGTCAAGCTTGCCTGGGACCCTCCGTGCATCCCGGACCTGTATGTCCATCTCCTTCACAAAATTTGCGAAGTTTTCCTCATTTTTTTCAATTCTTTTTTCCTCATTCTGCACTGGTTGAGTATTTTTTTATTCCTGATGTTCCAAATCATTGATTTGAACCCCAGTTTCCTTTCCTTCACCATTGGTTTTGTGTGGATTTTCCTTCGTTTCACTTAGCATAGCCTTCACCTCTCTTATGTGTTTGCCATACTCAAGCATATCTGTCAAGCCTGTGAGCATCTTTATCACCAGAGTTTTGAATACTGCGTCTGTTAGGTTGGCTATCTCCTTGTTGTTTAGCTCTCCCAGTGGAAACTTGATTTGTTCTCTCTTTTGGGCCATACTTCTCTGTCTCCTCATTCTGACAGGTCCTGTGTTTGTTGGCCTCTGCGCCCCAGGTAGAGCTGTCGTTCCTGTTACATTGTAAGGGGTGGAGCCTTAGGGATTCGTCATACAGGGCGACCATGTTGTGGCACTGTATGTGGGGGAGGGGTCTAAGAGGGAACAATGCCGCCTGCCCAGTATTTGCCCCTTTTCCAGGCACCACTCCCATTTTCGCACCAGACTGGCGCCACTCTAGCTGCTGCCCTGGCCGTCGTTCCCAGAGTGGGAGGGTCTGCGGATGTTCTAAGACTGTGGGGGCCCTTTAAACAAGTGGACTCTGCTGAGAGACCAGCAGTTTCTGCCTCCACCCCAACCCCCACTGGTCTGCACAGTCAGAAGCAATGAGGCTTGATTATCCCTGGTGCTGGGACTGTGAGTTGCAAGGTCCGGTGAGGAGCTGGGAACTCTCCCCAGCTGTCCCTCCCAACTTTTTAAAACGTGCGATTGCGCTTTCTGATGGCCTGCTGCTGCCACCACCACAAGCATCCTCTCCACCCCAGCTTCGCCACTCCTACCTGTCTGGATGAGTATTTCTTCTTTATATATTTGTTTGCTGGACTTCCATGCAGTTTTATTTTCTGAGACTTGTGGTTGTTTCTAGTTTTGAGGTAGTTTATTCCTTCTTAGTTGTGGAGGGAGATGCAGTGTGTCTGTCTATGCCTCCATCTTGGCTGGAAGTCCTAAAGAGAGAATTTTTAATGCAGCAAGAGGAAAGCAGAGAGTTACCTACAAAGGAGTTCCCATAAGACTATCAGCTGATTTCTTATAAGAAACTTTGCAGTCAAGAAGGAATTGGCAAGAAGTATTCAAAGTAATGAAAAGCAAGGACTTCCAACCAAGATTACTCTATCCAGGAAAACTATCATTTAGAATTGAAGGGTAGGTGAAGAGCTTCCCAGACAAAAAAAAAACTGAAGGAGTTCATCATCATCAAACCATTATTATATGAAAATGTTAAAGGGACTTATTTAAGAAAAAGAAGATCAAACTATGAATGATAAAATGACAGTACATATCTACCAACAATTGAATCTAAAAAACAAACTAAGCAAACAACAACAGAGACAGACTCATGGATGCAGAGGGCATTTTGACGGTGGGCAGATAGGAGGAGAATGTATGGGAATGGATGAAGAGGTGGGGAGATTAAGAAGTACAAATAGGTAGTTACAGAATAGCCATGGAGATGTAAAGTACAGTGTAGGTAATGGAGTAGCCAAAGAACTTATATGCATGACTCATGGACATGAACAATGGTGTGGGGATTGCCTGAGAGAATGAGGTATACTGGGTGGAGGGGGAAAATGGGGACAATTGTAATAGCATAATCAATAAAGTATAATTTTAAAAATATTGAAAAATAAAAATCCAATTATAAAAGATTTCTAATGGAACAAACATCACGTTCTATTTACAGATCTTCAAGATCATATTCCCCTTTGTTCTTCTGAAGAAAAATTCCCTTGTTTTCAAATGTATCTGACCTCTTACCAAAAATATACATGAGTAGCCATTCTTTCAAATTCCTTCTGAAGTGTGTGCACTCGTGAGCACAGGTCCTCACACAAGTGCAGGGGTGGTGCCCTGTGAGCAGGGGCCCTGTGATACTGATGTGTCCAGAACTGGGCTGTGGTAGTTGCTTGGCTTTTGGTAGTTGCTCCCTTCATGGAGAACTCCCCTGAATGACGATGCCAAGTTCCACAACAATGTTCAGCGACCTCTGTAGGACAAGGTAGGCCATTAGAAGAGAGGCCAAGTCAGGTGTAATAAGACCTAACACTTAGCGAGTACATACTAGGTTTATTCACTTAGTTACCCTAGTGTTGATGGAGTGGGGCTTTTGATCCTGTTCATAAGAAACTCTCACACTACTAAGGAAGGCAGGAAGGACTCCAAGGGTAAAAGGGAGCTTCCTTATATTCACCCAGTGTACTAGAAAAATGTTTCCTAATTGTATCTGGAGTGAGGGACATCTTTTTTTTTTTTTTGCCTTTCACTGCTTTCAGACACTTTCTCAAGATGAGTTAGCTGAGAATTCTTAATTAACATCTCACAAGAATGTCCTCCCATTCTCTTCCCACTGCTACTTCCCTGGTTTGGGGCCTAATCTTTTCTTCTCTTGGCCACCAAGATACTCTCTTGCCTGGTGTCCTTACATACCAGAGTCCTGCAGACTTTCAACCATTGAATCCATCCCTCATGCTTGCTGCCAGAGCAATCTTTTAAAAATGCAAGTGTGGCCATGTCCCTCCTTATTTAAAACCATATGATGGGTCCCCTTTCCCTCAGGATGAAGTGTGCACTTTAGCATGGCATTGGGGAGTTCTTGGCTTAATCTCTAGGCACGCCTCCAACCTATCCTGGTTCCCACTCCACCTCCTCTCTCCCACAGCCATCCTCTGTCCCAAACACGTGCTGCCACATACCTCAGGTTTCTCATGCTGGTCTTTGGAATGCTCCACCCCTCTGCAGCAGACTCCCGTTCATCTTGGAAGACTGTCAAGAATCACCTGGTTTCCAAAACCTTTCCTGACCCTACTACCTCATAGCCAGTACACTTGACTGTGCTCTCGTTTAGATCCTCTCCATATCCTAGCGAGTCTATTATAGCACTTATCATACATGTGGCCTTGATCTTTGTATGCTAATCTTCCCCACAAGATGGGGCTTTCCCCGAGTTTGGGGATCAAGTCTTTTTCACTGTTGCTCTACTGCCTGGCACATATCAGGATTTAACAAATATAAATCTATTTATGTACAAATGAATAAATTCACTTTCCTTATTGCATCAGATACTCTTCTAAAAGCTAATGGGTTTTCTAGAACTTATATTAAGAAAACTAGATATCAGCAATAATATCCAGATAACTTAGCTATGCCTCAATTGCCTGATGAGATTATCTGCCTTGTAGCTAAGACCACAATTTCTGCTTCTTTTTTATTCTCTCCATGCACAACATGAGACTGGATATGCACTATCTGTCTAAAATGTATTTGTTGATTTGAGTTGGCAGGTGTTGGGGTTTGAGATATTTCACAAAAGACAGGGAAAATGTGATCCCAGCTATTGAGGACCTGACACATAAAAAGGGAGACAGAAAAATTTCTGTGAGGGAAAAGGCCCATTAAAACCGAGTGCTGAGACTTTCCTCAAAAGTCCCCAAAGAGACTTCTGGCCAAGATGGAGGCTTAGACGGACACGCTAGGTCTCCCTCTACAACTAGAGAGGAATACAACTACTTCAAAACAAAGGATAACTAGAAATTCCAGAAAATAAAACTACACAGAAGCCCAACACATGAAGTTATAAACCAGCGGTGCCATTTGGGCAGGTAAGAGTTAAAGAGGGCAGCGCTGTTTGCGGTCGCACCTGGGACAGCGGCGGCGGGGCGGCGAAAAATTCCGGCTGCAGTCAAGCCCCTGGCAGTGCGCGACCCCAGCGCTGGGGAAAGCAGCCACCGCATCGCCTTGAACAGTGAGGCCCAGGGGGGCGGGAGGACGGATCCCGGTCTCCTAGCTGAATAACTGTGTGAATCCATCTTGGACCCCCGCCCCCAAAGAAAGCGCCACAGGGCTGCGAAATAGGTCGCGGACAGGCGCCGGTCGCTGAATTGTGACGCGTACACAGGCACTGCCCCCTACAGCCGGCCCAAGAAAACAAAACACATCTGTCAAAATGAGGCAGACAACTATAGAAATCCCGGTGGCACAGCTCACCAGGCAACAGATAGAGAACCTGACAGATGAACAGATAAGAAACCTGTCAGAGGCTCAGTTCTGGGCCATTGTTATCAGGTGGCTTACAGAATTCACAAAAGAGCAGGAAAAAGATAAGAAAGAAGCGAAAAACATTCATAACGAAAGGAACAAAACCACATACGAGACAGATGGTGAGGAAAAAAAATCCAGAGTTCATTTCAACAAACTGGAATATGGAGAAGGAACAAGCAGTCAACCAATGCAGCGAGAGGAAATGGGAAGCAACAATGAGAGGATCAGAAACCTCTGGGACAGCTATAAAAGGCCCAACATAAGAATCATTGGTTTGCCAGAGAGTGAGGAAGAGGAACTAGAACTTGAAAAATTGAGTGAAAATATAATAAAGGAGAACTTCCCAGACTTGGGGAAGGGAATAGACTTGCAGGTCCAGGAAGCAAGGAGAGTTCCCAAGAGACTGGACCCAGGGAGAACCACTCCAAGACACATTATAATCAAAATGTCAAAAATTAAAGATAAAGAGAGAATCTTAAAAGCAGCAAGAGAGAAGAAAAGAATTATGTACAAAGGGGTCCCAATTAGACTATCAGCTGACTTCTCAAGGGAGACCCTACAGGCAAGAAGGGACTGGCAAGAAATATTCAAAGTAATGAAAATCCAAAACCTACAACCACAAATACTCTATCCAGCGAAATTGTCATTCAGAATAGAAGGACAGAGAAAGTGTTTCCAGGACAAAATAAAACTGAAAGAGTTCATTAGATCCAAACCACTGTTATATGAGATGTTAAAGGGACTGGTTTAAAAAACAGAAGCTAGGGAGATGAAACAAAGGCAAACTAAACAGGCAACGAGAGTGGAAAAGGAACTGTGGGTACGGGAAGCATATTGGGGGGAGGTCAACAGGGAGGGGGAGTGGGGAGAGGGAGGGAGATGATATAGGAATTGGGGATCATGGTAGGAGGGAATGGAATAGACGGAGAGAGGTTGGGAGGAACTGTATGCACAACTAATGGACATAATCTAAAAGGGGGGGACAACTGGAGGGAGGGGGGCCACCGGGTGGAGGGGAGCAGAGGGAAGGGAAATTGGCACAAATGTAATATTTTAATCAATAAAACACATTAAATCTGAAAAAAAAAAAAAGTCCCCAAAGAACCTGCACGTATCTCCAAAGAAGCGCTTCTGAGTTGCTTGACCCTGATGAAGGTCTTCCTTCACCATATGATTTGTTGTAGTAAAAATAAGGAAGGAATTTTGAAGCAGTTAGGTCACTTTGTAATGAGTGTGGTACTCTGCCATATTAAATAAAATGTCAGCTGATAGTTACTGTGTCACTTTTTTTCAAATAATTTTATGCACAGTAGAAAGTTTTATTATATATGTGTTATATAGATGGCTTGAATTTGACTAAATTTTTTAATTTAGGAATTTAGTAAGAACATGCAAACAATGTGACTATCTTATTTAAGGAAAACTGAGAAGGAAATTACAAGAGTACTGATGTTTAATGAGGATCATGGTGCAGTTTTTTGTATATTAATGCTCTATCTGATCTCCACAAGCAGGGAGTAGATATTATGTCCCCTCCTTACAGATGAGAAAACCAAAGCTTAGTCATGTTAATTTTCCTAGTGTCTCTGCAGCCAATACTATAATCAGAATTTTAGAGTTTTTCACAATCTATTCAAATCTAATTTTATTTGTGTGAAATTCTGGGTTAAATTCTTTAGGGAATTGTCAGCTGTAACATTTTGTTGGCAAATACCTATGGTATATTTATTTCTATTTATTTTTTTATCCATGTACATGTATTTAAAATTTTTAATTATTGATTTTTTTTTAAAGAGAGATAGAGAAACTTCGAATTTTTGTTCCAAGCATTCATTGGTTGCTTCTTATATGTGTCCTAATTGGAGATTGAACCTGCAAGCTTGGTGTATTGGGACAATGCTCTAACCAACTGTGCGACCCAACCAGGACACATGTATTTAAGTTTTAAACATGAAAAATATTTTAGTTGTTAGAATGCAAAAAAAAAACAACCCCAAAACATAATATACAAAATGAACAGAGGCTGATGTCCACCAGTGACTCCATGTAGTAACAGCATGAAGAATTCTGGAACAGTATTCCAGATTGCAGGTAGTTTGTGGAAGAAAAGGGGCCACATGCAAACCTGACAAGCTCAGGGGAGGCCTGCATGGCAGCCTTATAAACTCAGAGACCTAAAGCAACCACATAGGATGGTCTGAAAATAAAACTTTCTAACTAAAAGCAGTTCATGGTGGGTAGTCATGTCCTAGGTCAGTATTTTTCCCCAACAAAGGTCAATCTTTATTTTAACTGAGCCTGTCTGTTGTCTTTTTGCATCTATGATAACATATCTTTGGAATGTCAAATTTCTTTTTCCAGACCCCTCAAAGCACACACACCACATCAAGGGGAGACCACAAATCCCCTCTCTGTTATAGTGATCTTGTTAATTGTTGACTGTTAACTCTCCTGTGCCCTACTATGTGAAAGGAATATGCACCTATCCTTTCACTTTTATCCAATCCCAGAGGTTTTCCTGCTTTGCTTCCTCCTGCCTCCCTAATCTATCACCAATAGATTTCATGTAACCCACTTATGCCTCCTCTTTTGATTGTAATGTATAAATCAGGTGCAAAACAGCCATTTTCTCAATCTGTTGAGATTTTGCTCCCCAGCAATTGTCATTTTGGCTTAAATAAGTTTATGAAAATTGTTATAGGTTTGGACATTTCTTATGTTAACAGACAATAAATATCTAAATAAAAATTACACAAAACCAAAGACCCGTTGAGGTCTCTTCAGGAATTCTATGGGCACAGTGACACAATAGTTAGAGCAGAAACTCTGGGGTCCATATGACTCTAGGCCATTTATTTTGAGCTCATTTTCCTCATCTGTAAAATTAGGTTAATGGTGTCTAATGCATAAGGTGTGGTCAGAATTAAATATCAGAATGTCTGTCCAGTGCTTAACATGTACTGTCTGAAATATGACTCATTGAGGGGCACATAGCTCTTGTCATCGGCTGGATGTGCACACTCCTTTGCATTGGTTGCCATGGTGCAGTCTCCTGGCTCTGAAGATTAAGAAGACATGGAGAAACTAAACTTGGGTGCTGGTTAACCATAGAAGGTTTCTAGAAGCTCTAATGTTTGGAACAAGAAAATGATGTGAAATTAGAAAAGTCAGTGTTTATGCTGCCCTACACTATCAGAACCAGTAAGTAGAGACAAGGATTGAATCTTTATGGACACTTTACTCAGATGGCCAGTGATCTGAGAGGATGGCAGGTTATGTACCATCAACCATCTTAAAATCTCATTTCAGGCTGATCTTTTCATAAAAAGAAAGGCTAGCTAGGTAAAGGGTTTAGAAAAAGGTTAATTGGATAAGGAGTGTGTCAGACCGTGGAGGCAGCCGGAATGCACACCTGGACTTCTTGTATATGCTAATCAACCTGGCCTTGGACTTAGCCATTCCCAAAGGATTTGCTGATAGATTTAGCCATTCCCAAAAAATATGCTGATGGATTTAGCCATTCCCAAAGTGTATGCTGATGGATTTAGCTGTTCCCAAATGATATGTTGATGGACTGTACCCATTCCCAGGGGAAATGGTAATGAACCTAGCCAAATATGTTAAGTAACCTGGTGTGGGAGCAGGGAAGCAATGAGATGTAAATGACCTACTGAATATGTTGATAAGCAAACTCACCCTTACCAAAAGATGCTTTTCACAAGTATAAAAAAAAAGGGTGCCTGCATTAGTGCAGGTGGTGATTCCTACAGCCTACCAGGAGGACCGGGAGTCACCCTTCCCCCACTTCCCTTGCTCCTACGGGTCATTGAGTCAGTCTGGGAGTTGCCTCTCCCCTCAACCCCCATCCCCCTTCTTTTGGTTCCTCAATACACCAGTTATTTACTTCCACAGTGTTCTCCGGGTGATTTCTCAGAGCAGGGCTGCTCTGACATAGTGATTTTCCAAGTACTTCTTTATCTGTTGGTCAACAATTCTTTAACTGAGTCACGGGCATTCCCTCCCTGGAACACAGTGCCTCAGATACCATCTCCTTGACTTACAGACACCCTGGGGCACAAAGGTTGAATTGCTTGTGACCTCCTGGAGTAATGCATTCCAGAGCCTGGAATAACAGCTTTCCACATGGATTAATTACTGAAGCCTATCAACTAAGGCTAAAATCTTTAACTCTTGAGTTCCCCTATCATGCCCCCCCCCATTAATTTTTAACTATCTTATAAGATTAGTTTACAAACTAAAACAAGATAAGATTATTTAAAAATTATTTTGCTGTTAAATAAACAGTTCTTCCACATATTAAAAACCATCCTGCAGGCAATTTTGTTACCGAACAGCAAGTTGATGTCCCTTGTGAATTTTTCTGGTTCATATAGTTTATATATAAAATATCTGACTGCTGTTTTAGGTTTTTGAAATGTCTGGCCAATTGGTAGGAATATACCACCAGGAGTCTATTTCTCATGATGACTGAGATGAGTCCTGGAAAAGCACTGTACCCAAGGCGAGTTCTTTTGTGGCTTTGTCCAATAACTAAGGCTGAGTTTGATAGAGCCTTTCATAAAAGGGGGTGGGGTGAGGAAGTAAACTGTCCAAACAGCTGAATATCTGTGATTCCCATTTAGTTCTTGGTCACATCCCACATATTCTAGAGATCAAGGAATTAGAAACTATGTGTAATAGTTGAAAAGAATTGTTTTCACTGTAAAGAGTGTAAGACATAAGGTTCAAAAGCTGTACTGTTGGGTCTCTCTCAAACAATTCAATAATATAGGGTAGGGTTTGTTACTGAACAGCAAGTTGGGGTCCTGATGCCTGCCACCACCCTCTAGGCAAAATTCCAGAGACAATGGTTTGGTGATATAAGAAAGGAGTCTTTACACAAAAGCACTGTAGGTTTAATTACTTAATCCTATCAAGTAAGGCTAGACTCTAACACCTGAATTCTATCATTCCCCTCTTAGTTTCTTTAGGGTTATTTTACGAACTAAAACAACATAATACACAAAAGCTACACAACTTAAGAAGAATGGCAGGCTTCTGCCTCAGAGCCTGTTCCCACTAGAACACCCAAAGAATTAACCTGCCACCCTCTTCCAGGCCAACCCTATTCTAGCCTGTCCCCAGAGTTCCTTCCCGTACAAAATTCCATTCATTGGGAAATACAGGCAGCTGCAACACAGTTACCCAGGCATCCTTGAGGAAGAAGAGACTGAGAGTGAGTCTGAGAGCCACAGACAGAGCCAGAGCACAAGAGAGAGCCAGCTCAGGAGCCAGAAAACCTCAGAAAAGCTCATAAGCCACAGAGCCAGCCCTCTTTTTATTTCCATTGGCTCTGGAGGCATTCAGCTCTCAGCCCATCCCATCCTAGACTGCTTTCCATCGCCTCAGCAAACTCCTTTTAGGGTCCCTCTTTTTTCTCTTCAGTAATCTTAATCAGACCTCTCTGTATCAGTTTGATGTGACCACAGGTATATGATTCACTAGTTGTGGTGTTGCAATTAGTCTAAAATAGTTTTTAGTACAGTTGACAGAAGTTGCACATTTTCCAGCTGGGGCTACATTAGCATTTTTTTAAAGTATATTTTATTGATTATATTGTTACAATAGTTCCAATTTTTCCCCCTTTGCTCCCCTCTGCCCAGCACCCCACTTCCCTCATACATTAGCATTTCTTAAAGAAAACATTTCCCTGTCCTTTAGTTACCATAGGTCCCCAATTAGCTTTCCAGGGAAGTACAAATGCCTACAAGACATAAAATAAAAGTTTGTTTGACATAGGTTCCAGTCCACTTTTCTTCCAGTCAGCTTTCTGGGGATTCTGTCTTCCAAGTCTTGAGTAGCACTTTATCTCCAGGGTCAGAGGAATGAACCTGGGGTGGGGGCGGGTATCTAATACGATCAAGGTCATTAATCACAGCTAAAGTCTACCTTAAATGTACATATTGCTTTACCTTCACTTCTTGATCTACATACATATCTCCCATCCCAATCAAAGCCTGGAATGGTCACCAATATACAATTTCATAAGGACTCAGTTGAATCCTCTTTCAAGAAGCCACCCTTATCTTGAGCAGGGCAATAGGTAAAACTTGATTCCAATGGAGATGAGTTTCTTGACACCATTTGGCTACATTTTTCTTCAAAGTGTGATTCACCTTCTCTACCTCCCCAGAAGCCTGAGGTCCCCATTCCATGTGGACTCTCCACTTGATTCCTAAAAATTTACTAACCTTCTATGTAATCTCTGAAGCAAAAGCAAGTCCATTATCACTCTGGATGCTGCCATTTAGGCCAAAGTGAGAAATTATTACCTTCAGTAGAGCTTTCATTACCTCTAAGTTTCTAGAAGGATAGGCCATACTGAAAAAGTATTAACAGAGACTAACAAACATTTACATCCTCAGACCCTAAGCGTCTGGGTAGTTTATTTGCCAGTACTCAAACAGGCACCGCCCTTGATATTATTACTGTTTCCGTCCTTTATTTCTTTTCTTTTTTCTTTTTTGTCTTTTTAAAACATATTGTTTTTCTTTAACAGTTGTCCCACTTTTTCCCCCATTGCTTCCCCCCACCCTTCCCACCCCTTCTCCCATAGTCAGTCCCCACCCCATTGTCCATATCCATGGGTAATTTATACTAGTTCCTTGACTAGACCCTTCCCCTTTTTACCCCTTTCCCTCCTTCTCCCTTCCCCCCTTGTCACTGTTAGTCTACCCCTTGTTTACATGTCTCTGGTTCAATTTTGCTCATTTCTTTGTGTTTTCATTAGTTTCCTGTATTAGGTGATATCATATGGTATTTATCTTTCATTGCCTGGCTTATTTCACTAAGCATAATTCTCTCTAGTTCCATCCATGTTGTTGCAAATGGTAGGAGTTCCTTCTTTCTTTCTGCTGCATAGTATTCCATTGTGTAGCTGTGCCACAGTTTTTTGATCCACTCATTTACAGATGGGAAATTAGGCTATTTCCAAAACTTGGCTGTTGTAAATAGAACTGCTATGAACATAGGGGTACATAGGTTCTTTTGAATTGGTGTTTCAGAATTCTTTGGGTATAAACCTAGTAATGGAATTGCTGGATCAAAAGGCATTTCCATTTTTAGTTTTTTGAGGAAATTCCATACTGTTTTTCATAGTGGCTCCTTTTTCTACACATCTTCACCGGCACATGTTCTTTGTTGATTTGTTGATGATGGTCATCTGACCAGTGTAAAATGGTATCTCACTGAGGTTTTTGTTTGCATCACCCTGACAGCTAGTGATGTTGAGCATTTTTTCATATGGACCCTGTGTATGTCCTATTTGGAGAAGTGTTTGTTCAGGTCCTTTGCCTATTTTTAAATTGGGCTGTATGTCTTCTTGGTGTTGAGTTGTATAAGTTCTTTATATATTTTGGAGATCAATCCCTTGTCTGATGTCTCATTGGCAAATATGTTGGTGAAAAGGTTGGTTCCCTTTTCATCTTGCTGATGTTTTCTTTTGCTGAGCAGAAACTCTTTAGTTTGATGTAGTCCCATTTGTTTATACTTTCCTTTATTTCCCTTGTCTTAGGAGATATATCAGTGAAAATATTGCTACGTGAAATATCTGAAATTTTTCTGCCTATGTTTTCCTCTAGGACTTTTATGGTATCATGGCTTACATTTAAGCCTTTACTCCATCTTGAGTTTATTCTGGTGTATGATGTGAGTTGGTGATCTAGTTTCATTTTCTTGCATGTCCTTGTCCAGTTCTCCCAGCACCATTTGTTGAAGAGGCTCTTTTCATTCCATTTTATCTTTATTCCCCCTTCGTCAAATGTTAGTCGATCATATAGACCTGGGTTTATTTGGGGGCTCTCTATTCTGTTCCCTTGATCTATATGTCCCTTCTTATGCGAGCACCAGACTGTTTTGATTACAGTGGCCTTGTAGTATAGTTTGATGTTATGTGTTGTTATTCCTCCTACTGTGTTCTTCTTCCTCAAGATTGCTGTGGCTACTCGGGGTCTTTTTTGTTTTTATATAAATTTCTGAAGTATTTGTTCTAGGTCTGTAAAATATGTCATTGGTATTTTAATAAGGATTGCATTGAATCTATAAATTGCTTTTGGTAGTATGGACATTTTAATGATGTTGTTCCTCCCATCCATGAACATGGTATTTGCTTCCATTTATTTGTATCTTCCTTAATTTCTTTCTTCAGTGTTATGTAGTTTTCCAAGTACAGGTCTATTACCCCTTTGGTTAAGTTTATTCTTAGGTACTTTATTTTTCTGTTTGCTATAGTAAATGGGTTTTTTTCCCCTAGTTTCTATCTCTGATATTTTATTGCTGGCATACAGAAATGCCTTCGATTTCTGAATATTAACTTTGTACCCTGCTATTTTGTCAAATTCACTTATTAAGGTGAATAGATTTTTCGTGGAGTCTATAGGGTTTTCTATGTACACTATCATGTCATCTGCTAACAATGACAGTTTTACTTTCTCTTTTCCAATTTGGATGCCTTTTATTTCTCTTTCCTATCTGATTGCTGTGGCTACAATTTCCAAGACTATGTTGAATAGGAGTGGAGAGAGTGGACATCCTTGTCTTGTTCCTTATCTTAGGGGGAATGCTTTCAGTTTTATCCCATTGAGTATAATGTTGGCTGCAGGTTTCTCGTATACAGCCTTTATTATGTTGAGGTATGCTCCCTGTATTTCCATTTTGCTGAGTGTTTTCACCACAAATGGGTGTTGTACTTTATCAAATGCTTTTTCTGAATCTATTGATATGATCATGTGATTTTTGTCTTTCATTTTGTTTATGTGGTGTATTATGTTTATTTATTTGCAAATATTAAACCATCCTTGCATTCCTGGGATGAATCCCACTTGTTTGTGGTGTATGATCTTTTTAATGTGTTGCTGGATCCAGTTTTCCAATATTTTGTTGAGGATTTTAGCATCTATGTTCATCAGTGATATTGGCCTGTAGTTTTCTTTCTTTGTGGTGTCTTGACCTGGTTTTAGAATTAGGGTAATACTGGCTTCATAGAAAGAGTTTGGGAGTCTTTCCTCTTCTTGGATTTTTTGAAATAGTTTGAGAAGGATAGGAGTTAGTTCCTCTCAAACGTTTCATAAAATTCACCTGTGAAGCCATATGATCCAGGGTTTTGTGTGCCAGGATTTTTTTTTTTTTTTTTTTTTTTTGATTACTGCTACAATTTCACTAGTTGTAATTGGTACCTTCAGGCTTTCTGCTTAATCTTGATTCAGTTTTGGAAGATTACACATTTCCAGAAATTTGTACAGTTCACCTAGGTTGTCAAATTTCTTGTGATACAGTTGTTCGTAGTAATTTCTTACAATTTTTTGTATTTCTGTGGTATCAGTTGTTATTTCTCCTCTTTAATTTCTGATTTTGTTTATTTGGGTTCTCCCTCTTTTTTCTTGATGAGTTTAGTTAAAGGCTTGTCAATTCTGTTTATCTTTTCAGAGAACCAGCTCCTGGTTTTATTGATCTTTTGAATTGTTTGTTTGGTCTTTAAGTCATTTAATTCTGCTCTGATTTTGATGATTTCCTTCCTTCTACTCGCTCTGGGCTTTGTTTGTTGTTGTTCCTCTACTAATTGTAGTGGTAGGGTTAAATTTTTTATTTCAGATTCTTCTATCCTTTTTAGGTAGGCCTGTGTTGCTATAAACTTTCCTCTCAGGACTGCTTTCACTGTGTCCCATAGGTTTTGGGCTGTTGTGTGCTCATTATCATTTGTTTCCAGAAACTTTTTGATTTCTTCCTTAATGTCATTGTTAATGCATTCATTATTTAATAGCACATTATTCATTCTCCATGAGTTTGAATGTTTCTGAGTTTTTTCCTTGAGTTTTATTTCCAGTTTCAAGCCATTGTGATCTGAGAAGATGATATAATTTCAGTTTTCTTGAATCTGTTGAGGCTTGTTTTGTGTCCTACCATGTGGTCTATCTTTGAGAATATTCCATGTGCACTTGAAAAGAATATATATTTTGCTTCTTTGAGATGAAAAGTTCTATATATATCAGTTAAGTATATTTGATCAATATCTTTGGTGTTTCATTGCTTCAAAGATCTGTCCGTTGTTGACAATAGGTTGTCAAAGTCCCCTACTATGAGTGTGTTGCTGTTGATATCTTTCTTGAAGTCCTTCAAAATTTTCCTAATATATTTGGGTGTTCCTGTGTTGGGTGCATATATGTTTACCAGGGCTATATCTTCTTGATGGATTGTTCCCTTAAGTATTATGAAATGCCCTTCTTTGTCTCTTTTTATGGACTTTACTGTGAAATCTGTATTGTCTGATATAACTACTGCTACCTCAGCTTTTTTTTCATGTCCACTTGCTTGAAATATATTTTTTTCCATCCCTTCACTTTCAGTCTGTGTAGTTCTTTTGTTCTGAGGTGGATCTCTTGAAGACAGCATATATGTGGGCCATGCTTTCTAATCCATTCAGCTACCCTATGTCTTTTGATTGGTGCATTTAACCCATTTACACTTAAGGTTATTATTGATAGGTACTTATTCATTGTCATTTTTCCCTTTGTACCTGTGTTCTTCTCTGTCTCTCTCTGTTTCTCCATCCTCTTAAAGCAGACCCTTTAGCATCTCTCGCAATGCTGGTTTGGTGGAGATGTATTCTCTTAGCTTTCTTATGTCTGGGAAACTCCTTATTTCACCTTCTATTTTGAATGAGAGCCTTGCTGGGTAGAGTCGTCTTGATTGTAGGCCTTTGTTTTTCATTTCTTGGAATATTTTTTACCATTCGCTTTTGGCTTGTAGTGTTTCTGTTGAGAAATCTGATGATAACCTTATCGGAGTTTCCTTGTATGTTATTAGCTATTTCTCTCTTGCTGCTTTTAGGATTCTCTCTTTGTCTTTGAGTTTTGCCATTTTAATTATGATGTGTCTTGAAGTGGGCCTGTTTGGGCTCATCTTAATTGGGACACTCTGTGCTTCCTGGACTTGTGTGACTTTTTCTCTCATCAAGTTAGGGAAGATTTCTGTTGTTACCTTTTCAAGCATGTGTTCTATATCTTGCTCCTCTTCTTCTCCTTCTGGTATCCCTATGATACAGATATTATTACATTTTATGTTGTCCTGCAGCTCTGTTAAAACCTCTTCATTTTTTTTCAGTCTTTTTTCATTTTGTTGCACTCTCTGGTAATTTTTTTCTATGTTGTCCTCCAGCTCACTGATCTGCTCATCTGCTTCCTCTAGCCTGATTTTAATTCCTTCTACTGTGTTCTTCAATTCAGAAATTTATTCTTTATTTCCTCCTGGCTTGTACTGATAACTTCTACATCCTTTTTAATGCTGGTATAATTTCCAGTAAGTTCATTGTAGTTTCCCTGGAGTTCTTCATAGTTTTCTTTGAGCTCGCTGAGCTCATTGAGCTCCCCTATAATTGATATTTTGAATTTCATTTCTGATAGTTTGCTTTCCTCTATTTCATTTAGCACTCTTTATGGGGATTAATTCTTTCCTTTTGATGGGGTGTTGTTTCTCTGTCTCCCTCCCCCCCCCTTTTTTTGTGATGCTTCTTGTTTGTTTCTGGTTCTTAGATTTATATGCACTTTCTGGGTCTGCCCCTGGTGGCATCAGATTGTGTCCCAGTCTGGGCCTATGCAGCCTATTGGAGACTTCCAGGGATCTCCTGCTTTTGTCTGTCTCTTTTAGTTGTTAATCTATTCAATCTGTGATTAGCTGTGGGGCTTAAGTACTGAAGGTGGGGCAGATTAATTCCGGTGGGAGGGGCTATTGCTTCCCCTCATGCTGATGCCCCTTGGAGGGGAGTGGTCTGCTTGCAGTATGGGGAATGAGTCAGCACTGGAACCTGGTCAACTGCTCCCTCAGTTCTCTCCTCAAAGCTACTACCCCAAACTCCTTAAACATCTCTAGTCCTCTCTGCCCTCTCTCTGCTTGAGTGCAGGGTAAGTAGGTGCCAATATATTTTTGTATGTGGTCCCTGTAAGAATTCTTTGTCTCTAGCTGTTTTAATCAGGACAGCAAAAACAAACAAACAAAGAAACAAAAAAAAACCCTGCGTTTTTTTACTTTTTAAAGCTGGATACTATCTTACTTTCTGCTCTGTTGCTATAGGCTGGGAAGCTCAGCTGGGTGTTTAAACGCTGCCCGTCTCAGAGGGAACCCCAGGCTGATAAGCTGTTTCTCAATTTCTTCAGATGCCACTAGTGGGAACCTAGCCAGCCCTTTGGTGTCTCAGCACTTCCTACCTGTCATGTTGTGATGAAGCAGCCTTTTCTGTCTCTCTGTGATTATAAGTCTTTTCTCCAGCTAGTGTTCAATTGGTTATTCCAGATGATTTCTCCACAATTAAGTTGTAATTCCAGATTGGTCCTTGGAGGAGGCTAGTGTAGCTTCCACTTACTCCTCCGCCATCTTAGATCTCCTCTTCTTTCTTTTTGATGGGGATCAGTCTTGGTATTTTTCTTCATACACACATGGCTGTAGAAATTCCAGGACCTGTGAACTGTGCTTTAATATAGGTGGTTCAAAACCCCAACTCTTAGCTTTCTCTAAGTCTGCAGTCAAATATTCAGGGTCAGATTGTGACAAGTCTAGCATAGGTACCAAAGGCATTATAAGTGTTCCTTTAGAAGCCTCTTTTGCTGCTCAATCAGCCAGATGGTTTCCTTAAACCACTCCAGTGTCCTCTTCCTGATGCCCAGGGCAGTGCATAGCTGCCACCTGTAAAGTACCTGAATAGCTTCTAAGAATTTTAAATTTTTGTTGCATGCCTAGTTTCCTTGTTTTGGACGTTAATAGTGCTCTTTCCTTTCGGATCAAGCCATATGCATACAAAATTAGAACAGCGTACCTAAAGTCAATATACATATTCACTCTCTTTTCACGTGTCAATTTCAGTACCCTCATCAATGCAATCAGTTCAGCTTTCTAAGCAGAGGTTCCTGGTGGTAAGGACTTGGCCTCTACTATTTCTTAAAGAGTCACAACTGCATATGCAGCCTTTCTATTTCCTTTGTTCACATAACTGCTTCCATCTGCATATGGAGTCCAGTGTACCTCTTCTAGAGGATGGCCCTGTCAAAAATTCCCTGCTTAGAAGAGGAAAACCATATCTCCCATATCACATTCTAATGGTTTCAAGAAAAACTGGCTTTCAGGGCTCCCAGAAATTCCAGTTACAGTTTAGTTAGCGGTCTATTGACCACAGGATATGTCACTCTGGTATCAATCAAAAAGATCTACAATTTGTCTCCCACTGTTAGTTTTACCTGAGTTCTCAGACTCTGACCTCCTTTTCCCTTATTTGGGTCACTCATTTTTTCCAGTATCCTTTTCCCTTGAAGTATGATTGCCCTGCCTCAATAGGGGCTTGTGGTCCACCAAATCTGGTCTCCTGATGGGTTCAGGCTCACCTTCTTTGCTCCCTCAGCCAAGTCAGGAGGGTCCCCCAGGGCTTGAGGGGCCATGGTAAACCTGACCATGCTCACAGCAGCCATCCTGATCTTTCTGGTCCCTCTCTTCTGAGCTTCTGCTATCTACCACAGGAAAATTTCCTTTTCTCTTGACCATTTTCACATTCCTCTGATCTTTGACAAAACAACTCTAATTGCAGTATAGTATAGTAGTTTAAAGACCCATTCAGTGTCCTGCATTCTCCTGAGTCCAGATTATACATAAGTCAAGCAGTATTACAATAATTAAAAAAAAATTTTTTTTCTTAGGTTCATAAGCATAGGTTGGTCAATTAGCCAGGATTTACCCAAAAGGGCTGTTTCCCATAATGGAGGCTCCCCCCATTCTACCAGACAGAACTCTGTAATATAGACTAAACCAGAAGGAATTCATCCCCCAAAGCACTTCCTGGAACAGCTCCTCCTCCTCACAGCTCCAGACACCATTCTATCAGACACAGCTCTGTAATATACCAGACAGAGCTCTGAAAACCAGAAGACACCAGAATTCATCTTTTAAAACCTGGGACTGCAATCCTGAACCAGAAATCATAGTAATTTAATTAAAGTGAAAATGATGGAGAGTGCTGAGAAACAGAGAAGGGGAGTACCCAAGTGAAATCACTTGGCAGTTGCTATAAAGTTTCCAAATACACACACCAGGGCCTCTCCATTCAGGCAGCCAATGGGACTCCCTGACAAATACTTAGACTTACCAGAGAGTCCTGAACATATCCCACTAGAGTTGCTAGAATAGGTCAGTGTTTGTGCTGTCTGTCACTACCAGAATCATTAAGTAGAGACAAAGCTTGAATCTTTATGGGCATTTAATTCAGATGGCTGGTGATTTGGGGAAGACAGCAGGTTATGCATCCTCAAAAGCTATCTTAACATCTCATTTCAAGCTGACATTTTCATAAGGAGAAGAAAAGGTATGTAAGGGGTTGGAAAAAAAGTTAATTGGGTAAGCGTTGCAGTCCAGCAGTGATTTTCCTACTACTTTATCTGTTGATCAACAATTTTTTATCTGCATCACAGAGTGTTCCCTCCCTGGAACACAGTGGCTCAGATACCATATCCATGGCTTGCAGACATACCTGGGGCACAAAGGTTGAATTTATTTTTGACCTGATGGAGTTATGGGTGGTCATGCATTCCAGTTCCTGGAATAACAGATTTCCACATGTGTTAATCACTTAAGGTTATCAACTAAGGCTGAAATATTTAACTCTTGAGTTCCACTATCAGATGTGGCTTAGAGGAAGAGTGAGCATGACATTTGAAACCATTCTTATAACATGGGTAAGCCTATTCTACCAGGAAGCCCACACTGAATGTCTGAGTTATGCTCCTGGGTGTCTGTGGCCATTTCCTTGTCCAGTCAAACAGGGCTTGTCTTTGAACTTTTCAGGAAGTCTCAGTTTCGAGATTCAATCCCTTTGGCAAAACCCAATTTCTGATTTTTGAATTTAATAATAGGGCACTGAGAAGTGGGAAAATTTTCCAATTTCATTCTTCTAGATGGTAAAATAGAAACAGGACAAGGAAAACCAGAAGGGGAGAGTGGGGAGGGAGGGGTGAAGTGTTAGGATAATGGGAGGAGAAAGAGAGACCAATGTGAACCTGGCTCTATGCCCAGGGAGAGGGGGCTGCAGCATTGTGGTCTGGCGAGCATATTTTACATAAATCAAGGAATGGGAGGAAAGAGCCAGTCAACAGAGTCTACTGAATGCTAAACCCCTATATACCTCCTTGCCTCCCACTTGCCCATACTGATACCAGCATGATGCCAGGAAAAAAAGGGAGGAACTGTAGGAGGAGGTTGCCCAAAGCAACAGTAAACAAGCTGGTGTGGCCCATGACAAATCTCCCTACCCCCAGCTAGAGATGCCACAGGCTGGTGACTCCTGGAACATGATAGCAAGGGGAGGTGCTCCTCTGCTAGAGTGCATGGAATTATGGACTGGAAGATTTACATGGAGGAAGGATGGAGACTTGCTCTCTTTCTTTTCCTTGGGGATCCACCTGGATGATCATGCTGTAGTCACCTGCATTTCCCAAGGGATGATATTTTTATTTATTTATTTTAAATATTTTATTTATTTTTAGAGGGGAAGGGAGGGAGTTTTACAGGAGGCAGAAGCCTACCATTCTTCCATTATTGTGTAGCTTTTGATTAATGACCTTTCCTTTTTCACCAGACCTTTGCCTCTGGAATTTTGCTTATGGGCAGTGGGGAATAGGACCCCATATTACTGTTGTGTAACAATGCCACTCTTTGGTTCCACCACTGGTATCCGACCTGAAGCCTTGAGGGAGATTGTGACCAGCATCTGCCAGGGACCCTGGACCTCCCACCAAGATCCTGGGGAGAGACTTACTTGGTTGAGAAGGGGTCTATGAGGGCCACGGTCAATGCATATGCCATAGTTAATTATTCTGGACACCTAAGGTGTCCCACTTTTGTTACAGAAACAGAAGTGTCCAAAAACAAACCCCAGAGTTTGCAGCTAGGGGATGGGGAAAAGGAAGCAGCTTTTAAGATGCCTTTGCATGCTTGGGGCTAGTTGCTAGTGTCTTTGTTATGCAAAATGGCTTTGATACTTCCAAGGCCCAAGAAGATGGGAGGAGTCTTGAACTGTGGGATGGTACAGAAGGAGCCTACAGAGCCTGCGTAGGGTTCTGTGAATGGTCAGAACTGGTTGCAACACCCACTGTGTCAGAGGACACAGTCAGAGATATATAAGCAGCTGTGGACATTTTAGCTGGGTCTCACGCTCTCTCTCTCTCTCTCTCTCTCTCTCTCTCTCTCTCTCTCTCTCTCGCGCGCGCGCGCGCGCCCACTCCATTCGGCTTGGTGAAGGGGCCTTCTCCATGCGGATTAAAGAAACTGAGTTCTCCATGCGGTTTTGAGAGGGCTCTCCAGGCCGCTTTAAGAAGAGGCTCTTGTTATGCGGTTTGCAGGAAGAAGGCAGTTTACAAGGAGGCTGAGAATCCAGGCAGTTCTGCATTTGAGAGCTGGAGGGCACCACAGCACAGAAAGGACCTCCCCAATCAGAATTGAGTGATTGGCATCTACCGGTAAAGCTGAACTGTGCCTAGGAAGTAGGGAAACGGTGTTTCCGACTTCTAAGACTGGCCTGGTTTGGTAGGGGGAGGCAGAACTATGTGTTTGTGGGTATTTTAAAGAACATAAAACTCAACAGCAGAAATCCGCAAATAATCTAAATCTATTTAACTGTTAAATAAACAGTTCTTATTCTTTTCACTGAACTCTAGTACTGAGAGTTGTAATTCTGGCAGCGGGCAATCGGGCCCCTAACTAAATGGCCTGTGGGTTCTGTTTCAATCAGAGCAGCCCAGAGGTTCTGTTACACTTTCACAGTGTCTCCTGTGCTTATCCACAAAGAGAACCTCAGAGGCAGATACTCTTTCCAAGAGACTTAGAAGAATCCTCCCAAGGGCAAGAATATTGTTTCCTACCTCAGCCTAGAACTTTTAAAAGAGTAAAATGAGGGTTTTGTCATTCTCAGCTTCATGCTTTCAACCCATTCCCCATTTCATCACACATCCTTACGTACTATGAAACTTGGAATATTTTAAAAATATTTCCTTCCCATTTCTGTTGTTCTGCTGTTGAACTGATTATGCAGAACTGTGTATTGATGTCTATGTGGCAACTGTCCTCTGGGGCTGGAGCTCTGCCTCCTAAACATTACCATTAGTCCTCTCATGAAGGGACACTGAACCAGCGTGCTCACCCTGTCCGTCAGGGCCTGCTGAGATGGATACTTTACAGGGGTAACTTGCAATCTAGTCACACAAAACAGGAGGTTTCAGAGGCACCAAGATTCCAAGTTTATTGCATACCCTTCTAGCGATCTGTCTCAGCTGACACTGGTTAAAAGAGACACACAAAAAAAATGACAATTAAGCCCGATCTGCCTGCAAAAGAGAGTAGAATTCAAATAGGCTATGGGTTGTCACCTGGAATCTATTGGGAAGTGTTGAGTGAACCTAAGATGAAAGGCAGAGAGGAAGCCTCACCAGCAGCACCTCGTACAATGAAACTTCAGGTCAAAGTGAAAACAGATTCTCTGCATTGGCGCCAACCTATCAGTGTAAGATTTTTCACTCTCAACTCAGGGATGCCTGTGATAAATAGATTGACACAGGAAAACCTGGTTTCATTCTTCAGTTACATGTGCTGCTCAGGACACCTCTTACTTTTCTAACTTTTTATAGCTTAATGGGCTTTCTGGAACTTTCCAAAGCATATACTCTTACTGGTACTGGAGATAATTCCAGGTGGTAGCACAGTGAGCAAGTTGTTTCAGTTCTCTTCCAGGTCTTAGAGTTGAGTGGAGGAGGTGGCCTCAACTCGCTGTTGCCCTGTCCTTAGGACTTTCTTAGCCTCATTCCCTCCTCTCATTTTTATATTTTTATTTATTTATTTTTAAAAATAACTTATTTATTTGTTTGCTTATTTATTTTATTTTTAGAGAGAGGGGAAAGGAGAAAGAGAGGGCAAGAAACATCGCTGTGTGGTTGCCTCTCACTGGCGCCCCCAACTGGGGACCCGACGTGTAACCTAGTAATGTGCCCTGACTGGGAATCGAACCAGCGACACTTGGTTCGCAGGCCGACGCTCAATCCACTGAGCCATAGCAGCCAGGTCTTTTCTATATTTTTAAACAGAGACCAGGGCTACTCCACTAAACATTTTAGCCGGTAAATATATAGCTAAAATTTAATAATGCTGTCAATGTAAGGAACTTCTAAACCCGTAAGAATTTTTATGAGTTTATTTGAAGCAAACTGATGACTATTACGAGGAAACAAAACCTCAAATGATTGAGAAAATGCTCCAGAGAACAGCAGTTTTACCTCTTACATTATACGTAACAATCAAAGCATAAGTTGGTTACATGAAATTCATTGGTGATAATTAGGGAGGTGGGAGAAAGAAAAGCTGGGAAATCTCTAAGATTGGATAAAAAGTAAAACAAATAGACACATACTACTTTTACATTTGTGGGTATAGGATAGTTAACAGTCAACAATTAACATGATAATAACAATGAGGGGTTTGGTGGTCTCTGTTCTGGTACAGTGGTTGTGCTTCGAGGGATCTGGAAAGAAGGAAATTACTTTGTTATTCCAAAGGTATGTTATCAGGTATATTATCATAGGTGGAAAAAAAAAAAAAGACAACAGGTTCAGTTAAGATTGACCTTTGTTAGGGAAAAATGCTACCTTAGGACATGATTACCTGCCATGAAGTGCTTTTAGTTAGAAAGATTAATTTCAGACCATCCTACATGGTTACTTTCAGTCTCTGAATTTGTAAATCTGCCATATAAGCCTCTGCTGAGCTTGTCAGGGTTAGTATGCGACCTTTTTTTTTTTTAAATCCACAACACCATTTTGTTTTTACTTAATGTTTTATTTGTTTTAATATTATTATGGCAAGTAATTCTGGTTTTCCATTTACATTAGAGGTGTTTGTTAGCAAATACTTATAATACTGTGGAAGGCCTGTTTCAAACACTTTACAAAAAGAAACTTCTATAATCCTCATAACCTAATTATAAACCTCTATGACAAACACTATAATCACCCTCTTTTATATATGGGGAAACTGAGGCATGAGGAGTTAGGTTAGAAGGCTGTGGAATCAGTGTTAAAGACCTGGTAATTTGGCTCTAAACTGTTCTTCACCTCTCTGCTCTGCTGCCTCTACACAAGGACACTTTAAAAATTAATGTACTCAAGGAAAAAAGTGAGTGAATTTGAAGAAAACATTGATATAAAAAATAGGTTCATGCACTATTTGAAAGTGGCAGAAATTGTGAAGGTGAACTAAAATGAGTATGGCTGGCCTACAGAATGAATGAGTGATTCACTGATTAAACATTTGACCTTGAACACAGCATACTGCACCAGAGGATCCCTGAAGCTTCAGATAAAACTGCTTACAGGTTGATTCTGTAGTAGAGGCATCTTGCAGGAGTAAAACAAGTAGAATAAAATGTTCCCAAATATTGCTCCACTGAGTCAAGCCCTACCAGAACTATGGCAGTCATCAAAAGTAGCTATAAAACAATGGTCCAGGAACTAGCCTGATTTCTTTAAAAAATTTTTTTTATTAATAATTTTTATTTTTACTTTTTAAATCAAGTACAGTTGTGATTTTTTTCCCCATTGTGCTCCCCTGCCCTTCCCACACCCTCTCCCACAGTCATCTTTTTGGTTTGTTTTTCAGATATAAAGCCAAGCCATAAATCACAGAGACAAACTCAATACCTGGTTAGGAAAGTCCCTTTCTGCACTCCATAATAAGTGCTGCACAATCCCAGAAAGTCCCTTTCTGCATTCCATAATAAGTGCTGCACAATCCCAGAATGCTTTGCTTCACTGACATATACCCGGACATCAGTGTTCTAAAAAAGGAAAAGCCTACTAACCTACTCTTGATTGGTTAATGCCAGCAAAGGCTGTGTCCCCAAGCCATCAAAGCCCAAAGCCCAAACCCCTACATTTGGGGTGCAGAAGCTGTGGCCCTATCTCAGTGTTCTCTTCCTCTGTAGAGCCTTAATATATCTGCCTTTGCTTTTATTAATGTCCCTGGTGTAAATTCTTTTATATCAGGAGACAAGAAACCAAACATATTGGTAACATTTGGCAACCCTGATGGGACAGTAATTTTGCTGCAAGTTAAAAAGGAACCTGAGGAACCAGAACCAGAAGTGGATATCTCTTCTTAGGACCAGGCTGAGAAGCCAAGGAGGGAAGATTCCTCCAGCCTCTCCTGGGGGTAAACAGACACTTGTGCCATGAGACTGGAGAGTCCTAGGCAAGATTTATTGAATTTTTTTAACTTGTTTTGGGGAATTTCTCTGACTTTATCTATTTTGGCAGTTTGGTTTTTTATTTGTTTCTTGGTTTTGTTTTTGTTTTTGTTTTCGTTTTGCCACCAGAGCAGCTTTGCCATCTGAAGTCCTGAAGTTGCATTCATGCATTGGGTTGCCCCGGTGGGCAACACTTGGTCTACATTTTCCCTTCTTCCTTCCTTCTCTTCTCTTTCTCTCTCTTCTCCACCCTTCTCTACCTCCTCATCCCTGAGGTAACACTAAATCTTTTCCTTAGACTTAGTTCCAATCAGTGTTGTGACTTGTTTCTATGATTATCTATATTATTTAGACCCTGATGTAAATTGGTGTTCTTTCTTTTTAAATCTTTGCTGCTTTATCAGATATTTATACCATGCTCAAAATGACCTAGAGGGTGCAGAACATCTATTCAATTATAAGAAAAGAATTGATTGCAAAAATTAAAAACTTGTCTAGGAATTAGCACTAGAAGAGGAAACCGCTCTTGAAACAATATTAGCCAGCCTATAGAAAATTCTAAGTAATTCATTAAAAAATTATAGGTAATAGATGACTTTGGTAAGGTTATAGGATATAACCTTAAGGCACAATGAAAAATCCAAAGGACTTGGAAAAGCAGGTGTTTATAGGCAAGGCTTAATGCCAGGTATGTGGCTCAGCTTCTGTGCCCTGAAGGGCAGACTGAAGGTCACCCTAAATGTTCCTTGCATAAGTTCCAGCAAAGCAAAACTGAAGATCATAAGTGATCATTTGCTGCTCTTGTTGTGTTTATAAAAATGAACAGGATAAATTAAAAATGGACTTAATGCAGTCCTTTTAATGACAAAAAGGGTAATCTTAGGGAGAAAAATTGTGATTCAAGGAAAATCACAATGCTCAGTGGTAGACTATAAAATAGTGCAGCTAACCATCTTTAAAGTTTCTTTTCAGTTAAAATATGTTTTCATTTGAAAGTTAAACTATGTCTGTGGTATCATCAAAGATGTTTAATTGACAGGCAAGAAGAATGTCAAATGCCTTGCAACTGGATGTCTTTCCAATAAGACAGTCTTACAGATTTAGAGACCTGTTTGTAGGTTATGTTACATAAATCAACATGTGTTTTCTGTTTTCAAAGGGCATAAGCCTATGATCTCATTACCTGAGGGATTATCTGTACATATAGGCCTCACTTAATCCTGTCTGCATCGCTGCCTCCTGAGACTCAATGGTTTGGCTGAACTAAGTGGCTGGGTTGGTGAAGTATGGGGTGGTCTGTGGGTTTTACTTTAAAACTGCTTTCTCTTTTCTGTCCTAATGGCTTGGACAGAAAGAGCCCAGAGGTCTGAGAGGGGGAAAACCTAAAATATTTCCCTCAGCCCAAACTAAGTATAATGGGCAAAAGGGTTTGGACAGGTGCGATGTGCCTGGCACACCTTCCTCCAAAGAAGCCCTGTTTTTCCCTAATGTGGGACATTAAAAAATTAATACCTGCCTTTTGTCATCTAGTGGTTTTGGATTGAATGATGTCTTTTAACTCTGTTGCCAAGTCTGTTGCCCCCAGAATACAACAAGGATGCCAGCCTGTTAAACCAAGAATGACGGGGTCCAGGGACAGTCAACTGACCTGAGTCTACATGATCCTTCCTCATGTGGGAAGGCCACCCTCCCTTCCACATCCCCACTCTTATTAGGGATTTCTGGACCCAAGGGTAGGTAGGACGATGACCATGTCCAGCTTGAAGCAGCTAGAGAAGCTTGAGACCTTCGCCCATTGTCCTTTGTAAGATTATAAAGGGTCTTAAGTCTGAGAGGGAGGGATTGTTATTTTTTATTGTTAAATTAATTAATTAAATAATTAATTATTTTTTTTTAAAAAAGAAGAAGAAGAATATATGGAAAGGTGACGCAGGAGAGCTTGTATATACGACCCATGGGCATGGACTTGGGGGAGATTGCTAGAGGAGGGGGTGTGCTGGGCGGAGGGTAGCAAAGGGGAAAAAATTGGAACTATTGTAACAATATAATCAATAATATATACTTAAAAAAGTTATAGGTAATAAATGAATTTGGTAAGGTTATAGGATATACGATTAGTAATTTCAACAGTATCATTTATAGTATTTCAATAGTATATTGTCTAACAAAGCAAAAAACCCAATGGAGAATTAAGTTATCTTCATACATATTACTGAATAGAAAATGATGGAGATGATTTTTATTAAGACAGTCAGAATTTACTAACCACAATTATGACATAGTCCAAAGAATGCAGTAACCACCTCATCATGTTAATTAATTGTTCTTTTCCCTTGAAAACCTATTGTGTTGACTGATTGAAAAATACTTCAAATAGAGTGTCCCAGAAAAAAACCACTTGGGCTCCCTCTCTGGAGTCTGGCTGGTGGCTCTGAGCATTGTCAATAATGGCCCCACTCACCCTGACTGTGTGTCCTCTCTCAGGGACCTCACGTTCCACACAGAGTTTCACTAACAGTGGCCTGAAAACAACCCAGAGTTGAGTGTTGCATTTTGCTAGGGCCTTTTGAACATTGTGTCCCAATGAAGTGCTAGATATTATATATGTAAGAATGAGCTTTTTTCTTTTTTAAAAAATAATATCCTTTCAGAAACTTCTAACTACTTTGTAACTGCATGACTTAACCTGGTGGCAAAATCAGTTAAAAATCTACCTTCAAAAAAGAGAATTTCATTAAAAATGCCATCAAAAAGACTAAAATTAGAATAAATTTAACAGAAAGGTTTACATAGACCCTTATCATTTTTAAAGCATTTTCATACCCATTGTATCATTGCCTTCATAACAAAGTTATAAATGTTTAAGCTAGTATTTTTAAAAGTATATTTTATTCATTATGCTGTTACAGTTGTCCCAAGTTCTTTTCTCTTTGCTCCCTTCTGCCCAGTATCCCACTTCCCTCCAGCAATCCCACCCCCCCTTAGTTCATGTCCATGGGTTGTGCATATAAGTTCTTTGGCTTCACCCTTTTCTATATTATTTTTAACAACCCCATCTATTCTGCACCCTCCTACTATGCTTCTTAGTCCCTTCACCATTTCCCCATTTCTCCCCCTTCCCTGTCCCAGCTGACAAGCCTCCAAATGATCCTCATACCTATGAGTCTATTCTTATTCTGGTTGTTTGCTTAGTTTGTTTTTTGTTTTTAGATTCTCTTGTTGATAGTTGTGAATGTGTTGTCATTTTAATGTTCATAGTTTTGATCTTCTTTTTTTTAAATAAATCCCTTTAACATTTCATATAATAATGACTTGGTGATGATGAACTCCTTTAGCTTTACCTTGTCTGGGAAGCACTTTACTTGCCCTTCCATTTTAAATGATAGCTTTGCCGGATAGAGTAACCTTGGTTGTAGGTCCCTGCTTTTCATCATTTTGAATACTTCTTGCCAGCCCCTTCTTGCCTGCAAAGTTTCTTTCGATAAATTAGCTGATGTCAGGGTCCCCCTGGGAAAGTATCAAGAGTTGGAGTCCCACGCAGGCCAGGTGAAGGAAACAAAGCCTGTAAGACCTGATTAGAAAACCGGGAAACCTGGGTGCATATGTGTCTCGATGCTATAGCCAGTGGGCCCCTGTGAGATTTGGGCCATGAGAAAATGCTTTATGTCCTTTGGAGCTTGCCCTGTTCTTTTACCTCACTTTATCACTTTATCGTACCAGCAGCAGTGGTTTTAACTTTAACTCAAAATGAACTCACTCTCCCTATTTTATGGCCATCTGAAGTCTTGTGTCCAACATACCCTGACCTGAGGGAGATCTCAACATTCCTTCAATTGTTATCCCTGAACAGTATCTGTTTTCTGTATTCAGCACTGTTTAACATTGATTGATGAGCTTTACGTGCATGCTATATGACCTTAAGCTTACTGCACTCAATAAAAGACCTTGAAGGAATGCAATCAAGGCATGTGTCTCTCAGACAGTTGCTGGCCTTCTCTCCCCTAACACAAACTGCCTGAGAAGTGTTCATTTCATCATGACACCAGGGGATCTCTGTGGGTCAGGGATCCTCAACAAGCTGATACTCTTATAGGCACCCCTTTGTAGGTAACTCTCTTTTCTCTTGCTGCTTTAACCTTTGGTGTTTTAGTTATGATGTGTCTCAGTGTGGTCCTTTTTGGGTCTAGCTTGTCTGGGACTCTGTGTTTCCTGGACTTGTATGTCTATTTCCTTCACCAAATTAGGGAAGTTTTCCTTCATTATTTTTTCACATAATTTTTCAATTTCTTGCTCTTCCCCTTCTCCTTCTGGCACCCTTATGATTTGGATGTTGGCACATTTAAAGTTGTCCCAGAGATTCCTAAGCCTCTCCTCATTTTTTTCAATTCTTGTTTCCTCATTCTGTACTGGTCAATTATTTATTTCTTCCTTATATTCCAAATCATTGATTTGAACCCTGGTTTCATTCCCTTGACCATTGGTTTTGTGTGGATTTTCCTTTGTTTCATTTAGCTTAGCCTTCACTTCTTTCCTTATGCATTTGCCATACTCAAGCTTATCTGTCAAGTCTGTGAGCATCTTTATCACCAGAGTTTTGAACTCTGCATTTGTTAGGTTGGCTATTTCCTCGTCTGTTAGATTGACTGTCTCCTTGTCTGTTAGGTTGGCTATCTCCCACTGGAACCTTGATCTCTTCCATCTTTGGGGCCATACTTCTCTCTCTCCTTAACTTGACAGGCTCCTGTGTTTGCCCCTTTCTCTTTGGTAGAGGTGCCGCACCTGTTATGTTGTAAGGGGCGGAGCCTTAGGTACTTGTCATTTTGGGATGACCTGTTTCACCATGTGGGGACACTGTATGTGGGGGAGGGGCCTGAGCGGGAACTATGATGCTTCCTCAGCACTCACCCCTTTTCCGGGCACTTCTCCCACCTCCCGTATGGGACTGGCGCCTCTCTGGCCATGGTTTCCACAGTGGGTGAGTCTGTGGACACTCTAGGACCATGAGGGCCCTCTAAACAAGCAGGCTCTGTTGAGAGACCAGCAGTTTCTTCCTCTTCCCCCAACCCCTACTGGTTTTCACAGTCAGAAGCAATGTGGTTTTATATTCCCCAGTGCTGGAACCATGAGCTGCCTGATCTGGTCCGGTGCTGGGAGTGCTCCCCAGGTGTCCCTCCCTACTTTTTAAAAAGGTGTTACTGTGCTTTCTGTGGGCCTGCCACTGCTGCTGCCACTGTCACCACTGCCACTGCCACTGCAACCACACTGTGTCCTCTCCACCCCAGCTCTGCCCCTCCTACTTGTCTGGTTGAGTATTTCTTCTGTATATCTTTGTTGGACTTCCATGCAGCTCGATTTTCTGAAACTTCTGGTTGTCTCAGGTTTTGAGGTAGCTGTATTCTTCTTAGTTGTGGATGAAGGCGCAGTGTGTACCTACTCCTCCATCTTGGTCAGAAGTTGCTAAGTGAGTATTTTTATTATTCCCAATTTATGTATGAGGAAATTTGGATGCCAAAATGGTAAATGACCCGTTCATAGTCTTACATCTATTAGGAACTTACTCCAAGTCTCATACCCCGGTTCTCTGATTACAATTACCAAGCTGTCTTCTTAGTTGTGTAAACTGATATCTGGAGAAATTTTAGGCATTCCATCCACAGCCCATACTGCTCATAAAAATCACACATCACTCTTAGATAACAAGGATGAGATCCTATTAAGAAATAAGACCCCCCCCAAAAGAAGAAATAAGACACCCAAACAGGAGCATGCAGCACAAATAAATTTCTAAATAATTCTGGTAAGCAATTATGATTAAAAGAGCTGCTTTGAGGAATGAGAGGACAAAGCCAGTGCCATTTGCCACTGTGGTGCCTTTTGCTGAGCAAGCTGATGACCTTCTTAAACCTGACTACCATTTTACTCTTCTGAGCTTATGTCCCCAGGACTGAAAGTTTACTGGAAAAACAAGAATGGAACATGGTTAACTGCTCCCCAGAGTTGCAGGTGAAAGATAACACTGGAGCAAACTGCAGCTTATACAGAACCAAACAAAACCTCCTGCGTTGCAATGCTACTAACTGGCTAGCAGCCACACAATAGCAACCCTCACCCCCCCTTTATAACCTAATACAAGCTCACAGCTCCAACGTTTTGGCACTGGTGTATCTTTTCACACTTAAGCCCCTTTGCTCTCTTGGAAAGTAAATATAACTTTGTTTTCTGCATTTTCTTCTCTTTATGAATTCTTTCACAGTCTGTGTCACCAGCCAATTTAACATTTTGGAGGCCTGATGGGGACATTCTCTATTTCTCCCTCTCCTCCACCTCCTGAGACTTATGACTAGGGGAGCAGTGTGCAGTGGAAGTTCACCCCAGGCTTATCCCCTAACCCTGTCTCTGCAAGGTTTGGAGAGGGGATTCTAATCCTTTTCTATCTCTCTGGACTCTGCAGACAGCCTCTCTCTCACCTCCTTACATGGCCAGCAATTGGTAAGTCTCTCTGAATCTTAGGACAAAAACATTTGCTTTGGTGAAAGTGATAGCTTAGTATCCCCCTCCCCATCTCATTGTCATAAGCCCCAGCACCAGGTCTATCACTGTCCCAAGGTTTCAGCCATAAGGGATGCCTCCCAAACATTTCTCTGCTGTGTTCATTCTGCTCTTGGACTCAGGGATGCCTGACTCTGGGACAGATTTTCATGGTTCAGTCTGCTCTTGGTCTTAGGGACACCTGACTGTGGGACATATCTTTGTGATCTCAGCATGCCCTTTGGACTCAAGGACACTAAGCTCTGATGGCAAATCTCTAGGTTGTTAGAGCTGGGGATGCCCTCCTCAAATGTTTCCCTCCCTCCATTTGTTCTTGTCCCTGAGATATCCTTCCCTTTTCTTTTTCGTAGTTCTCGCCGTGAGCAATACTTAATCAACGCCACCCAAAGACTTCCCACTGGGAGGTCTACTTAAGAACTTGAAGGTTCTGAGACTTATTAACCTCAAGCCCAAGCACTTGATTTTCTATTGCAATATGGCCTGGCCCCAATATAAACTGGGTGACTAGGAAGTCTGGCCCACAAACGGATGGATCTCTTAACTACAATGCTGTCCTCCAATTTGATCTGTGCTTTAACCATCTTAAAAAATGGTCTGATGGGGCACACGCGTGGGTGGCCTGCGCCGCTCTCTGTTCTCTGCTGTCTTCTGTCTTCGCTTTCACAGTCGGGGGCTTCTGTATGAAAGGATGAATTTTGAGAATCTTTTCTCCAAACCTCTGAACCTGGCCTTGGGCAGGAAACAGCCCACGGACTCTGATGCCACGGACTCGGACGACAGAATCGATGATGAAATAGATGATACAGAAGTTGAAGAAACACAAGAAGAGAAAATAAAATGGGAAGTAAAACTGGAGTGTGTGCATATTCCAAAAAAAATTAGGCACTTTGGAAACTCTGTAACATCACCAAAGAATTTGCTACAAAGAAAATCAAGAAGGACAGACTATGATGTATATACAGTGATAATGATATCTGCAATCAGAAATCAGAAGACAACTTTGTTAAAGAGCTTCAACAGTATATAAAAGCCAAAGAAATGGCAAAAGCTGCTGAATCCTTACCACTTTTGGAAGAATCCATGAAGAAAGAGGAAGCAAAGTGTACACAGAAAGCCATTAAACAAAAAAAGAAAAACCTTAAAGCTGCCCACAAGAAAGGTAAACAGAAGAAAATGAAGCGGAAATGGCCTGGTGCTGCAGACGACGGATCCAATGCATCACTGAGGAATGGTGGCTCACAGGAGTAGGATGATAAACCTAAAGAGAAGCAGCACATGTGAATGAGTCAGGGGTTCATAAACCAACACACTGTGAAATGCAAGGGAAAACAAGTTTGTAAATATTTCCTTGAAAGGAAATGCATTAAGGGAGATGACTGTAAATTTGATCATGATGCAGAGATAGAGAAGAAAAAGGAAGTGTGTAAGTTTTATGTACAAGGATATTGTACCAGAGGTGAAAACTGCCTGTATTTGCATAATGAATATCCTTGCAAGTTTTACCATACAGGTGCTAAATGTTATCAGGGAGAGTACTGCAAGTTTTCCCATGCTCCTCTGACTGCTGAGACACAGGAGCTGTTGGCTAAAGTTTTCAATACTGAAAAGGCCATGAAAATAAAACACATTTAAAAAGCTTTGTATAGATGAAGAATGCTTATGCATATGTTCAGGACTATTCAAGACTGGTGATTTGGAGTGATTTATGGGATTCCTCATTTAAAGCACCTTGTATCATTATGATGACATGAAGCTTCTTTAATTGATGGCGCCCCTTGTAAGGATATAATCTACTGTATGAGTGAAGGGGTTGTCTTCATCCAGCTGTTCAACTGTTGGAACAGGAGAGGAGATAGATGGTACAGCTCTTGCTGCTGGGTAAATGTTATGATAGGAAATTGCAGAAGTCTGTTTTGATTCACCTAGTTTTCTCAATAAAATAGGAAGAAGGGTTAGACCAAGTGAGGATGAGTGAAGAGGTGAAAGACTGGAGAAAACTTGGGTTTCTCTAGGAAGACATGGGGTAATAGAAGATGGATATACAGTTAGTTTTCATATTGTTAAATACTTGTACAGTATTTTTAATAGTTGCTCAGAATTCTATTTTATGACTTAAATTATGGTTCTGTGATTTTTTTTGGAACCAGTTTCCTGTCATTGCACATTTAAGTTGTTTCCAGTTTCTTATTATTAAAAATAAAAGTGGAACAAAGTCTCTTACTATTAAAAAAATAATGGTCTGATGTTCTTTATGTTCAGGACTCTCTATCATCCTGATCACCACAACTCCTGTTGCATACTCTTACTTACACTTACTTCCTTCCTCCTCCATCTTCCCAAGATTTGGACAAGCTCCCAGTCTTCACACCTCTTCCTCCTCCTCCATATCCCCCTTCTGCCCCTTCACCTGACTGTTTAACAACTCCATTTCTTCTTTCTACTTCTCCTCCTCAGACCTCTCCCCCTCCTCCCACTTCAGATTTGGTTTATTTCAGCCATACCTGTTCCATCCATCTCTTTCAGGAATCCCCTAAGCCTGTGCCCCAGCTCACTCTCCATGAGATTGCTGGATTAGAGGGCATAATTCATGTCTAGGCTCCTTTTTCAATGTTAGAACTCTCCCAAATTGAGGTCAGACGTGACAGTTTTTCAGAAAATTTGGCTAAATTTACAAATGAGTTTGAATATCTCACCCTCTCATGTGAACCCTCCTGGAGAGATATTTACATTATCTTTTCTATATGTACCAATTCAGGTAGGAGGGGCCATATTTGGTCCAAGGCACCTGAGTGTGGGGATAACCTAATTCGGAGGCAGCCTGATACTTATGCCCCCATCATTATGGCTGTCCCTGACCAGAACCCCAAATGGGACAAGCAAGCTAATTCCCCTGACTGCTGTAAACAGGATCAAATGCTCTCCTGCCTCATAGAGGGAATGAAGTAGGCCATTACTAAGCCTGTTAACTATGACAAGGTTAAAGAAATCACTCAAGGGCCAGATGAGAATCCTGCTCTTTTCTCCTCTAGGCTTTCAGAGGCTTTTCACTTCTATACTAACCTAGATCCCCATTCTAGGGAGGGTCAGTCTATCCTAGCTATGCATTTCATCTCCCAGGCTGCTCCTGAGATTCAGTGAAAACTCCAAAAGCTAGAAAAGGGACCTCAGGCTGCACAATCAGAGTTGGTCAGTCTGGCTTTCAAAGTCTTTAACAATGTTGATGAGGATAAATGAGAGGAGAAAAGGGAATGAGACCGACAACAATCCTGACAGCAAGAAAAAGGTTTTTCAAATGGTAATCTCAGCAATTGAGGGGCTCTTCAGGGAGGGACTTATCTGAGGCCCTTGACACAGCAGCAAGGACAGCTATTAGTGTCGCCGGGCCCCAAACCTGCTTCAACTACAAACAAAATGCCCTAAGAAAAAGCAGCAGCTGCCAGGATCAGGCCCATGTTGCAAAAAGTTGGGGCACTGAAAGAGGGAGTGCCCTCTCCTCAAGAGAGGAAATTGAACTTCCCTTCTGGAACCAGCAGGTGCTCCTAGAGGGGCTCCCTCCATACCCATGAACCTCCTTAGCCTTCTCCAGACATCAGACTGATGGCCCCAGCATCGTACCAAGCTCTGCTTCACACCATCGAACTGACTGGGTCTCTGGTAACTCTCTGTTGCAGGAAAGCTCATCAAATCCTTTATCAATACTGGAGCCATTTACTCTGCTCTCCCCTAGTTTTCAGGCCCTTTGTCTCCCTCTCCTACCTCCATCATAGAGATTAAGGGAAGGCCTCAGGCCCTTCTGCAGGAGTAGTCCTACAAAACAGGTGGGCCCTAGACTGGCTAACACAGTCTTTAGAATTAGAAGACTTAATATTGCTGAGGTGACAATATTCCTCAAATTCATTTATAGATTCAATACAATCTCAATCAAAATTCCATCTGGGAAAACTTCCGGCCAAGATAGAGGCTTAGACTGACATGCTTGGCCTCCCTCTACAACTAAGTAGGAATACAACTACCACAAAACAAAAGATAACAAGAAGTTCCAGAAAATAAAACTACATGGAAGCCCAGCGTATGAAGTTATAAACCAGCGGTGCTCGTCTGGATGGGTAGGAGGAGCGAGAAACCGTGGTCCTGTCTGTGGTAGTGGTGGGATTAGTGGTGGGGTTAGCAGCAGGACTGCGAGAAACTCCAGGGGAGTAATTCCGGTTGCAGTCAAGACCCCGCAGCTCGCGATTCCAACGCTGGGAAAGGCAGCCCCCCCCCCCCCATTGCCTCAGACAGTGAGGCCCAGAGGGCGTGGGGATGGATCCAAGTCTCTCAGCAGAGAGTAATGGCAGGAATCCATCTTGGACCCCCACCCCCACACAAAGCGTCACAGTGCAGTGGAAAAGGTTACTGGTCGCCGGGTAGTGATGAGTGCACAGAGCTCCGCCCCCCACAGCCTGCCCAGGAAACAAAGCAAAACACAGTACTGTCAGAATGAAGCAGACAATGATTGAAATCCCAGTTACACAGCTCATCAGGCAGCAGATGCGGGACCTGACAGACAAACAAATAGGAAACCTTTCTGAGGCACAGTTCAAAGCTATAGTCATAAGGCGGCTTACAGAATTAACAAAAGATTTAGAACAAGACAGGGAAGGAATGAAAGCTACTCATACTGAAACGAACAAAAACACATACAAGACAAGTGGTGAGGAAATAAAATCCAGAAATCAAATCAACAAACCAGAACATAAGGAAGAAACGAACAGTCAACCAGTGCAGAAAGAGGAAACAAAAAGTAAGGAAAGTGAGGAGAGGCTCAGAAACCTCTGGGACAGCTATAAGCGAACAAACATTCAAATAATAGGACTGCCAGAGGGTGAAGAAGAAGAACTAGAAATTAAAAAATTATGTGAAAAATAATGAAGCAGAACTTCCTGAACTTGGGGAAGGAAATAGACTTACAGGTCTAGGAAGCACAGAGAGTTCCAGAAAAACTGGACCCAGGGAGAACCACTCCAATACACATTATAATCAAATTGTCAAAAGTTAAAAATAAAGAGAGAACCTTAAAAGCAGCAAGAGAGAAGAAAAGAATCATGTACAAAGGGGTCCCAATTAGACTATCAGATGATTTTTCAAAGGAGATCCTGCAGGCAAGAAGGGACTGGCAAGAAATATTCAAAGTAATGAAAATCAAAAACCTACAGGCATGAAGCTGTGCAGCGAAGCTGTCATTCAGAATAGAAGGGCAGAGAAAGTGCTTCCAGGACAAAACAAATCTGAAAGGGTTCATTAGATCCAAACCACTATTACATGAGATGTTAAAGGGACTGGATTAGAAGAAGGAGGATCAAAACTATGAACATTAAAATGAAAACTGTATCACAACAACCAACAACAGAAGCTAGGGAATCGAAACAAAGGCAAACTAAGTAGGCAACGAGAGTGGAAAAAGAACTATAGGTATGGGGAACATATTGGGGGGAGGTCAGCAGAGAGGGGGAAGGGGGAAAGGGAGGGAGATGGTACAAGAATTAAGAAGCATAGTAGGAGGGAATGGAATAGGCAGGAAGAGGTTGAGAAGAACTATATGCACAACCAATGGACATGGACTAAAAGGGGGGGACAACTGGAGGGAGGTGGGTCACTGGGTGGAAGGGAGCAGAGGGAAAGGAAATTGAGACAACTGTAACAGCATAATCGTTAACACATATTAAAAAAAAATTCCATCTGGTTTTTTGTTTGTTTTTGCAGAAATTGATAAGCAAACCCTGAAATTCATAAGGAAAGGTGAACGGCACAGAATAGCCGAAATGATTTGGAAAAAGAACAAAACTCGAGGACTCACTTTCCAATTTTAAAACTAACTACAAAGCTACAGTATATAAGGAAATCCATGTAGCTATCTATGGTCAATTGATTTTTTTCAACAAGAGTGCAACTGAATGGTGAAAGAATAGTCATTTATCTTATTTCTTTGACACATTAGTATGTTAATTTCTACATATTTGCGAATTCTCAAAATTTATTGCTGTTATTGATTCCAAATTTTATTCCACTATAGCCATCCCAATTCTCTTTTAGTTATTATTTGCATAGTACATCTTTTCAATCCTTTTACTTTAAACCTATTTGTGACTTTCAATTTCAATTGTGTCTATTGCAGCCAATAGATAGTTGGATCATTTTCAAAAAGAAAATCCCATTCTACCAATCTCTGCCTTTTAATTGGAGTATTAAATCTTTTTACATTCAATGTAATTACTGATAAGGTAGGATTTATGTCTGCCACCTTGATATTTGTTTTCTTTCTTTTTTGTTCCTCATTTTCTCTATTACAGTTGTTTGTATGGAAAATAATAGAGTAATTAATAAGTAATACTACAAGAATAAACTCTGTTTCATGTACTTACAACTATAAACCTACTTTAGCCCCACCCTGTATTTCTTAGTGTACTATTTCAATTCCTTTATCATTTATTTTACTATGTATTTTAAATTATTTTCTTAGTGGTTGCCCTTGGAATTATAATTAACATATTAATTTATAACAATTTAGTTTGGGTTAATACTAACTTAATTTCAGTAATATACAAATACTTCATTCCTTTATATTCTATCCCATTCTTCCTTGTTTGTTCTGTTGTTGTTGTAGAAATGACATCTTTATATACTGTGTGCCCATCAAACAGACATATAACTTATTGTTTTATGTGTCATCTTTTAAATCAGATAGAAGTTACAAGTAAAAAATACATTTATGTGTTTACATATTTACCTCTGTAGTTACTTTTTAAAAAAAGATTTAATTTATTTTTAGAGAGAGGGTAAGGGAAGAGAAAGAGAGGGAGAGGAACATCAATGTGTGATTGCCTCTCACACACCCCCTGTTGGAGACCTGGTCTGCAACCCAAGCATGTACCCTGTCTGGGACACGAATCCACAACCCTTTAGTTTGCAGGTTGGGGTTCAATCCATTGAGCCACACTAGCTAGGGCTGTACTTACTTTTACTGGTACTATTTCTTCATGTGGATTTGAGTTACTGTCTAGTGTCCATTTAATTCAGCCAGAACTCCCTTTATGTATCCTGTATGAAAGGTCTGCTGGTGATTAATTATCTATTTTTGTTTACCTGTGAATGTCTTCATTTTTTCATCATTTTTAGACATACTTATAATGAGTTTTTGAAGTCTTTGTGAAATCTGGTATCTGGTAATTTCCATAGTCAGTTTCTATTGCCTTGTTGTGTTTTGTTTTCATGGTGTATAGGTTATATTTTCCTATTTCTTAAATGCCTAATAATTTTGTTAGGTATTTTTCTTGCAGGCCTTATAATTTTTTGTTGGAAACTGGACACTTTAGATGATATATTGTAGCAACTCTAGGTACTGGTCCCCTCCACAGGCAACACACACACTTCCATTTGTTATTTTTGCTTCTTATTGACTGGCTGGATTATTTTAGTGTCTGTTTACTCCCTCCCTTAGGTGTTAAACTTCCGTTTTTGCTCCTCAGGGAGGCTCAATCTGAGTACAACCAGCCACCTTGGGATGAGAGTGGCATCCTAGGATTAACTTTCTCTTTCCCTGACTATACCCAGCTGTTGAACCTGCACTAATTCCTAGGTAATTGTTCCAATGTTTCCAACAATGCCCTGGGGCATATATTGTTCTATAAGTGAATAGTTTCTGAGGTCTGTATTTGATATTTGTTCTGACCTCAGGAGGGTCTGAGAACACCTTCCTTCTATCTTAAGTATACTTTTAAAGAAGTTCTTTAGATAAGAACTATTAGGAAATTTCTAAATTTTTATATATCTTACCTGGTCTTCTTTCTTGAAAATCAGTTTTGCTGGAATCACAATTTTATGCAGACAATTTTCTTCACTTTCAAGATATTAGACCACTATTTTCTAATTTCCATTGATATTGTTAAGAAGTCCATTATAAGTTCACAATTGTAAATAACATATCATATTTCTCTGGCTACTTTTAGAGGCTTCTTAGGTTGTCTAAGTGTGGTTTTAATTTTCTTAATTTGCTTTCCTGCTTGATGATATGCATTGTATTTTCTGCTGTTTTGGCTCCTACTGTTTCATTACATTTGGATAATCCTCAGCCTCCTTCTTTAAAATTTGCCTCTGCCATGTTTTATTTCTAGAACTCCAGTTATTTATATATTAGACATTTTAATTTTAATTTTTAGATTGTTTAACCTCTCATATATTTTCTATCCATTTGTCTCTTTTTTGCATTCTGGGTAATTTTTTTCAGTTCCATTTTAGATTCACTAATTTTCTCTAATCTGCTGTTAAATCCATCAAATTGTTTTTTTCCAATAAATGTTCATTTCTAAAGGTTCTATTTTTTATTATGCTTGTAAGAGTTGGGGAGGGGCCCTCAAAGTTCCCACAGCTCACGGTGTTGGGGATGGGGAAAGGAGATAATATAGCTTTTAAGGTACTTTGCATATCTATGGCAAGCTGATAGCTAGATAATAGCTGTGCTACAATGAGGTGCAAAGGAGCAGATGATAGGTTTAACATACTTTTCATAACAATGACATATGGTGCTCCAGTCAGCATTTTAAATTAGGGAGAGCCAAGAGGATGTGGAGAGAAGCCACACAGTCTGAAAGGGGGTAGACAGGAGTCTGGTGTGTAAGGGGAAGCCAGGCGGTTTGGAGAGAGTCTACCATGAGGCCTGGAGTAAGAAAGAGGAGACCCACCGGGAAACCTGCCTGGAGAACTTGGCAGCATGGCTGATGAGGCTGGAATTGCAGGGATCTGCCTAACCAAGAATGGATTAGTCAGAGAGGTCTGAAATGCTGAACTGTGACAGGGGATACAGAGCTGTGGATTTCTGCTTTTCTGAAAGACGGTACCTCTGATTGGCGTATTCTGAAAGTGACCTGGTTTGACAGGGGGAGGCAGTAGTGTTTTTGAGTATTTTAAAGGGAGTGAGACATAACGGTAAAACACGCCATTATTCTGAATCTGTAAAACTTTTAAATAAACCCCCTTCCCTTTCCACCAAACTTTTGTATTGGAAGTCACACTTTTTGGTGATGGGCAATCGTGTTACAGAGCGAAAGGGGGTTCTTTTACGTGGCGCCTGGGTGTAAAACCCAACAACTAGTATTGAGGAAAACAGGTCTTTATTTACAGTATTCCAACCTGGGAAGGGCAGTGAACACTTCAGCTCAGAGCCCTGTTCTCCCACGGGACCAGCACTTCCCTTGCTCCCCAAAAGTCTAGAAGCCAAAAACATTTCTAGAAGTTCCCCATCCTGTATCTGTCAGCTGTCTCCTTCAGGATCTGGGGTACGATGTGATCAGCCTTTTCATAACAGTTCAGGAAAACATGTCCCATGTTGCATTGGATCATGCATGGTTCTCTCTTTGCCCTTTCAAAGCTGCATGGAGTTCTCCTCTGCCCTCCTTGAAAACCGTGTGGATCTCCTTTCCTCCTCTCAAAGCTGCATGGAGTTCTCCTTGCCAAAATGTCTGCTGCCTATTTTTAAATCCCTGACTGCGTCCTGTGATGCAGTGGGCGTGGTAACCAGTTCTGACCATTCACAGAACCTTGCACAGGCTCTGTATGCTCCTTCCCCACCATTCCATGGTTAAAACCCCTCCTGTCTCCTTGGGGCCTTGGAAGAAGCAAAGCCATTTGCATAACAAAGACACTAGCTACTAGCCATATTCATGCAAAGGCATCTTAAAAGCTGTTCTCTTTTCCCCATCCCCCAACCCGCAGGCTCTGGGGATTTTTGGGGACTCCCCACTCTGTAACAATCGGGCCCCACAGCTGTTCCAGAACAGCAGAGGCTGGGGTTCTGTAACATACCCACTCTACTCCTTTCATAATATCTTATGCTTACCTATATTTATGGCTTTATTTTTAATTTATTTTCTAAATTTAGTATATTTGTTCTCTATTTGATAATTCTATTGTTTGGTGTCCTTGGGAGTTGTTGTGTTTCTGCTGATTCTCAGCTATGATTTGTTGATTTTAGATTTGAGCTCCTATTTGGTTGATCTGAACTGAGGTTGTTTTTCTCCAGAAAGGACTTGAATTTGCTTCTGCCAGGAGCCAATTTGTTTGTTTGCTTATTTGTTTATTTATTTATTTATTTACTTACTTACTTATTCTGTGTGTGTTTTCCCACTTATTTTCTGCCCTGATTTCTCTTAACCTCCTGAGGGTTTGAGACAGACTAGTAAGCCATGACAAGCAGAATGAGGAAACTGAAACAGATAGACAGACAAGCAGTTTACAGTTATCTAGTAAATTGCAAAATCCTATCTTCTGTAACCAAGGATGCTTAAGAGTAAATGATTTACACTTCTCCCCATTTGAGGAGATAGACAGCAGAAATCCAATTAGGGCCATTTGCGAACCACACCCAAGGACAAACGAAGTTAAGGGAATAAATCTCACTTTGGCACATCAGCATAAAGCTGATGAATATTCTATTGAGATCCTTCCCAAGACCTCTCCTAAACCCCCAGCCTTTAAAAACTAATAAATTCTCTAGTTCAGGAGAAGTTTTAACTGTTGAGTAAAATTAGATTTTTCAAGAGTAGGCTCAGTGTTTGATGGAAATAAGCTAGGTTTCTGGTCCATTAAGTGAAATCAACACTTAAACAATGGGTTGATTATTTATATTATGGGAGGATTGTCAGTGGAAGCTTTTTAGTTGCTAAGTGCATCAAGGCTTCCATTTGTGATTATTCATTTCCGAACAGAAAAAACAAAATGAAGCTGAAGCATTTTGAGTAACTATTAGAGATCAAACTGGACTAACATCAGGTATCTGGAATGATTTAAAAAATTGGTGAAGATGGAGGCTTAGACGGACACGCTAAGTCTCCCTCTACAACTAGAAAGGAATACAACTACTTCAAAACAAAGGATAACTAGAAATTCCAGAAAATAAAACTACACGGAAGCCCAACATATGAAGTTATAAACCAGCGGTGCCATTCGGGCAGGTAAGAGTTAAAGAGGGCAAAGCTGTTTGCGGAGCGGCGGGGCGACGAAAAATCCCGGCGGCAGTCAAGCCCCTGGCAGTGCGCGACCCCAGCGCTGGGGAGAGCGGCCACCGCATCGCCTTGAACAGTGAGGCCCAGGGGGGCGGGAGGACGGATCCCGGTCTCCTAGCTGAATAACTGTGTGAATCCATTTTGGACCCCCGCCCCCAAAGAAAGAAAGCACCACAGGGCTGCGAAATAGGTCGCAGACAGGCGCCGGTCGCTGACTTGTGACGCCAAATGGCGCCGGTCGCTGGGTCATTACGAGTACACAGGCACTGCCCCCGACAGCCGGCCCAAGAAAACAAAACGCATCTGTCAAAATGTGGCAGACAACTATAGAAATACCGGTGACACAGCTCACCAGGCAGCAGATAGAGAACCTGACAGATGAACAGATAAGAAACCTGTCAGAGGCTCAGTTCTGGGCCATTGTTATCAGATGGCTTACAGAATTCACAAAAGAGCAGGAAAAAGATAAGAAAGAAGCGAAAAACTTTCATAACGAAAGGAACAAAACCGCATACCAGACAGATGCTGAGGAAAAAAAATCCAGAGTTCATTTCAACAAACTGGAATATGGAGAAGGAACAAGCAGTCAACCAATGCAGCGAGAGGAAATGGGAAGCAACAATGAGAGGATCAGAAACCTCTGGGACAGCTATAAAAGGCCCAACATAAGAATCATTGGTTTGCCAGAGAGGGAGGAAGATGAACTAGAACTTGAAAAATTGAGTGAAAATATAATAAAGGAGAACTTCCCAGACTTGGGGAAGGGAATAGACTTGCAGGTCCAGGAAGCAAGGAGAGTTCCCAAGAGACTGGACCCAAGACACATTATAATCAAAATGTCAAAAATTAAAGATAAAGAGAGAATCTTAAAAGCAGCAAGAGAGAAGAAAAGAATTATGTACAAAGGGGTCCCAATTAGACTATCAGCAGACTTCTCAAGGGAAACCCTACAGGCAAGAAGGGACTGGCAAGAAATATTCAAAGTAATGAAAATCCAAAACCTACAACCACGAATACTCTATCCAGCGAAATTGTCATTCAGAATAGAAGGACAGAGAAAGTGTTTCCAGGACAAAATAAAACTGAAAGAGTTCATTAGATCCAAACCACTGTTATATGAGATGTTAAAGGGACTGGTTTAAAAAACAGAAGCTAAGGAGATGAAACAAAGGCAAACTAAACAGGCAACGAGAGTGGAAAAGGAACTGTGGGTACGGGAAGCATATTGGGGGGAGGTCAACAGGGAGGGGGAATGGGGAAAGGGAGGGAGATGATATAGGAATTGGGGATCAAGGTAGGAGGGAATGGAATAGACGGAGAGAGGTTGGGAGGAACTGTATGCACAACTAATGGACATAATCTAAAAGGGGGGGACAACTGGAGGGAGGGGGGCCACCGGGTGGAGGGGAGCAGAGGGAAGGGAAATTGACACAAATGTAATAGTTTAATCAATAAAACACATTAAATCTGAAAAAAAAAATTGGTGGGGAAAACATAATTTAACTGAACAATAATTCCACTTTGCATACTTCCCAGGAAACACAATTAGTATGTTTCACATTAGACAAAAGAGTGTTATAAACAAGTGGGTTTTTTTTTTCTTTGCCTTTTCTTTTCTTCTTTTTTCTTCTCTTCCTCCTTCTTCTTTTTGGCTACCACTACCATGTTTCTCTGGTCAGCCCCCATTTCACTTTCTCCAGTTATTTTTAACATTTTTCTCTCTCTTCGACCCTCAGAGCCAAACCTTCTTTCTTTCCTGTCACTCTCAGCAGGTGGCACTGACTACTTTTACACAAAGGATGTAGACATCATCAGAGAACTGCCACACCGCACATCACCAAAGCTTAACCCTCCCCTCATTGGCACTTACCTTTTTCTCTTATTTTAAAAGAAAATCTGCCCCCTCCTTGCTAAAGCTACTTGTGCTCATTCTTTCTCATCTTGAACCATGTCTGTTCCTCTTCTTTCCCAGAAGCACTTAAATTATGCTCATGCCAGAACCATAGAAAAAATAACCAACCCACTTTGTATTGCCCTATAGCTTTCCTGTTACAAACTCTCTCCTCTGCTTCACAGCCAAATCTCAAGAGTTGTTCAGAATTAGTCCCCATTTCCTTACTTCTCAATCTTGATTTTACGCCCAACACTCCAGTGAAATTCTCACCATGAAGTTTCCATGTTTTCAAGTTCAGCAAACATTTTTCTTCACCCTACCTGACTTTGTTACAGAACCCCTGGGCTGCTGCAGTTGAAAACAAACCCACGGACTCTTTAGTTAGGGGCCCGATTGCCCGCCGCCAAAATTATAACTCTCAATACCAGAGTTTAGTGAAAAGAAAAAGAATTGTTTATTTAAGAGTTATATAGATTTCGTTATTTGCGGATTTCTGTTGTTAAGTCTTATGCTCTTTAAAACACCCACAAACACATATCCTTGCGTCCCCACTACCAAACCAGGCTAGTTTTAGGGAAGTCAGAGAAACCGTTTCCCTACTTTCCAAACACAGTTCAGCTTTACCAGCAGCTGCCAATCATTCAATCTGATAGGGGAGGTCCTTTCTGTGCTGTGGTGCCCTCCAGCTCTCAATGCAGAACCACCTGGATTCTCAGCCTCCTTGCAAACTGCCTTCTTCCTGCAAACCGCATGGATCTTCTCTCCTTCTCAAAACTGCATGGCGAGAGCCTCTTAAAGCAGCCTGGAGACCCCTTCTCCAAGCCACATGGAGAAGGCCCCTTCACCAAGCCATGTGGAGGGAGCACACGAGAGCGAGAGAGCGAGACCCCGAGAGCGAGCGTGCGAGCGAGAGAGAGAGCCAGCGTGCGAGCGAGAGAGAGCCAGCGCACGAGCGCGCCAGAGAGAGAGAGTCAGAGCGCCAGAGAGCTAGCACGCGAGTGAGAGAGAGAGCCAGTGCGAGAGCGAGAGCGAGAGCGAGAGAGAGAGCGCTAAAATGTCCGCAGCTGCTTATATATCCCTGACTGCGTCCTCTGACGCAGTGGGTGTTGCAAACAGTTCTGACCATTCACAGAACCCCTTGTAGGCTCTGTGTGCTTTCCATACCGTCCCCTGGTTCAAGACTCCTCCCATCTACCTGAGGCTTTGGATGCATTAAAGCCATTTTGCATAAGAAAGACATTGGCCACCAGCCTCAGGCATGTGGAGGCATTCTGAAAGCTGCTTCCTTCTCCCCATCCCCCAGCAGCAAACTCTGGGGATTTTTGGACTCCCCTGTTTCTGTAACAACTTCTCTACAGTAGTCAAGTTTCAAGCACTCACACACACTTCGTGCATACGTTCTCTCTCACACACACACGCACCAAAATTTCTTTGGCCCTTATTTTAAAATGTCAGTTATAAAAAGGATCAATAATATTTCATTGAAAATCATTGTATTTCTCTTAAAACCACTAATTTATTGTAAGATCATTACTTATAATAATTACCATTCATTTTAGTACTGTATATATTTTAGAGTAAAATAATTCATTTCTACTTAATATTTCAATGAAGATCTTAAATTGATTTTTAAAACCTATATGTATAGGTAGTTACATTATTTCTGTATTTCATTTTAAATTAGTAAAAGGGAATTTTCAATGTATTTGTTAGAAAAGGTTGGTGCTGCTATGGTGGGATTGAGTTTTTGCTCTAGTGGTGCCAACTTCCTCATTGTAAAGAGTCAGGGAAAGTGACCCAGTGCAAGGGAGCTTCTGTATTTCCAAGGGCCCACTTCATTGCTTTTGAAAAACATTCAGCTTGTCAAATAGCTGAATGATAATTTGTCTCTTTAACTAATATGAGTTAATTTGATTGCTCCTTAGTTCTTATGTGAGCTACCTGAATAGTGATTGTCATCAAAATATTTTACCACTTCTTTTCGTACTTAACTCTCCCAGTGTTGTGTGTGGGGAGACAAAGAGTAGAAAAACAAACCTCCAAACACAAGATTATATTTCCTGTTGACAATTATTTGTAGTGAAATTGTATTCTGGCCATGGTTTTCTTTAGAAAGTCATTATCACGGGCTCAAAATGGCAAGGCCATCTTTTTTTATTATTGTTCCCAGGAAATGGCTTATAGCCATTAGACTACTTTCTGCACATGGGTTTCTCTTTTTCCCCCTTGCTCAGGAAGACAATTCTGGCTGCTTCAGTTGAAAAGCTTGACTGCATGATGGGTGGTCTCTGAAGAGTTATTGTTTTCCTGAGGGACTCAGAGCCCATGTAGGCGATCACCAGGAGGAACCCTAACAGGGAGCATAGAGTACATGGCCTGGCCTCTAAGAAAACAAGGCAGTTGTGGCTGGCCGTATGGGCAGTATACAGAGTCGTAGCTTGCCAGGACAGCCAGGGCACTAGGTCCTGGGGAAGATTCATAGGGCAGAGAGAGCAGTGTGCACTAGTTTGTGGCTGCCGAATACAGCACAATAGACACAAAAGAATTCATGTAAGCCCTTGTTACTCAAGAGTGTCTGCAGATCAACACCATCCATGTCACTTGGGAGCTTATTAGAAATGGAGTCTCAGGCCTCATCCCAGACCAATGAATCAGAGCCTGCGTGTGAACAAGATCTCTAAGTGACTCTCATGAACATAATAGTTAATGGTTCTAGAAGCACCACTGCTCTAACCTACATTCAAGGCTGCAGTCTTCAGACCACAGCGCGGACACTGCTCCCTCCAGGAAGCCTTCACAGCCCGTGGGCCCTGGGTGCTCCTTTCACATTCCCCTGCACTTTGCCACCTGGATCTTGCAGGTTTCCTTACTGGCCTGTGTTGTAGATCTGCATGTCTGCCCTTCCCCAGAGGTGAGCTCTAGCCCAGGTCATTCTGTGCTCACCTTGCAAGCTGCCTAGCTGAGAGCAAGCTCCAATCACAAGGCTCATCAAGCCAGTAAACAAATTAATGAGTGGACACGTGATTAGCATGACAGAAATAAAAGCCTGAAATTCACAGAAGGGTAGATGTTTATTTTTGCTGCTTCGTAGCTCTACAAGGTAAAAATGAGACTCTTTCAATGGCATACATTTTAACATCAACCTCTGATGTGGCATTTAGGATTCCCAGAGCACATTGGTTCAGGCACTTTTATACCCAGAGGTGCATAGAATTTCCCAGGCTCTAAGAGAGTGACTGGCTCTCTTGGGGACTACTTGGTGAGATAGGGAAGAGCAGCAGCAGACACAAGGTTAAGGCCAAGTCCACAGCCCTTCCTGCCTTCTATGAGCTGGTTATCCATTTGGCAGATTGGCAGGTCCTCTGTTGGATGTTTGTTCCTGCCACCCATCTTGTCATCCTTTCCCTCCCGAGAAGCACCTGCAGCAGGATATGGGTGGGAAGGGGAGGGTGCAGGTGCATAATGGACTTTGCTCTGTGTCAGCATCTTTGGTATAAGGAATAATCCCAAAGCCTGGGGAGGCTTAGAGAAGGAAGGCAGCCAATACTGACTGGGGCTGGCGATCCTGGATGGGTTCCAGCTTGGCCATGTTCTCGCTATTACCTGTCAGCAGGAAACTGCTGGGTCCTCATTTTGTCAGCAAGTGCTGAAACCTCTGCTTCACTTGCCTCCTTTGCAGAGAGCCTCTCTAAGGCCACTGCTGTCACTCCATCAGGGGCAATTTGGGAGACACGCGCCTGCCACTCAATATTGGAGCAGATGGAAAAATATCTGCAGGAAGCAACAGATTCGTGGCACTGCCTTCCCCACACCAGTCACTAGCCTAATGAGATATTCTTGCACTTGGCTTTTCTTTTTTTCTCTTTTCAGTAAAGGACCGTGATGTGCTCCACAGACATGGATTCATGGAGCCTCCCTGGGGAGGCAGGGGCATCCTCTCCCTCCAGCATGACCTGCTCAGACTTTGCTGACTGGACTCTCTTTGTTTACCCTAACACACCCGCCCTCTGGCCCAGGAGATCTAAGAAATTTGAGCATGACCCACAGTCCCCCGTTCAGTGTAGAGTTCAGTGTGCGTCTCACCAATGTCTTCCATCAGGATCTTAACCTCTTTGTGTTCAAGGTCCCTTTTTTTGTAGAAATGACAGATCACCTTGGTTCTGCCAGGAGCTGTGCAGGGAGTGGGGTGGGGTGTTGGGGCTCAGTGGGAAACAATTGTTTGTTCACAGGGGAAGTAAAAACAGTTTCAGTATGAATCAGGGAGGATGGCATGATTCAAGGGCACATGTCCTGTGGCCCTGGCTGTGGTCCAGCCTCTTACGCTTTGAGGCAGAATTTCAAGTTTGCAGCTTTGGTGGAAAAGACACTCCCAACTATTTGAAATGTAACCCTCCTTTAAGAGGAACTTGGACCAGTGTGGTTTTCTGGGTGCTCAGAAGGCAGGCGCTCTGCCCTGTGGCTGCAGAGGACATTTGAAGAGATCCCAGTGTTTTTCCACAGGGCCAACTTAATGAAGACAAGCTGTCTTTCAGCCCCCTGGGCAGCGCTGGAGAAAGGCTCACAGTGACTAAGTGCTCTGCCTTGTGATCCCTCCCCGTGGACTGTAAGAGGGTCTGCTCTAGGCCTCCTGAACATATTCACACTAATGATATAAAAGTGAGAAGGCACAGTGGTCAAAAGAACGGTCATCACCAACTTAAAGGAAGCAAAGAAATTACACTTGTTCTCAAGATGGGGTTCATTAGTGGCTCCGGGAAAAAGGTGACTTCACACTCCCACAGGAGGATCAATTTGCAGCCGCAGTGGTAACTTCTGACTTTAAGGAAAAAAAATCTCCCAGCTTAGGGAGGGTTAGGGGAGCAGCTTCAGCCCCAACCTCCCTCCCTATCACCCTGCCTCGTAAAAGAAGGGCCTTCAATTGGTTCCCAGGGCACAGGCACCAGGAACCCCTCCCCGCCCACCCACTCAAAGGTCGTTGGTCAGGGAAGGGACTGCACCTCCTTCTCACGAGTGACTCTTCAGCCTGGTGCCAGATGGAGTCAGGCTCGAGGCAGAGCTCCTGTCCTCCCTGCCACCTCAAAGCCCCAGCTCTGCAAAAGCCTTGGGAAAGTAGCAAAAGGGAAGTGGGAGGCACAAATGGATGACTCCACCAAATGACAAGCCCCTCGTTGCCTTTTCTATGCAAAAAGTGTGTATATCTCTGTGCAAATGCCACAATAATGGGAGTTGCTGTTCTCCTAACATCTGGCACTTGCTTTTAAATCTACAAGTTGAAATCTCAGGGATTCAACATTTTAGCTAAGTAAGTATAATTGCAAATCCTGTTACATATGAGAAACATATATGAACTTATATATCACACACGTGTGTCATTCTGAATATTAATACATTGGCATCCCAGGAATTCAGACCTCAAACCGCCAATATGTGCACAATTACACCATACTGCACAATCAAGAATAAAAGTCCTGACAGGCTCAGGGCACTGTCCTGCCTGTGTCTGGTTTCCAAAGCCATGGGCAAGTTCCTCATACATGGCTTGTCTTCTGGGTCGGGGCGTGGTCCACTGGCAGCGTGAACTTGACAGCACTGGCCTTCTCCCAGCCCCTCCGGATCTTGGAGAGTCTACGGCTTAAGCAGGGCAGGAAGAGCAGGACCTTGGCCAGGATGACAACGCAGGGCACCAACAGCGTAAGTGTGAAGGTGGGAGGCAGGTAGAACTTGTAGCGGCTCTCCTCGAAGGCACGGGTCCAGCCGTAGGCGAGCGTGTGCAGGGTGCTTAGCACTAAGGCCACAAAACCCAGAGTGGACTGCAGAAGAAAGAAGGCTGGGGTGAGGGCCAGGGGATGACGGACACAGTGATTCCACCACTGGCTCACTGCCTGCCTGGCAGAGGGGAAGGAAGGGGTGTAGCTTTAGCAGGGCTCTGGGTTCAAATTCCAGCCCTGTCACTCAGTCTGTGCATGGTCTTAGCACTACCTAAGTTCCCTGAGTCTCAGTTTCCCCAAAAGAAAAATAGGAATAATGCTTCTATCCTAAAGGTATATAAGGGTTGATTGATTCATGAGGATTCAATAGAATAACTTATTTGTACCTTTGGTGGCTGTGAGTGGACTTCATTTTATTTTATTTGACTTTAAACAATTTTTTATTTTTCAATTACAGCTGACATGCAATATTATATTAGTTTCAGGTGTACAACACAGGGACTAGACACTATACAACCCACTAAGTGATCACCCAGATAAATCCAACACTCACCCTACACCACACATAGTTACTACAATATTATTGACCACATTCCCTGTGCTGTACTTTACACCCCCATGACCATTCTGTAGCTGCCAATTTGTACTTACTTCCTAATCCCTTCACCTCTGTCACCCAGCCCTCAAACCCCTTCCCATCTTACCAGAGGACTTCAGATGTTCAAAGAAGTTTAAAAATATTATATTAGTTTTGTGATGTTTTAGTGTATATTAAACAAGTGTCTACCAGCATACCAAAATCTTCATTTCACAGATGATGTTTGGCGTAAGGCCAGATAAAAAAGGGAATTGGTTTTAAGTTGATTTAGAGGTAAATAAAAAGAAAAAATGTACTTGGCACCTGGACTGGGCATCAATAGTGGCTCACTGGGGCCTGAAGGCCAGGTGACCTGACACTGTATATAAAGCCCAGGACACCTCACAGATGCTCCTTGTGGGTGCTGGTCCCGCACTTCCTGCCTACACACAGAATCGTGAATACCAGGCAAAAATTATTCGCCCAGCCAGAAGGAGCTTAAAGACCATGCGGAGATCAAAATCTTTGCAAATCCTAACAAAACAGTTCAGGTCATGTCACAGCGGAGCACCCCACCCCTTAAGCCACATACAGGTCACTTCCAGCTAAGATTATCGAGTGCCTACAGACAGGACTTTCTGTGGAACCCATATGTGAGAATAGCTGGAAAGTGCTGCTCTGTAACTCCAGCCTTGGGAACCTTTTGCATGTCAGGTTTCTCCTTCTTTTCTTTTTTTAACTGAAAGGTTTATTTGCTCAGTACACCAAATAGGATGCACCCACTGTCATGACAAATATACAGAAATATGCAGGTCAAAATAAAACAGTAATTTAGTTTAAATGAAGGGAAATCTCTTTAAATGACAACATACTCCAAGAAGAATCTTTTCTTCAGTTAAATTAATTATATATTTCAACAAAATAAAGGATAGGAATTAAGTGGAAGTTAGCTTGTGATTTTTTCTTAAAGATAAAACCCCTACTCTATTAATCCATGCCAGTTAAACACTCTAACTAAAATTTCCAAGTAAGTGCAAAAGAAGATGAAGGGGTTAGTTACATTTTTTGCTTGAAGAGCCCGGAGGAAAAGGGTTACAGCAAGTACAGCAGGCAAACAGTCAGGGCTGTCTGATCTAGAGCCGCACTAATTTCAGTCTATGCTCGCCGCTGTGCTCAGTGCTCATTATTACAAGCATAGCACATTTTGGTCCATGATATAATTTAATGTCAAGACAGATCCCAGTTTGTTACAGATACATATAGATTACTGTTCCTTGTTTTGTTTCTCTCTATGTATATGTATGTATTTTATATATATTTAAAAAGCTAGTATACTGCTACATACAAAGGTTTCTCATAGACTACAAATGACGCATTCTAGACTCTACCGCTGATGCTGGTCTTGACTGGTGCTGTGATCCCGGGGGCGAGTCACTCGGCCTCAGTGAGAAGTGGTTCCAAACTGAAGTCAGAGATGTAGGAGCAGCACTGTGTGGACCAGCATTCTTCAGACCCCAGATGAGGCAGGCAGATGGAGAGGAAAGCGCCCCAAGGGGTAGGGTTTTATGGGGGCAGGGAGAAGAGGCATGGGCAAGTCTGACTGACTCTGTAAGCACCAAGCCTCGAGGAGCCACGGAGACATTTGGGGCAGGAGAGACCTGTGTTTATTACATAATGAATGAAAATAGCAGTGATCCATCAAGCAGTGAACACATGTGTATTTTCTCCAAGGACACAATGCAAAGGTTTCATTCAGGGTCCTCCTGTTTATAGGACATTTTTGAGTTTTCCAGAGAAGCTGCAATTGGGCCTCTTGGATTTCCTTCCAGCCCAGCTTCTGTCAGCATTGTTCCAGGGGTTCAGCTGAGAGACGCTGTCTTGTTTGTGCTCCCCTCGGAACATATGTCTAAGTGGGTTTGATTCTGCGACCATGCCTCATGCTCCCTCCTCCCTAGTGTTGGGGGAGCTTTGCTGATACCTGCTCCAGTACAAATACCAGGACAGTGAACTGTGTTAAGTGGAGGAACATGCTTTGGAAGAATTCCTTATAATGCTTTTACTAAATATAATAATAACAAACATTTTCTAATGGCTATTTGCTATGTGTTCATAGACAGGTTCCCAAGTGCAACATTTCTGACTCTAAATAAAATACTAGCTTCCAAAGATCCCCAATCTCTACACTTCCTAGCCCTCTCTGGCCATTCTTGGCTTTGTGACCACATTAAGGATCTTTTTACCCCATCCTTAACAACCTCCTGGCTCAACATGGTTGGTTCTGTGCCACTACTCAATTACTTCATATGTCATATTAAAATGGTCAGCCCCCAAATTGAGATCTCCTTGACTGTGAGTCACATGTAGTCAAATTCTTGTCACTTCCAGAAAAATCTATCAAAAATTCCAAGTCTTCCAGAAAGCTGTGAACAACAACAACCTTTTCTAGGTTCTGATTCATTGATATGGAAGAAGACTGGGCTTCCCAGCTCTGAGAAGATATTTGCAAATCATGTATCTGTTAAGGGATTAATATCCAGAATATGCAGAGATCTCTTAAACTCAACAAGAAAGAAAGTGAACAGCCGAATTCAAAAACAGGCAAAGGAATTGCATAGAAATTTCTCCAAAGAAGATATATGAATGCCCAATAGCACATGAAGAGATGTTCATCACCGCTAATCATTAGGAAAAGGCAAGTCAAAACCACAATGAGGTACCCACTAGGATGGCTACCATAAAAAACAAACAAACAAACAAAAAAACAAACCCAAAACCAACAACAGAAAATTACAAGTGATGGTGAGGATGTGGAGAAATTGGAAACAAGTGCACTGTTAGTGGGAATGTAAAATGGTGCAACCACTGTGGAAAGCAGTATGGCAGTTCCTCAAATAATAAAAACAGATTACCACGTGACCCAGCAATTCCACTTCCGGGTAGATATCCAAAAGATTAAAAGCAAGGCCTTAAGAGATATGTGTATACCCATGTTCATAGCAGCATTAGTCACAGTAGCTAAAATATAGAAGTGCCCATTGACAGATGGATAAACAAAGCCTCCTCTTGTGGATTTATGGGGTTTGCTGAGATGAGATGGTTGGAAAGTGCCTGTTATCCCTGAGAGTTTATCATAATTTGAGACTGTGGTTTTCAACTCCGGCTATACATTAAAATCACCTGAGAAGGTTGGGAAAAATATTAATGCCCAAGGCTCAGGCATCAGAGGCTTCTAGAAGTTTAGTGATGATGCCAATGTGCTGCCAGGACAAAGAACCACTAATTTAGAAGATTCTCATCATGAAGGCCCCTTTAGCTTCAGGATAAGTCCTCACAGCCCCTCTGCTCAAGTCATTAGTTGGGGTGAAGCTGGACCTATCTGCTTCTTTGCTGAAGACCCAATGATATGCCTCCACTCTGCATCCTGGGACTTCCCAGATGCTGCAGCAATAAAAACCCACCCAGGCCTGGGAGCCTAGCCCTGGTGGCCCTAGTGAGGCCTTAGCACCTCCCTCAGTGACATGCTCTGGAACCACCGTCCCCAGCACCTAAGTGGAAAATGGATTGTGCTGGGCATGTGGGACATGCACAAGGAGTAATGGAGATGCTGCTCCCGTTCAGACATCCTCATCCTTTTGCCACCTCAAATCCCACAGTGAGAAATGGCAGGAAGCCCCATCTGGGGGCAATGGTTCACAAACAGTGCTGACAGCCAAAGGCCAGACAGCAACAAAAGGCCTTGTGACTTTCTAGTCCCAACGAAAACCTGTATGATTCCAACAAGTTTGTTTCCCTAAACTCCCTCTCCTTAGGAACAATTTAAAAATCCCAGAACAGTCAAAGGAGGCCAAAAGAAAGAGAGGCATTGTCATAGGGCAATTAATACCCACACCACACAATCTAGGGTCATTAAAAAAAATTATGTTACATATTATATAATTTTTTATTTTTATTTTTAAATTATAGTTTACTTTCAATATTATTGTGTATTAGTTTCAGGCATACAGCACTGGGGTTAGACAATCATATACTTAACAAAGTGGTCCTCCCAATATTTCCAGTACCCACCTGGCACCACACAGAGTTATTACAATATTACTGACTATATTCCCTATGCTGTACTTCACATCTCAGAAATTATTTTGTAACTACCAATTTGTAGTTCTTAATGCTGTCACCATTTTTACCCAGTTCCCCAACCCCCCAACCCTCTGGCAACCACCAGTCTACCCTCTATGTCTATGAGTCTGTTTTAATTTTGTTTGTTTGTTCTTTAGATTCCATATGTAAGTGAAATCATATGGAATTTGTCTCTCTAATTTATTTCATGTGAGGATGTGGAGAAAAGGGAACCCTCATGCACTATTGGTGGGAATGCAGACTGGTGCAACCACTGTGGAAAACAGTACAGAGATTCTGTAACAAATTTAAAATGAACCTAAGTTATGACCTAGAAATTCCACTTCTGAGTATTTACCTGAAGAAACCCAAAACACTAACTCAAAAGAATATATGCACCCCTATGTTCACTGAAGTGTTATTTACAATAGCCAAGCTATGGAAGAAACCCAAATGCCCATCAATAGACAAGTGGATCAAAAAGCTGTTGTACATACATGCTATGGAATATTACTCAGTCATAAAAAAGAATAAAGTCTTACTATATATTACAGCATAGATGGACCTAGAGAGTGTTAGGTACATTTTTATTATACATAAGCTTGTTAGCAAAAAGCAGCAGCCAGGTGGTTGGGTGGTTCCTACTGGTGGTCAATTACTGTGGCATCAAGGGGATTTGGACAACTGCTCCCGCAGCTGGGTTGGAGCTAGTCTCTGCCATTATTTCTGGCCAGTGGCTGGAGTGGGTGAGGCCATACTAAGTTCCTCTATATGTGGTGCTAAGAGCTGAACCCTAATTTCTCTGACCAGGTGAGCTGCACCTACTTGGGTATTTTGCAATCTAATAATTATTTTCTTTCTCTTTTTAAAATTTTACTTTTCAATTACAGTTGATGTTCAATATTATTTTATTTTAGTTTCGGGTGTAGCATAGTGGCTAGACAATTATATAATTTGCAAACCGATCTCACTGATATTTCATGTACCTATCTGGCACCATACATAGTTATTACAATATTATTGACTATGTTTCCTGTGCTGTACTTTATATCCAGTGACTATTTTGTACTACCAGTTATTTTTACTTCCTAATCTCCTCATCATTTTCACCCAGTCTCCCAATGCCCCACCACGCTGGCCACCATCAATGTGCCTTCTGCGTCTACGAGTCTGTTTCTGTTCTGCTTAGATTCCACATTTAAATGAAATCATATGGTATTTGTCATTCTCTGACTTACTTCACTTAGCATAATACACTCTAGATCCATCCATGTTGTAAATGGTAAGATTTCATTCATTTTTAAGACCCTGTAATAGTCCATTGTATACATGTACCAAAACTTTTTTATCCATGATCATCACTTGGGTTACACTTCCATATATTGGCTACTGTAAACAATGCTGCAATGAACACTGAGCTACCTGGCCAGGTCCCTCACTGTGGTTTTAATCTGCATTTCTCTGATGATTAGTGACAGAGCATCTTTTCATATGTCTATTGGCCACCTGTATGTCCTCTTCAGAAAGTGTCTATTCAGGTCCTCAGCCCATTTTTACATTGTGTTATTTGTTTTTTGGTGTTGAGATGTATGAATTTGTTATAAATTGTGGACAGTAACCACTTATCAGATGTATCATTGGTGAATACATTCTCCTATTGAGTGGCTTGTTTTTTCATTTTGTTGATGATTTCCTTTGCTGTGCAAAAATTTTTTAGTTTGATGTAGTCCCACTTAAAATTTTTTTCTTTTTTTTTCCTGGCCCGAGGACATATATCAGAATAAAAATTGCTGCCCTGGCTGGCATATATAGCCTTTAGTATGTTGAGGTGTGTTCCCTCTATTCCCACTTTGGTGAGAGTTTTAATCATAAATGGATATTTGATTTTGTCTAATACTTTTTCTGCAACTGTTGATATGATCATATGATTTTTATCCTTCACTTTATCGTAGTCCCTCTCTATATCGCTGTTCACTTATCATGGCCTCAGTGTATCGTGGGGTTTTAAAAAATATTATATTTAATTATTTATTGCGGCTTTTTCGCTATGTTGTGGGATTTTGCGGTACTGTATACATGTTGTTAAAGTTATGTAGGTTTAAGATTTTAGAATATGTTTAAGAACATAAGTAGTGTTTATAAAGTGTGGAAAAGGTTAATAAGGGAGTAGGAAAGGTTAATAAGGGACTGGGAACGGTTTATAAGTGTGTGGGAAGGGTTTATAAAGCCTTAAAAATATGTAAATACTAAAATAAATGTAAAGTTCTTACTTTGTGGATTTTCACCTATTGGGGGGTGGTGGTGGTCTAGAACATAATACCTGCAATAAGTGAGGGAATACTGTGTTTATGTGGTGTATCACATTCGTTGATTTGCAAATACTGAAACAACCTTGCATCCCATGATTAAATTCCACTTGCTCATGGTGTATGATCTTTGTAATGTATTGCTGAATTCAATTTGCTAATGTTTTGTTGAGAATTTTTGCATCTAAGTTAATCAGGTATACTGGCCTACAATTTTCCTTTTTAAAAATGTAATACCTTTGTCTTGTTTTGGAATCAGGATAATGGTGGCCCTGTTAAATGAGTTTCTCTTGAATTTTTTGGAATAGTTTGAGAAGGACAGGTGTTAATTCTTCTTTGAATGTTTGGTAAAATTCACCAGTGAAGTCATCCAGTCCAGCACATTTGCCTGTTGAGAGGTTTTGGATTACTGATTTGATTTTGTTGGCTGTAATTAGTCTGTTCAGATTTTCTGTTTCTTCTTGATACAGTCTTAGAAGATTACATATTTTCAGGAATTTATCCATATCTTCCAGATTGTCCAATTTGCTGTCATATAATTATTTATAGTACTTTTATATACTCTTCTGTATTTTTGTGGTTTCAGTTGTCACTTCTTTTTCATTTCTGACTTTATTTATTTATTTGGGTCCTCTCTCCTTTATTCTTGGTGAGTCTAGTTAAAGGTTTATCTTTTCAAAGAACCAGCTCTTGGTTTCATTGATCTTTTGTATTTTTTTAGGCTCTATTTTGTTTATTTCTGCTCTGATGTTCATTATTTCCTTCCTTCTACTCACTTTGGGCTTTGTTTGTTTTTCTTTTTCAAGTTCCTTTAAGTGTAAAGTTAGATTCTTTATTTGATATTTTTCTTGTTTTTTTCTGAGATAGACTTGTAATGCTATGAATTTTACTCTTAGGACTGCTTTCACTGTGTCCCATAGATTTTCAGTTATTGTGTTCTCATTTTCATTTGTTTCAAGACAGCTTTTGATTTCTTCCTTGATCTCATTGTTAACCCATTCATTGTTTAGTAACATGTTATTTAGCCTCATGACTTTGTGTGCTTTTCAGTTTTATACTTGTGATTGATTTCTAGCTTTGTTAACACTGTGGTCAGAGAAGATGCCTGATATGATTTCAAACTTCTTAAATTTATTGATACTTGTTTTGTATCCTAATTTGTGGTCTGTCCCCATGATGCAGATGTTGTTAAACTTGAGGCTGTCCCACAGGTCCCTTAAATTATCCTCATTTTTAAAATTATTTTTTCTTTTGCTGTTCTGATTGGGTGTTTTCTGCTACCTTGTCTTCCAAATTGCTGATTCAATCCTTTGCTTCATTTAATCCATTGTTGATTCTTTCTAGTGTATTCTTTATTTCAGTTTTTGAATTATTCATTTCTGACTGGTTCTTTTTGAGGGGAGGGGGGTTTCTATGTCCTTTTTATGTTTGCTCTTTGTTGATGTTCTCACTAAGTTCCTTGAGCATCCTTATAACCAGCATTTTGAACTCTGTATCTGGTAGATTGCTTGCCTCCATTTTGTTTAGTTTTTTTTCTCGAGTTTTGTCATCTTTCATTTGGGCCATGTTTATTTGTCTCCTCATTTTGGCTGCCTCTTTATGTTTTTTTCTATGTAATAGGAATAGGCAGATCTGCTACATCTCCCAGTCTTGGCATGGTAGCCTTATGTAGTAGGTGTCCTGTAGGATCCAGTGGTGTAGTCTTCCTGATCCCCTGAGCTGGGCACTCCGGGAGTCTCCCTTGTGTGTGTTATGTGTGCTCTCCTGTTGTAGCTGAACCTTGATTGCTGTTAGCATATCTGTAGGTGGGTTTGACCCTCAGGTTGGTGGGCTGTGAGGATAGGCCATGATCGCAGTGTATGAGCTACCATGCAGGAGCTGACCCGATGAAGTGCAATTTGCCCCTGTAGGGTCTGGTGCCTGCTGAGATCTCCCTCTGGGTGTGCCGCTTGTGGAACAATTGGGCGGTGCTTTGATATGGTCTGAGGCCAGCCACCAGGTGTGTTGGTGCTGGAGCCTTTTGGGAGGGCCTAGCGTGAGTCTGAGACCCCTCACTGCTTAGTGGGGACCTTTGCAGCTGAGACATCCCTTCGGGTTCTCAACTGGCACACATGGGTGTGGGGCCAACCTGTGTCATGTCTCCACCCCTCCTACCAGTCTCAATATGGCTTCTTTGTATCTTTAGTTATACGACTTCTGTTCAGCCAGTCTTCAGATGGTTCTTCAGGCTGACTGTTACAATTTAATTGTAATTTTGATGGGATCATGAGATGGGGTCATGCAGCTCCTACCTACTCCACCACCTTTGATCCTGTCCTGCAATCTAATGATGTTTAACTGGCTTAATTAGGAGCAGTTAGCACGGCCCAAACCAAAATCAAAATAATACCACTCCACCCAAACAAATAAAAACCAGAATTGAATACTTTGAAAGCAGCCATGGAAACAAAAAGATAAATGTAAGCACAAGTCCCCTCTATGGAATTAACGTATTGTTTTGATGGCTTTTAACTAAATAAGTCAGTAAAAACTCAGGGGTCAGATGAGGCCCATTGATAACCATGGCATCTCCAGAGCCAGTTTATAAGCCCCAGTGACATGCTGCAGACAAGTGTGCCAGGGGAAGGAAATGGGATTTAAATTGCTCCTTGCTGGCAGTGCTAACTTTATGGAAGATGGCAGCTTACCTCAGAAATCATACAGCCACTACTGGGCCATGTGATTTTTACATATCCTCAACTCAAATCCTGGAGATGACCACAGGGGGTGGACACAAACAGAAGTGAGGATACAGATGCTCTGAGAGACCAAAAAACTGCCTAATGGTGCAGGGATGGAGAGTGATGATCTTGGGACTGAAACTCAGGTCTGTTGACTGCAAACCTGTGTTCCCCCAGAGTTTGCCACACAATGACTGCATCGTACACACCTATGAGTCACCCAAGGAGCTGGGAAAAACCTACTTCCAGAGCAATCCCAAGCCCCCCAACCAGGCATATGAGTCCATAGGTCAAGAGAACTATGTGACTTCAAACATTTTTGATGGTGGCTCAGAGTAAGAATCACATTTGGCACTACTGCCCAGTACGTTCCAGGCATAGCACATATGTATATATAACATCTAAAGCAACATAATTTAAAAAATATTTATCCTTACAACATGCTAAGCATTATGATGTTTTCTTTCCCATTCTACTCTATTTCATGTTTTAAAAAGCTGGCTGTGAGCACTAAATTGATTTCATGACCACCAACGAGTATCAATCACAGTTTGCAAACAGTGACGTGGACCATTCTCACCCTGGGGCTGGAGTTCCCTGGTCTCTCTCTTGCTGCCTCCTGGTAACTCAGAAATAACTGACTGGCAGCTTAGTCAGGGGTAATGGAAATGTGGCCACATGTCCTAAGCATAAGAGCAAAATACTTTTTATCTTTCTTTCACACATAATCTCTCACAGCGGCTCACAGCATCTTTGTAGGGCACTAACTCCATTTTACAAGAGGCTCAGGAGTAGATGAGATCCGTCTGTGGTTACAAAGCCAGGCCCAGGCCCCAGGGCTCTCAGACCCTCCACCCATCAGCACTCCTGGGGGACACACAGAGTATTTGTCTTTGTGGACAGAATGCAGGCAATTGATTTCCAGAGTAAAGCCCTGCCTTTCTCCCATCTCCCGGCCTGCCAAACCTCTGCTCTTGCAGTGGCAGGACTTTCATATTTGCCTTTTCAGCTCTTCAATATGTAAAGCAGAGTGTGGCTGCTGAAGTCCCAGTCAGCTTGGCTAAGAAAACAAATCCTCTGGCTTTCCCAGGCAGCCAGAGAGCCTGGCTTGTAATCTGTGGCTGCTTAAGTGAGCAACTTTCTGGTGAGATGGACAACGTGCAGTCTGTATAATTGTGGATAAACCATGCACCCTGGGATACTCCAGGCAGAAACAGGAAAATCTTAGATTTGGGTGTGCGACACATGAGGATTAGTGGCCAAGAAATACAATTCTCTTTGCCTCTTCTAATGCTGGCATGTGTCAGCCCTGAGCACTTGTCCAGGGACCTTCCCGAATGAGCAAAGCCAGTGAGATTCAGAAACAGACACACTTAAAAAAACAAGCAACACAGTTCTGTTGTACTCTAAGGCAGCGGTTCTCAACCTGTGGGTCGCAACCCCTTTGGGGGTCGAACGACCCTTTCATAGGGGTCGCTTAGGACCATTGGAAAACACATATATAATTACATATTGTTTTTGTGATTAATCACTATGCTTTAATTATGTTCAATTTGTAACAATGAAAATACATCCTGCATATCAGATATTTACATTACGATTCATAACAGTAGCAAAATTACAGTTATGAAGTAGCAACGAAAATAATTTTATGGTTGGGGGTCACCACAACATGAGGAACTGTATTAAAGGGTTGCAGCATTAGGAAGGTTGAGAACCACTGCTCTGAGGTATGTAAGTGGTCCCAATCAGGGACAATTAATTTGGATTACATAAGAGCACTACACCGTCCATGTTCCCCTTTGAATCCTGTACTCTGTCTTCGCTGCAAAGAGAAGATTGCAACAGATTTTTTGTTGACAGTGGGGGTGGCTATGATAACTGTTCTCTTCCCTGATAAGATAGCAGGGGCAGAATCCAGTGCTAGTCAGCACCCACCCATGGGAGGGCATGAGTTAATCCACCAGCACTGGGGAGCTGACCCCATAATCTGTATTGGAACAATGGCAGATGCCAAAGAAATGTAGAAAAGTCCATCCCGATTGTCCTTATAATTGAAATGTAGCTATGCCTGTTTTGTTCCCTGTCACATCTCAGGCCTAGCACTATGGCTGGCATGCAGTAAGTGCTCAGTAAAGTTATTGAATGAATAAATGCATGAAGAACCTTTTGTCACTAGCAGTATTCCCAAAGCATATTCTGTGGAATGCAGAGAATGCTAATGCTCAAAGAAGTCTGGTTAACAAGGTTTGTTGTTGAAGACAAAAGTGCATTGTGTCTCTCTCTCGGGAAACAAACTTTTTCTCAAATCCATTTGCCTACAGACCTCCTTTCCTCTGGATTCTTCACAGGAATGGTGTCATGTGGAAATGTTGTGTTTCAGCCCCTATGAACTGGTGATTCCAGGGCTCACCTCCCTCGTGTACTGTCCAAAGCAGGGGTGACAGGGAACAATAGGGCCAGGGGTCGCCGAGGCTTGCTCCCTGGCTCACGGACTCCCAGATAGATCAGTGAGATGTCCAATGACTGCCCGTCATGAGATTTTGTTTGGGAAGCTCAAAAACTGTACAAATTGATAATTGTTTAACCCAGGGTTCAGTCTTCTGTTGTCTTAATTTTTTTGGCATGTTTATATCTGGCTTCCAAGGTTCCAGGAAGATGAGCTTGTCCCAGGCAGCCCCTTTATGGGAGACCCAGAAGGGTCCTCAGGACCTGGAAACCCCTGGCATCTGCCCTAGCAGTGCTGTTGTACGGATGGATCATCACCACAGGCAGTTTGCAAAGGGGAGGCACTGGCCCACGAGAGGTTAGGCGAGGCTAGGCTGTGGCTCACTAACAGAGGCAGACCTACTTTACCTGAATGAAGCTGAACTCCCTCCAGTTGAGCGAGTTGGCAATGGATGGCAGTGAGGTAACAGCCAGTAGGGACAGCACGCCGAGGGCCAGCACTCCCAGGGAGAGATATATCTCCATCCGCCAAACATTTTCCTCAACCCAGAGGTGACTCTTGTTGGTCAAGACCTGATATGGATGGAAGGAAAATCATGAAGTGGTTGGTACTCTGGGATACGGACAAGCGAATACTTTCAGATGTAAGACACAGAGTAATGACTAATATTTCTACCACATGTAGCACATGCCTGGCTCTGTTCCAAGCTCTTTTCAGGTATCAGATCATCTAATCCTCACCCCACAAGGTAGAGGCCCCTCTTATGCCTGTTTTACAGAACAGGGAAAGAGGCAAAAAGATGAAGTACCTTTCCCATGGTCACACCCAGCTGGGAGAAGGCAGAGCTTGGATCAGGACCTAGGCAGTCCAGCTCCAATGGCATGGGCTCCCTCCCTGTGGCTTTCACAGATCTATCTGGGGCCAGTCAACCAGACAGGTTACCAGAGCTGGGTAAGAGTCAGAGAATTCAACAAGATGTACAGACCCTTCAAACATGACCATATCATCAGTTTTCTGGTCCCCAAATCCCCAAAAGAAGGGAGGGAGAAGCTCTCCTGTCTCAGAATCCTGTCAGCCAGATGGGATCACGTTTCTGCTGCCTGCTGGCTTCCCGGACCCTTTGCCTTCCATGTCCCCCAATCAGCCCCCATCACTGCCTTGCACTCAGGGCACACAAAGACACACAGACACTAAACCCATCAACATTTCCTGAGTCAAAGCCCCTGGCTCCCACTTTCCCACTCAGATCCCCATTGCTGTCTGATGCATGTAGCTTTGGCTTACCACTGCCAGGCAACAGAGACCGACATCCGCTCACCAAGCACACCCGTGAGCACTTATAAAGTATCTCCTGTGTGCCAGGCCCTGGGCCGCAGAGAGCAAGGATACCTGCCCTCACACAGCTTTGGGACCCCTCACTGAGCTCCAAGGACACGCAGATCCGGGATCCATGTGGGCCTGGAGATTTCTACCCAGTCCTTCTCCACCTAGAGTGTCTCTGCAGCTGAGCCCCACCCCAGCCCGGCGGACACTCATGCGTATGGCGCACACATGAGGAAAACCTTATCAAGGTCCTTCCATTAGAGCAATCATTTCCAAACTAGACCAGGCAGCAGAGTTCCTGGAAGTCAAGGTGTTCTCTGAGAAACAGCATGAAATGCTGGTACTTGAATCCTACCAGCAGAACAAGAAAGAGTATTTTCATTAGGAAATAAGACAATGTTTTAGTAGGCAGGCCTCTGCTTTGCAAAACAGAATGGCTCATACAGGCTTTTGAGGAAGTATTTCAGCAGGAAAAAAATAACCAAGCCCAGTTATCAGATATAATATTGAAAATGAATCTAGTGGCTAAGCAAACTGGTTGAAAGCTTAGGATAAAGTTTAAAAAACTGAGAAAATGCCATCCATTGAGTATTTTTCCTGAAATTTGAGAAAAATGATTGCCTCTGACAGGCTGGCTTACTTTGATGTCTTGAAGCCTCAGAAGAGCCAGGAGTCCAGGGACCCAGTTCTCAGCCTGACCATGAGTCAGTCACCTGTGACTCCGGGCTTCCTTTTCTCTGCCTGAGAGAGCTGGGTGAGGTCATGTCTAAAATCGTATGACTGCTAGTGTACCAAGCAAATGTCAGTAGCAGCTAGAAAGGTGGCTGATATTACCCCACAGAGGGAAGATGGCTCCTGTGTAACTGAGCCCAAAGAAGTCACACACCTTTGCAGCATTAACAACCACTAAGTAAGTCATTTCCTTGTTGCAAGTTGTTTGTTCTTCAAGTATACTTCATTAGTCACTGCTTCCTGCATTTTGGTAAAATCAGGCAGTTAATGTCACAAGTCAGAGTTTGGATGATTACACACACCACACAGTTGCTTGCAAAATGTCTTGTTTTTTTCCTCTCATATTTCCACTCTGCAGGGATTCTGGGAAGGGGTGGGAGGAGGGGGCGGCAAGAGAGCAATGGATGGTGTGGAGCCTGCCTGAGGATCTGGATCCAGCTCCCTTCAATAGCCTGAGATTCTTGCCCAACCTACTGAACCCCAGTGCTGTACTCAGGGCCCCCCAGTGCCCAGTGTCACACATGGCTGGAACACAGATCCAGCAGCTCTCCATTCCCCTCGTAATTCCCCTATGTTTAGAGCTAACCAAGGTGGCCACCTTGATAATAATGAGAATGTTGTTCACCAATGGAAGATGAAATGGTAGCTGGCATTCACATGGGATTTGCTTTTCCTGTAGGTTGCAGGTTAGATGTTGAAGGACCCAGGGCCAGGAGGACCAGCAGGGCTCCAGCGTCAGACTCTCTCCATATCTCAAGGGTGGGTGATGGGTGGGAAGAGAGGGGTGCTGGCCCAGAGAAGGGGGAGGCAGGATGTAGAAGGGGAAGCCTGTAGTGGCCGGCAGGGAAGGGAAGGATTGCCTTGTAGTCCCAAGTCCTGGAGTCCAATGCCAATTGCCTGGAGAGCAGTCATGGGGCCCCAGCTAATGGCAACACTGTCTTTTTCTCACTGTGTTAGTGCAAGGACTAAAAGGAGGACGTTCGTGGAACAAATAGCATGTGACTGGCACACATTAGGTGATTAATGTAAGTGGCTGATGGTGTTGTTCCTAATGAAAACAGGGTAGTTAGACTAGTCTTTGCTCCAAGTTCTATATGTATGCCTCTAAAGAGATGCCTGGTATTGGCTTTGTGGTGGCCAAGTTCACAATCAGCCACTCAGTGAACATGTAGTGGGGATCTGTGTTATAAACTGAGCCTCAAGGGGTGAAGACACAGTCACAAAACTGAGTCAGGAGGAAGACAGACATGCAAATGAGTGATTAAAAAGTGTCACATAAGAAAAATCCTAGAAGTGTAGACAACGTACATTTCATGAAGGTGAGCATGGAGAATGGGGAGTAGACTGAGGGACCTTAACAGAAGCAGGGTTTTGAAGGAAGAACAGGAGTTTGTCAAGCTGTCAAGGTGTCTCGGGGGGGAGGGGGGAGCTCACTCACAAGACAGTATGGGACCCAGTGTGACATGTCACAGGAGCAATGGGAGATGTGGCTGCAGAGAGAGGGAGGCTGTGCCATGGAGAGTCTATCATTACCCCAAGGGCGGTGGGGCATCACAGTACTTTTTAGCCGTGACATGGTCAAATGTGAATTTTAGGCAGTTCTCTCTGACAGCCTAGACTGTTAAACATTTTCTTTGATCTTGATTTGAAATACATTTCTAGGGAACCATACAAGCAAATCAGAAATCACTGTGAAAATGCTAGTTATTTTCCATAATAATACAGTCAATAAACATGGTCAGAGATAGCTCTGCCTCCAAGTCTGCAGATTCAGGGGCCTGAAGGAAACCTTGTAGTCTCTTGGCCCTGGCTACTGTGATCTCTTTCCCCAAAGACCCAGCAGGGCAGCCAGGACGGTGAGCACGGACCCACCAGGAGGCCCTGAGAGGGTGGCACAAGGGCAGGATGAGAGAGTCACACGTCAGGCACCCAGAGGCCTGGCTGTTTGGGGCTGAATGCAGAATAGCCTCGGATGCCCAGTCTCAGAGCCTGAGGACAAGGCTGAACTGCAGACTACCCAGCACCTGCTTGAACACCTGCAGGTCAGGCAACCCGCCACTTCTGGGCTGTTCTCTCTGCTCTGTGTTAATCCTCCATCTTCCTCTAACCCCCCACCCCTCACTCCCCAACATATCCAATCAGGCTTGGCTCTGCCCTCCAGAAATCTGCAGGACAAGCTTAAGCCCCTTGCGAGGCAGGCCTTTGCTGTCTCTGTGATCCAGTTCTGTGGGAAGGATGGTTGCCTGGCAACCTTCACGGGAGCCTCCAGCCCTAAGAGGCTTTGGAACTGGGAAAAACTACCTGGCATGTGCCCCTCTGTGCCCTGGTATTTGCATCAGGACAACACTGGGTTCACATACTATCAAGAAGAGCCTCGGCAAGGGAGAGAATTTAGAAAAAGGCAATCAGAGGGTGGGGATGGCGTGTGAGTTTGCCTTGGGCTCTGTGGGAGAGGGGCATCATCTTCTTCCCCACCCACTGCCTGAAATGCCTGCTGCCCTGATCTGTCACCTTCTGGGCAGCAAACACTGAGCCAGTCCCAGAGAAACCATACAGAGCTGCCCTTTATAGAAGAAAATATCATCAAAGAGCAACAAAACATTAGCACTAGGAGAGACCTTGATCTATACATTAGGGCCCTGAGGACAAAAGAGGGGCTGTGACTTGTTCAAGGTCAAGGTCTTTGTTCTAATCGGTGATGATTGAGAATAGGAGCTCAGGGTTCTTGCCTTCAGACCTCTAGGGCTCCCTACCTCAGCCAAGGAAAAGAACAAGACTGTCTAGTCTTATTCCCTCCTGTGACCCCAAAGTCTGGGAGTGTAGGTGCTCAGTGAATTAATGAGATAATGACCCGAGTTCTGTGATCATTTACTCAGTTGTTCACCTGCACTTGTTTCCCCTAGAGAAAGCGGTATGGATATGAGCATGGCTCTGGAGAAGGGCTAGATCTGAATCCCAGTTCTGCCACTTGCTGGTTATATGGTCTGGTCAAGTTAAGCTCTCTGTAGCTCAATTTTCTTCTATGTAATACAAATAAGGCTAGGGCAGCATCTGGCTTATAGGCAAGAAATACAGGTTAAACAAATTCACACTGAGGATGTAAAGTCCTTAGAATAGTACCTGGGACACAGCAAGCTCTTTTGAAAGGTTTGTGATTATTATTTTTTCCTTTCCTCTCATTGCCAGCAGGCATCTCGCTTCTCTGCCTGAAGTTTGGGGTTCTCCCATTCGCTTATGAAAGCCTAAGCCCACAGATGCATGATGTCAGGTGTCCGTGGGTGGGAAAGAACAAGTGCATTTGAGAAGCTGCTGGCAGGGAAGCTGAGAATGAGTAGGGGCTGAGGTCTGTGGTTCACAGGCAATGCCCCAACCTCGCCTCCTGGTCCTGCTCTGGGATGTGGCCCAGCCACTGAGGGGACAGCTGCATGGTGGGTGCACCTGGGGAGGGTGCAGCCCCACCAGAATCCCTGCATGCCCCCAAGCTGGAACAGAAACTGCAGGGACCATCTGGGCTGGAAAGAGGGGTGGACGAGAAGTATCTTATTGGTACCTGGGCCAAACTCTGTTGGTTGGCTAGAGTCCTGGAGCTACACGAGTCCAGGGGCTGGGGGCTGGGGACTGGAGGAATTAAGCAGGTTGCAGGAACTACAGAAAGGCAGCATCACTTGCAGACCTGAGTTCGGGACTCAGAATTGGGCCCTAGCGCTTGTAAACCAGGAGAGTGCACCAGGGGTCTGTTTCTGTGGGTACAGTTGCCAGCTGATGCTGCCTGTGTTGCCACCTGGCTTGGCCTGAAAGCCCCCTCATTTCACAGAAATCCTGTTGGCAAAAGAGCAGCACGCAGGTTTCTTAAATGAATGAATAATTACTTGCCCTCTCTCCCCCCCAAAATAATCTTGCTCTCTTGCAACCTTTCCCATCTCAGCTGAAGGCAATACCATTCCTCAAGGTGTTCAGGCCAAAAACGCAGAGTCATCTTTGAGCACCCCCATATCCATCAGCAATTCTGTGTACTCTGGTTTCAATACCGCCCTGCCCCTCTGCTGCTTCCACTCTGCTCTAAAGCTCCATGGCCTCATGTCCAGGTTTCTGCACCCTCAACTGCTCTCTCGGCATCTGCCTCTGACTCTCTACTCTCCACCAACAGCCAGAGGGAGCCAGTGAAAGCATCAGATGGATCATTACGCCTCTACTCAAATGCTTTGTCGACGCCCTGTTTTACTGAGTCTAAGGCCAAAGCCCGTCCTCAGCCTTCAAGGCTTCCCTGGTCTGGCTTCAACCTGTCAGGGCACACTCCTCTCCCCCTTGCTTGGTTCCAGCCACAGGGTCTCCTGGCTGATCCTCATGTGTGCCAGGCAGCCCCCAGCCAAGGCCTCTGCTGCTTCCCTGCTAGCTGTGGGCTCACTCTCACCTCCTTCCTGCCTTTGCTTACCTAACACCCCTCAGCATGGCCTCCCTTGACCACCCTTTAAAACTGTACCCATCTGCTCTCCCCTGCTTTTCTCCTTAGCACTCATAACTTTCTGAAAACCTGTATAACTTACTGCTGTATTTGGTTAAGTCTCCCCTGCCTGGGCTGTGCTCATGAGCACAGGAATTTTCTATTTTGTTCACTGATACTCAAAGTCTTTGACAGCAGGACATGGGCACTGCCCAGTCAGGGCAGAATCACAGATGACTAGTGACACAGATGAGACAGTGACTGGCAGGCTGCAGCCACAGGCATGGCTAGCCTTGGTACTGGGCAATGACACGGGCTGTACCTGCTTGATGGCGAGGTTGACCAGGTCATAGCGGTAGGAGAGACGCACTGGCAGACAGACGCTGTAGACAGCATGCAAGGCGGCACAGAAGAAGCTGAGCAGGCCAATCTGCTTGCGGTGCTGTAGCCAGTGGTCCAGCCAGTCAGGGAAGCGGCGGTACTTGGTGCCGCGCCACAGCTGCAGGGTGGCTGCCAGCATGCCGGGCAGGTAGACCAGCGACAGCAACACATAGGCCACACACGGCAGCGTCATGTTGACCACAGACAGGGGGAGCTTGTAGAACTTGTTCTTGCCCTCTTGCACGTAGGGCTGCAGCACATCCCGGATGAAGTTGTAGGCATAGAAGAAGATGAAAAGCCACAGGGCCAGGACGGTAGGCACCTTCCAGCTTGGAAGGAGGTGCAGAGGCATGGCTTCCACCTCCCGGGCTGAAGCCAAGGACCCCATGTCCATAGGCATGAAGCCCATGGCATGTGCCATCTCTGAGACAATGCGCTTGGCTTCTGGCTGGTCACTACAAATGGGTACCTGGAGGAGGAAAGAAAAGGGGAATCAGACAGGCCACTGGGGTGGGCAAGGCCTCAGAGAGCATCAGGGCCAAACTCCCTAATGAGCAGCTGAAAAATCAAGGCCCAGCATGCCAGTTAATGGGATAGCGGAGAGCAGAGGTGGCTCTGATTCCTAGTCCAGGGGTACTTTCTTGCCCTCTTGTGGCCTCCCAGACTCAGCCCAGCAATGCTCACTACTCAAGAAGAGGATCCGGGGCTCACTTAGCAGTGAACATTTTGCCAAGTTCATTACCATCAGCCTCCACAAGCAAAATGCCCACCTAGGTAGCCCCCATGGGCCTTTGGGATAGGTGTTTCAAGGACTGTCGTCTGCCCTGGGGGTCACTCAACAATTGGGCTTTACATGTAGCCATGAGCGCAGTTCTATCCCTCATACCAGAAGTGACCCTTTTGATCATGTTCCTCGGCCCCCTGTGACCCTCAACCAACACACAACGTCTTCTACGAGTCAGCACCAGCCTCATAGTCAGTCCACTGCTTCCTACCATGGGCCTTGCTGACACTGCTATGGTCAGTCTGGTTTATCAATACTGACCCAACAAGTACTGTGTACTAGGCTTTACATCTGTGATCCCTCAGCCTCACCACAGGCCTATAGATAGGTACTATTATCCCCATTTTTCAGGTGAGAAAACTGAGATCTGTGCCTTTGTGGTTTGTCTCCTTAACCTGGAATGCCCTGCTGCTCCCTGTGTATAACAACATGATGTGGGCCAAGGCCAAGGCCAAGGTTGACCTCAAGTCTTCCCCAGCCAGCTGCTAGTTCTGTTCCCTCCAGGCCCTTTCACCTAACATTTGCCCACTGTTCCTGGCCTGTCCACACATGGGAAACCCTATAATGCAAGCTGCATATAGGGCCCTGCAGACAGGGATGACCAAGCACCTGTGTGCTCAGCCTGGCATGGAGCTATGCAGAGGAGGCATCTGGGTTGAACTCATTGGAAGTTCTCACACACATGTGGATCCTGGCTCCCTCCTCCAGAAAAATGCTTGGCCTCTTGATATTAAAAACGACCTTGTTCTGGTAAGAGTTCCTGCCAAGGACCGTATGTGGCTCTGGCTATTCTCTGGTACCATTTTCCACCCTCAGAGAAACTTGCTATTGACTATTTTGAGCAATCTACTCAGTTCTTGGAAGCTGTTGGAATAAATGGATGAAAGTTTGGGACATACACGCTTCCTCAGGGCTTGGCACTTAAACTTGTTACTTTCCTTCCTCTGAGTCCAATTCTAAAAGCAAAGTTTCTTCTCTTCTTGACTCTAACGATAAAAAAAGTCATCAACCTTTTTTTTCCTCCTTGCCCACCAGGTAATCAAGTTACCATAGAACAAAGAATATGAACTTCAGATTCATAGGCATTGGTTTCAAATCCCAACTCACTAACTGTAGGACTTGGTGTAACTTCATCAACATCAGATTTCTCCATAAAAAGAACTTTGCAGTGATGTGAAATGAGCTGAGACAATGAGCACAATAGGCTTGGTATTCTGAAGTCCCTCAAGGAAAATTAGCCATTTATACTTATTATGATGGTGGTTGTTATTTTCCCAGCACCTACCTGCCTGTTCCCATCCCTTGGGCCAGCCTGCAGGGTCCAAGCAGAGATGACATTGAAGGCCTTGACCACTGTGCAGGTGGGAAAAAGGGAGGCCAGGTACTCAGCATTGGACTCACGGTGATGAAGGTGCTCTTCCTCTGTGGGGTTGCTCACATCCACCAAGATCTTGCCAGCCAGCTGGTCACTGAGAACACACAGTGAGGAGTAGTGTTCCCGGAACATGGCCACAAAGATGACATCAGGGGAGCCTACAGCTTCTGCCTGGAAAGTCACTTGTGCTGCTGATGGGAACAGCCCAACCATGCGTTTGGGGTTGCGGCTTCCCACCACCACGCTGAAGCCAGAGCCCACCAGGCGTGTGGCCAGGGAGCGGGCAAAGTCCCCACTGCCCAGGATGCCCACTCTGAGGGTCTCAGAGGAGGCCACGGCTAGGCTGCCATCACTGTCCACCAGGTTGCAGCTGATCAGCGGCTTGTCCATCTCTCCTGATATTTTGGTGGCTAAAAGAGAAAAGAGGAACCTGGTCAATGCAGGGCTCCTGGGCTGTCCTTCCCATCACTGCTGTCTTGTTGGCTGTAATTGCATAGTGGTCAACCACTCACCCAATAGGCCTTCATGAGTGTTAACATGTACCAGAATGGGGGGACAAGCTGAATGAGACCCAGCCCCTTCCTGAGGAGGGCACACATTCAGGAAGAAGAGGGGGAAGGACCTCTGCCCTCTACCCTTTGTCCTTCCTGCTAAATTATTTATTTGGGACAAATCTGCAAGAGTGAGAGTGCTGAGAAAGGAGAGTATGGAATTTCCATGATCATGCTATGCAATTCCTTGCTTATTTTCAAAAGAATTATGTGGTAGACAGTGTTACTATCCATAGTGACTGTAAAACCCCAACCTCACCATCTCTGGGTGTTAGCTTTGATTACCAGGAAGGGTAGACATGTTCCTCTACTTATTTATACTGTACATTTTGGAATAGTATCTCTGATGTTCTTCCTTAAGTAGATATTGAGCAGCTGGAAGACAAGGACCTTATCTTATCTGACTTTGGATCTCACCATTTGTCACAGGGCTGGTGCTCAATATTTGCAGAATGAATGAATAAATAATGAAATCCACCCTGGCTGATTTGGCTCAGTAGGTTGAGTGCTGGCCTGTGAACTAAAAAGTCACTGGTTCAATTCCCGGTCAGGGCACATGCCTGGGTTGTGGGCCAGGTCCCTGTTGGGGGTGTGCGGGAGGAAGCCAATCGATGTTTCTCTTGGTCTGTTTCTCCTTCCCTTTCCCTCCCTCTAAAAATAAATAAAAATAAAATCTTAAAAAAAAAATCCCACTCTTTGGGGGTAAGGTGGGAGTGGGTCATGACATTGAATGGGATCCTGAGATTGGGTGGGTGCCCTGGGATCTCCTTCACTGAACCTGAGGTATGAGTGGACATGGAGAAAACCCTGGACTTTGACCAGGAGCTTATAGTAAACTTACTGGGGAAAATTTTATTTTAATTGTTACCAAGTTCTAAATAAAATTTGCTATTTCCTTTATGCACAATTGTAAGCAACAAATCACAGCAGTAGTCAGGGTGAGTTTGTCACCCATACTGACCAATGTGGTAGCGCAAAGTTAATTGTGAAAGTTTTCCAAATATGTACTGCTTAAACTCATCACTAATTTAAAATCACTGTAAATAGGATCATCTAAATATATAAAACATCTAAATATAAAATATATAGATATATAAATATACAAAGGCAGAAAATCAGCATGGAAACATTAGATAGCCCTGTAGCCTCCTCATGTAAACATGGACAATTTCTTCAGGATAGATCATATGTTAGGTCATAAAACAAATCTTAACAAATTCAAGAAGTCTGAAATAAGGACTTCTGGTCAAAATGGAGGCATAGGTAGACACGCTTTGCCTCTTTTGTACAATAATAGAAATAATTACAACTGGATCTAAAAAAGTAATAATAATGACACAGAGAACTGTCAGGAAATTGAGCTGTATGGAAGTCCAACAACCAAGGATTTAAAGAAGCCACATTCATACAGACAGGTAGGAGGGGTGGACAGGCATGGAGACACAGAGTGGTGTGGAGAGGCAGCAGAGCCAAATGGATGATCCCAGATTCACGTATTGTGGATAAAAATCAGGAGAGATACCTTGGGAGTGAGTGATCCCAGCCCCAGGTCAGACTGCACAGACCAGGTTCTAGCACTGGGAAGATAAATTCCCATAACTTCTGGCTGTAAAAACCAGTGGGGGTTGAGGTAGCAGAAGAAACTGCCAGATTTTTTTTGAAGACTCAGCTTAAAGGGCCCTCATGGAGTCAAAACATAGGCAAATACACCCACTGTAGGAATCACCACCAGGGCAACAGCTGGGAGGCTGCTGGTCACATACAGGAAGAGGGTAAAGTGACTGAAAATGAAGTGAGTGCCAGGCAAACATCCAGAAGCCAGGGAGCAGCACTGTCCCCTCTCAACACCCTCCACTCCCCTGCTGTCCACATACAGAGCCACAAAGTAGCAAAGAAGGTTGCCCCACCCTGGCAATTACCTAAGGCTCTGCCCCACACAATTTATAGATGTCTTTTCTACAACAGGCCATGTTACTAAGACAAGGAGTCAAAATAGCTCTACCTATTACACAGAAACAAATACAAGGAGGCTGCCAAATTGAGGAGACAAAGAAATATGGCCCAAATGAAAGAACAGAACAAAACCCCACAAAAAGAATTAGATGAAATGGAGATAACCAACCTATCAGATGAAGAGTTCAAAACACTGGTAGTCAGGATGCTCAAGGAACTCACTGAATATAGCAACAACATAAAGGAAGAAATGAAGGTTACAGTAAGTGAAATAAAGAAAAATGTACAGGGAGCTATCAGTGGAGGGGAGGAAGCCAGGATTTAAATCAACTATTTGGAACACAAGAAAGAAATAAGCATTTGACCAGAAGAGCAAGAAGAAAAAATTTTTTAAAAAAATATGAGGATAGTATAAGGAGCCTCTGGGACATACCAACATCCAAATCATAGGGGTGTCAGAAGGAGAAGAGGGAGAGCAAGAAATTGATAACTTACTTGAAAAAATAATGAAGGAAAACTTTCCTAATTTTGTGAAGGAAATAGACATACAAGTCCAGGAAGCACAGAGAGAGTCCCAAACAAGTTGGACCCAAAGAGGACCACACCAAGACACATCGTAATTAAAATGCCAAAGGTTAAAGACAAAGAGAGAATCTTAAAAGCATCAAGAGAGAAAATGAGCTATCTACAAAGGATTCCCTTAAAACTGTCAGTTGAATTCTCAAAAGAAACTTTGCAGGCAAGAAGGGACTGGTAAGAAGTATTCAAACTGATGAAAAGCAAGGACCTACAACCAACACTACTTTATCCAGCAAAGCTATCATTTAGAATGGAAGGGCAGATAAAGTGCTTCCCAGACAACGTAAAGCTAAAGGAGTTAATCATCTCTTAGCCATTATTACATGAAATGTTAAAGGGATTTATTTAAGAAAAAGAAGATCAAAACTAGGAATATTAAAAGGGCAACAAATTCACAACTATCAACACCTGAATCTAAAGAAAAAAAAAAAAAACCTAAGCAAACAACTGGAACAGAAACAGAATGATAGATATGGAGATCATATGGAGGATTATCAGCTGGGAGGGTAAAGAGGGAGAATGGGGGAAAAGGTGCAGGGATTAAGAAGCATATACAAAATAAACAGGGGGATGTCAAGAACAGCATAGGAAATGGAGAAGCCAAAGAACTTATATGCATGACCCATGGACATGAACTAAGGGGAAAGGGATTGCTGGAGGGAATAGGGGTACTGGTGAAGGGGGGTAAGGGGGAAAAACTGGGACAACTGTAAGAGCATAATCAATAAAAAATACATATTTTTTAAAAGTTTGAAATCACGTCAACTATCTTTTCTGACCACAACAGTATGAAACTAGAAATCAGTCTCAGGGGGAAAACTGAAAATTTCACAAATATGTGGAAATTAAACAACATACCCTGAACAACCAATGAGTCCAATATGAAAATGAAGGGAAGTAAAAATAATATCTTGAAACAAATGAAAATAGAAACCAAAACTTTTGTGATGCAGCAAAAGCAGTTCTGAGAGGGATATTAATAGCTTAATTAAGAAAAAAAGATCTCAAACGACCTAACTTTACACCTCATGGAGCTAGAAAAAGAACAACAAACTCAATCCAAAGTTAGCTGAAGAAAGAAACAAAAGGATCAGAGTGGAAATAAATGGAATATAGGCTAGAATAACAATAGAAGAAAATCAACAAAGATCTGTTTTATTGAAAAGTAAACAAAATTGACAAATCTTTAGAAACTAAAGAAAGGAAATAAATTGTGGGGAACTAAAAAGTTCCTCGGCTAAAGTCTTGCTGACCGACATCCTAAAGTTCTGCTTGGCGTGGCCTCATTATCCCATAATAGTTGTCTGCTCCTAATTAAGGGCAACTTCCCTCTTTCTCTTCTTGGGAGTTGCTGTCCTTCATCTTAACTCTTATCCGTTAGATAACGCCCCAGCTGCGGCTGCGCTCCTCCCTAATGAAAACTTCCTCTTCTCCTGAGCTACAAAAATGCTGTTGTGACGAAGAATAAACGAGACTTGATCAGAGCACTGTCTTGTCTCCATTCTTTGTGCCTCTTGCCCCTTTCTCATCCTCACTCCCCCTCTAGGGTCCTCGTTGCTCGACCTGCGGGACGGGTCAAGTGGCGCCCAACGTGGGGCCCGAGAACGGGGGGACTCAGTGAAGGACGTCGTTCGAGGAGCCGGCCAAGTAGAGAAGAGGAAAAGGCTACGCGGGAACCTGCCGCGCTGACCTCACCTCGGTAAGTGAACGGCGATCATGGGGCAAGAAATGAGCCGACATGAGCTTTTTGTTGAACAGCTCGGACATGCATTAAAGGCACGAGGAGTAAAGGTTAAAGTAAAACAGTTGCTGAAATATTTTGATTATGTCCCTGGTTTCCCACTGAAGGGAACATTGATCCACAACGGTGGAAAAGAGTAGGGGATGCCTTAAAAGACTTTTATGATACGTTTGGTCCGGAGAAGATTCCTGTAACCGCCTTCTCTTATTGGAATCTAATAGATGAACTCTTATCTCAAAGACATAGTGATCTGGTAGTAGCTAATGTAGTAAAAAAGGGTCAAAATATCTTAAAGACAAATCATAAGGAGGAAAGTAGAAAAAATAAAATAAATGACAGCCGAGAGGAGGATAATTTAATATCTCTTGAAAATGACGGTGAGGACGAAGTAGTTAAACCGAAAGAAAAACAGGACAGTCCGAAGTGTAAGCCGTCAGAGTTTCAGATTACAGAAGGGGGAGCTGCGGCACCTAAAGAAGTGTCGGTGAAATCAAAAAAGAAGTCATATCCAGACCTATCAGAATATACTGCAAATCATTCTGACGAGGGAGAGGTTAATTGGGATCGCTTGGCAGAAGAGGCAGCCAAATACCATAACCCTGAACGGCCACCTCTGAAAACAAGGCCACCGCCCTATATCTCACCCTCCGCTCCCCCTTCTGCATACCCTGTTATTAATCCTCGAGAAGAACTGAGGAATAAAATTGAATATTTAAAAGAACAAATACAATTAGAAAAGGAGCATCAGGAATTAATAAGACAATTAGAGGGGCTAAAAATAGGAAAGCAAAGAAAAGAACTTGAACCCTCTGTAGAGGGCCCCCAAAGCCAGAGGCCCCCAGTCAGAGGAGCGGCCCCCAAACTTCCCCTTCAGTCAGGACTAATACCAGGCTTGGAGGAAATAGAGGCATTTCCAGTGTCGGAAACAGTAGATGCCCAGGGACAGGCCTGGCGACATCACACTGGATTTGATTTCAAAGTCATAAAGGAATTAAAAACTGCAGTAGCTCAATACGGAGCCACGGCTCCTTACACTATGGCCATTTTAGAATCGGTCACAGATCAGTGGCTCACTCCAAGTGATTGGCAAGCATTGGCTCGAGCGACTCTAGCTGGAGGGGACTATCTCCTATGGAAATCAGAATATGTAGAAATCTGTAAGGATACTGCTAGATGCAATATGCAGGCAAATAATGGGTGGAATTTTGATATGTTAATTGGAGAAGGCAACTATGGAATTAGTGACAATCAAATGCAATATGATCCAGGACTTTTTGCTCAAATTCAAGCAGCAGGTACAAGAGCATGGAGGAAGCTCCCCACTAAGGGTGATATGAGCTCCTCTCTCACCAACATTAAACAAGGACCAGATGAGCCTTTTGCAGATTTTGTCCATAGACTCATTACTGCAGCTGGTGGGATTTTTGGTAGCACTGACGCTGGCACAGACTTTGTTAAACAATTAGCTTTCGAAAATGCGAATGCTGCCTGCCAGGCAGCTATTAGGCCATACAAAAAGAAAACTGATTTAAGCGGATATATACGCTTGTGCTCTGACATCGGAGCAGCCTACCAACAAGGCCTCGCCATGGCTGCAGCAATGCAGGGTTTTACTGTTAAGCAGTTTCTAGCTCAACAAGGGAAGAAAAAATGCTTTAGTTGTGGAGAAACTGGTCATTTTGCAAGAAATTGCAAAGGGAAAAAGGAATCTAATAATAAAACTCCAGCTCCAGGGTTATGTCCCAGATGCAAAAGGGGAAATCATTGGGCAAATGAATGCAAATCTAAAATGGATGCCCAGGGCAACAGTTTGCCACCTATACAGGGAAACGGGAAAAGGGGCCAGCCCCAGGCCCCCAAACCCAAACAAATCTATGGGGCAGTAAGCTTTGTTCCGTCAACCAGCAATCCGTTTCAAGCCTCCTCAGAGCCACAGCAGGAAGCGCAGGATTGGACCTCAGTTCCTCCACCCATACGGTATTAACCCCAGAAATGGGGGTTCAGGCTCTTCCCACGGGAATATTTGGCCCTCTTCCCGATAATACCTTTGGTTTAATAATAGGCTGCAGTAGTTCGACCATGAACGGTCTGCAGGTCCCCCCAGGAGTCATAGATAATGATTTTGCCGGAGAAATCAAGGTCATGGTTTCCTCCCCTAAACATATTAACACCATTGCTTCAGGCCAAAGATTTGCACAATTACTGCTCCTGCCTTTACTCTCTACTGTCAATACTGCCGTCTCGCAGTACAGAGGTGATCGTGGATTTGGGTCCTCTGACGTTTTTTGGACTAAAATTATTTCAGCACAAAAGCCCACTATGCTACTATGGCTAGACGGCAAGGAGTTCTCTGGCCTAATAGACACTGGGGCAGATGTTACAATTATAAAAAGAGAAGATTGGCCTGAAGCCTGGCCCTTAGACACAACCATGACTCATTTAAAGGGAATAGGACAAAGTCAGAATCCTGAGAGAAGCTCTAAATTATTAACTTGGAAAGATCAGGAGGGAAATCAAGGTACCATCCAACCATATGTTATAGCCGGTCTACCTATAAATCTTTGGGGAAGGGACCTCCTATCTCAAATAGGGCTAATAATAGGAAGTCCCAACACCACGGTCACCGCCCAAATGTTAAGAGCAGGATACATTCCAGGTCAGGGACTAGGAAAGAATAGCACAGGTATAACGGCACCTATAAACACTCCTCCAAAAAATGACAGAGCAGGTTTAGGCCATTTTTCTTAGGGGCCATTGACACTCCTGTGGCCCATGCTGAAAAAATTACTTGGCTCTCCGATGAGCCGGTATGGGTCGATCAATGGCCTCTTACTAGTAAAAAATTGCTAGCTGCACAACAGTTGGTACAGGAGCAACTCAAGGCTGGCCATATTGTCCCCAGTAACTCTCCATGGAACACCCCTATTTTTGTTATCAAAAAGAAATCAGGCAAGTGGCGATTACTACAAGATCTAAGAGTAGTGAATCGGACTATGGTGCTCATGGGAGCCCTACAGCCAGGGCTCCCTTCACCCATTGCCATACCATTAGGCTATTTCAAAATAGTCATAGATTTAAAAGACTGTTTTTTCACCATTCCCTTGCATCCGGAAGATCAAAAGCGCTTTGCGTTCAGCCTGCCAGAAACAAATTTTAGGGCACCCATGAAAAGATTTCAGTGGCGTGTCTTGCCCCAAGGGATGGCAAATAGTCCTACTTTGTGTCAACCTTTTGTAGCCACAGCTCTACAATCTATAAGAAACCGCTGGCCTAACATGTATATAATACATTATATGGATGATATATTAATTGCAAGCAAGACAGGAACTGAAGTTTTAAAATGCTATGATGAAATGCGCATTGCTCTGCAAAACAATGGTTTAGAAATAGCTCCTGACAAGGTACAACTCACTGACCCGTACAATTATCTAGGTTTCCAATTAAGGGGGTCCCAAGTTTCTTCTCAAAAATTAGAATTAAGATTAGACAAACTTAAGACACTGAATGACTTCCAAAAACTTCTAGGTGACATCAATTGGCTAATGCCTTATTTGAAAATCAGCAAAGGGGAACTTAAGCCACTATATGATATCCTTCACGGGGACGCTAATCCCACATCCCCCCGTGAACTCTCCCCTGAAGGGAGACAGGCTATACACAAGGTTGAACATGCTATTCATTCCCAGGCTACTACTTTTATAAATTATGACAAACCTCTAAAATTTATTATATGTAAAACAACACTCTCCCCTACAGCTGTATTTTGGCAAACAGCACCTCTTATGTGGATCCATCTACCGGCCACTCCTAAAAAGGTCATTGAACCATATTATCAATCTGTAGCTGAGCTCATTATAAAAGGCCGTGATCAGGGTAAATGCTATTTTGGCAAGGAGCCAGACATAATAATCCAACCCTATAACCTTGATCAAATTAATTGGCTCATGCAATCTACTGATTCTTGGCCCATTTCTCTGGCTTCCTTTAAGGGGACGTTAGATAATCACTATCCTCCAGACAAACTCGTTAATTTCGCTAACAGGCATGAGTTTGTTTTTCCCCTACGCACGGCATCACAGCCAATAGCAAGTGCCTTGTTAGTATTCACTGACGGGTCGTCCACTGGCAAAGCAGCTTATACATATCTAAATAAAGAGGTATCATTTATGACCAAAAGCACCTCTGCTTAAATAACAGAGCTGCAAGCAGTACTGGCGGTTTTTTCTGCTTTCCCTGACCGTCCGCTTAACATATACACTGATAGTGCTTACATTGCACACTCTGTACCCTTACTAGAGACGGCTGGCCAAATAAAGAGCACCTCCAATGCTGGAGAACTGTTTAGACAATTACAAAAATTAATCATTCAAAGGTTACATTCATTTTACATTGGACACTTACGTGCTCATTCCGGATTACCGGGTCCCCTAGCTGAAGGGAACCAAAAAGCTGATCTTGCCACCCGAACTCCCCAGGTCTCTCAATTATTTGTGGCCAATAACAGCATTCAGGACAAACTCGCTGCTGCACAAAATAGCCATCAACTACATCACCTTAATGCAAAAACATTACGTCTTATGCATCACATCACAAAAGAACAAGCTAGGCAAATAGTAAAGAATTGCCCATCATGTGCTATCCATTTACCAACCCCTCATCTAGGAGTAAATCCTAGAGGGCTAATTCCTAACGCTCTATGGCAAATGGATGTTACCCATTTTTCTGACTTTGGCAATCTTAAATACATACATGTTACTATAGATACCTATAGTGGATTCATTTTTGCTTCCCTTCAAACGGGCGAAGCCACCAAACATGTCATTAGCCATATGCTGGCCACCTTTGCAGTATTAGGATGTCCCCAACAACTAAAAACAGATAATGGGCCAGGATACATTAGCTCTAATTTCTCTCAGTTTTGCAAACGTCTCAACATCCAACACATTACAGGTATCCCTTATAATCCACAAGGGCAAGGAATAGTAGAAAGGGCAAATCAAACTCTTAATATTACTTTAAATAAAATAAAAAAGGGGGAATGGTATCCCACGAGGGGGTCACCAAGAAACATCCTTTCCCATGCCCTCTTTATACTCAATTTTTTAAATTTAGATGCTAGTGGCCAGTCTGCAGCCACTCGCTTTTGGCAAACCGAAACTGAAAAGCAATTCGCTTCGGTCTTGTGGAAAGATCCACTAACTAATTCCTGGCATGGCCCAGACCCAGTACTTATCTGGGGCCGAGGATCAGTGTGCATCTACTCTAAAGAAATGAAGTCCGCCAGATGGCTACCGGAACGTCTGGTTAAACAAATAAATAGCAAGTCTGACACAATAAATAACCACAACTAAACCCAGGGATAAGGATTTACCCTGAGGAAAATTTCCTTATTTTCTATTTCAGGACATGTTCAAGAAGAACGTAATCCTGCTGCTCGGGGTACTACTGCATTTTTGCCCGGACATAGAAGGTGGCCTTGGGGGGGCCGCAACATGGAGATCCCTACCTTGCATTATTCGGGCCCCCCTGCAGCTGTGGGGGAGGTATTGCCACCAATTACGCCACACCCAGTCACTATACCAAAATTGTAGATTGTGGCACAAAAAAGGCCTATCTCATATATGACATGACCTTTGCAGGGGTCTCTGAACAGAGGTGGTATTGTGTAAATAAGCCTCCTGTCATACCCGCTACCAATGACAAACCAGGAGCATGTCCCAAGGAATGCACCACCATCTATAATCAGATGCATTCTACCTGTTATGAGTCAGTACAGGAATGTACCTCCTCTAATGTCATTTATTTTACTGCCATACTGCAAAAAGTGCAAAATGCTATTGACCAAGGAGATTGGGGGTCCAACCCTTCACCAATTGGGTCTACTAAGTATCTGCAGGCCTCTTGCCAAGGCACTGTTGGAAAGCCAGTATGCTGGCATAAGAAGGCCCCTGTACATGTTTCTGATGGTGGTGGTCCTCAAGATAGAATAAGAGAAATTGAAGTGCAAAAACAAATAGAATACCTCATAACAAACCTGCATCCAAAAATCAATTACCACCCTCTGGCATTACCTAAACCACGGGGAATAGATTTAGATACCCAAACCACTGACATCTTGACGGCCACCCACCGAGCCCTTATCATCTCCAACCCCCAACTAGCTGCAGACTGCTGGCTATGCATGACTTTAGGCACGCCTATGCCTCTAGCCATTCCTGCGGATATCATCACCTTTAATAAGTCTCATCAAAATTGTAGCCCCAGCTTGCCCTTTAGAGTACAGCCCATGTATTTTCCTGCTTCCCTCTGCCTCCAAGGTAAGTCTCAAAATAATAGCTTTGATATTCATGTTGGATTTGTTGAATTTGCTAACTGTAGTAGCATAGTGAACCATAGCAACTCCCTCTGCCCAGGCAAAGGGCAGGTGTTTGTTTGTGGAGGAAATTTAGCATTTTCATCCTTGCCCAACAATTGAACAGGAATATGTGTCCTAGCTACCTTATTGCCAGACATAGATATAGTTTCCGGAGATGACCCTGTTCCCATTCCCAGTTTTGACTACATTGCAGGTCGCCACAAAAGAGCCGTTATCTTTTATCCCCCTATTAGTAGGGTTAGGTGTTTCAGGGGCATTGGCCACAGGGACAACGGGGTTAGGAATTGCAGTTCATTCCTACACAAAGCTCTCTAATCAGCTAATTGACGATGTTCAAGCTTTGTCCAGCACCATTAATGACATCCAAGATCAATTAGACTCCCTAGCTGAAGTAGTTCTCCAAAATAGGCGGGGACTAGACCTACTTACAGCAGAACAGGGAGGAATATGCTTGGCTTTGCAGGAACGTTGCTGCTTCTACGCCAACAAATCAGGCATCGTCCGAGACAAAATAAAGAAGCTACAGGAAGACCTAGTGAGAAGAAGAAAAGAACTCTTCGAAAATCCCCTGTGGAGCGGACTTAATGGAGTCCTTCCCTATCTCCTTCCACTGTTAGGACCTCTCATAGGGCTACTCCTGCTTCTATCCTTAAGACCTTTCCTTTTCAATAAGGTGATGGCCTTTATCAAGCAACAAATAGATGCCATAAAAATGCAGCCAATACAGGTCCATTATCATAAATTGGAACAGGCTGAGACTGCAACTTACTATGATGCTCATACACGTAACTAATGCCTTGGTGAGCTGGACTGGACAGTCAATGACAGGCAACCGGAGACCACACGCATTGCCAGCCGCCGCCTAAGACAGGTATCTGGCCAAAAAAGGAAGCTGCCCTAGATAACCAATGACGGGTAGGGCAAGGTTAGCTCCGTGTGGCAATCTCCCGACCTAAGACAGGCGCAGTCCCCACAAGGCTCTCAGCTTAAATAAAATAAAAGAGGGGGACCTGTGGGGAACTAAAAAGTTCCTCGGCTAAAGTCTTGCTGACCGGCATCCTAAAGTTCTGCTTGGCGTGGCCTCATTATCCCATAATAGTTGTCTGCTCCTAATTAAGGGCAACTTCCCTCTTTCTCTTCTTGGGAGTTGCTGTCCTTCATCTTAACTCTTATCCGTTAGATAACGCCCCAGCTGCGGCTGCGCTCCTCCCTAATGAAAACTTCCTCTTCTCCTGAGCTACAAAAATGCTGTTGTGACGAAGAATAAACGAGACTTGATCAGAGCACTGTCTTGTCTCCATTCTTTGTGCCTCTTGCCCCTTTCTCATCCTCACTCCCCCTCTAGGGTCCTCGTTGCTCGACCTGCGGGACGGGTCAATAAATAAAATAAAAAATAAAATAGGAGAAATTACTACTGCTGCTACAGAAATACAATGAATTATCAGAGACTATCATGAATAATTATATGGAACAAATTGGAAAACCTAAAAGAAATAGATAAATTCCTAAAAAACATACAATCTACCAAGGCTACATCAGGAAGAAATAGAAAATCTGATGACAAATAATGAATACGGATATCGAATGAGTAATTTAAAATCTCCCTAAGAAAAAGCCCAGGACTGGAAGGCTCACTGTTAAATTCTACAAAACATTTAAAGAAGAATTAATGCCAGTCATTTTCAAACTAGTCCAAAAAACTGAACAGGAGAGAACACTTTCAAGCTCATTTTATGAGGCCAAAAGTACCTTGATGCCCAAAATAAGAAGACTGCAATAAAAGAAAATTACAGGACAATATCTCTGATGAACAGAGATGCAAAAATCCTCAACAAAATACTAGCAAACAGAATTCAACAGCACATTAAAAGAATTCTACGCCATGATCAAGTGGGATTTATCCCTGGAATGCAATGATGTTTCAACATATGCAAACCAATAAATGTTATACACCACATTAATAGAATTAGGGATAAAAGTCATATGACCATCTGAATAGATGCAGGAAAAAAGCATTTGATAAAACATCCTTTCACAATAAAAACTCTCAAGAAAATAGGTATAGAAGAAATGTTCCTCAATATAAAAGAGGTCATATATGCCAAGTCCACACCTCACACCATACTCAATGGTAAAAAGCTAAAAGCTTTTACTTTAAGATAGGAACAAGACAAGGATACCCACTCCTGTCACTTCTATTCAACAGAGTATTAAAAGTCCTAGCCAGAGAAATCTGATAAGAAAAAAAATAAAAAAGGCATCCAAATGGAAAAAGAAGTCAAGTTGTCACTATTTTTAAATGACATGATCTTACATATAGAAAACCCTAAAGAATCCAACAAAAAATTGTTAAACCTAAGAAACTAATTCAGAAAGTCACAGGATACAAAGATCAATATACAAAAATCAGTTTTAGTTCTAGACACTAACAATGAACTATCTGAAAAAAGAAATTTTAAGAAATCTCATTTACAATATCATAAAAAAGAAAAAAAAACTTAGGAATCAGAAGAATATTGTAAAAATGTCCACACTACCCAAAGTGATCTACAAATTCAAAGCAAATTCTATCAAAATTCCAATGACATTTTTCACAAATATAGAGAAAATAACCCTAAGATTATACAAAAAGACTGCAAATAGCTAAAGCTTTCTTGAGCAAGAACAAATCACACTTCCTCATTTTAAACTATATTACAAAATGGTACTGGCATAAAAACAGACACATAGACTAATGGAATAGAATACACAGCTCAGAAATAAACACACACTTTGAAGTAAACAAATTTTTGACAAAAGTGCCAAGAATACACAATAGGGAAATGACAATCTCTAATAAATGGTGTTGGGAAAACTGCATATCCTCATGCAAAAGAATGAAATTGAACCTTTATTTTACACCATACACAAATATCAACTCAAAATGGATTAAAAACTTAAATAATAGACAAAAGTAGAAATTGTATAAGTCCTTGAAGAAAACATAGGGAAAGTATCCTTGACATTGGTCTTGATAAAAATTTTTTGGATTTGATACCAAAAGCACAGACAACAAAAGCAAAAATAAACAACTGGGACTACATCAATCAAAAAGGTTTTGAATAACAAGGTAAACAACCAACAAAATGAAAAGACAACCTATGGGATGGGAGAAAATATTTGTAAATCATTTATTTGATAAGCATGTCTGATATACCCAGCTATATATGTCTGATAATATCCAAAAAAATATGAGAAACTCATACAACAGTTTTTTAAAAAGGACAAATAATCTAATTAAAAATGGGCAAAGGATGTGAAAAGACATTTTTCCAGAGGAGAAATACAAATTGCCAATAGGTACATGAAAAGATGCTCAACATCACAAATCATTAGGGAAATGTAAGTCAAAACCACAATAAATAACACTTCATACTTGTAAGGATGACTATTATCAAAAAACCAAAAGTTAATAAATGTTGGCAAAGATGTGTATGCTGTTGGTAGGAATGTAAATTTATACAACCACTACAGAAAACAGTATGGAGGCCCCTCAAAAATTAAAAATAAAACTATCACATGATCCAACAATCCCTCTTCTGGGTATTTATCCAAAAGAAATAAAATCACTATTTTGACGAGAATTCTGCACCCTATGTTTATTGTAGCATTATTCACAGCAGCCAAAGACATGGGAACAACTTGAACGTCTGTTGATGGATACTTAAAGAAAATGTGGTATGTGTATACAGTGGATTATTCAACCTTAAAAGAGAAGAAAATCCTGTGGGAAATTACACTGTGTGAAATAAGCCAAACACAGAAAGACATATATTACACGATCTCGCTCATATATGGAATCTAAAAAGTCAAACTTACAGAAGCACAGAGTAGAATGGTCACCAGAGGCTGAGGCATGGGGGAGATGGAGGTATGTTGGTCAAACGGTACAAACTTTCACTTATAAGATGAGAAAGTTCTAGAGATCTAATGTACATCATGGTGACTAGAGCTAATAATACTGTATTGTACACTTGAAATTTGCTTAGAGAGGAGACAGATCTCCAGTGTTCCCAACACACACAAATGGTTCCTATGTGTGAGGTAATTAATATGTTATTAGATTGACTGTGGTAATTATTTCATAATATATATGTATATCTAAACATCACACTGAATATCTTAAATACAAATGATTTTATTTTTCAATCGTTACTCCTTAAAGGCAGGGAAAATTTTTAAAAAATAAAACAAAATCTTAGTAGATATTAGACCAGCCACTAGATCTTGTTATTTAATATACTAGTAAAGGAGTATACATATTACTACAGCATATCCTTTTTAAAAACATTTTATAAGTTATTTTTCTATATAATTGGTTTCCTTTTTAACCCTGTGTTATTTTATTTTATGCATTTACGAGCATTTTTCTGAGAAGTCCAGGGCTTCACCAGCTGATGGGTACACAGGGGTCACTGGCACAAAGGGTTCAGAACCGTCGCCTGGAACCAGTGGAGCAGCAGGGATGACTTTTCTGCACAGATGTCTGCCTCTTCCCACTTTCCACAGGAGTCTCCTGGGCCCCACTCAACACAGGTAAAGCGGGTGGTGGGCGACGGTTACAGGGTCTAATACAGGAGGGAGAAAGGGCACCAGGAGGCTGTGGCAAGCTCTGCCATGGACCAGCTCTGGGTCCTTGGACAAGCCCCTGTGCCTCTCTGGGCACCCACCTCTGTAAATGAAACCACAATCTCTGCTTGGAGACGGTAGACAATGCAATCCTAGAATACTTTGAAAGCTGTGACACGGACACTTTACAAGGCAGCAGCAACTCCTATTTAGGAAATGTTCACTGTGTGCTGGATGCTGCCTTTCTACAAGTGACAGTCATCCAGTCTGCACAAGAGCTCCACGAAATAGGTACCATTATGATCCCCAAGTTAAAGAGGAGGAAACTGATTCTCAGAGAGGCTAAGGAACTTGCTCCAGGCAGCACAGAGGGTAAGTGGGGAAGGGACCTGGATGCCGGTCTCTCTGCCTCTCCCATTTGAGCTTCACCAATAGGCTTACCGCTCAGACAGAGAATCGGGACTGGTCCAAAGACACCCCAGTGAGTGGCAGAGCTAGGACCACACTGGCCGAGAAGAGGGGTCAGAGTGAAAGGGGACACATTGACCATTCTGAGTGTCAGGGAACATGCACTGCCATCCTGCTTCTGCCATGTATGGGAAACTCCCTCAGCCTCTCACAGTTTATATTGATAGTTTCAAAGTATTACCCTGTGTGTCTCACAGTATACCAGGGACCAGCTGAGCTAAGCCTTTTCAGGGTTATTTGTACGGGGACCCACAGACGGAGAGGCCACGCTCACAGACATGCACCTACCAGCCAGGACCACAACCCTGCTCATAGCCCCTCTCTGAAAAATGGGAGAGAGTGTTTTCTGCCTAGTTCTGGAGGCATTTTCCCAAGTGATAATGAGCTACCCTTGTACATGCAGGGAGGCCTCTTGACTTTCCTTAGTGCACAAGCTAGGAGCTGTGGTCCATGGGTACAGAGAGGGGGCTAGGCCCCCACCTTAATGTTGCCTGGATCAAGAGCCAAGCTCCAAAACCAGACTGCCTGGGTTCCAATTCTGGCTGCCACCTGCGGCTATATGACCTTGGGCTTGTCGGTGCCTCAGTTTCCCCAGTTATAAAAAGGAGACAACCATAATACAATCCTTATGGGGAAATTGTAGGAATAAGTAAATCAATATTTGTAAAGCACTTACAACAGTGCTTACCCAGCACATAATAAGCGCTCAGTAGATGTTGGACAGTAATTATGACACCAATACTGGCTGCCAGCACTGTACCAGTGGAAGGGACAGGCAGAGGAAAGATGCACAAGACTCTAGCAGTACAGTTTCAGCCATGGGGAAGAGGGCCACATCGTGACTGGGGCTTTGCAGCCTGTCTCAGGCTCCAGGCCAGCTTAGGGGATCTGGGTAAAGGCTGAGTTCCTGGGGACTCCAGCATTCCCTGCGATCAGTCAAGGCTGGAACAGATACACTGGCACCCTTCATAGTCACTACCTCAAGCCACCTGGAGACACCAGCCCTGGGGCGAGCTTTGCTCTTATGGAGAAGGAAAGTAACCACACCGAGACCTCCAGACCGTCTCCACATTTGCTAGTAATTTGGAGGAACCCAAGAAGGTCCCCTCCTGGATAGAAGCCTCTCCTCCATCTTTGCTCGCTTTCTCCTCTCTCCTTCCCATCTCCCGAGCAACTACTGTGTGAACATTCTCAGAGCATAAAGATGAGTAAGACATGGTCCCTACTTCAGATAGTCTACAGTCTGGTTTTCAATGGTGTGTGCATGTAAATGGTGAGATAAGATGCAACTGCCCAGGACTGAACATGGGGCACATGGGATGGGCGCAGGAGGCAGATATCACTTCTGGAGGGGAAGCTGGCTGGGCTTCATGGCACACATGGCATCTGCTGGTCCTTGAAGAACCCCAGTGGTTTATAGACTCAAAGCAAAACCCAACCCACCGAAAGGAAGAAAGACAATGAGGCTGAAATTCTGAATGCTCCATGCAAGTGGGAAGGAACTATTTGGGGCTGGCTCTCAAGGCTCAATACTCAGAACCCAAATAGGGATTTGCTTCCTTTTGGGAAGCTGAGATGGGGGCAATTGCACAGAGGGAAGCCACAGGCAGGGGTTTGGGGGACCTGGGACTGGTCCCAGCTTTGCTCCAAACTGGCCTTGAGACATCAGAGCATCACTGAGCCTCTCTGAGCTCCACCTACCCTGGCAGTTCAGGGCTCTATTCAAAGTTCCAGACTTATGGTCCTAAGGGGCCCTATCGCAGGATGGATGGAAAGGAAACATCAAGCACCTCTAATGCACTTCTTGCCATCAAAATTCAGTTCTTAGGACAGGAACCAGCCAGGTGGTAATGCCTCCTGGGAGACCTCCACCCCAGGGGTGCATTTCCCTCTGCAGTTCTGATACAGGGACAGCCACTGTTGGGCCATGAGCTGAGCTCAAATCATAGCCACGCCCATCACTTACTAGCTGGGTGCACATGCATGCTCTACTCTGAGGCGCTTCCTGGGCAGTGGTCCCGTCTCACAATTCTTCTGCCTTCCCAATGCCCAGAACAAGGCCTGTTGTTGGGGTAAAGGCCAGCAAGGGTAGGACAGGTGGGGCAAGTCTAGGAGGCCTCAGAGGACCAGCAGAGCCCCTGTTGCCCAAAGATGAGCATGACTAAGCCTGGCTTTGCCCTGGCTCCCTGCTTGTTCTATTTCCAGATCTGGGGGTGGGAGAAGGGAGAGGATCAAGTTGCTGATGCTGGACTGAGGCCTGCCACCTTCAAACAGACCTGCTGCCCCCTCCCAAGCTTCCAGCAAAAACCACTGAGACTCAGGCATGCAGGAGCTCACACAAACCACAGGTTCTAGCCCATCTGGGTCTCTGCCCAGGCTCAGGAATCCCCTTCCCCTTCCCAGCAGAGCCAAGCATGTGCTGCTTGTGGCTGGGAGCCACACCTGGTCCTTGTGCCTGCCCGCCTGCCAGCTGAGGAGGGGGTGGGGCATTCATGAGGCAGGCAGCCCTGCAGCCTGCATAGCAGCAAACAACTCTCAGGACCAAGAGGTGGGGACAGGAGCAGCCACAAAGGGGTCACCATGAGGTCAGGTGTGGGTGAGGGGGATGTGGGTAGCTGTGGCACCCTGCAGCTAGATGGAGAGAAGGCCTGCAGGCTCCCAGGGGTACCTCCCACACCCTCCCGGGCAGAGGCCGAGCTGACATTTCTGGCCTGCTGGCCTTAGGGACTGAGAGGAATATGGCACAGTTCTTGTCCTCACGCAGCCCACAGATATCTTCAAGCTTAAAATTTTATCTGATAGTAAAATTAAAATTGGGGGAATACATTCATTTCTATTATTGTTATATACATTTATGTTAAAATATATTTAAAATGTAATTTGTGCACTATAATGTTATATTCAGAATAAATCATATGTAAACAAATATAAATGTTAAGGGATAAAGCTAAAATTTAAATATAAATAGAAGCTCTAAATTTTCTTAGCCTCTGGGGAGTTCACCCCCATTCTGGAGACCTGTGCTCAAATAGAATGCCAGACATAGAGGGAAACTGAACAAGGTCTCCTGAGAAGAGGGCACTGATTTTGAAAGGGGGAGTTGGGAGGCTTCTTGCAGGGGTTGGGCTTGAGCTGAGCCTTGAAGGGTATGAGAATAAGCCAGAAAAAAGCATTCTGGAGAGAGGGGCCTGTGGGCTGGAAACGGCAGTGTGCAGGGTCCCCTGTGCAAGCTGGTGTGTACCCAGAGCCAGCACCAGCGGCTTAGCAAGCTGTAACTGAAAACACACGTTCTTGCACAGAACTTTTTTTAAGCCTAAAATGTGTAGAGATGGAAGGCGTACCCTGAGAGGCTGTAACTCTGGGCTCTGTCCTGATGATTTCCTCACCTGGAGGCACCACAATCATATCCTCTTGCTAGCCACAGTTTCCTCAACTGTAAAATAAGGACGCCAATAGCTGCCCAGCTACCCTCAGTGGGCACAGGTAGTTGAGGGCTGCACACACCCAGGGCATCTGGAAGTCCTTGCCTGGTGGCTTCCATGCTTGTCTGCCTTTCCTACCCTCCTGTCAATTTTGGGAGGGCAAGAGGGCACCATGTTTTGTTCCAGGGCTGTACCTTTAGCATCCAGCACTGTCCTGGCACCCAATAGGGCTTCCACGCATATTTCTGACCAAAGGGCACACATCCCTGGAAACTTAGAGCTTCAAAACATACTCTATCCTTAGGGGGCAGAAATCCTTTCAAAATACAGTGTATATTTCAAGAGAAGGCAAAGTAGATTCGGGGTTTTCAGGGAATATGGGGAATGAGTACTCACTGGTACAGGGTTTCTTTTTCAGAGTGATGATGATGTTCTAAAATTGATTGTGGTGATGGTTGTACAACTTTGAAATACTAAAAATCACTGGGTTGTGTGGTTTAAATGGCTGAATTCTATGGTATATGAATTATAACTCAATAAAGTTGTTATATAAGAGAAAATTGAGATACCCCAGCCTGTTACTAATGTGTGTAAACGAAGAACAAACATGCTTTGAGTGAGAACTTAAGGGCTCTTTATGAGCTTAATGCATGAATTTTGGACATCAATGTTGGTGGTTCTACAATCTTTCTAACTTATTTCCTAGCTGTTCTTTGCATATGTGAGGTTTCTAAGCCCCATGACCTCCAGGAAAGGGTGGTGCATGTAATCAGCACCATTAACTGCTGTCATGGAGACACAGTGCCATAGGCTCAGCAGTCCTCCGGGCAGCATTTGTGTGCACACAGAACTTCTCTGTACTTCCCCTCACAGAGGCAGAACATTCCAGGCCCACATGGCATGGCTGGCAGAGGAGGGTGCTGCTGTCTGAGGCCAACCCAACCAACTGCCAGGGTGGGTCAGTGAATATGGCAGATGCGTTCTGGTGAGAGGGTGAGTGAAGGCATCATTTGCTAATTATCCAATGGCTGAAGATTTACAGAGAACACACATATGCAAATCTGGAAACTAGCACACAGCTGCAAGGTTGCTAGGCTGGGCACATTCATTCCCCTTTCCCCACCCAACTCACCCCTCCTTAATTAGGCAGAGAATCAGTCCCCTAGAGCTGGCCAGGCTGGCTCCCCACAGTGCAGCCACAGAATGTGAGCTCAGGAAAACATCTGGATGTTCTGGATTTATTCAGCATCCATCACCTTAGTGAACTGTAGAATAAGACAGCGACAACACAGGCTTGGAGGCAGCCGGGGTCATATTTCAGCCCTACCACTTATTAGCTGGGTGGCCTCACCCAGTCACTTTACCTCTCTGAGCCTCAGTCTTCTCATGTGCACAACAGAGTGATGTTACTTACTTTAAGGAGCTATAGTAAGGATTATACGAGATAAGCCGAGTGCTATGGTATGAGCCTATAAAATTCACTCATATTTCATTTTGTTCCTTTCTGCCTAGAATTTTTAAAAACCTTTTTGTCTGTGTAAAAGCAGAAATAGATGCTCTTAAATCAATACATAGTGTTCTCGGCTGAATGGAAAAACTCTAAAAATTTTCTAAAAATGTGCTCTGAGATAATGGCCCAGAGGTTTGCATACATTTCCCACCAAAACAATGGAAGGAAATGACTTGCTGCTGTTTGGGACTTGGGGACTGGGAAGACTGGGTGGGCAGAACAGGTAGGGGGCTATAGTACCGAGAGGCTAGTGGTCAGGGGTTGGGAACCAGGGTAGATCAGGATTAGGTGATGGGCACCGTGAGTCCTCTAGGGGCTGCTAGTCTCAACCTCTGGCTCCTTGCCAAAAACTCTCCGCAGGCCAAGGGGGTCTCCAGGCCCCCTCTCCTTGCCAGCATCCCCAACTCCTGGATGAAACCTATGCCAGCGGCCGCTCTGCCTCCTTTGAGAGCAGCCTCTTTCCTGCTGATAGTATTTCTCTTTCATGTCTGCCTCCTACCTGGACTCCAAGCTCCACCAGCAAGGAAGCGATGGAGTTGAGCTCCCTTTTGCAAGCCCAGCATCTATGGCACACATTAGGTCAAACCTGAGCTACAGTGGAGGGCTTGTTAAAATATGTTGCTGGGCTCCATCTCGAGAATCTCTGATGCTGTTGGTCCCAGGACCACACTCTGAAGTAGACGCTCAATAAAGGTCTGTGTGGGAAGTGAAATAACAAATTACTTGCAAGCACCACTCCATATTCAACTCTTCTTCTGGGTCCTTACACTCAGGCTTCTCCCAGCCCACCTCCACTAAAGCCTTCCCTGACCCCCCAGGATCCCCCGGCACCAGTGCTCTCTAGGTCTTCAGGGTCAGAACAGAATTTTTTCCAGGGAGGAGAAGGCAGTTGGGGCCATGGTGGCCTTCTTTTGCTGAACCAGTTAGGTAAACACCATAAGGATGCTCCATAGCCCTCTCCCCTCCTGGGCATAGGTCATCAGGCCTACTATGGGCTGATGGAGAACAGAGAAGTGGTACAGGGAGGCTACAGATCCTGGGGACCCAGGAGGCCCTAACACCCCAACTAGGGAGATATTTGTGGAAGACAGAGTTTCCTGGATGACCAAGAATTCAGATAGCCTGACTCTCCATCCAGGGCTCTTTTACCACCATGATTTCACAGCTGGGCCTAGAAAAACTGCTCACTGGAACAGGTCATTACTTCCCACTGCCAGCACATAGGCAGGCTGGTGGTCAGTGCTGGTTGGGAGGGGGAAGGAGGAAGGCCCAGTGGTCAGGACCAAGGTCAGCAGCTCGGAGTGAAGATGCTTATGCCCATAGTCCCCATGCTGCACAACCCCAGGGAGTGCTGTTTACCTCACAACCCACGTGAGTGGTACCCTGTGGAGTTGTGCAGTGTAGCCTGTGCAGTTTTATGCAATAGTTGGTCTTGAAAATCCACATTTGAAACACTTCCTCATTTGTTATTCTCTGTAAACCTACTGTGTACCCAGCATGGAGCAAGGCACTAGGGCTATGCAGGTGGCCAGAAGGAAGCCCCGCCTCTTGGGGCTCTTAGCGGAAAGGTCTTCAACACACTGCAGCAAGGACTGAAGTGCTTGACTGATGGCAATGCCCAGCATTGCGGGAGCCAGGGAGGAGTGGCTGACCTCTGGTCAGTGACCTCTGCAGAATCAGTGAGGTCAGGGAGCTGGCAGGAAGGGGCTGGGGGGCAGCCTAATCCTTCTGCGCTGGTTAATTCAGCCATGCTGGAGGCTGTCAGGCAGCAGCAGCTGAATCTGCAGCCTCAGTGTCTGGGGTTGCCTGGTTTCTTGCCTTCCAGGGACACTTGAAGCTGCAGACCCTGGGACCAGATAGGTTTTGTGGGCAGTGACTGCCCCCTAGTCCCTCCCCTTGCCATAGTGCAGGTCTACAGAATCAGGGATGGATGCCCTGCTCCTGGGAGGGGGAGGCAGCCACGACACACTGGGGCAGCTCCAGGGGCTTCTGCCAAGGAGCTCGGCTGGCTCCTGCGAGCCAGTTCCTGGGCTTGGGGATGCATGCTTACTCTGCTTTGCCCAGCTGATGGACCACCTATTTCAAGAAGCCTCTGAGAGGGGAAGGAGGGTCCTCCCCTGACCATCTGCAGCCTTTGGACTCCTATGGTTGCTGAAAGTCAGCCTCTATTCTAACTGCTGTGTGGGGAGGGTCATTCAACTACTTCCCAATCGTGACCAGTTTTGTCATGGGCCAGGCCTATGCATAACTCCGACCTGTTAAAAGAGTCCCCAAGAGCTCAAAATGCTGGTCTAGGTAGCTTGGGGAGTACCTCCTGGCTTCCTCCTGGGCCCTCAAACTCTGGGACTCACTTTGCACTCTGTCACAATACCACTGACTGAACACCCTTGACTATTACCCCAGCAAATTAGGGGCCACTTCTTACTCATTTCCGTCTCTCACAACTAACCTGGGCCTGGCACCAAGTGGTGTTCAATGAATGTTTTCAAATAAATAGAAAAATACAAATGACTCATTCAGCTCTGGCCCGAGTGGAAAATCAAACACATCTGAGGCGCATCAGACTGGCATGCAGGTTCCCGTGGAGGGAGGCTTCAGGGATGCTGGGTCAATGGCTCCTGGGCCAGGGGGCTTCTGAGACAGGTGGTGGCAGTCATTTGGAGCAGTCTGCCCAGTCTCCATTAGCCAGGGTATCCAGGGGCAGGCAAGGCCCAGCTGTGGCCACTGGCAGGTGGCCTTCTTGGCCTTTCCTGTCTGAGTCCTGCCTGGTCTATGGGCTCCTCAGTGGCCAGCACACCCAAACCTTACATTTTTCCTGCTAAAGTCATAGACTTTATCATTTTTCCTGCAAAGTCCCTTCCCTCCAACTCATGAAATTCATGGTCCATCGGAAAGGCCACCCATCTCCTCTCTGAGATAGGATTAATTCTCTCTCCTGCAGTCCCCGTTCCCTCAGAGATCCAAGGGGTGTATGGTGGTGGGGTCCCTGCCCCCATAATTCCATCACCCCTTCCCACATGCCCAGGTTAATATTAAAATTAATACCTTTTGATATAATAATTCACAATTCCGAGTCAGGTAAAATGACTAACAGTTTCTACAAAATCTTTCCCATTTTATAGATCTTAAATAAGCACTCTAAAGTAAAAAAGCTGGCCATTTGCTCTGTAAATAGAAGTCACTTTTAGGGAAGTCCCTTAGTTCCCTCTTCCCTGCAGGAACTCCAGGCCTCCCTGGGCTGTGAAGGTCAGCCTTCCCCTACAAAGAGGCAGCAGGGCAACCACACCCCAGCACCCAGCAAGTGTCTGGCACCACGTAGTCCTGCAGCAACCAGGAGTCACGTGAGGAAGTTACTGTGAGGCGAGGCCAGACTCACACATGTAGAAATCCCTGACTGTAGACTTACACTCGGTTTAATGTATAGAAAGCTATCATTACTTCTGTTTTGCAGATGAGAGAACTAAGGCCCAGGGAGGACTTCTCTAAGGTCCCACCCAGTCTCTGTGTTCAAGCTGCCTCCAGGATGGTGAAGGCGGGCAGCTCATTGTCATGGGTATGAGGAATAGCTGGTCAGTTCAGTTTGTTCATTAGATTCCACACATGAGTGAGATCATATGGTACTTGTCCTTATCTCTGACAGGCTTATTTCACTCAGCATAATGCTCTCCAGGTCCATCCATGCTGTCCCAAAGGGTAAGATTTTCTTTTTTACAACCAAATAATATTCCATTATTATCCCCTCATCTACTGATGGACACTTAGTGTTTTGGGTTTCTTCAGATAAATCCCAGAAGTGGGATCGCTGGGTCATAAGGCAGTTCCATTTTTAATTTTTTGAGGTATCTCCATACTGCTTTCCACAGTGGCTGCCCCAATCTACATTCCCACCAACACGAGACGGACTCATAGAGAGTAGGCTGACAGCTCTGGGTAGCAGTTAAGGGATGGAGGGATTGAGCAAAAAGGAAAAGGACTCATGGACATGGACAACAGAGTGTTGACTGTTGTGGGGGACAGGGGCATAAGGGAGTTAAATAATAATAGAAAAAAATACTATAAAAAAAAAAGAAAAAGAAATAGCCAGAGTCCCTCTAAGGTGGTCTTCTCCCTTCCTCTCAGCTATCCCTCATCCTGCTGAGCTGCCCCAACCCATACTGTTTAGCCTCTCATCCTCAGGTTGTTTCTGCAAATCCGGGGCCATCCTCTGTCCCAGATTCCAAACTATGCATGACAGGCCCAAGGTCCTCCCTCCCTCTTAGTCTGAGGGGTTTAGGAGGCCAGAGGAGGCTCCATCTGAGACCCCCTCCCCACCCTTATCTCCACAACTGACCTGAGTGGAGAGGAGAGTGGAGAGAGGATGCCAGTCTCAAATCAAGGCTTAAAAGCTGGGTTATAGCCACACACATCTCTATCAGTGCATTTCTATTTTCTCTGTGGGTATGTTCCCTTTCTGATGGACTCTCACAAACATTTTATTGTTATATTTCTTGTAATGCTGCCTGGAATTGTTATTTAGACATCATTAAAAAATCATTATATTTTTAAAGAAAAGGCTGAGAAATTTCTACAAAAGAGAATACAAAAAGCTGGGGCACACACACAAACACATACTTATAAGCTGATCCACACACAATGCACATATGTGCAAAATTGGTCTGATGGAAAAGAGAAGTTTACCACACCACTTTGCAAAAAGGAAGTGAATGAATAATTTATAGGGCCTTTTACAAACATCTAGATTTTCTAATCATTCTAGAAAAATCCAGTTCAATTACTTACAGCAGCAGTTCTGTGATAAACCAACTGAGAAATGGTTACCAGTAAATAAAATTTACAATTCCCAGTGGGCCTTCCTTCCACAGAAATGCATCATAAACATTAACATTGTTTTTCTTTAACACACCAAACCCCACAATGCCGTGGCTCTCACTACTCAAGGCACTCTATGTAATAAATCCTTGAACCCTTTACTTTGAAAAGGCTCCTGACTTAATGTTTAGATGATACTATTTCCTGTTTTATTTTGGCAAGAACTCCATTATATTGCGCTCTTTGCTGCCAGTCCCAAAACAACTGCACCCAAACTGAAGCTGTGCAGCTCTGGACTGTGGGACCCCGAGATGACAAGGTACAGTTAGCAGGCCAGGGGGCTGGTAGGGCTGTTGGGAGACTGCACATGCCCATCTGGGATCTGTGCCCTAACCAGGCTTACCAACAACAGGCTGGCCCAACATCTAGCCGATGCATGGGTCTGAAGCGCCAGCCCTTGACAGCTCCACTGCAATCCAGGCCACCCTTCTTGCCTAGCTCTCCCTCCAACCTGTGGACAGCCTGACTTTTGTTTGGAAGGCAGGGCCCCAGCTGACCTTCAGAAGGTGAGGTACCTCCCAGGGGCTTGGACAGCTGGGTGGTGGTCCCCTCACCCTGTACTCTGGCTCCTGGCCACAGGACTGGCTGGGGAGTGGTGACTGATGATCGGTTGCAGAGCGTATATGAGACAGCAGTTCTGGCTTGAGACTTCCTGTTTGGGGAAGAAACCTCACTGGCGATAAGTAATGGCTCAGGCTCAAGTCTGTTCTCTACAGGAATTAGGGTAGGACAACCAGCAGAACCCAGGATGCATAAAATGAATAAATGGCATCCTAGGCAGGACAGACTGCCTCACTGTGTGTGTGTGTGTGGGTGTGTGTGTTTGTGTGAGAGATAGAGAGAGAGAGAGAGAGAGAGAGAGAGAGAGAAACCCTGGCTGGTGTGGCTCAGGGGATGGAAAACCAGCCTTCGATTCAATTCCAAGTCAGGACACATGCCTGAGTTGCAAGCCAGATCCTCAGTTGGGGGTGTGTGAGAGGCAACCACACCAATGTTTTTCTCCCCCTCCTTCTCCCTCTCTTCCCCTGCCTCTAAAAATAAATAAATAAAATCTTTTAAAAAAAGAGAGAAAGGAGGTGTGTTTACACTTTGGGATACAAAGCCGAATATAATGGCTGCAGAAAGTGTAGGGATAATTTAATGCAATCACTGTGGCTGTCACAGGCTTAGTGATAATTCTCTCTGCGTTTTGTGCCAACAAAGTCTTCCTGGCTGTCTTTACTTGCTAGTCAATGCTCATGGTGGGGAGAAAGACAGAGAGAAGGACCCAAAGACAGAAGCCAGCACTGTCACAGGGGAAAGCATGATGGCTGTGTGCCTGCCTGCTGCTGAGGGCTTTCCCAGTTGATTGCAGGCCACACCAACAGCACAAAGGGAGGCCAGAGGTTTGGAGGCTTCTCTATCATTATAGTAAATTATGCCAAGTTTAGTCTTAGGACAAATATATTCAGTTTTCAACTTGTTTGAATACTAGTGATCTTGAGAAATGGTAGTTCTGAATAACCCTGGGCATTTAATAACCAGAATATACACCACAGGCTCCAGGAGGGTTTATTCTGTTATTAAAACAGAACAGGGCCCATATGACTCTGCTGTGGCCCTTGTGCCTTGTCTCTTCTGCTAAACAGAAATCTTCTGTGAGCAGAGGTATTCTTGACTCTCCCCAGAGTCCAATACAGTCCAGCATGCACAGACTGACTCCTCCTTAGCTCATTTCCACTCCCCCTCCTTCCAATTCCTCCTGGTCCCCACTTCTGCCAACCCTGTTGCCTCTACCTGAAGTCTTGACATCCTCCTGGCCATCCAAATCCCCCTTCCTTGAAGTGCCAGCCTGAGCCCTTGGGCACTTAGGCACTTCCCAGCCCTCATAGCACCACCACCAGCTCTCCCTGCTCTGAATTCAGAGAAGCAACTGTGTTCGTTGGTGGATCTATTTAGATGGAGCTGGGTATGAATTCAGGTTCAGCCATGTACCAGCTCTGTGACCTTGGGGAGGTTACTTTCCTTCTCTGTTGTGATGATTAAATAAAACAGTGAACTTGAAAGCTTTCAAATCCACACCTCAGAACTGCTCTTGGTTACACATTTCCTGTGCTCTGCTCTGAGACCAAACTCTTCTTTGCTGCCTGGTCACATTTTTTTATTGTCACGCAGCTTCCAAGTTAGACTCTAAGCTCCCAAAGCGAAGGGACCTGCATGCCCTCCACACCTGTGTGTCCATACAGGACTCCTTTGCTCACTGGGAGGCTGGTAGTTGCCTGCTGGGCCTACAGGGCTCAGTCAGTGAACACTGGATCACTTTCTATACCTATCAAAGCTTCTGGAGGGTCTGATCCCCTTGAAGAAACTGTCCTGTCAGGAAACCACACTTCCTTCTGAAAGCAAACCTTCCAAGCATGGGGGAACAGGACCTCCAAGAGCACCTCCATGATTCCTGGAGTCATCCAAGTCAGCTATGATTCCCTGTCCCCTAGGGTTCTCACTGAGCCTTTTGCTGTGCTCTGACCTTTACCCAATCCTGGGAACCCACTCCCCTCACCACAAACAGCCATGCCAAATCAGAATGTCAAGACTTGTAGAAAGGCTATAGGACAAAAAGCAGCCATGCCAGAGCTCACCAGAGCGGAGCACTGTCAGGTCTGCAACCTTCAGCCCTCCAATCCAGGAAGGCCAGAAGGCGGGACTTTCCCAAAGGAAGCACCCGACACCCATCATAGTCCTCAGCTGCCCATGCCCGGCACTGTTCTGTTTCCTTCCCTTCCAGTTCTGGCTACCACCATATTCTTGGCCAGCCTGGAGCCAGCTCCATGGACCAGCCACAGAGGGCCTGGTCTTACCTCCTGCAATGCTCAGCCCCATACCCAGGTTGTGGTAGATTAGCTGGAAGTGGTGATTGACCCCCCACCCCCACCCTGCTATGTCCAATGCACTACTACTAACCCTTGTGCAAACCTGGTGGTCATCCAGAAAGCCTCAGCACAGGCTCCTCGAACCGCCAAAGGCCCACTCTGGTGACGGCCACACCACAAATGTCAGATGCTATAGTAACAGGAAGGGTCATTTCATCACAAATGCCAGCACACTGGCTTTGGGAAATCTGCTGTCTACACATAAACTGAGCTGGCCCACTCCACCATGGAAAACTGAGCAGGTCCATTCGCCAGTCCCCACATTACATTTACCTGTAACTGACTTTATAATCTTGGGGCTGCTCTTTTTTTTAGTTTAATCTAATCTGATAGCTCCAGAAGGCTTAACAATGTGCTGTTTACTTAGATTCCACCTGGCTCTCATGAAGCAGAAGATGGAGACAAGAGTTAAGTGTCTGCGTGATTCCAGAACAATTAGTGCTCACCTGTTGCATGTTCTGCCAGGTGATGATTTATGAGGACAGACTGATTGGGAAGAGCTGAGCTTCAGGTAATTCTCCAGTCACAGGGTTCCACACCTGTGCCCTGGGTTGAAGTGACAATTCAGGAGTTCATGGCCTCACATAAATTAGCAGTCACCAATCAAGCCCTGATAGCAGGAACAGTGGTTAATCCCTCCAGCTCATCAGAGAGCTGTTTCTGGTTTTGAATCCTGGCTCCCATCAGCTGCGGGACCTGGACTTCAGTGATGCCTAGTTCCCTCACCTGTATTCAGAAATAAGTGAAGGGTGTGTGTTTTCTGTAGGGTTATAAATGATGACCAACACCCATCCTGCCAGAAGTGGGACTCAGCCAGGTCTTGAGTGCCTACCACCAAACTGGTGCTCAGTAAATGTTTGTTGAATGAATAAATGAAGCAGAATTTGGACAAGCATATATAATTAGTAGTTAGAAGCTGCAAGTTTGGGGTTGAAAGAATGGATTGGAGTCTCATGTGTTCTTGCAAAAGTTAAATTGTTGAGAGAACATTATCCACATCTTAAGAGCTGCAAGGTTCAAATGTACTCTCACGTATAACTTGCCTGGCACATGGGAAACTGATTGTTCTGCGATGATGATGATGATAATCACTTCAGGTGTGATGGAAGTGATGCCCAAGGCATGCCTAGGATGTAAAGGGCTGACAGACAGAGGCCTGACATTGGTAGGAAGTCAGGTAGGACAGGTAGGTGGGTCCGGTTGCAGGAGGAAGTGCAACTTGTGCAGCCAAACCTCTGAAAACCACTCAGAGTGGCCTGTCCCCACCCCTCTCCAAGTGCTATACTCTCCACAGCCTCTTGGAATGGGATGGGGTTGGCGAGAATAGTGCGAGTGAGCAAAAGAAGCATTCACCCCTCCAACTCCTAGGAGGGAGCGAAAAAGCCAGTTTGGTCTTAGGTTTTAAAAGCTGTGTTAAACTGGCAAGCTTCTTTGTTTTAAATCAAGAGGCCCATTCCTGGTCCAGATGCTACCAAGCAATTTCATGAAGTGCTTAACTTACAGAGCTCTCTGACCCAGCCCAGGAAGATTTGGCCACTATGCTTGATGGGGAGGACAGAAAAGGTGGATCCAGACTCAGGTGGGGTCCAGGAAGCCTGCATATCACTGCACAGCCTGCTTCCCCTTACCTCAGCCTACCTGAACATCACCCAGCCTGCTGAGGTTTTATGAAGCAGGAGGCACAGACCCCTCCCAGTGTGGGAGTCAGAGGCCAGGACACTGAGCAGGGAGTCCTGAGGCTGGGCCTGAGGCCAGCCCTGCAACAGAGAAGGGGACAATGGAGACCACTCTCTGGGCCTTAGTTACCTTCTCTAGTGAACTGAGGGGTTCAGACTAGGAGAGTAATGAGCCTGGAAGATTCCCAGCTAATTAACACCCAAACCCCAGGGGAAGGAGGAGGAATCTGATATTTATTGCACTCCTAAAAGCACTGCCCTTCACATAATTAATCTCCCAGGCCAGCATTATTGTCCCCTATTTATAGCAATATCAGGTGCAAAGCCCTTAGCAAGATTTTACAGATGAAGAAACAAGTTCAGAGAGCTGATGACTCTGCCAAGCTCATCACAAGGCAAAGAACTTTGAGGATTCAGACTTGGATCTGACTCCAAAGCCAGGCACTCTTCCCTACAATCAGTTCAGCTGTTTCACCCCTCTACCACTGAGGTGTGCAGCTCTGGACTTTGGTCATTCATTTTCACTTTCAAACTACCTGAAGCCCTGCTCAATACTCTGATAGATCCAAGGAGGGAAGAGCAATGAAGCAAGGACAGGAAATGTGAACGGGAGAGGAATTCATCAGTTTGGCATCTCCAGGCAGAAGTGGTCCCAGTATGACCAGGCCAGGTCCTAGGAAACTCAGCAGGCTTGGCCTGGCTGTCCAACCTCCTAACTCCCTGATGGTTCTGAGGTCAGTGTTACCCCATGCCAACTCCAGGGCTTCTTCCCACACTGCCTGGCTGGGCCACTTGTCCAATCACGGCCTCCCTCGGGAAACCTTCTCTACCCCAGTGATGAACCCCTACCCCCACTAAGTCCACTCATACATCAGACTGATTAAGCACATGCTCCATCCCAGCCCCTCTGCAGGCCACTGGGTAGAGAGATGAGTAAAACATGTCCCAGCCGCCCAGGTGATCTTGGCTTGGTGTAGGGCTGGGGGTTCATGCTGCAGACTCGGATTCCATCAGCTGTGGATGGGCCCTACGCATCTAGTTTTAACAAACCATGCAGGTGTCTGAAGGGGCACACCCAGCTGAGACCCTTTGGCCTTGTGAATATTTTGGCCTCCAGCACTTGCATTCCTGGCCTGCCACAATCCTAAGAAAATGCTTTCCCAGTGGTAAGCTCCTCTGGGCTTCCCAATCAGACTCTGTACAAATCCTCTTCTACAGCTTGCTACCTGTGTACCTTTACAAAATGCCAGTGCTTTCTGAAGCTCCATTTCTCCATCTTTAACTAGATAATGATGCTGCCTTCCTGTCCTGAGGATTAACTGGAATACTGTGTGCAAAGCAAGCTGCCTGGCACAGATAAATGCATAATAAATGTCTGCTATTATTATTACATCATCACTGCACTCTGATGGACAGAAATACTTCCCTGGGGGTATTTCTGAGAACCCCTGCTTCTGGAGCCCCTACTTGTGACACCTGGGGGGTTCTCTCTCTGCCCTCTGTCAGGGCTCCAGCAGGACCTGCCTTCCTATTCCACGTGGATACTGCCCCCGAGCCCCTGAACATAGAGGTGGTCAAAAGTAACTTTACAGTTGTGAGAACAAGGCAGTTTATTCTTTATTAATTATTGAATTATTCATGCTCTTGTATTGTTTATTATCTGTATTATAACTGTAAACCTACGTTTTGCCCACCCCCGTATTAGCTTAGTGTACCCTTCCTTTCATTTACCCAGAGTGACCAAAGTTCCAACCATACGTCTTTGGGCAGCCTACCCCAAATTTCAGGGAAATGAACAGGAGAGGTAAGTTTGCCAGGCAAGAGCATCGCGGACAGAGGCCGACACTGGTCAGTCCGGTCTCTTCCGGACCAAGGTCGGGTCGCCTAGGAAGATCCCTCCAGCTGCCCTCAGCCCGAACCCCGAGAGCACCGAGCCAGTCAATACCGCGCGGGTGCGCGTGAGAAGCGCCTGGGCTGCCTCGAGGGATTCCGACGCCGGCTCCCCCACAGTCCCTCCCCAGGGCAAGGCGCACCGGACTCTGCCTCCCCCGAAGGCGTACGCGGCTTAAGTCTCTGAGGCTGAAGGACACGCGGAGTGGGAACCAGGACCCGGCTCTCTGCCGCCGGGCGCACGTGGCGGCCGTGGTCGCCTGCAGACTTGTGGCCTCCGCGCGGCGATTGCGCAAGGAGGCAATCGGGCAGCGACGGGTCGAGGGGTCCCGGGGCAGAGCGCAGCCTACAGCGTCGCGAGGATGCGGAGGACGGGTCACTCACCTCTCCTGCCCGCCGCTCGGAAAAGCCGCGGAGGCTGAAGGTTCCGTGGCGGCGGCGGCGGCGGGACCCCCGAGGCTCCTCCTTCTCCTGCGCCCCGCCCTCCCGCTGGGCCTGCCCTGCTGGGGAGGTGGCCCTCCGCTTGCCAGCTGCGGCTTATCCGGCCTTATCCGGCTCGGCCACTTTTCCCGGGGCAGCAATCGGGGAGCTGCGCAGTCCTCAATCCCGCCAGGCGGGGGAGGTGGCAAGTAAGGACCCTCCTCCCCTAGCCTAATATTTGGAGCCAGTCCCGCAGTTTCCAGAACTTCGCTCTCCCCAACCCTACCCGGGTTAAAGTGCTCAGAAGTCCTGTTAAGCAGGACAAGAAGGGCATGGAGGCCAGGATCACTTCTGAGACCAGCTCCCTTACTCTGAGGGACACCTCAAGTCCACGTCTATTTCATAACCTACTTTAAATGACAGGCACAGATGGTAAGAGGCCAAGGTGTCAGATTGGATCTGTCATCCTTCTTTTCTGACGCGGAAGCAGGCAGCAGAAGCCCTCAACAAGGCTGCATCCAGGCCTGTGTAGCCCGTTATATCTCTGTTCCTTGTCCAACCTTAGGGCAGACCTTTGACCCTTTCCTGTTGTTCTCAGGTTCCAAGTACTTGGGCTTCCAGGAGCTGCTGGGGACTCTGGAGCTTGACTACGGATCAAGACCTCGAGGTCTCCAAACCACCACCCTGCCCCCACGAGACAGATGGCCTCCAGCACTGCTGGCTGCTCCCCTGTCCCCCATGCAGATGGCATCACAGCACAGCAGTGAGGGGAGAGTATCTTTTGGGTAGCTTCCTAGAGGTATGTGCCTTCACCTGAAGCCCTGCCTCACCCAAGACCTCACACCGGGGTGCTCCTAACAGTTATTCCTCTCTTTTTCCAGGTGAAGACATTGGGCTCTGATCGCTAAGTTACACACCAACCTAACTCATCTTCTGGGAGGCTGACAGGGAGTTAGCTGACCGGTAGGGCTCTTTCTGGAATATTGCTGGAGGGCATATTCCACCAACCCCTGTTAAAGAACTTCAGATTACTCCAGGAAGCCAACCTGCGCTGGAGAGATAAGCCCAAACAAGGGTTATCTGAACCCTGATGCCAGAGGTGGGGTGGGGGTGGGGCGCTGGGCCTCAGGAGTGGGGCCCCACACGTTGGCCCTCAGAGAGCACAGTGGGGATGAAGAGGCAGAATTCTGACATCCCTGTGGTGGGAATGCTGCTATGAGGGGCCTTTCCTCCACCTTCCAGCCCCACTAAGACCCAGCCATGAGTATCTTCTGCTTTCTCACCTCCATGGGTTTTCTCCTGTTTAAAATATTGTCCCTTCCCAGCTTTCTGTTCTGCCTGGCCCCAAGGGCCTGATCCTCTCACATCTTCCTCACGAACCCTTCTGGCCCACCCTGTACCAGAGCATCACCCTTTCTGAGCTCCTGTGGAAGTTCTCATAAGTCCTTTACTAATTCAGCACCCAAGAAGCCCCACAATATTCCAAGTGCTCAGGACACAGGTGCCCATTGCCTGAATCTACCTTTGGATGATGAGTTTCCTCTATCAATGGTGCCCTGCACAGAGTAGATGCTGTCCAAATATCTGCTGTAGCCTGGTGGAGATTTACTAAGCACCCTTCCTGTAACTACAATGGGTGGTGTCAAGCTATCTTTGCTCTGAGAAATCACCCAGAGAACAGTCTGGGACTTTACAGCAGGTTTATTGAGGGAAGAGGATGAAGGGGGAATGGAGATAAAAGGAAACTCACAGGCCAATTCAAGGGCCTATAGGAGCAAGTGAAAGGGGGAGGAAGGAGGAATAGAAACTCCTGATCACTGGCAAGGGCCCATAAGAATTACCTGCCTGTGACCCTACAGGTGCTGTTTCCACACCTTTCTGAACATACTTTTCCAGTAGGGTGAGTTTACCCATCTCTCTGCTTTCCCCTCACCAGGCCAGTCAATATATCATGCTAGGTCCATCAACATTTCTTCTGGGAATGAGCAAAGTCCATTTTTATTTCCTATGGGAGAGGCTAAGTGCAGGTTAATTTGCATATGGTTCATTCGCATAGTCAAAAGTCTGGGAAGGCAGTCCCATTGCCACCATGTTCTGACAGGTGGCCGCCCAGGAAATAGAACTTTGAAAAGAGAGGTAGTAAGGTCTTCCAGCATTCTTGGAAGGATCCTTGGATTTAGACAGCATTCTGCCCAAGAAACATGCTGGGCATCTTTGTGGGGTTCACCATGAGCTGGAGCGAGAGACAGAGAGAGAGAGAGAGAGAGAGAGAGAGAGAGAGAGGGAAATCTAAAAGTTGGACCGGCAGGGGTCTTTCTGCAAAAAAGTAACCTCACAAGGTGATCTGATCATAAATCCCTAACTGGGCAGGTCATGTGGGTAATGACACCCGTAGAAATGTGAGTTCCTGCAGGGCAGGAAGTGTTTTTCTATCTCATTCACTTTTGTATTCCCAGCGCCTAGCATATAGTAGGTGCTTATTAACTAGTTGTTGAATTAATGCACCCCCATCCTCACCCTCTTCACCTCCTTCAGCATCTCTGGGAAGCTTTCCCCATGGGTCCTGCCCCTCTTTCATCTCCTCCCTTGCTTGCCCCAGAGCTATCAGGGTGCTGGTACAGGGGAGGTGTTCAGTGCGCCCACCGATGCATATCTGCACCTGGAGTTGCTGAATATTCTCTTAATGGAGCCTGTGGCTGTCAGCCTCCTGAGATTTCCCCTTTTCCTGAAGACAAAACTGGCCTTTTAAGAGGACAGAGCATCCAGGATGAAAATCTAGAGTCATCTCCTACTTGGGTCAGAGAGGAGAGGGCTGCTGTTCCCTCTTGCCTTCTGGGATTGATGCAACATTTATAGGCTGGAGCAGAGCACATCCATTTCACAAAATAAATACTCTAATTGATTGTTAAAACGAGGTGGCCAGAAGGAGCTGTGTGCCCTGATATACTCTGACAGCACTGGCTGGGAGCTAGGCCACACAGATCCTGTCCTGCCTGACTGGGGCAGGAGCCCCAGGGAAGGTGATTTTCACCTGTGTCCACCTCTCCTCTCACCCAGGCTTGCTGAGACTCCTCCAGACATAGGCACAAGGAACTGCTTCCCTATGTGAGAGAGGGAGTGAGGCTATAATTTCTCAATATAAGAAATGTCCAAACCTGTAGACAATTTTTATGAGATTATTTGAGTCAAACTGATGACAATTGCTAGGAAAAAAAAAGAAACTCAATGGGCTGAGAAAATGCCCTGGAGAATGGCAGTTTAGCAGTTTATTTTATACACTAGAATCAAAGGAAGAGATGTAAGGGGTTACATGAAATACATTGGTAGTAGATTAAGGGGGCAGGAGAAAGCAAAGCGGGGAATCTCTGGGTTGGACAAAAAGTCAAACAGAGACACCTACTTCTTTGACATTGGTGGGTATAAGACAGTTAACATTTATAGCACAGAGAGATGGTATGTAGAGAACACGATAACAACGAGGGGTTGTGTGGTCTCCTGCTTTGGCGGGGGGTTATGTCCAAAGGAGTCTGGAAAAAAGATTACTCTGACATTTCTTAGCTCTGGCCAGCTAGCTCAGTTGGTTAGAGCATTGTCCCCATACACCAAGGCTGTAGGTTTGATCCCCAGTCAGGGCACATAGAAGAATCAACCAATGAATGCATAAATAAGTGGCACAACAAATTGATGTCTCTCTTTCTCTCTCTCTCTCCCCACTTCCTCTCACTCTAAAAATCAATTAATCAATCAATAAAGGTATGTTATCTTAGATGCAAAAACATGTGAGGTCATCGATCCCCGATTGTGACGTCACCGTGATGTTATCGGACCAGGTCTGACTCCAGAGGGTCTAGCACTGAAAGGCCCTCTCCATTGTCATCACCAAGTATTTTGGCGTCGTTGATGTGACCTGTGACATCATTATGAAGTCATGTACCCCTCTGACTACGTGGGGGACGGGAACAAAGGATTGTTCAATGCCACTGGTCGCTATGACGACAGTGATTGTAAGGTCATTGATTCCCGCTAGTGACGTCACCGTGATGTCATCAGACCAGATCTGACTCCAGTGGTTCTAGCACTGTGATGTCGTCACCTTCCTGATCTCCATGGAATGTGATGTCATTGAGGTTTCTTGTGACGTAATCATTAAGTCATGTACCCCACTGTCTACGTAAGGGACGGGCACGAATGGTTCTTCAATGCCACTGATCGCCATGCCGACTGAAATTGTGAGGTCATCAATCCCTGATTGTGACATCACTGTAATGTCATCGAACCAGATCTGACTCCAGAGGGTCCAGCACTGCGAGGCCGTCGCCTTCACGCTCACTGCCCTCCCCAGGTTGGAATATTGTAAATAAAGACCTGTTTTCCTCAACACTAGTTGTTGGGTTTTACACCATGGTGCCACGTGAAAGAACCCCCTTTTGCTCTGTAACCTACAGGAGAAATACATGTTATTAAACTTTCATCTGTTTTTCTACTGTAATCTTTCCAGTGTTAATTTGATATTAGTCCAGCCAGAAGAATCTTGAAGGTTTCCTCCCCAAAAGAGGTGAGGATAGGGAAGTGACATTTGTTGAAGTCCCACCTTGAGGCAGCACTATGCTGCCATGTTTAGACTACCTTCTTTCAGTCCCACCCAGACCCTGCCATGGGAATGGGATCCACCCCATTTTCAGATAAGGTTAAGTGCTTGCTTAGCATCATGCAGAGAGAAAGTAGCAGAGCTGGGATTTGAACCAGGTCCTCCTGACTTCTATATCTTTTTCTTCCTCTGACTTTCTAAGTGAAGGGCTCCTGTGGGTAGTGGCCAACACACCTTCAGTGACGCCCCTCTCAGTGCCAAGGACTGGAGCCAGCTTGGTGCAGAGGCAGAGCAGGGGCAGTCGGTGTGTGTGACCAGATGGACCAGAGGGAACTTATCCCCAAACACTTCTCACAATGCATCCCTGCCCTGCCTTGGTGAGACCTCACTGGCTGTCCCCACTGTCTCACGGGTTTGCCCACCTGATATTTTGATAGCCTGCAAGCAGGTCTGTGGAATGTTGGGTAGGTCTTCAAAAGTCTGGTTCTATCTGCTGTGATGGCTGATTCCACTGACACGCACACAAGTGGACCATCTTTAGGTGTTTGCTGGTCACAGGCAGCATGTGAGAGGCCAGGTACCTGCAGGAAAAGATAAGGGAGATCATGGCCAAAGACCCGCTATAAATGCCGAGGGCTACGCACTACAGTCAGCCAGGTGAGGAGCCTCCACAGAGGAGGATGGTCCAGGGCTTGGTCTCTAGAGGCAACTGTAGGGTAAGGAGACAGACTGCCCTGGGTTCCAAGGTGGTCTCTCCACTGAACCTTGGCTTCCTCAGCTGTAAGACGAGAGTATATACCTCCTCAGGTTGGTGTTAGAATTAAGTGAGAAATTATCAGGAAAGTGCTGGGTGTTTGTAAGTGTTCATTAAGGGACAATCAGCCAATCTAAGCAGAAAAGGAATGGTGTTCAGGGAGAGGAAGGCAAACCATTGACTGAAAAAGCCAGTTCCATAAAACTACACCTCCAGCCCTTTTCCCCTTTGGAAACGTCTTTTTCACCCTGTGTCCTGACCTAAATAAACTCTCTGAGAAGCCCTTAGGGAAGGAGCTTTGCTCCGACCTCCCATGTTTCCTGGCAAGGAACTCCAGGTGTGCGACGAATGCCAGCTACCCCTCCTTTCTCTCCTCCCTGGTCCCAGTGGTCATGCGGCTCTGTGGACACCCTGGTCTGGGAACCAGAGGGCCTGGCCATGCCCTACCTCAGGAGCGACCATGGAATCTTCTTGTTGGGCCTCTGCCCTTGCCGGCTCGAGGTGTCTGAGGTCTCAGCGTTTGCAACTAGCTGCTTTGGGAGTCACTGGGAGCAGGCCCTGTGGGGCCCTGGAGGGTGCTGCAGCTGATGGGGCTGGGAGGGAAGAGTAAGTGAAAAAAGGCCTGGTTTGCCTTGGGGTGAGAAGCGAGACTATCTCCTGGCGGCGGGGAAAGGATGATTTTAAGAGGCCGAGTGTGTGTGATGGTAATGGCTAACATTTGTTGAGGGCTTGCTGTATACCAGGCACTGTTCTAAGCATTTTAATGATATTAATTTATTTAATCCTCAAAGCATGTTTTCGTCCATTTTCAAATAAGGAAACTGAGGTACAGGGAGGTTAAGTCACCTCCGAGATGTGACACAGCTCAGAAAGTGGTAGGGCCAGGTTTGAAACCCCACAGGTCCATTTGGTGCCCAGCCCTCCCACTGTTTCTATTGCCTGGATGCCATTCATTTCTGAAGAACCTCTCCCTGGCTGCCATGGGGAGGGTGGATTAAAAATGAATGTGATGGCTGGGATTGGCTGTGGTTTAAGGTCTACTTAGGCAACATTGAAAGTCTGTAAATCTTGTGTGTCAGGAACCCCTTGCCCAAGCTCAGGGCCTACACAGTTAATCAGAGTTCAAGACAACTGCCTTTGGGCTTCTCTGACCTGGGGTGAAAAAGCTGCAGAAAGGTCCATTATCCAAGGTCAAATCTCTTGCCTGTGAAATCCAGGAAGGGGAGCAAATGCAGGACCTTAGGCTACCTACTGACTGACACTTGGAAAGAAGGCTTTTGAAGTTACAAGAACCTAGGTTTGAATTCTGAGCCTCAGTTTTCTTATCTTTGAAATGGGGATGATAACAGCCGGATTTAGCTAAGTGCTGATGATAAAACTGGGCCTTGAATGCATGTTAATCCCCCACCTCCCCTGGCTCCACAACCAATCGTCGTCGTCGGCAGCCGTCCGTCTAGAAAGACAATGGCGTAGCTTCTTGAGAGACTATCTGCACCGCCGAGAATGGCTGTGCAGTCCGATTCGGGAGTGACAATCCCTGGCACACTTGTTACAGGTGAAGGCAGATGGCTGTTGTTGCTGCTGTTGACGCTGCTTCCGCCTCGATCTTTTCTGGACCGCCTCATCGTTGCGCGCAGCCTCTGCACGTGACGTACCTTGCCTGACCGCGAGCCTCCAGGCTAGGCGGTCGTCTGCTTGAACTTCCCATGTGTTGAGATTGATGGAGCATTGTGTCATGTCCTTTTTGCAGATGTCTTTGAACCGCAGTTTTGGGCGCCCTGTCATCCTCTTGCCTTCTGCTAGCTCGCCGTAGAGGAGGTCTTTGGGGATACGGCCTGCATCCATTCTTTTGACATGGCCGAGCCACCTGAGGCGTCTCTCGCTAAGAACTGCATGCAAACTGCTCATATTGGCTCGCTTCAGCACCTCGGTGTTGGGGACCTTATCCTGCCAGGCGACATGCAGGACGCGTCGTAGGCACCTCATGTGAAAGCTGTTGAGTTTCCTTTCGTGCCTTGTGTAAGTGGTCCACGTCTCGCTGCCATAGAGGAGAGTGCTGAGTACGCAGGCTTGGTAGATGCGCAGTCTGGTTTTCTCAGTGAGGCTGGAATTGTTCCACGCTCGCCGGTTCAGTCTGGCCATAACTGTGGCTGCCCTGGCGATTCTCCGGTTGACCTCCAAGTCGACTGACAGAGAGCTCGAGATGGTGGACCCGAGGTAAGTGAAGTCGTTGACAACCTCCAGGGTGTATCCGTCGATGGTGATGCATGGGGGAGTCCCCGTGCCTTGAGCCATAACATTTGTCTTCGTCAGGCTGATGGCTAGTCCGAACTCCTTGCATGCGTGGGAAAGGCAAGTGACTAGCTGCTGGAGTCCCTCTTCGGAGTGTGATGTCAAGGCTGCGTCGTCGGCGAAGAGCATCTCACGGATGAGCACCTCTTTGACTTTGGTCTTGGCTCGTAGACGGGCCAGGTTGTAGAGCTTGCCATCGGATCTGGTGTGAATGAAGACACCCTCGCTGCAGTCCTTAAAGGCGTATTGGAGGAGCATGGAGAAGAAGATTCCGAACAGCGTAGGCGCGAGGACGCAGCCCTGCTTTACTCCGCTGCTGACTGGGAAGGCCTCAGAGGTTGCGCCGTTGTAGGACACCGTGCTGTGCATGTTGTCATGAAAGGACATGACCACAGCAAGCAGATGTGGTGGACAGCCAATCTTCCGTAGCAAGCTGAAGAGACCGCTTCGACTGACCAGATCGAACGCCTTCGTAAGGTCGATAAAGGCGAGGTAGAGTGGTTTATGCTGCTCGTGACACTTCTCCTGCAGCTAGCTGGCGTAGGGAGAAGATCATGTCCACTGTTGATCGGCCAGCTCTGAAGCCACACTGGGACTCTGGGTAGGCGCGGGAAGCAAGGGTCTGCAGGCGGGCAAGAGCGACCCGGGCGAATACTTTGCCGACGACGCTGAGGAGAGAGATGCCCCGGTAGTTGTTGCAGTCGCTGCGGTCTCCTTTGTTCTTGTACATGGTGATAATGTTGGCGTCTCTCATATCCTGGGGCATGTAACCCTCCTTCCAGCAGAGACAGAGTAGATGGTGGAGCGGCTGTAGCAGGACTGGTTTCCCGCTCTTTAGGATTTCTGGAGGGATTCCGTCGCTTCCTGGTGCTTTCCCGCAAGCGAGGCGGTCGATGGCTTTGCTGAGCTCTGCTGCAGTAGGTGGGGTGTCTAGCTCCTCCATGACTGGTAGGTCTGGGATGGCATTAAGAGCAGTGTCTGTTACGGTGTTCTTCGTTGCGTACAGCTCGAGGTAGTGCTCGGTCCACCGCCGCATTTGCTGTTCCTGGTCAGTGATGACCTTACCTGTCTTGGACTTAAGGGGGGCGATCTTGGAGGGGATTGGGCCTGTTGCCTTCTTGATACCCTCATACATTCCTCGTGCGTTGCCTATATCGGCGGCTTCCTGAATGCTTCTGCACAGGTTTAGCCAATAGGTGTTGGCACAGTGGCGGGCGGTCTTCTGGACTTTGTTCCTGGCAGCCCGTAGAGCTTGAAGTGTACTGGGAGTACACTTCTCGCCATGGCTCGCCTGCCCCACTGGGTGCGTGGGGATCAGAGAGGCGCCTCTCGAAAAGTGGGCCACAAAACACCCGCACCAGTTAATTCCAAGCAAACAACAAGAAAGAAGCCTCCAGCTCTTCGCCTCGCTAGCTGGAACATCAGGACCATGTGCCCTGGACTTACTGCAGACCTTCCGTGGATCAACGGTGCCAGGAAAACCGCTGTCATCGATAGGGAACTGGCACGACTAAACATTGACATTGCGGCTCTACAGGAGACCCGGTTGGCCGACAACGGAACTATCAGAGAAACCAACTACACCTTCTACTGGCAAGGGAAGTCTCCGGACCAACCAAGACAGCACGGTGTTGGGTTCGCTGTGAAGAACACGCTTGTTAACTCCATAGAGCCACCCACAGGAGGCACAGAGAGATTACTTACCCTCCGATTGTCAACAACTTTCGGCCCAGTCAGCATTCTTAGCACGTACGCCCCAACCCTCTGCGCCACCATCGAAGAGAAAGAACAGTTCTACCATGCACTGGACGAAGCGTTATCCAAGATCCCCAGAAGTAACGCTCTCTATCTCCTTGGAGACTTCAACGCAAGAGTAGGAGCCGACCACATGGCCTGGCCCACCTGCCTTGGAAACTTTGGGAGAGGAAAGATCAATGAGAATGGTCAGCGACTGCTTGAGCTTTCGTGTCACCACGGCCTGTGCGTGACAAACACATTCTTCAAGTGCAAAGAGATCCACCAGGTGTCATGGAGGCACCCCCGCTCCTGCCATTGGCACCAGCTTGACCTCGTCATCACCAGAAGAACGGATATTGGCAGCACCCTCCTCACCCGCAGCACCACAGTGCAGACTGCGACACGGACCATGCCCTCGTGGTAAGCAAGGTGCGCATAATGCCGAAGAGGTTGCACCACTCCAAGATGAAGGGTCGCCCACGCATCAACACCAGTTGTGCCAGCAACCCAGTTAAGACCCAGCAATTCATCAACAGGATGGAAGATGCACTCGGCGAGGGAGTGGCGGCAGATGACATTATCGAATCTAATTGGCTACGTCTCCGCGACGCCATATACAACCCCGCCATTATTGCTTACGGGAAGAAAGAGCGGAAGAACGCTGACTGGTACGAGGCTCACTGGGAAGAAATGGAACCCGTGATCGAGGCTAAGAGGAAGGCCCTACTGGCTTACAAGGTCACGCCCACTCCCAGTACACTTCAAGCTCTACGGGCTGCCAGGAACAAAGTCCAGAAGACCGCCCGCCACTGTGCCAACAACCAATCACAGCCCATAGATTCCAGAAGCTTGAGGGGATGGAAGGAGAGTGCTAGCACCCAGAGTGCGCTCTGCCCTTGGCCCCAGCCTTGGCTTGAGGGCCTGATTTAGGTGACTGGCAAGTACCCAGTCTTCCATCAGCATTCTGCCTCACAATCTTTCTGGGAGTTCTAGAAACCCTCTTCCTCCCAGGAAGGGGGAACGGGACCCCTCTTTTCCCCCTTTCTGCTCCAGGCCCATCTGGCTACTCTGATTCTGGAAGTTGCTCTGTGAGGGAGGTCTGGAGCTTCCTGGGCATGTTCTGCACCCCTGCTGGGTGCAGAGGCACACCAGCTCCTCTGGGGTCTGGTTCCAGCTGTGCTGCAGTCCTGTGACCTTGACTGAGACCCTTTTCCTCCTTGGGCCTTCATTTCCCCAATGTGGAGTTTCAAATGCTCTGAGGAGTCTGAAGTCCCTGCAGATACCTTTGTGGTGTGAGGGCCTAGACCAACAGTGGGACCCCACCCACCTCTTATCTAAAGCTTGGTGTCTCTTACCTGTCTATGGGGGGACCAGGTTGAACACCTCTGAGTTAGAAATCCTAAAAGTTGCCTCCACATCTAAGACTCTAATCAGGCTAAATTAGGGAGCTCAGGAGTAGGGGAGGATTGGAGTTGCTGAGATCCTGTCTTCTCCAGGTAATAGAAACTTCTGGTGGCCACAGTCAAAGGCAATGGGTAGTAGCTCTTTAAGAGGGGCATCAGGTGTCCGTGGGGTGTGGGGAGGTGCTGGCCCAGGGGAGACCATTTTCTGCTGGGGGTCAGGTAGGGGCTCTTGGGTGCTCTCTTGACACCAAGCCTGGGGGCCCACATCTCTGCTGGTTCCCTTTCCTGGGTGCAGAGGTGCCTGAATAAAATAATTGACAACAAGACACAGGAATACAGTGATCACGCAAATTTATGCAAATAGATGCAAATACAGCTGGCCTTAGGCTGGGTGCCCTGAGATGGTAGCTGGTTGGGATGAGGTGCACGGGCCCCCATCCCCCTGCCCCTTTTACCTCTGACTTTGCTGACTTTGCTTTCTGTCTCTGCCTGCCGCCTTACCTGGGCATAATCATTCTCAGCGGGCTTAAGCAGGAGACAAGCAACTATGGATGTCCCACTGCAGGTAGGTCTCACTCTGCTAGGGGCACTGAGGGGACACTGGAGAGGAATATTTCAGGTACAGACCCTCTTATTCGGGACAATATTCTCATTCCATAGAAAAGAACAGTGAGACTTGGTGAGGTGTGGTGAATTTTCCCACCACACAGCTAGAGGCGACAGAACTGGAATTCAGTCCAAAGCTGCAAGATTATGATTCCATGCACCTTTGCCATTGCTGCTGTCTATAGTGCTATGCAACCTGAGAAGTAAACACCATGGCATGTGTGCACATGTGGGTGTGGAGTTGCCTAGAGCCTCCAGCCCCCTGCAGTGGGACTTGGGCCCTCCTAAACGTGCTACCTCTGGGCCATCTTCCTTCCCAGACCCCGGGGCCTGGCACTTAGAAAGTATGAATGCATGAAAACACCTTTTTAAAGGTCATACATAAAGTCTATTTATGCTACTAGGGGTATTTGTTGCTCTTTCCCTCAGTTGGCCTTGTCTAGGTCAGACCATACTTGGTGGGTAGCTGGGGTAGAGATTTTTTTTCAGGAAATGGATGTTCTATTGACACTAATCCTGGGCAAGGAGGTCCCCTCTGGGCCTCACTGCTCAGGTGTGGAGGGGCAGAGGTCCCATTGATGGGGGCTGAGCTGTGTCTTCCTTCTTCCTCCTCCTTGTCTCTACCTGGTCTACCCACCAGTTCTGGGGAGCCAGGGGGCACAGGCAAGAACTGCGTGGTGTCGTAAGGTCAGGTTGAGGTCTGTGTGAGCTAATCATGCTGGATATGAGTTAATTTCAAGCTTTGAGGGAAATTTTGCTCAGAGTCATAGTTGCTCTGCTCATGCTGTGGGCAACCAGGGATCCCATTCCCTCTCCAGAGCAAGTGGAGGCATTCATGGTCCCCAGTGGAAAGAGCTATGGCCACATAATTAGGCATGTGGCTGTCTCAGGTGATCATTGGTAATGTGGTAGCCAGACTAGAGGCTGGACAAAGGACCTCACCTGGGAGCTCTTGGAGAGAGTTTTCTGGGAAATACTCAGAAATAATCGTGTTGGGGGGACAGGTATACTTTGAGAGGTGATAACTTTCTGGGTAGCTGGTGGTAGTGTTACAGAGCGAAAGGGGCTTCTTCCATGTGTCACCTTGGTGTAAAACCCAACAATTAATGTTGAAGAAAACAGGTGAGGGCTGTGAGCATTCTTGCTTAGGGCCCCGTTCTCCCACGGGACTCAGCACTTCCTTTGCTCCCCAAAAAGCTATAAGCCAAAAACATGCCCAGAAGTTCTCTATTCCTCTCTCTCTTTTTTTAAGTGAATTTTTGACATTAAAAAAAATTTATTTGTTTGTTTGTTTATTTATTTATTTTTAGAGAGAGGGAAAAGGAGAAAGAGAGAAAGAGAAACATCACTGTGTGGTTGCCTCTCACTTGCGCCCCCAACTGGGGACCTAGCATGCAACCCAGTCATGTGCCCTGACTGGGAATCGAACCAGAAACACTTGGCTCGCAGGCCAACGCTCAGTTCACTGAGCCACAGCAGCCAGGGCCCAGAAGTTCCCTATCTCTTATCTGTCAGCTGTCTCCTTCAGGATCTGGGGTACAATGTCATCAGCCTCTGTATAACAGTCCAGGAAAACATGTGCCATGTTGCACTGGATCAGGCATGGTTCTCTTCTCTTCCTTTTCAAATCTGCATGGTCCTCTCTTTCCTTCTAAAACCAGGTGGTGCTCTCTTTCTACCTCCTTGCTAACTGCATGGGTCACTCTACTCCCCCAAATGGCTGCTGCCTTATTTTTAAATCCCTGACCTTAGCCTGTTACCCAGTGGGCAGGGTAACCAGTTCTGACCATCCACAGAACCTTGCGCAGACCCTGTATGCTCTTTCCTCACCATTCTATGGTCAAAACCTCTCCCATTTCCTTGGGGCCTTGGGAGAACCAAACCATTTGCATAACTAAGACATTAGCTACCAGCCATAGATATGGAAAGGCATCTTGAAAGCTGTCTCCTTCCCCCATCCTCCAACCACAGGTTCTGGGGAATTTTGGGGACCCCACTCTGTAACAGTAGGGGCTTGTGTTATGATGATTTCTGCCTCAAAAGCAAAGGCACCCTTTTGGGGGGGGTGACAGGATGATGGGCTCAAAGACCCACATTTCCCAGCCTGGTCTCTGGCCTGAGGACTGGCTAGACATAATGTGGCCTGTGTGGTGGTAACTGAAGGAATGGCTGGAGCTGGCAGGGACCAGGGAATCTGGTGGCACCAGTGGCAGTGCAGGGTCTCCAGGCCCAGCAGCCAGTCTCCTTCTACCCTCAATCTCAGAGCAGTGGTGTTTCTTCCTAAGTAATATTTACTTCGGAACTTGAGTGGTTCCCCAAGTGAAAGATGTCACAACTTTTCACTTCCCTAGGCTTATCACACAGGGACCAGGTACAATTAGGGATAAAATAAGATGCTGAACCACAGCAGAGGCCCACGTCCTTGGCAGAGGGCAAATGGAAGCTGATGGCAGCATGGTGAGCCTGGCTGTGGGGGAAGTGCCAGGCATCTTGCCTGAGCCAGGCAGAGGTAGGGGCGCTGGAGCACTTAGCTGGGGTGGAGGCCCAGGCCTTACCCTGAACATTAGTGAGGTGAGTGGCTACTGAAAAATTCACCACAGGCCTGTGTAATGCACTTTGAAGAGGAGCGTCCCTCAGGTTCTCAAATGCATAACGTGGATCTGAGTAATAGGTGGGAGTTGGGCAGGGCTCTCTGGTCTTTGGAAGAGGAGAAAGGCACTGGAACCTGCCCCATACAGCCTTTCTCAAAAGTGTATTTGAGCTCCAACCGATGTGACTTAGTTGGTTGGGCATCCTCCCACAAAGCGAAAGGTCGCTGGTTCGATTCCTGGTCCGGGCACACTCCTAGGTTGTGGGTTCGGTCCCCGGTTAAGACATATGAGAGGCAACCAACTGATGTTTCTCACATTGATGTTTCTCGCCCTTTCTTTCTCCCTCCCTTCCCCTCACTCTAAAAATAAACAAATAAAATCTTGAAATAAAAGAGTGTCGTTTGATACAGTGACCCTGAAGCATGGTCCCTTCTTGAGTCTCAGGTCTGGGAAGTCATCGTTGACACTCCTCTAAGGCTCTGCCTTCTCACCTCAAGGGTGTTCCACCATGGCACATACTCTGAAGACAGGCCCACATTCTCCAGTCTCTTTCTTGAGGAAGAAACCTTGTCACAAACACTCTTGGGCAGAGGTCCTATGAAAGCAGGGGCAGCGTGGCTCTCCCTTTGCCCTACACTGGCCATCCCACAGCTGCTGTGTAGCTCCTGTCTGCTTGGTGCTTCACTTTCATGATCTCTAAGGTCTTCAGCACCCTTCTAGGAAGACAATCCCTATGCCCATTTCTCAGCTGAGAACACTGATTCTCCAGCAGTGGGTATGGAGTAAAGTCCTGTCGATAAAGGAACTCCAGAGTTAAAGATTTTAGCCTTAGTTGATAGACTTAAGTAATTAATACATGTGGAAAACTGTTATTCCAGGAACTGGAATGCATGATCAAGTGACTCCAGGAGGTCACAAGCAACTCAACCTTTGTCCCCCAGAAGGTCTGCAAGCCATGGAGGTGGTATCTAAGGCATTATGTTCCAGGGAGGGAATGCCCATGACTCAGATAAAGAATTGTTGATCAACAGATAAAAAAGAACTAAGAAAATCACTGGCTGGACTGCAGCTCTTATACAATTAACCTTTTACCTACCCTTTTTTGTCCTTAGAAAAGGTCAGGCTTGAAATGAGATGTTAAGATGGTTTTTGAGGGTACATACCCTACCGTCTTCTCAGATTGCTGGCTAACTGAATAAAGTTAGCTCTAGTCCAATATTCTGACTTGGAGATGAAAAAGTTGAAGTTTATTTAATTCATTCATTCAACAACTATGCCCATTTTATTATAGTAAAAAGTAAGTTCTAAAGGTGATCTATGTCATTACTAAGTCCTAGGGAAGTTCGGTGTAGGACTTCTAGAGGACTAAAAGGGCCAGGAGTGGAGGTGTGCAAGGCCAGCATCTAGCATCTCCACTAACTTATGGTACCATCTGGAGGGTGCTTCTCTGCTATGTTGGAGACATCTAGGAATACCTGGGACCTTTACTAGAGTCACTGTTCATCCCTCCCAATTATTAATGGGTATTGACCTGCAAAAAATGCTTATATGCAGGAAATGAGCCCTCTGGTTAAAGAATAGGTACCAATTCTTGAAGAATGGGAGTTCTACACAATATGAATACCCCTTCCCTTCCCAGCACTGGTTATGTCTTACCTCAGACAAGTCATCTTTCCTCTCTCTGGGCCTCACTTTCCCCATGTTTTTCACACAGCTGGAGCTTTCCAGAAAGGCATGCTTGATGACTAACTAATTAGTCGAATGCATGAACCAACCCATAGAACAATCAGTGGAAGCAGCCTTAGAGACAATTTTACCTAATTTCTTGTTTAAAGAGGGGAGAACTGAGGCCCAGAGAGAGGAAGTACAAATTACCATCCAGACATACACAAGCAAATGAAGAAGGCAAATGTTTAATCAACACAAGGTGATTAAGTGTTAGAACAAGTGTGCCAGGAACAGAACATTAACCAGAGAGGCATGGGGAAGTCTGTCTAGGCTGCTTCAGACCATGGGAACTGGGACAGAAATAGCCTTAAATTCCCCCAGCTTCTGCAGAGGGGTCTCCAGTAGCATATTTTCTTCTTCTTCCCTCCTACCTCCTACCCTCTGCCCATCCCTGTCTTCTCTTCTGTGGCCATCAGGATTCTGGGTTGCTCCCAGCAGACCTGGGCTCTGACCATCTGGGGTAGTATAAGGGCCCACACAGAATCTGGGGAGACCAAAGGGAAATAGGCAGGAACCACAGGCCACCAAAAGGACTGCTGAGCCCTGACTGTGTGGCTCATTGGATTGAGCAATGGCCTGTGAAACAAAGGGTCACTGGTTTGATTCCCAGTCAGGGCACATGCCTGGGTTGTGGGCCAGGTCCCTAGTTGGGGGCATGTGAGAGGCAACCACACACTGTGTTTCCCTCTCTCTCTTTCTCCCTCCCCTCCCCTCTCTATAAAAATAAATAAATAAAATCTTAAATTAAAAAAAAAGAAAAAGACTGCTGAGGGTATGTACCAGGGCACCATGACCGTCATTGTGGACACCAGATGCCACCACTAGCCCTGCTGCTTCTGCCGCCAATGGCAGCAATACCACCTTAGCCAGCAGGACTGCTGCCCCGCCCTGATCTGAGCATCTCTGCCTCTAGGGTTAAGTCGCTGATGGGAGTCTACCATCCTCTAAACCCATGGCTGTCTAGCTGCCCAGGCCAAGGAGAGCAAATCAGGGCCTTTTAAACTTTCAAGGAGGAGGCAGGGGCAACCCCACCCCAAGTGTCACCCAGTGGCCCATTTCTGAAACATGCAGAGGTTGTTGGGATACTAGGTCCATCTACCATGTGTGTTGTTCTTGCCTGGCCTCCCATACCCACCCCAGTGGGACATGGTCCAGAGCTCAAAGGGCTCACAGTTCATGAGAAAGCAGCTTGAGACTGAGTCCCCAGGAGACCTAGCCTGGGCTCAGTGATAGCTCTTCCATTCCAGGAGTGCTGGAGAAGTGGCCCAGTGCCACCCAGCATCTCCAGAGAGCATCTCAGTGGGCATTCTGACCTTTGTGTTCTGAGGCCTCCCAAAGAGACCAGGACCAAAAAGAACTTCATCAGGAGAGAAGCATGTGGCTGCACAGTGGCCAGGGGCTCATTCCACCCATAAACTATAAATTACAGACACAAAACCAAAAAGGGACTTGAACAAGTCAGTCCTCTCCCTCCCCTCTCCCTCCATAAGCTGGATTCAGTAAGTGATGGCATGAGTGCATCTCCTCCCTTCCCTCTGTGCTAGATAAGATTGGCACACAGGGTAGCGGAGGAGGCCCGCAGATTGGCACCTTGCTTCCCACCTCAGCAAAGTATCTGAAGATCACTCCACATTAGAGCATGGAGAGCTCTCATTCTTGGTGATGGCTGCATAATATGCCATCTTAATTAATTTATCTCCCTTTTGATAGAGAGTTTGATGGCTTCTATGCTTTGCTTTTACAGTGTTGATGAGTTTTTGTACACACACGTGACTGTATTTGCAGGATAAATTCCTAGGGCTGAAGTGCTTGGATCGAATGGTATGCCATTTAAAATGTTACCCTATATTGCTAAATTTTTCTTGAGTACAGGCTGTGTCAGTGTGCACTACCTTGAGCACCAGATGGGAATAAGAGTGTCTGCTCTGTGTGCCAGGATATTTAAAATTGGGGGAAGGTAGAAAAGGTCGAACAAGTTGGTCAGTGCTAATCAGAACCACTAAGATGGCATTGCCTGGTGCTTGGCTGGGGCTCTGGTTGTGTCATAAATGTTAATTTTCTGAATGCAAAGTGTTCTGTCATAATTCTTCTTGATGGCAGAATTGGTGGAGGGCCTCTGTTAGCCCTTAGGGTGACGGCTGTCAGGGTGAAGGAGAGAGAGCAGGAACTTTCCTCTGGCTACAAACTCTCTTGCATTGAAAGCTGATTGGCCCCGTGGCATGCTCATTGCTCAGTCAACAGGAAGTGGCTGTGGCCCAGATAGTCAGATCACTCTGGAGTAAGCACTCCTTCACTTGCTTACTGAACCCAAATCTCAGTCTGTCCATCCATCTATCCATCCATCCATCCACCCATTTGCTTCTTTCATAAAACTCTTATGAGAACTTGCTCTTGGCTAGGCACACTGTTCTATGAGCTAAGGAGAAAGGGGAGGAGATGTAGAAAGGCAAATAATTAACAACACTGATGTCCTATGTGCTGATGTAGAGGAAGGTTGGTTACAATAGAGCCCAGATTTTTGCTGACCTTCAGAAATGATGAAAAACCATTTCCTCTCCTCTACAGAGCCAGGATCTCCTAAGGAAGAACAGTCATGCAAAGAACCAATATTAGGGAAGTGTATTCTGCACTGTATTCTTGCTGGCGGTGAAAAAATGTCACATTATTTTCTTTGCTGTATATCAAATTAAACTGGCTGCAAGCCCTCATTTGCCAAGATAGGCGAGAAATCCATATCTGTCATGTTTTGGGTGCACTTCACCCAGGGAATGTTCAAGGAAAAGCTCTCTGGTCTTCTGCTGTCATTGGTTGCTCTGATAAGGCATGGTCCTTCTGCTTCCATGCCGGGCTGAAGCTGAGGGTCTTTACGAAGGTTGGGAGAGCTTCAGGGTTTAAGGCTAGCCTCTGCAGGCAACTCCTGTATGAAATTTTCTGTCTGCTTGGGAAGGTGTTAAAAGGAAGGCCCAGAATCCTGCCATATCAGTGAACCCATTCCCAGAATCCCTAAATTTTAATTTCTAGGCCCTGGGAAAGAGTAAATCTTCCTTTCCTCCCTTGATTTCAATCTTTGAAAGCATTAATGTCTTTTTCTTCTAGAAAATTCCATTCTTTCAATGTCAGGAACCCAGATTTTGAAAACAAAGGCCTTCATGGTCATTGTCTCCTCTGGGTCTGAGCAGCTTCTGATTTTCACTGGTTGTGCAACACAGAATGGTTAGTGACCCAGGAACTGAAGGCTTGTTACCCTCCACAAAGGGGAGGCAAAATACCTAAGTAGTATATGGGACCCCTTTTATTGTGTCTGTGTACCCAGGCCCTGATTTCTGAGGGCTTAGTGTCTAATCTGTACCTGTAATTCACTTCAGCTGGCAGCCTTCAGGCTGCAAGAGCCACCTTGTTGCACACATGTATGGAGGATCCAGGCCTATGGGGTGCATGGCTCCCTCGTAGAATAGCCCTGAGACAGTGACTGACTAGGGCTGGGACAGGTAGGCCCAAATTGCTCTCCTGAGCCAGGGCAGCTGGATGGCCACAGGTAACCTAAGTTCAAATGATGGGCGGCTTCCATCAGGGATTTGGGGCTAAGAGGAAGGGATACCCAGAAGCAGGGCAGGCCAGAATTCCTGCTGGCTGAGGTGGCATTATTGCCCCCAGCAGCAGAAACAGCAGGGCCAGTGGTGGCATCTGGTTATCTATGGTGATGGTCACAATACCCTGTCATACTCCCTCAGCACCATCTTCTTAGTTTCTTCCCTTTCTCTGTCCTACACCCCCACTCCTTACCCTCTTCTCCTTAATCATTCACATGAATCCTCATCTCAGGGTCTGCTTCTGGAGAACCTGACCTATAATAACCAATGAGGACAAAAAACACATTACAGCCTATTCCTGATACTTTTCTAACAAACGCGATGAATGTGTTGTTTCAAAACTGAGTTTCACAGCAGAAAGGACCCTGAAGCCCACCCAGTTTCTTTTGTCTCAGCTGGGTTAACCAAATGAGCAGCACAGGCCAAGGAGAGGTGGCTTTCCAGGGCACAGGTGAGAACAACATCATGCTTTTTGCTGACCACAAGCTCAGGGCGTCCCTAGTGCAGCTCAGCTGCCTTACGTTAATGAATGCCGTCATACAGGGTGCTAGCAAAGCTGGAGCCCAGAGAAAGGGAAGTAAAATCCTACTTAAACCAGTAAGGCCATATGTTCCTGAAGTTGTGGGCTTTAGCTGGAGGCTGCAGTTAAAGAGTGACCTTAATCCTCCGGATGGAACCTCCAAGGTGACCTTGTCCTAGACAGCGACGGGGCTAGAAGTCAAGGAGTGTGGCCAAGGACAGCTTGCTCTCTCAAGACAAGGTGCAAGGAGTGATCTCTCTAAGAAGAATGAAGAAGTCTGTATAGAGCAAGTGAGGTTTGAGCTTTGAAGGATGAAAGGGAAGCCATTAGAGGCAGAAGAAACTTGCCTTGGACTTGTTCTGTGACTTTGGACAAGTCATTTTACCTCTTTAAGCCTTGCTTTTCTTTTATGTAAGATGAGGGCAATAATAGTATAGTAAGTCCTCACTTGATGTCATTGATAGGTTCTTGGAGCTGCAGCAAAATGACATATAATGAACCAGTTTTACCATAGGTTAACTACAGCATCTCATCAACATTATAACAAAATAACATTGAACTCAACAATGTTATTTGAGGATATACTTAATTCCTAGAGTATTGCAAAGAATAAATAAGCTATGCAAGTGGAGAGCTTAACACAGGGCCTGGTGGATAGTAAATGCAGAGAAAACATTAGCCATTATCATAATATTTATATGAGGAAGAAATGACAGAAATGAAGATGTTTGGATTATCTACTTGACAAGCACCTATAGGTGTATTGCAAGAACTAGACTAAACAGAAACATCTATTTCTTTTCCCTTCATCTTGGAACTGGCCAGCACCTCTTTAGGCATCCTGGTATGGTATGCACCCTGGAGTGGGTGCCACAGTATGCCATATAAACCTTCCTTCTGGACAGAGGCCCTCATGCCCCCAGCTGCCTAGGGTATTGCTGCAATGGTGCAATGGCTGCAAGCCTTCTCTGGGAGTGCCATTTTTTGAAGGCAGATGCCTTGTCGAAGTCCATGCCCTTGCTGGGAGCAGCTCACATTCCAGGGGATGGGAAGGGGGAAAGGCCAGTCTTCCTGCCTCAATTTGAGTCAAATCTGAAAGGCCATCCAGCTCAGAGCTCCTCACAGGATCAACTGAGAACTCTGGTGTGACTGCGTCTTCATTTATCTTCACCTCTGCCCCATCTTGCTTCTATCGTTCCCTTACCAGTGTCAGCCTCCTGCATGTGGACCCAGCATTAGATACATCCCTCACATTTTCTCCATGTCTGTTTTTTCCAATAAAAATAGTGAACTTTAGGAGGGCAGGCAAATATGTTCTCACCAGTGTCCCAGCACCTAGAACAGAACAACACAGCATATTAAGGTTAGTCTAGGTGCTGTCAGAACCCAGAGGAGAAGGTGCCCAGATAAGAGGTGCAGCTTCCAGGTGGAGGTGGCTTCTGAGTTAAGTTCATTGCCTAGCCCTGGGTGTGCCAACTTGAGTGGCCAGCTAAGTTCAGAGCACTCTGCTCAGGTGCGGGACTCCAGGACTAGTACCCATCGAGAGGCTGCAGGGACTTCCCATCAAGATGGAGGCATATTTAGATACTTTTTACCTCCTCACACAACCACAGAGAGAACTACAACTACTTCTCAAAACAATAACAACCAGAACCTTCAGAAAACCAAGCTATATGGAAATCTGACAACCAAGAATTTAAGAAGCCACATTCATCCAGATGGGTAGGAGGGGTGGAGTTGTGAAGACAGGCAGAGAGGTGTGGAGATGCCATGTGGCATGGAAAGGCAGTGTAGGCAGAACAAGTGGTGACACATTCTTGTGTGGTGGATAAAAATTGGGAGGGATACCTTGGGAGCAAGCAATCCCAGCCCCATGTCAGACCACACAGCCCAGAGTTACAGTGCCAGGAAGATAAATACCCATAACCTCTGGTTGTAAAAACAAGTGGGGGTTGGGGCAGTGGAAGAAAATTCCAGACTTTCAGGAGACTCAGCTTAAAGGGCCCTCATAGACTTAGAACGTACTCAAATCTACCCACTCTGGGAATCACCACCAGGGCAACAGCTGGAAGGGCACCAGTCACATACAGGAAGTGGATGCAGTAACTGGAAACAGAGTGAGTGCTGGGAAAACCTCCAGAAGGCAGGCAGCGGCATTGTTCCCTCTCTGAGTCCTCCCCACACACAGAGCCACAGAGTGGTGGAGCAGTTCACCCCACCCTGGAGATTACCTAAGGCTCCGTCCCATACAATTTACAGGTGCCTTTTACAGGAAGTCAAAGCAGAACAAACACACAGAAACAAGCACAGGAGGCTGCCAAATTGAGTAAACAAAGAAATATGGTCCAACTGAAAGAATAGAATAAACTACCCCCCCCCCCCAAAGAACTAAACAAATCAGAGATTACCAACCTGTCAGATACAGAGTTGAAAGCACTGGTAATCAGGTTGCTCAAAGAACTCATTGAGTATAGCAGAAACATAAGGAAAGAAATGAAGGTTATAAAAAGTGAAATAAAGAAAAATATACAGGGGACCATCAGTGAAAGAGAGGAAGCCAAGAATCAAACCAACAATTTGGAACACAAGGAAGGAAAAACATTCAATCAGAACAGAAGGAAGAAAAAAATAATTCAAAAACAAACAAACAAACAAACAAAAATGAGGATAGGTTTAGGAACCTCTGGGACAACTTTAAACATACCAACATCTGAATCATAGGGGTGCCAGAAGGAGAACAAGAAGAATAAGAAATTGAAAACTTATTTGAAAAAATAATGAAGGAAAACTTCCCTAAATTGGTGAAGGAAATAGACATATAGGTCCAGAAAGCACGGAGTCCCAAACAAGTTGGACCCAAAGATGACCACACATCATAATTAAAATGCCAAAGGGTAAAGATAAAGAGAGAATCTTAAAAGCAGCAAGAGAAAAATAGAGAGTTACCTACAAAAGGATTCTCATAAGACTATCAGCTGATTTCTCAAAAGAAGCTTTGCAGGCGAGAAGGGACTGGCAAGAAATATTCAAAGTGATAGAAAGCAAGGACCTACAACCTACATTACTCTATCCAGCAAAGCCATCATTTAGAATGGAAGGGCAGATAAAGTGCTTCCCAGACAAGGTAAAGCTAAAGGAGTTAATCATTCCCAAGCCATTATTACATGAAATGTTAAAGGGATTATTTAAGAAAAAGTAGAAGATCAAAACTATGAACATTAAAAGGGCCACAAGTTCACAACTATCAACAACTGAATCTAAAAGAACAAACTAAGCAAACAGCCAGAAGAGGAACAGAATGATAGAGATGGAGATAATTTGGACAGTTATCAGCTGGGAGGAGGAATGGAGAGAATGGGGGAAAAGTTGCAGGGATTAAGAAGTAAAGTTGGTATATATAAAATAGGCAGGGGATGTCAAGAACAGTATAGGAAATGGAGAAGCCAAAGAACTTATATGCATGACCCATGGACATGAACTAAGGGGGCGATCACTGGAGGGAGGGTGGGTATGGGTAGAGGAGAGCGAAGAGAAAATTTGGGATAACTGTAATAGCATAATCAATAAAATGTATTTTTTTAAAAAGAGGCTGCAAATTCCCGAAGAGCTCTCAGTGCCCTCTAATGACGCGTGGCCTAAGCTGTAGTGTGAAGAATGAGATTCACAGGGAGAGGCATGTGGGCAGCCATTTCCATCAGAACAGCAAGGTGGAAGGAAGCAAAATTGACCCTGTAGTCTCCAGCCTGAGTGGATAGGGAGATTTGTGTGTAGTTATCTCTGACACAGCTTCTGTTGGTGGGAGTATGGAGAGAGTGGGTAAAGCCTTCGCAAACACATATCTGGAGCTGAGGAGAAGTTTGGGGAAAGCTCTACACACAAACTGGACAGGTATAGGGATGGAGATAAGAGCTGAAACTCAGAAAGCCAGCTGAATAAAGTATTGTAGAGTGAGAGAAGAGGCTCAAGATCTGATCTGGGGCAGGGGAGGTGGAGGGGAAGTGAGGCAGAAGAGAGCCAAGGAGGTATCAGAAACCAGAAGTGTCAAATGTTGCTTGTATATCAAGGAGACTGAGGCTAAGGGGACCCATGGGGTTGGTTTGGGGATGCCCTGATGGCCTTCGGGAATTGACAAGGGCAGGGATTGAGAGCATGGGGTTTGGAATTAGAGCTTGGTTTGGGCTGTAGCTCTTTTACTTGCTGCCTGTGTGTCCTTGGGAAAATCACTTAACCTCTTTGGTCTCTGTATCTGGATCTGTAAAATATGATTGTCACAGGAACTAGAGGACATGATAGTTGAGAATGTGGCTGGCACAGTGTCTTGCTGTGGTGAGTGAGAGTCACCAGAAGCTGTCATTACTGCTGGATAGAGTGGCTTTTGTGGAGGGTAAGGAGCAGGGAGGTGGAGATACTTAAGAGGGGACCAGGGTGAGAAGGATTTGTAAGGCTAGGGCTGAGGTTCACTAGAAGGTGAGGGGCACAGCAGTGGGCAGACTGAAGATTCCAATGTGGGAAAGGGAAACTAATCTTGGAGGTGTGGCAGGTGCACAGGTGCAGAGAGGAGAGAGCATGAAAGCATTTCTGTGTCCCTCCAGGCACAGAAGAGGCAGGGCCCCTTGTTAGCAGTGGCGTGAAGCCATTTCCCCTAATCATGATTCTGCTCATGGTCATAAAATATGAAATGACACTAGATTTGGTCATTAAGTAAATGGGATAAAGAAATAATTGAGAAATGAATCCCTGCCAGGAAGGAGTGTAATTGTTCCCTGTGCTATTGTCCACATCCTGCTCCCTGAGTAATAGGCAGAACCAGGCTAGTATGGACATCAGACTTAGGTGAGTTGAGAAACTCCACCTCAGAAAGAACTAGAAATAACCCATGACTAGGAGAATCTTTGTCTCCTGGACAAAAGGAGGAAAAATACCCTAAGTGTTCCTTGGGGGTGGGAGGAGAGGGAAGGAAGGGCATAGTCACATGAGTCCCTGAAGGTCACACTAAACTCAAGGCAGTGCCGGCAGCCCACCTGGAGTGGCCAAGGGGCTGGGATAGGGGTGGATTTAGGCTGAGAGAGGGTGGAGGAGGTGGCCTGTGTGAGGAGTACAGTGCTTTTGTCTTCAAGTCAATTCATCTGTCCCTTGACCCCTGAAATTCTCATCGTTATGCTCGGCCGTCAGCACAGCCACCAAACCAGAGCTCCTTCTTGAGCTCTCCCTGGTGGGCAGAAAGTTGGGGTTATGGTTATCCAAGACAAAGCCCTGGGAGGAAGAACTGGTTTTCTGGTGGATAAGGGGTGTGGGAGAGAATGAATGGGAACTGCCCCTTTCCCATATCCCCTCCACAATCTTCACAAAGAACTAATTGTATCAAAATGCCACTCTGATGTGCCACTGGGCTGCTTCAGACCTGGCCTTGGCCTCCAGCCCCACTCTCACTGAGGAGCTCACAGCCTAGACTCCCATTCTTCACCCCTCCCCACTTTTGATGGTTAAATGCGACAAAGAGAAATGGTGCTCTTTCCTTCCGTTGTGTCTTCCTGTCCACAAGCACTGTATCAGGCATCCACTGGTGGTCACAATGTTTAATCAGACTCCCTCTAAAAATAAGCTAGGGGCAGCCCCAGGCAGAACTTCCCAACTTCCGTCAAACATATAGGACTGTTTACCCACTTTTCCATCCCTAGGTTAGAACAGCGTGTCCACGGGCTCTCAGACGGCTGTACTATCAGGCTCACTTCATGCATTTGTTTGAAATACAGATTCCTGAGCCTCACTCCAGAGCCACAGAACCAGAATCCCAGCATCAGAACTGTATTTAAATAACCAGGTGCTTGGCTTGAAGGGGAAGTTTCTACTTAGAGTGCAGTGTCCCCATGTAAGGACAGATTCCTCTGCATGGAACAGCTGGATGCAAAGAAGTTACAGAATGGTTCTTTGTTTTACAAAAAGTAAAAACATTGAAATTCTCCGAATAAGATATGCAAAATGTGCAAGGATTTGTTTTGATAAGCATTGAGAGCAAAAATATTTATTAGAAGATAAGGATGAAAGTGGAATGAGAAAGCCAGTAATGGAGAAAGGGGAAATTTTTACCAAAACAGTTTTTCCTCACCCCATCTCCATTTGATGTTCATAAAAACAAATCATTGGTCATGTAGCAAAAAATAAATTTAAAAGAATCTGATATGCCTGTGCACACGCATTAGTGGCTTTCTGTACAATGAAGGAAATGGAAGGAGAGAGGAAACTGTAGTAGAGTCATCAGGATGTGGTCGACCCCTCCTGCCTGCTGCTGGAACCCAGCATTCTCTGCTCGACCTCCATGGACACCTGTGTAAGCTGTTTCCTTTGCTGGCGCTGCCCATGAGTCCCAATCTGTGATCACTAAAGGTTTTACTGAGTAATCCATCTCTCTTAATTGAAAACCTTGCCGTGGGACCATCCTGCCCTGCCCCATTCACATTAATGTGGAAATTGTTCTCAGACATGACCCGGTCCTTTGGTTTCTCAGGGGCATGGTCAGTTGTCTTCATAAGAGGTACCCACTCTGCCCCAAGGGAATACTTGAGCAGTACCAGTAGGAATCTGTCTTTCTAATGTGTTCTCTAAGGGATTCAAGACATATCAAGTTGTGAGGGGCAGACCCATGGATGAGATGTTGAAAGTCTGTTGCCGTCTTTTATGTTTCTATTGCCTTTCTGATTGAAGCCCTTATGGGCCCTTCTTCCCATTTCTTGCCCACCCTCAGCCCCATCCCCAGAGCTCCTGCTAGAGCTGCTCCATAACATAAACCTTAACTTTGGCTCTAATTCCAAATCTAAATCCAGTCACAGCCCTGACTCCGTGCCTGCCCATTTGCTCTCAGGTTCCATATTTCTTTTATTCATTTTAAAACACTTACTGATATACAGAAAAATTCACATTTTTTTTCTGGTGCATGAATTTTGAGAAATATAGTTATGTAATCATTTCTGTAAGCAAGACATAGAACAGGTCAAATTCCCCCACAATGACCTCTTACTGTCCCTTTGCAGTCATTTTCTTCCCTTGCCTTTAGCTCCTAAAAGCTACTGATTTGTTCCTATAATTTTGCATTTTCCAGAATGTCATAAAAAGTCTATGATATTTTCCAGAACCTCATAGAATCATACAGTATGTAGCCCTTTGATTCTGGCTTCTGTTACTCAGCGCAGTGCATTTGAGATTCATTGTGTTGTTGCATATGTATCAGTAGTTCATTTCTTTTTGTTGTTGAGTAGTATTTCTTTGTATGGATATACTGGTTTGCTTATTCATTCACCAGTTAAAGGACATGTTGGGTTATTTCTAGTTTAGGGTGATTGTGAATAAAGCCACTATAAACACTTGTGTACAGGTTTTTGTGTGCACGGTATGTTTTCTTTTCTTTAGGTTAGTCGGATTTCAGGGTCATATGATAAATTTGACCTTGTGAGAAACTGCCAAGCTCTCTTCCAAAGTGGCTGAACCATTTTTGTATGTATGAGTACACAAACAATGTATGAGATTTATGCATGTATGTATATACAGGTTTTATACACACATGTTCATACATGGTATGTATACACAGCAATGAGAAAATTTGTTTGTGTGTATGCATGTATGTACATACATATGTATACATGAGCAATGTATGAGAATTCCAGTTTCTCCACATTCTGTTCAGAATTTGTATTTTTTTTTAGTCATTCTATTAGGAGTATAGTCATATTTCACTGTGGTCTAGTTTGCATTTCCCTAAAGACTAATAATGTTTAGCATCTTTTTATCTGCTTATTTACCATCCATATATTTTCTTTCATGAAGTGTCTAAATTTTTTGTCCATTTTTATTTGGATTGTTGTGTTTTCTTGCTATTGAGCTTTCAGAGTTCTTTTTTATTCTGACATAATTTTCAGCAATGTGTTTTGCAAACATTTTTTCACATTCTGTGAACAATGTCTTTCACTGAGCAGTTCTATATAGAAATCGTCGCCTACTCCAAGATCAGAAATATTTTCCCTTAGGTTTTCTTCTAGTAATTTTATAGTTTTAGGTCTATGTTCAATTTTCCTTGGGGTTTTCTATACAATTAGATCATCTGACAATAAGATAGCTTTATTTCAACTTTTTCAATCTCTAGGTCTTCTATTTCTTTTTCTCACCTTATTGTACTAGCTAGGACCTCCAAAACAATGTTAAATAGGAGTTGTGAGACTGGACATTTTTTCTTTGTCTTCATCTCAGGAGAAAGCTTTCAATCTTTCACCATTAAGCACACTGTCAATTGTATGTTTTTTTAAAAAGATTTAATTTATTTATTTTTAGAGAGAGGGGAAGGGAGGAAGAAAGAGAGGAAGCGAAACATCAATGTGCAGGAGACACATCAATCATTTGCCTCTTGCACACCCCCAACCGGGAACCTGGCCTGCAACCCAGGCATATGCCCTGACTGGGTATTGAACCTGCAACCTTTTCCTTTACATGACAACGTCCAACAAATTGAGCCACAGCAGTCAGGGTAGTTGTATGTTTTTTGTAGCTAAAGGATGTTTCTTTCTATTACTAGTTTGCTGAGAGTTTTGTTTTTATCATGAATGGATGTTGAAATTTGTTACATGCTTGTCCTGTATCTATTTTGATTATCTTATGTTGTTTTTTGTTTGCTTGTTTTTTGATTTTTGTGAATTACTTTGATTTTTTAGTGTTGAACAAACCTTGCATTTCTTGGATAAATCCTTAATGGTCATGATACATTATCCTTTTTATATTGTGCTGGATTCAATTTACTAGTATTTCATGGAAGACTTTTGCATATGTTCATATTTTTATTCCTGATACTAGATTTTGTGTCTTTTCTCTTATTTTCTTGGTCAGTTTAATTAGAGAGTTATCAATTTTATTGATCTTCTCAAAGAACATGATTTTAATTTCATTGACTCTATATTTTCAATTTTTTATCTTATTGTAACAATTTGATTGTTTTCTTTTGTTATTGTTTATTCTACTACAGTTGTCCCAATTTTTTCCCTTTTGCCCCCTCCACCCAGCCCACCCCTCTCTCCCATAGTCAATCCTCTCTCTGTTGCCAATGTCCATGAGTCATTCACACATGTTCTTTGACTAATCCCTTCCCTCTCCTTCCTCCACCCCCTCCTCCCCTCCTACAGCTATTAGTCTGTTCCATGTCTCCATGTCTCTGGTTCTATTTTTCTCATACATTTATTTTGTGTGGGAGACCAGCATGTACGATGCAAAGGGCTGCAGCCACTGTGCCCCACATACCATGCTGCCAGTCCCACGCTCTGGGGATTTTAGAAGTAGAATAGGAATGCAATGTGCTCTTTGAAGTGGATGAAGCCTGCTTGCTTTGTGTAGCCCCAAATTCTTATCAGTAGGATGTGGAAACAAAATGTTTAAGTAACAAGAGGCATCTGGAATTCCATGATATGCCTTGGCACCTCACAGCCTTGCTACCTATCTCCTTATACTGATTTATGCCTTCCCTTTATTCTTACTCCCAACCATTTGATGGAGGTCTGCATCCTTAACCTGTGCATTTCTGCATGTAGCAAACTCAATAAAAACCCCAACTGAGAAAGGAATGACCGGTGATCTCCTATGAGAGGCGCTCACCCTTCTCTGTCCTTAGACATTTTGTTTCTGCATCAGTTCTTTCATCCACGCTGAGGGAGCTGTGGGGCAGGGAACCTCGCTAGCGGCACACTGAACAGGGACCAGGGAGAAGGACTCACTGGGGAATCTAACAATTTTGTTCATTAGATTTCAGTTATAAGTGAGCTCATATGGTATTTGTCTTTTGCCACCTGGATCATTTCACTTAGCATAATAATCTTCAGTTCCATCCATGCTGTCACAAAATGTAGAAATTCCTTTTTTCTTTCTACTGTGTAGTACTCCACTGTGCAAATGTACCACAGTTTTTTAAATATATAATTTTATTTATTTCTTTTTAGAGAAGGACTAAGAGAGGGAGAGAAACATCGATAAATATCGATGTGAGAGAGATACATCGATCAGTTGCCTCTAGCACAACTTCAGGCCATAACCCAGGCATGTGCCCTGACTGGGAATCAAACCAGCAACCTTTTGGTTCAAAGGCTGGCACTCGATCCACTGAACGACACCAGCCAGGGCTGTATCACAATTCTTTAATCCACTCATCTTCTGATAGATACATGGGCAGTGAAACAATTTAATTGTGTTCTAATCTTTATTATTTCCTTTCTTCTGTTTGCCTCATGAGTTCTAAATTTTCTAGTTTCTTAAGGTGGAAACTTTGTTAATTGATTTGAAACCTTTCTTTTTTCTAATATAACTACTTAATGCTATAAATTTCCTTTATGATGTTACTTTAGCTGCATCTCACAAGTTTTGGTATATTGTGTTTTCATTCAATTCAGAATATTTTCAAATTTCCCTAGTGAGATTGTCTATGACCTATGTATCACTTCGGAATTTTGTTGTTCAATTTCCAAGTATTTGGGGATTATCCATATATTTTTCTGCTATTGATTTCTAATTTAACTTTGTTATATCTGAGAAAATATTTTGTGTGATTTCAACTCTTCAACATTTTAAAACTATTTTCCTTCAAGTGGTTTGGAAAATATTCTTTGTGGAGAGTGTTCTATATGCAGACAAAGAGAATGTATATTTTGCTATTGTTAGTTAAGTTAGGGTAAGCTTGTTAATAGTGTTATTTAGGACTTCTATATCCTTACCAATTTTCTGTGTAATTTTTCTGTTAATTACTGGGAGAAGAGTAAGGAAGTCTCCAAGTATAACTGTGTATTTCTCTGTTTAGGTTAGCTTTCCTTGGATGTGTTTTGCAAATCTGTTTTTAGGTGCATATATTTAAGATCGAATTGACCCTTTCATTATTATGTAATGTCATTCTTTTTATTTTTTAAAGATTTTATTTATTTATTTTTAGAGAGAGGGGAAGGGAAGGAGAAAGAGAGGGAGAGAAACATCAATGTTTGGTTGCCTCTCATGGCCCACAACTGGGGACCTGGCCTGTGATCAAGGTATGTGCACTGACTGGGAATCAAACCAGTGACTCTTTGGTTCTCAGGCTGGTGCTCTATCCCCTGAGCCACAACAGGCAGGGTTGTAATGTCATCCTTTATGCCTAATAATATTCCTTGTCCTGAAGATTACTTTGATATTAATATAGTCACTCTTGTTTTATTTTTAATTATATTTTATTGTTTATACTATTACAGTTATCCTAATTTTTCACCTTGGCCCTCCACCACCCAGCCCCCCTACCCCCACTCCCCCAGGCAATCCCCACACCACTGTCCATATGCATGGATCATGTATATATGTTCCTTGGCTGCTCTATTCTCTATGTTGTATTTTACATCCCCATGAATATTCTGTAGCTACCAATTTGTACTTCTTAATCCCTTCACCTTTTTCACCCATCCCCCTAACACCCCACATATCTGGAAACCATCAAAATACTCTCAGTATCGATGATCCTGTTTCTGATCTGCTTGTTTATTTTGTTCTTTATTTATTTTTAGAGAGAGATGAAGGGAGGAAGAAAGAGAGGGAGAGAAACATCAATGTGTGGTTGCTTCTTGCATGCCCCCAACTGAGGACCTGGCCTGTAACCCAAGCATGTGCCCTGACTGGGAATCAAACCAGCTGGCACTCAATCCACTGAATCACACCAGCCAAGGCTATTTTGTTTTTTAGATTCAATTGTTTATAGATATGTATTTATTGCTTATTGTTCATATCTTTTTATCTTTCTTTTGGAAAAGACTTCGGGGGACAGACAGGCATGGGGAGATGTGGGAAGCAGACAGGCTTGGTTTAAAAGACTCTGACTGCTGTGTGGAGCCTCCCCCTGCTGGGCCCTTAGCCAGCAGGTTGTCTTCCAGGTCTGCTCTGAATCCTACCTTCTGGGGGGTTTTAAAGATAGAATAGATACAAAATAGCTTTTAAGGAAAAGGGAACCTGCTCTGTTTTTCTCTGTAAAGCCTCAAATCATTGTCAGTAAAATGTGAAGAACAGAACGATTAAGTAAGAGGAAGTGCTTTTGACCTTGTGTAAAATACCTGGATGTTTCAACCCTGTATTGATCTGCATTTCCATTTCACTCCCTACCATTTGGGGAAGGGCTGCATATTTTTTCTTATGTATTTCTGCATGTAGAAAGTGGATAAAAACTCTGGCTAATAAAGAAATGTGGGCAATTTTCCACTAGAGAAAACCCCTTCCCTTCCTTCTTCAGATGGAGAGTGTCTGAGTAGTTTCTCTATACACTCCGAGGGACCCAGAGTCTCTCTAAGGTGGCACCAAACGTGGGGCAGAGGACTCACTGAAGTGCCACCGGTTACGAGCCAAGGACTGTGGACAGTACGCCTAGAAAGAGGGAAAAATTGGCCAAATCATCCCAAACGGAGGGACAGAGGCATCGTCTTCACTGGTAAGGCCACCGGCATGTTTAGTTAAAGGAAGGGAGCTTTCTTTTCTTTTCTAAAATTTCTCCTTTCTTTTCTAAAAATTTCTCACCTGTTCTTTTACTTTCTGTTTACTCACATTCATTTTTACTCTCTCTTCTCTCAAAAAATCGCCACAACACTGCGGGCACGCGATGAGTAGTTAACACGCTCGCTAGGGGTACTCGCCGATATACAAGACTCCTGTGACAGGATAAGCTGGAACGTGGACTGCGACAGAAACACTAGGTTTCCCTCCAGCTGGAAGACAAAGTCCATGCAATGCTAGGCACACTGTAAGAACAATCACAGCCCCATCCCCGTGGCGCTTCTCAACTTAGGATTTATATATGAGAGAGAGAGAGACCTTAATAACTTTCTTTCATAAAAATTCTCTTTCTATTTTCTTTCTATCATGGGGAGGGTCTTTCTAAAGAACAGGATGTTTATTTCCGCTGGCTCTTCGCATTTTTAAAAGCTGCAGGATGTCAGGTGGAAAAGAAGAATTTTACTCAATCTATTACCAGCAGTGAATCTACACTGCCCCTGGTTCCCAGATAAAGGGTTGTATGATTTAGAGGTTTGGGAAACAGTAGGACAGAAACTTAAATGTCTCCAGGAGAACGGGATCCCCATAGCTCATCAGAATTTAGTTACTTGGGGTATAATTTGTACAGCTTTAACTCCCCTGTATATTTCTTCAGTAAAAACTAAAAGTAAAATAAGTGAGGAGGAAATTTTCAGTTTGGAGGATGACCTCACCATCTCAAATATTCAGGAGGAGAAAAAGGAGAGATTAAATATCTATGATGAGAACTTTGTCAAGAAAGTATTGAATCCACCACCCATAGGGGTGGAAGCTAGGACCACCCTGCCCACGGTGCCTCTTCGGCCTTGGGACAAAGAACCTGAAAGCTAGCCCGTGCCAGCTCCAGTGCCACCACCCCTGCCACTGCCTCCACCGATTATCAATGAGACCCCCACGGCTATGCACAGCTGCCTGTGGGAAGCAGCAAAAGCTGGTGATTAGAAAGCTATTTCAGCTTTTTCTGTAATTGTGAGTCAAGGCCAGAGAAGACAAGTAACTTCTGAGTCCTTACCTTTTGAAATATTCAAATAACTAAGAAAGAGTGTTCAAGAGAAGGGGCTCCAGTCCCCTTTTACATCTGGAATAATTGAAGCAATAACAGAGGGGTACACTATGACTCCCTGTGGCTGCAAGAGCTTAGTTTGGAATGGAAGGGCAGATAAAGTGCTTCCCAGACAAGGTGAAGCTAAAGGAACTCATCATCACCGAGCATTTATTATATGAAATTTCAAAGCGACTTACTTAAGGAAAAGAAGATCAAAACTATGAACACTAAAATGACAACAAACTCACAACTATCAACAACTGAATCTAAAAAATACAAACAAAATACAACTAAGCAAACCTGAGTAGGAACAGAATCATAGGTATGGGGATCATTTGGAGGGTTATCAGCTGGGAGGGGTGAGGGGGAGAAATGGGGAAAGGCTGCAGGGATTGAGAAACATAATCAGTTCGTACAAAATAGACAGGGGGATGTTAAGAATAATATAGGAAAGGGTGAAGCCAAAGAACTTATATGCACAATCCATGGAGGGAAGGGGGGTACTGGGCAGAGGGGAGCAAAGCGGAAAACAATTGAAACTACTGTAACAACATAATCAATAAAATATACTTAAAAAAAGAATTACAAATTGTTAGTTAAAGAATAGTCATGGAAATGTAAAGTACAGCATAGGGAATACAGTCAATAATATTGTAATAACTATGTATGGTGTCAGATGGATACTAGTTTTATTGGGGTAATCACTTTGTAGGTTATATAAATGTCTAATCACTGGGTTGTACACCTCAACTAATAAAATATTGCATGTCAACTATAATTGAAAAATAAAAATATTAAACAAAACAAAACAAACAAACAAAAAAGTACACTTTGCTTGAGATAATAGAAAAATGCAGCTAGTTACGCATAAACTGATGATAACTTAAACAGTAACAATGGTTACAGGATGTTTAATTTCTGCCTTTTGCTGTAAAGGTAATGTCACTGACACAAAATCATGATATACTCTTGCAGAATTTTGGTTCCTCAACCTGGTTATGTCACAGAGTGGGGTCCCCCAGAAAACCCCAGAGCCTGTGGTTTGGAGGATGAGGGAAGGGAAACAGCTTTCAAGATTCCTTTGCATATCTATGGCTGGTAGCTAGTGTTAGGGATAAAGAAGCAAGCCTGTGACTTTCAAACCAGTAGGAAATAATTAACAGATGAATCATGGAAAAGGGGCAAGGAAATGACATTCCGAAGCTCCTCACACATATCTCTGGGATCAAAAGGAGGAAGATTGTTGTCACCAAGGACAGAGAAATGGGAAGATATAACTAGATAACTTTGCAAATAAGTTGGAGATAGATTTATGACTAGATTCATCGGCAGCCGTCCGTCTCGAGAGACGATGGCGTAGCTTCTTGAGAGTCTATCTGCACCGCCGAGAATGGCTGTGCAGTCCGACTCGGGAGTGACACGGTATCTGTCTCCTCCCGTGTTGAATCGACATCTTGCGATGATGCTGGAGTGTCCTCTCCAGTGAAGCTGAAGCTACAGAGCCTGGGCAGGGTGATATGGAGGGTCTGCTGTTGCCCATGCAGCAGACCCCCCCTCTCTTCGCAGCTGAAGGGTCCAAGGGAAAGACGGAGTCAATACAGCTTGGCTTCAGGTGCGCCGCAGGAGTTGCCGGTGTTGACTACAACGTCAAACCGCCTTAGGGAATCCGACTCCGGATTTTCTGTCGGGGTTTACTCCCTTAGCCTTTCCCCTGAAGAGGTATGCCGCAAGGCAGCGGAGGTTTTTTAGAGTCAGAGTTTTCCTTCTCTGAAATCGAGTTAGTATAAAACCTGTTTTCTTTGTTTACTTGGCTCGCACATTCTCCTGGCTGGTGGTGTGCCCGACTCTGCAGACTTGTGAATAAACGCCTTGCTTTGCTGCTCAAGTCCTGTGTCTTGGATTTTATTGTAAGCATTTCTCACACTAGTGTCTTAATTATGTAAATAGCTTCGGTTCTTCCACAGCTCCAAGGAATAATGAGCAGTGAATAAGCAAGGCCTCTAGAAGTTTCTGTGAATCGTCAGAACCGGTTACCATGCCTACTGTGTCACAGGCCACAGTCAGGGATTTAAGGAGAGGGTGGCAGACATTTGGGGAGGAAGAAAAAAGAGGAAGAAAAGAAGAGAGTTCCACACAACTGGCAGAGAAGGAGAATTAGGTGGTTTACAAAGAGAAAGGGAGAGAAAGAGAATCACACGATATTGCAGAGAGGTAGAGGAGAGATTCATGCTTTCTTTGCGAGGAAGCTGGGAACTCCACAGATCTAAATCCACATAATCTTTAAATAAGCAATCCTTTTTTTATCACCAAACTCTGGTGCTGAGAGTTATGCTTCTGGCGGTGGGCAATCAGGCCCCTCATAACTGAACAGTGCATAGGGTTCTGTAACAATTAGATGACCTGACCAGTTAGGAAAGCTCCAGACAAGATGACATCAGGAACTAAATTAATCATACTAAGAAAAACCTCTGAAGAACTAACCTATCAGCTTTGTTTGTGACCCCCTAATCTTTAATCTTCAATCTTTGCCTTTAAAATCATTTTATTAAAAACCACTGGGGAATTTGGCATTTAAGTGATAGCTTCCTGTTTTCCTGGCTTGATGCTCTGCCAACAAACTGCTTTAATAAACTTGGTGTTCAGTGCTTGGTCTGCTGCCCATTAGGTGGGTGGACCCTCTTAAGTTTAGTAGCAAATATATAATGATGAGGGACTCAGATGTTGGAAAATTTTAGTTTCAGGTAACAGTTAATAAGATTAATAATCAATGTATGTAAAAAGCTGTTGTTTCAGGAACTGGAGGTACGACCCACCTTGATTCCAGGAAACCATAAGTAGTTCTACCTTCGTTCCTCAGGAGGACTGCAAGTAATCAGGATGGTATCTGAGCCATTGTACTCCAGGGTGAGGTGACCACCACCCAGGGCACAAGGGCCACCACCCAGGATACAGAAGGAAGAATGATGAAGCTTTTATCTAATTAACTTTTTCCCTGAATTCCAAACCCCTTACCTACTCTTCTCCTTCTAAGAAGAGCCCGTTTATAATAGAATTTAAGTTAGTCTGTTAGGGTACAAACTTGCTGTCTTCTCAGATGGCCGACCATCTGAATAAAGCGCCCATAAAGATTCAATCCCTGTCTCTGCTTATGCAGTCTGGTAGATGACAAGCAGCATGAACACTGGCTTTTTCAGTTTCAATAGGACAACTTCACTTTAAAAAAAGATTTTATTTATTCTTAGAGAGAGTGGAAGGAAGGGAGAAAGAGAGTGCAAGAAACATCAATGTGCGAGAGAAACAGAGATTGGTTGCCTCTTACAGGCCCCCAACCGGGGACCTGGCCTGCAACCCAGGCATGTGCCCTGGCTGAGAACCAAACCAGCGACCTTTCAGTTCACAGGCAGGTATTCAATCCACTGAGCCACACCAGCCTGGACACAACTTTACTTTTACGACTAAAATATTTATATCCCTTGGCTCAGTACAGTATTCCCTCACTTATCATGAGTATTACATTCTAGACATCCCCCCGCCCCCCACGATAGGTGAAAATCCACGAAGTAGGAACCTTACATTTATTTTAGTATTTATATATATTTTAAAGCTTTATAAACCCTTCCACACACTTATAAACTGTTCCCAGTCCCTTAATAACCTTTTCCACTCCCTTATTAACCTTTTCCACACTTTTATAAACTCTACTTATGTTCTTAAACATATTCTACACTCTTAAACCTACATAACTTTAACAACATATGTATACATTGGTGCAAAATCCCATGATATAACAAAAAATCCGTGACAAATAATTAAATATAATATTTTTAAAAATCCCGCGATACAGTGAGCCTGCGATAAGTGAACCACTGTGTAGAGAGGAACTACTGTATTCTATTTCTAGAAAGGTAGAAAGATACCATCAAGAAATATTTGCATCCATGTGCAAGAAGCAGCTTCAGGGATGTTTGATCTCTGACCAAAGGAAGTTAAGTAACCTAAATAAATACTTTTCAGGAAAAAAGCAGATGCATAGGGCACATACATGGATAACATGCATTCAGTAGACTTAGAAGTTAAAAGCAATGAACTAGATCAGTGGCTCTCCAACTTTTTGGTTTCAGGTCCTCTTTACATCTTAAAAATTGAGGCCCTTGAAAAACTTTTTTTTATGTGGTTTATATCTACTGATACCTATAGCATTAGAAACAGATATTTTAAGAATATTAATTTAAAAGTAATAAACCCATTACATGTAAACATTATATTTATATTACTATAAATAACACTTAAATTTTTAAAAAAGGCATATCTTCCAAAACAAAACAATTTAGTGGTGTTGATATAAGAACATCCAAATATGTGGAGAATTTTTATAAAAATTTGTTTGAGCCAAACAGAAGATATGCTTGGAATTAAGACCTAAACAGACTAAGAGTCCTGGCCTGGGGGCCCAGTTGATTGGAACATCAAAAGGTTATAGATTCCATTCCCAGTCTAGAGACAACTGATATTTATTTTTCCCAAAAATCAATAAACATATCCTTGGGTGAGGATTGAAAAAAAAGGAGGAAAAAGAAAACTCTATAAACAGACTGAGAAAAATACATCCTAGAGTAAAAGTTTGCAGTTTTTTATGCATTTGGAATTAAATGAAGGTGGGAAAAAGCTAGGTGTGGATTGGATAATAGAATAGTTAAGAAGATCTGTACTCCCTTGAGGACTGTTATGCCTTCAAGGTGTCTGAAAAAGAGAATTACTTTGGCATGTGAAAGATGTGTTAACCTAGATGCTTGAGAACACTCCACAGGGCTTGCTTAAGGCAAAGATAAACCTTTTATTAAAGAAGTTATACGCCTGGGGTATGATAAAAATCACTATGATCTGCCCAGTTAGAACTTTACGATCAGACCACCTGTGAGGTTACTTGCCCTTTTTCATCCACAGTGAGAACAATGGTATCATTTTAGTTCTTCTGTTTTTTTTTTTTTCCAAATCTCCTTAACTGTTGACTTAGTAGAAGATGCCTGAATTCTCATATATGCTTCTGCATTCAGACTATTGCACATTTAATATAGTTTTTTGAAAACTTCATTGTAGACTTGTGAGAGAGTAAGAGTGAAAAAGACAAATAATCTCTTAGTGAGACTGTGAAACCAGAAAAGTCAGTATTGGTGCTGCCTGTCACTACCAGAACCAATGAGAAGAGGCAAGGGTAGGATCTTTATGGGCATTTTATTCAGATGCCAGTGATCTGAGAAGGTAGTGTGTTATGTACCCTCAAAAACCATCTTTACATCTCATTTCAAGTTGGCCTTTTTATAAAGAGAAGAAAGGGTAGGTAAGAGGTTTGGAAAAAAGGTTAATCGGATAAGAGTTGCTATCCAGGGTGATTTTCCTAGTACTTCTTTATCTGTTGATCAAAAATTTAGATACCACCCCCACCGCTTGCAGATCTTCTGGGGCACAAAGGTTAAATTGCTTGTCAACTTCTTGGAGTCAAGGTGGTCATGCATTCTAATTCCTAGAATAAGAGCTTTTCACATGCATTAATCACTTAAAGCTATCAACTAAGGCTAACATCTTTAACTCTTGAGCTCACCTATAAATTATGAAAATCATTTTGACTTTGTGGACCCCCAGAAATGGTCTCTGAGACTAAGTTTCTAGTCCACGTTTTGAGAACTACTAAAGTAGATCAATACAGATTTATTTAAACAATATTTTTAATTCACTGTTTCAGCTTGAGTTTCACCAGAAATGTGAGACGAGGGATTGCATTCAAGAAATTTATCTTAGAAAGTTATCTCTGGAATTAGGAGTTGGGGCACTGAGAAGTAGGGAAAGCCATTCCACTGGTGTGTTATTAAGCCAATGAGTGCTGTGGCAATTGGGATGCAGTTTAATTGGGGACCCTTATAAACCATGTAGAGCAGTGATTTTCAACCCTTTTCATCTCATAGCACATAGAAGCTAATTACTAAAATTCTGCAGCATACCAAAATTATATTTTTTGCCAATATGACAAAAATTAGGTATCATTTCGATTCTTTCATACTGAATGGCTATTGTTGTTTTGGATGTTGTCATTTTTTAATTTCACAATCTAAGGGAAAAGAGGTTGGTGCTCCTGACTAAACAGTCTGGTATTAAACATTTTAAGAATTCTTGCGGCATGCCAGTGTGCCTTTTGTGGCACACTGGTTAAAAATTGCTGAGGTAGAGTATGCCAGATAATTGAGTGCCTGAGCCTGGAAGTGTAAAATATTGATTCATTGGCTTCCATCTTCTAGTGGTCAGGTACTACTCCAGGAAAGGTTAACTTCTTGGCACATCTGGGTTTACTGGTATACCAGAATACCTATGGCAGAAAGGAAGACTTACAAAGTGCAGCTGAGGTAAAGCTGTCTGGCTACACCTGGGAGCAGCTGGTTGCCACAGCAACAGTTGTGCAAAAGGCAAGCGAAGAGAATGTGAGACAGTGTTACAGAGCGAAAGAGGGTTCTTTCATGTGGTGCCTTGGTGTAAAACCCAACAACTAGGGTGGAGGAAAACAGGTCTTTTTTTACAATATTCCAAGCTGGGGAGGACAGTGAGCACTTCAGCTCAGAGCCCTATTCTTTCACGGGACCCAGCACTTTCCTTGCTCCCCAAAAACTAAAAGCCAAAAACATTCCGAGAAGTTCCCCATCCCTTATCTGTCAGCTGTCTCCTTCAGCCTCCGTATAACAGTTCAGGAAAACATGTGTTATGTTGCACTGAATCATGCATGGTTCTCTCTTTGCCCTTTCAAAGCCGCATTGAATTCTCCTCTGTCCTCCTTGCAAACCATGTGGATCTCCTTTCCTCCTCTCAAAGCTGCATGGAGATCACCTCTTCTCAAAACCACATGAAGAACCTTGCTAAAATGTCTGCCACATTTTTTAAAGCCCCTGACTGCATCCTCTGATGCAGTAGGTGTGGTAACCAGTTCTGACCACTCACAGAACTTTGCGCAGGCTCTGTATGCTCTTTCCATACCATTCCATGGTCAAAACCCCTCCCATCTTCTTGGGGCCTTGGAAGTATCAAAGTCATTTGCGTAACAAAGACACTAGCCACTAGCTGCAAGCCATTAGCCACAGGCATGTGAAGGCATCTTAAAAGTTGTTTCCTTTCCCCATCCCCCAACCTGCAGGCTCTGGGGATTTTTGGAGAACCCCACTCAACAGGGTCTAAAAATCGTCACATTATGTGGGAAAACTAAGTTACAGAATAATGTATACAGTAAGATACAATTTGTGCAAATGAATGATGGGGGACTCAAATGTTGGAAAATTTTAGTTTCGGGTATAGCTAATAAGCTTTGTAATTAATGTATGTAAAAAGCTATTGTTTCAAAAGGTGGAGATATGACCCACCTTGACTCCATAAATAGTTCTACCTTTGTGTCTCAGGAGGACTGCAAGCAATGAAGATTGTACAATGGAGCCATTGTACTCCAGGGTGACCACTGCCCAGAACACAAAGACCACAGCCCAGGGCACAAAGACCCTCACCTAGGACACAGATGAAAAAATGCTGAAGCTTTTATCCGATTAACCTTTTCCGTTAATGCCAAACCCCTTATCTACACTTTGCTTCTTCTTATAAAAAGGGTCCGTTTATAATGGAATTTAAGACAGTCTGTTATAGTACAAACCTGCTGTCTTCTCAGATCACCAACCCTCTGAATAAAGAGCCCATAAAGATTCAGTCCCTGTCTCTGCTTATTGGGTCAGATAGATGACAGGCAGCACAATCACTGGCTTTTCAGATTTTACAAACAACAAAAGCACAAAAATGATGGTATATATATTTTAGGATGCATATATATGTGTATGTGTATATATGTATATATAGCTCCTTTGTAATAGGTGTATGCATATATACACATATGTATACATGTAAATGTGTGTATGGATTTGTGCACAACTAATCTCAAAGATCTGGATTGGGGTCAGGGGTCAGCTAAAAGAATGTTAGCGAGACTTCTGGTCAAGATGGCAGGGTAGGAAGATATGGCTCACATCTTTGCAAACCACACCAAAATTACAACTAAAATATAGAGTAACCATCACTCAGAACTGTCAGAAATTGAGTTGAATGGAAGTTTGACAACTATAGAATTAAAGAAACCACATCCATGCAGACTGGTAGGAAGGGTGCAAATGAGGAATGGGCTGGTCTCTCACCCATGTGTAGTGGATAAAAATTCAGGAGGGATATCTCAGGTGCAAGGAGTCCCAGGCCCTCACAAAGCACCCCACTCAGAGTTAGAGTGCCAGGAACAGAAGTCCCCACAACTCCTGGCTGAAAAAACCAGTGTGGATTGAATCAGTGGAAGAAACTTCTGGAGCCCCAAGCAGTTCTTCTTGAAGAACTCCCACATGGACTTACTCAGACTCACTCCCTCTGAGCTCCAGCAATGGAGTAGCAGTTGAAAGACACCAGTGACATACAGGGAGAAACTGAAGTGTCTAGCGTCAAGGCAAGAGCTGGGGGACAGCTTTATCCTAGACAAAAATGTGAGCAGAGGCTATTTTCCCTTTTCTGAACCCTCCCCTCAGAGAGCCACTGAGCTGTCAGGCTAGTGCAGTATCTGAGGCTCCATCAACCTGGCTAACACTGTTTGCCCTGCTCTGGAGATTCCCAGAGATAGGCCACCCAAGCTACTCTTCTATGTGAATGGGTGGTCTTGGCCCATGCTTGACAACTTCCTAAATCCTCTTAAATAAGCAACAGCTGGCCTCAGAGTGTTCCCAGTCCCCATACCTCTTGCTAAGTTGCCTCAGGCTGAGCACTATCAGCAACCAGTCTAGATTCACAGCTTGGATTTGCCTGGGACTCTCCAAGCCCAGCACAAGTAGCAGCCATCTTACATTGCTTTATAGCTCAGGCAGGGTGGCCCTGGGCAAAGCACAGGTTGGAACTAAACTTGGTCTGCACCACCCAAGAAACTCTAGGGTCAGTCCACAGAGTGGACAGCTATAGACCACATCAGAGCACCACCAACCTGTCCCTGTACTACTGGGGGCAGAGGTTGGTGGTCAGTGGTTGCAGCCAGTCCTTGCAGCTAACTGGCTGGGGTAGATCCCTACCATTGACCTGCCAGTAGCAAGCAAGTCTCGATTACAAGAGTAGGGTGTACTCAGCCCACAAAAACGGTGCACTTTGAGTATCCAGCTTGGGTGATAGGGGATGCTGTGCCATTGGGCCCTATAGGACACCTACTATATTAGGTCACACTACCAAGACAGGGAGTCAAAGCAGCTCTACCTAATACATAGAAACAAACACAGGGAGGCTACCAAAATGAGACAAAGAAACATGGCCCAAATGAAAGAACAGATCAAAACTCTAGATAAGGAACTAAGCAAAATGGAGATAAGCAATCTATCAGAGGCAGAGCTCAAAACACTGGTTATAAGGATGTTCAAGGAACTTAGTGAGGACCTCAACAGCATAACAAAGGTCCAGTCAGAAACAAATGATACACTAATTGAAATAAAGAACAATTTACAGGGAAACAATGGTACAATGGATGAAGCCAAGAATCAAGTCAATGATTTGGAACATAAGGAAGCAAAAAACAAGCAATCAGAACAAGAAGAAAAAAGGATCCCCCCTCCCCCAACAAATGAGGCTAATATAAGCAGCCTCTGGGACAACTTCAAGCAATCCAACATTCACATCACAGGGGTGCCAGAAGCAGAAAAGAAAGAGCAAGAAATTAGAAATCTATTTGAAAGGTGAAAGAAACTTCCCTAATTTGGTGAAGGAAATAGACATACAAGTCCAGGAAGCACAGAGAGTCCCAAACAAGATGGATGCAAAGAGACCCACTCCAAGACACATCATAATTAAAATGCCAAAGGTTACAGATAAAGAGAGAATCTTAAAAACAGCAAGAGAAAAGAAGTTAGTTAACTACTGAGGAGTACCCATAAAACTGTCATCTGATTTCTCTAAAGAAACTGTTCAGGCTAGAAAAGATTGACAAGAAATATTTAAAGTTATGAAAAGCAGAGACCTACAGCCAATATTGTTCTATCAAGCACAGCTATCATTCAGAATGGAAGGGCAGATAAAGAGCTGCCCAGACAAGAAAAAACTAAAGGAATTTATCATTACCAAACCATTATTATATGAAATGTTAAAGGGACTTACTTAAGAAGAAGAAGATCAAAACTATGAAGAATAAAATGGCAATAAATACATATCTATCAACAACTGAATCTAAAAAACAAAGTAAGCAAACAAGAAGAACATAAACAGAAGCATGGATATGGAGAGCATATTGATGGTTGCCAGATGGGAGAGATTGTGGGGAATGGGTTAACAGGTGAGGGGATAAGAAGTACAAAAAGGTAGTTATAGAATAGCCATGGGGATGTAAAATATAATATAGGAAGTGGAGTAGCCAAAGAACTTATACACATGATCCATGGACATGAACAATGGTGGGGGATTGCCTGAGGAAGTGAGGGGTGCTGGGTTGAGTGGGCTGTGGGAGAGGGAGAATATCAGGGCAACTGTAATAGCATAATCAATCAAATATAATTAAAAAGTAAATTAAATTTAAAAAGAATATTAGCTTTTTCTGTGATTTCCCCTTCTTTCTCAACTCTCCAAGCTTTATAGATGGATGATTAGAAACTTAGATTCAGTGAAATTAATTCATAGATTTTTTTTTTCTGTTTGTCCCCTTTCTTCAGGTGGGACAGGATTGTGAGTTCACAGACAAGACAAGTAAGGGACTCCAAGAGAATAGGTTGTGGAGTGTGGGTGCCCAGAAGGAGATGTCTTACATCTCTGAGCTGAATGCTTGCCCCAGGGCACAAGAGGACTGGCCAGTGAGGAAATCTTGGAAATGGCATGGCAAGGTTCTCTGAGAATTTGAGATTAAAGATGAGTAGAGAAGGGCTTTTGCTTCCTCGGTGTAGAATTCTCAAGGTGAGAGACTGACTTGGAGCAGCCATGATGTCAGGTGAGAACAGAGGGTCAGTCATTGGGAAGTTGCACTTCCATGCTTGGGCAAGGCAGAGATGCATGCATTTCCTAGGAGCCAAATAGACCTCTTGGAAGTTGGGCTTAAGCTGTCTTGAAAGAAGTCCACTCAAGAGGACTGCCTGCTGTGGGGAGGGTGTCCCCCAGGGAAAAGCTGTGAAGGGTGAACCACTAGGGGAACCTCTTGTGCAGTATGGAGACCATCCAGGGAGGGGGTTCCTCAAAGCCCACATGGAAGCTCAAAACAGAACTGATGTGTGTAACAGATTTTCCATCATGTTCCTCCAAGACAGCCGCTTTCCTATCACCCTCTCCTGCACTCCCCTAGATTTGGAAGAGTGGGGAACAGAAAGGGAGGAAGGTAGAGAAGGAATGAGAGATGGGTCCACCCCTCCTCCTTTGCTGCAGGGCATGTTACTGGAGGGACCTGGGTCCAGAGCGGGTCTGTCTTGGGCCCACCTGTAATATTTGGATTCTTGAGTTTGTGTAGGAAGGATTTCACAACACAAGTTCAGGTGATTTTGAGAGCAAAACCGGAAAAGCCAGTGTACATGCTGCCTGTCATTTACCAGACCCAATAAGCAGAGCCAGGGATTGAATCTTTATGGGTGCTTTATTTAGATGGTTGGCCACAGACTCTGGGGATTTGGGGGGTGGGGGAGGACCTGCTCAGTAAGACATTGAATTCTGCCCATTTGATAAATCAGCTATTCTTATTTATATTTAAAAAATAATACACATATATAGGAAAAGCTAGAAGCAAATATGTCCAAATTTTACCTATGATTAGCAGGTTGCTGATTCCCTTTTCAGCCTCCAGTCACCTCTGCATTGCCTTTAGAGCCCCAGTTTTGTTTGGGCACCCACCCAGCTCTGTGAAGTCCCATGGTCAGGAGAGCTGTTGGTCTAAGTCAGTAGTTCTCAAAAGAGGCAGTACCATTCCTTAAGTGTTCTGGAAATTGGTGGGGGCTTTTGGGGGGACATTGAATGAGTGGGGTCTAGGAATGCTAACTATCCTTCAGTGTGTGGGGCAGTCCTTCTTGAGAGAATAGCCCCATATTGCACTCAACTTTCTGATGTCCTTTTCACACATTCATGCGGGTGAAAAGCCCATTTCTAAGCCTAACACTTTATTCCATTTGACATATAAACTCTGAGTATCTTTTTGCATGTTTTTAAATATGCCCTGGCTTTAATAAGAAAGCAACTACTGCATAAATCAAGGGACAAAAATTCACTGTGTTTTGTTTGAAAGTTTATCAAGTGTTGCTCACCATTTTGGAAGATCGTACTGTCAGTGGCAATGGCCTTGTGCTAGTTGAGTCATCTCCGGCATCTGCCTGCATTTCTGGCTGCTGAGGCCTTGGCATTTCCATGTGTAGCTGCCAGCATCTCACTGATTCATTACGTCCTATAGAGTATAATGCCTGCACATTTGATTATTAAAAGATTGATTAATTTATTTTAAATTATGTTTACTTTCTCCCTATATTAGAGCTAAAGCATCATTTTGGTTCTCTTTCAAAATGTATATTTATAGGTAAATTATGTTATCTTGAATTTGGTTTCTGAAGTGAAGGAGGGTTGTTATGAAAATAAATGTCTTTAAGAGGGGTAGCTGGGCCTGATGGGTTGAGGAGCAGTGCTTGCTCTAAGACATTCAAGGCATCCCTTTCCCTTGCCAGTGATAGGTTTGGGTGTGGACATGGGCTGTAATCTAGACAGTGAGCTACATCTGCCAGAGGGCTTTGGGGAAATGTTTTTTGCTCCTCAAAAGAGACCCAAGGAAGACATGGCCTTTCTACTTCTGGGCATTGTCCTGTTTTATCGCTTACCTGTCTCTTGTAGCCATGAGATTAGGAAGTCTGAGGACAAAGTCCACATGCTGAGGAGGCAATGCAGAAGGATGGGAAGGACCTGGTTTTTGGTCACATTGTTGAGTGGCTAAATAACCAACCCCAGAGCTACCCTCACTTGCACTTAATCTACCTGTAAATCAGTTGGTATCAGCTAAGACTATGACTGAATGTCATTGCCACCTTTTTTCTTATTAATAAAATTTGCCTCCCAGAAAAAGCAAAACAAAGACAGAATCTCTTGCAAAGGAGAGAAGTAATAATGCACATGATAAAAAAAAGTAAAGCACTGTGAAAGTGTTTGTCAGTCTCTTTCTATCAGTCTTCCCAATTCCTCCACCAGTCAGTCAATCTTTCCCAGAGACAACAAATGTTACCAGTTTTTTACGCATTCAAGAAATATTACATGCACATACAAAAATATATGTATATGTACACACATACACATTTCATTTTCAAATTATCTGGAAAGTTCAGATGTTGGTCGCACCTTCGCAGGCAGGGTTTGAATGTGCTCGCAAGTTGTGTGGGTAAATTACCTGCCCTACCAGTCCTCCTCCAGCACTTCCTCTGGTGGCCTCTAGGGGATGAATGGTCTTGCTCAGTTTCCTCCCAGAACATTAGCTCAGCCTCTTTTAGTGCAGCAACCTGGGGAGGACAGTGAGGTCGCTGCAGAGGAGCAGGACATGAGAAGGAAAGATGACAGCTGGGTGTAGTCAGGGCTTGAAGACATCTGATGGTGGTGGCTAGAGACCAGACTTACAAGGTGACAAAAGCCATGGTCATGTTGTACAACTAAGTGGCAGGCCAGTTCCCAGAGAGCTGAGAGCTGCACCCAACCATGAAGGGGCAATAAGGAGGAGGACCTAGAAGCTAGCAGAAATGAGGACCTTGGTGGGGGCACAGGCCACAAAGCAAGGTCAAGCATGGTGGACCACCAAAAAGGTATGTCAGCAGTCTAGAGCATGGGTGTAGATGGCATTTCTGTGTGGAGCAGGATGAAGGCTAATGGTGGCCCAAAGAGATGGTGAGATGGGCAGCCCCATAGCAGGGCAAGGGTAGGAATTTGGAAGAAAGGAAGAGTGGAGTTCCTTCTATTTGGCTTTTGGGGCCAAATAATTCAGTGGACTTAGAAAATTACTCTTCTAGGTTTGACAGATGCAAGTGTATTGTGGAATGTTGGAGGGGCTGTGGATGTGAAGGTGGGGGCTGTGAGGAGAGGAACGTGGGTTGCCACCTGTGAGAAATGCTGAATGGTCTGTGTCCCAATGCATGACTCTCCCTTATGCTCTTTCATGAGGTGAATACATAGGATATACTGAATGTGTGGGTGTCTGGAGAGATATGTGGAGGACATCATTGATCTTTGTGTGTTGGTTATAAGAGAGGGCTGGGGCCTGGAACATCTTGTCATATCACCCCAAAACGATGTTCCTAAATACTACCAGGACCTGGTCACAGTGATTCAGGAGCCCCTCTGACCAAAGATGGGAGCATTTGAATATGATTAGCACTAATAAATACCATGAATTGAAAACCACCAGATAGACTTAAATTCACAAGTTCAAAAGGATAGGGCTAAAACAAAACAAAACAAACAAATAAAACTCCCCAAAAAACCAAATCTAACTGCTGTTAGAAAACAAATGTATTATTAGAAAACTGGTAATTAAAGAGAAAGAATGAAACATTCCACCTCTCCCATATAAATGTTACCACTGAGTAACCAAATACTATAGTAGATGAAAGTATCTCTTTATAAAAATCAATAAAGATGGAACGATAGTATTTGAATATCCATATTGTAACCTGTGGTTAATAAGGAGCCTAAGCATTGAACACCAACCACTGCTATCATCAAAAAAAGAGAGGCAATTAAATATAATGTGCTTTCCCATGAATATCATGAAGTAGTCTTGCAAAACATCTAACCTGGACCTGAACAAGGTCCAACTACTAATTTATAGAAATATAGAGAACAGAGAAATGAGTAATTTACACCATGGGGTTGCAATCAACAAAATTCAGACAGTAGAAAATTTAAGAGGAAAATCAATCCAGCTTTTTCAGTAATTAAATCAGAGGAGGGAGAGAAGGAGGAGAGAGGAGAGAGAGAGAGAAGAGAGAGTTAAGAGAGAAGAGAGAGAGAGAGAGAAAGAGAGAGAATTGAGGCCTGTGGGAACCCATAGACTAAAAGAAGCTTAAAAATATAGATGTGGCAGCAATGAACAGATCTTAGTATTATTTTGCTCGAAACAAACAAACTGTAATAATGTGGCATTTGTGAGACAATTGGAAATTTGAACAGTGACTAAATATTTGATGATATCAAGCAATTATTGTTAATTTTTTTTAAGGCAAGATAATGATATTGTGGCTATGTTTTTTTTTTTAAAGTTCTTATCTTTCAGCAAATTCTCCTGAAGTATTCATGAATGAAATAATATAATATCTGGGATTTACTTGAAAATAACAGAGGAAGAGTAAAGTGGATGGCAGTATATATGAAACAAGATTGGCCATGCGTTGATAATTGCTGACACTGGGTGAAGGGTACAGGAGATTTTATTACATTATTTTATTTTTGTATATATTCCATTTTTTTTTCATAAAAAAAGTTTAAAAAATTAAAAAGTGATAGCTCAGGCCCAAATTGACTGGGTTCATATCCTGGTTCTGCCACCCCACTCACACAACTTTGGGCAAGTTCCTTAACCTTTCTGAACCACAGTTTATTGAAATGGTGATAACAACAGTGTCTATCTCACAGTGTTATTAGGGAAAATTAAGCAAGTAAATATTTATAAAGCATGTAGAATTGCCTGAAACATAGTAAGAACTTAATAAATGTTAGTTTTATTGCTGTTACTATTATTATTATTTTGCTACTCCCCCTCTCTTGTAGTCTTTAGCAGGGGCTTAGTTGAATGCTCCAGCTTACTTACCTGTGTGTAGGTATAATGGGAAGGCTGGGGCATCCAGTTTGGCCATCGCACCTGAGGAAGGCACTGTCCCCACCAAGAGGCCCTGTGGTCATGTCAGCGGGAATAACCTTGGGGTGGAAAAGAAAAATTCACTACAGCTTCTGGCCACCAGATCCAGCTGGTCCTCCCTGGTGGCAGCCCCCCCTCTCCGCAGGCAGAGCCAGATCCTTCCTTGCACTACAGTGGGTTTTGTGCACATTCTCTGGTTGCATCATCAACTAATCTGGAATCCTTGTGGCAGGGGACAGATGTTCTCTGTGGTCTTGTGCTCGCTGCTCTGTGAAAGTGCTTTACTGCAGGTGTGCTTCAATCCTCAGGGGAGCAGAGGAAGTGAATCTAGGGATGGGAGGTTTCAGGGGTACTGTGGGGAAAAAATAGAGGGCACTCCACTCAGAAGGAAGAGCACGACCCACAAGCAGCTCCCGCAGCTGGAGAGTACTCAGTATGTATGTGTCCATGAACAATGGGGAAGGGAGACCATTGGTTCTGGGAGATAGCACTGGGGGTGAGCCAAGGGCAGGACATAGGCTCAGACTCATAGGTGGATGAGCATTGAGAACCCGATAGGACCTTAGTCCTCTCTTAACTTCCTGGGGGATGCATGCTTGAACCAGGTGTAGCTATACCACAACAGGGCTGTGCTCTGGGAGAGACCGACCCCTGCTGCTCCTCTTTTGTAGAGTGACCTGAGTGCTGCCCAGTGTCTGGCATGCAGGAGGCCATTTGAGTCACCTGGGTCATGGTGGGGAGCCTCCAGTCCAAGCTAGCTCCTTGATGGGCAGTCAGGAGAGCATTCAGGGTCACTGGCAGCAGCTAACCCTGTCCTCTGCCCACACGTGGAGGGACTTGAAGCTTGCCCTTAACCTTAGGGGCACCATTTTAAGCAGAGTGCTGGGATCAGATTTCCATTTTGGAAAGCCACTCTAGAAGACAGATAGGAGAGGAGAGTCAGACAGTCGGGGTGTGGAGGCTGAGAGTTTGGCCAGGGAATGACAACTGTGTGGAAGACCACAGAGGCCCAGGGAATGGCAACATCAAGCAAACATCGGGACAACTGCACCAAGCACTCCCGCTCCCTGATTCGTCACACTCTGGCATTGGCAGGCAGCACTAGGCAGATCCAGGCTGGTGGGACTCTCTCCATCACCCTAGCATGGCTCCTGGGAACAAAAGCTGAGGACAAAGGGCCACCAACATCTCCATACTCTACACAGAACGAAACAACAGGAGAGCCAGACAGACCTCTCCCATGGCGTATAAACAGAAAGCCTCCCTCAAAGTCTGTAAACAGAGAGGGAGTTAGAGTAAGGGCAGGTGGTGAGTGGTTGGCCTGGGGCAAGCAGGACAGCAGTCCCTTCTTTGGGACAGAGTCAGGGAGCACCAGCCTCTCTGAAGCCAGGAAGGGGCTGAGGAGAGGACTCTCAGTGACTGGGGTGCCTGCAAGAGGGCAGGCTGGTGCCTCCTTCCTGGTAGGCAACAGACAGGGAAAGGTGTTGGTAGAGCCTGCAAGTTTGTCCTGGCCATGGTGTTATAGAGAGGATCATTGCTGGTGCCCACCCTGCAGTGCAGAATAGGGGGTGGCAGCCTAAGGAACAAGATGGGGGTCACCCATGAGAGCCACATAGCTCTCAGAAAACCTCAGCAGATGATCCATTCATGCCGCGAAGAGTGGCATGCACTCCACTCTCTGGGCATTAGCCATACAGATAGCCTCCCCAGAGAGACAGTGACAGCTGAGAGAGGCCAGAGCAGCACCTGTCAGTGAGTGATTGTCACTCCTACCCACCCTTCTAGTCCACCCTCCACTGTTCCCAGAGGGAGAAAGTATTTCAGCAGAGGGAAGGTGGGGGAATGAAATGCAGACTTGGGGCTCTGCCTCCCTGCAGGCCAAGAGGCCTGGCCCAGGCTGGCTGTGCACAGAGGAAGTAAGTTAGCTGGATATAAGACTATGATTATAAACAAGGCTGGACCTGCCTGAGATGTCCTTAAGAGACAAAAAAGGAGTTTTGACAGCCCAAGTGAAGACAGAGACTGAGAACACAAAGCCATTTTATGCCTCTACCCAGTGACGTTGAGGCTACCATTGCTCTCATTTCATAGGCAAGGACAAGGCCCAGTGTGGTGGAGAAAGCGCTCTGAGCTCACACTGCTGATAAGGGCTGTGGGAGGCAGCCTCTGAGAGGGCCTCAGTGCCCCTCGCCTCCTGGAATCACCCACATTTCTGTCTCTTCCCACAACCAATCAGAAGCACTCTGGGGCCACCAAAGCATGGCAAAAGTGGTGGTGGTACCTTACCAGGCCAGGTCACATAAGGCCTTGCCACCACTGTGCCATGAGGTCTCTCAAAGAGCCCGTGGTGAGGAAATGAGACCCTCAGCCAATTAGCAGGCACCAAGTTGCCAGTCATGAAGGTGAGTGAGGTGCCGTGTAAATAGATCTTCAATCCTGATGGAGCACTGCGACCGGTACAGCCCCCTGACATCCACTACAGCCTATGACAGACTCCACATCAGAACTGCCTTGCCCAGCCATGCTGGAATTACCAACACACAGAACCTGTGGGAGACAACCCATGATAATGGTTGTTCTGAGACAGTTTGGGGGCAACATGTTGCACAGCGTTAGAACACTAACATAGTGACAGAGCTAGGATTTGAACCCAGGTAGTCCAAGTCAAGAGTCCAAGCTCTTAATCACTTCACTAGTGGGGTGCACACTTCATGGGGGTGTGTGAGAAAGCAACTGGGGGCATAGAAAAATATTAGACTTTTTATTTTTATATATATTTTAATTAAAATGAGAAAAGAATCGTTTCATTAACATGTAGTGTACAGATGGACCAGGCATCCTGCATGGTCAAGGGACATGCACATTGTTCCCCCCAGGTGTCCTCAGGGAAGGGGCTCCCCAGTCTGAGGAGAATGGGCCCCTTGCTAGCTCCCCTCCCAGCCTGCTGGGATATGTGTGTCCCAGGCAGGTACATTCACCAAGCAAACCTCCCAAAGCAGACACAGCTTAGCCAGATGCCTGCCAAGTCACCCAGGGCTGACCAGGATACTGCGAGGGGGAGTCCAAGTGATTGAAAAGAAAGGGTGGAGCTGACACCCTGTTCCTAGGAGGAACTCTTTGCCAGGCACAAGAAGGGGGGAAAGAAGTAACTTACTAATTAGATCTGACAGTATCAATCACCTTTCTCTCACTAACAGTGCTGTTATTAATGTCTTCTAGTGAGAACATGAAAAGGCTTTTACTGGGTACCATTAACAAGTAAAATTACATTATCTTGAAAAATCTTTATTTAATTGTTATATCATCCTCTCTAAATGTGTAATTTTGGATATGTTTTATAATATATGTAATTATTAATGTTCTATTCCATATATTAAAAAAATAAGCAAATATGTATATCTTGAGGGGGCTGAGAAGTGTGCATAATCATGAAAGGCTGGGGATCATGACACCATTTTGCCTGCCTGGAGAAAGGGCACCGGGCCACCACCATCCCAGAGAGAAGCACTTTAGAAAGGAGGTGGCGGTGAGCACCTGGGATGCTGCAGAGCAGAGCTTCCCACTGGGGGCCCCAGGGGTGCTGATAGAGTCTGATAGATGAGACGTCGGTACTCTCTGACCTTGAAGGATGGGCCAGGCACCTACAGACCCCTGGTCACCTCCAGGGGTGAGCAGTCTCATCCTGTCATCTCAGTGTGCCGTGAAATGTAAGGTGGGCATGCCACCTGGAAACTTGAAGGTCTAGACATATGTGCGGGTTTGGTTTACTTACAAGTCTCCAGGACCTTGGTGGGAGCCATTTCCATGGTGTCAAGGGGCAGAAGCCACGTGGTGGGCTGAGAGCAGGAGTGAAGTCGAGTTTCTCCTCCCTAACACTCATTGAGTCAGAGCCTTCACCACTTTGGAGGGTGTCACACTGGGAATGCTGCAGACATGTGCTGGGCTGAGCAGTGGCAGAAAAGCAGCCCACCAGAAGCCTCACAAAGGGTTCTTGTCCCAAATCTAATGTGAGCAGATATCAGAAAAGAAATTAGGCATATTTTGGAAGTTATATTCAAGAAAGAGGAGATAGCTGGTGGGGAGGGGTAGATCATGAAGCTAAGAAGCTTCTTGTGGGGCTCAAAGAAGACTTGAGGTAAGAGTGACAAATGGTGGCTTTCTGGCTGTGCTGGGAGTGCCCTGGGTTGTTCCACATGGGGTGGCTGGTGAAGGCCAAGGCTTCATGCTTCATAGTGAGCTTCATGTCTTCCTCCTTTATCCCCATCCCAGAGAAATGCTGGTAGCCTATTAGATGTGGACTAGAAACTACAGAACCCCCATTTTCCTTTGTACTCTACTCTCTCTTCTTTTTTCTGTATACAAAGAATTCTGGGTTCAGGAATGAAGAGAAAATTTCTCTATTTGACTTCTTTTTGCAGAGGTGTTCCAGTATGTCTGCCATTTTGATCCAGAAGCTTTTTTACCATGTTCATTGATTCTTTAGAAGAAACTGTTCCTTTACAGGTGTGGAAATGAGGCTGGAGACGTTAACACCTGCACAGGGGCACAGAGCTCACTGGTGGTGAACCCCAACCTGCTGAATTCCAAGCCCCTTCCTGTACTTCTAGTTCATGAGTAATTCCCAAAGCTTGGGACCCCAGCCACTTGGAGGCATGTGAGAAGATTATGGGAGAACATTTTCTTTTTTAATAGTTATGCATTGATTATCCATTTATAACTGATATCTTTGAAAAAACCACAAGTATTTAGTTAAAAAGGATGTAGATCTAAACATTATGTAAACACTAGTTTGGTGGTATAAAGGCATGGCAAAACTTGGGAAACTTCTCGGAGAACCCTTCACTGCTCTCCTGCTGCCTCTCCTTTCCAGAACACCTGGCCTGGAATTAGCCCACTCCCATCATTTTTGACTGCCTCTGCCTCAGGAAGTGCAGCCTGCTTCTTGGATTCCTCAGGTCACCTGAATACCTTGTTTCTGCTAACAGTGAAGGGAACCCTTGCCATCTGGGTGTGGGGAGGGAGGTGGTTCATGAGTGAAGGGAAAATCCTAGCCACCCCGCTCTATCCTCCAAAAGCCCAGCTAAGTTAAATGACCTTCTCCCCACTATGACAAAGATGCTCTCAGAGTGGGGAGGATTCTCCCCTTGCTTCCCATCCCAAGCCATACTCCAGGCTTTGAAAACAATGCAGAGAGATACTTTTGGGCAAAGGCTTGTGGTTACAGGTCCTGGACAAGACCTCAGAGGGCTGAGGGCCCCTGGAGATGCTTGTTTGAATCAAAAAGGAAGCTCAGGCAGAGCAAAAATTATACCCACTCTTACACAACCATTATATTTCTCCTTTCCTGTTCTTGTCCACATGTGCATCTTCAAAGAGGTTAAATCAAGTTATATACCATTTTGTATTCTGCTCCCCACCCCTCCACCCCCGCCACAGACCACACCCTAGCCCTTTCTCTGTGGCTCTGTCTTTTTAATGACCACCACTCAGGCTCCTGTGCCATGCACCCTCCATGGGGCATCAGACATGGACTTAACCTCCCCCAGCTGGCGGGACACTTAGATGGGTCTAATTTTCCATAATTACGTACCCTGTTGCAAGGATCTGCTTTAACAAATAAGGCTTTTAAGAACTTAAAAATCTATTTTTGATGAATTATTTGCTGCTTTTCTTACTACCCCATCCTCCATCTCCTCGGATCTTCTTCGCCTCTTTTCTTTTTTTTTTAAAAAATTATTTTTTAACAAGGTTACTTTATTTTATTTTATTTATCTGTTTCTAGAGAGAGGGGAAAGGAGAAAGACAGGGAGAGAAACATCACTGTGCGGTTGCCTCTCACACATTCCCATCTGGGGACCTGGTGTGCAACCTAGTCATGTGCCCTGACTGGGAATCAAACCAGCAACACTTGGTTCGCAGGCCAATGCTCAATCCACTGAGCCACAGCAGCCAGGGCTTCTTTTCTTGAAACTTCCTCCCCTTCTCCACTCTTATCTTCTCCCTGCCTGTCCTGTCTCCTACTGCACCTCTACCATGGTTCAGTGAAAAGAGCACTGGGTGTGGAGGCAGAAGAGCTGAGCCCAAGGTAATATTTGCCACTTCCTAATTATGTGAACCTGGTTGCAATCTGCCTAGAGCCTGTTTTACTTCTATCTTTAAAAACAAGAAAAATATAGGCAAAGCACAGAGGATTTTTAGGTAAGTGAAATACTATAATAGTGGATACAATCATTATCTATTTGTCCAAAACCATAGAATGTGACACACTAAGAGTGAACCCTCATGTAAGCTATGGACTTTAGGTGATACTAATGTGTCAGTGCAGGTTCACCAGTTGTGACAAATGTACCACTCTGTGGGGATAGTGATAATGGGGGAGGCTATGCATGTGTGATGGTAGGGAGCAAGTGAGAAATCTCTGTACCTTCATTTCCATTTTGCTGTGAACCTAAAACAGCTCCAAAAAATAAAGTCTTTATAAAATATGTAAGAAAAATAATACTGTTATAGTAGAATGAGTAGCAGAGGGGAAATAAAAGCAGGACCCTCCCCATTGCAATCTAACAAAGAACTTAACAGAGGAGGCTAGAAGCAGAGGGAGACATGCCTCACCCGCTAACTCAGCAGTCCTGGGCCTGGTCTGATAATATTGTCAGGTGTTCCAACATCACAAGAAAACACCATACTAACACGGGAGGAGGGCAGTCCTTGAAATTCTATGTATCCTCTCCACTATCTGGTAAGGGAAGTGTTTGAAACTGTGCTTTCATTCCAAGGCCAGAAAGATGGGAAAGGGTCCACAGTGCCCAAAGTAAAAGAAAAAAGCCCATAAAAAAACTTTGGGTCACTGTCCCAACTTTAAGTAACTGCCTCCCTTCACTTACATGTTCTACAACAAGATGAACAAATGGAGTCTGGAGCAAGGTAAGGATCCAGGCTAACAGACACCCACACATACCTAAGTTTGGGTAGTCATGTCCTCCCGAGAAAAGCTGGCTCCACCTTTATCTGTCAATCAAAATGTAACTTCTTTATCCTCATCTCGCCAACTATGTAAGTCCTCAGAACAAAGAACTTGTTCTCTTAGCTCTCTTGGCCCTCATGGTGCTCTTGGCCTTCTGGCCGCAGGGCCTCTGGCCATGCTAGGGCGAGCTTGCCACCCTGGCCTCTGGCCACCCTTGCTTTTGCTCTCCCGTTCATTAATAAACTCCGTGTACATGCTAATAGGCTTGCTGATCTGTAATTCTTTAATGCATTGGTGAGAAGAACCAGGGTTTCTCCAATAACAACATCAGTCCTTAACGTTTCTGTAAATTTAATTGTAAGAGTAAAATTTTAGAAATAAGCCAAAACTTCATCAATAAGAGGCTACATAACTTGAGTGGTAAATATAAATGAAACATCTATAAATCATGTCATATGCTGGAGTACTATGCATTTACCAAAAACCGTGAACTTGTTCTGTGTTCACCTAGAAAGATGCGTATGTCTGGTGCTTGTAACTGTGAGTTAGTACAGAAGTTGTCAAACTACATGCAAAGCACAATCTCCCTTTTTAATAACTATTGCTCCAAATATTAATGCATTGGAAAAGGGTACATAATAAATTATTAATGATATAATCCCATGGGGACTGAGAGTAAGGGAAGAAATATTTGGGGGTAATTTTTTACTTTATACTCTTATTTAAATGTTTTTAAACAAACATGTATTAATTTTGTAATAAAAATAATTTTTGAAAAAAGTCCATCTGTTTGTTCTTTTCCCAGAGTGCTGAAAATGTAGTGACATACTACACTTGAGAGCCCTTGGTATTACACTAATGTATGCATAGTTATTGGTTCTCCTACATTACTATTGACCTCCTTTGCTCCCTGTCCCCCTCACGCCTCCTTGTCTCCTCCTTTCTCTCTGGCACCTTTCCCTCCAGTTCCTGTTATCCTTTCCAGCTTTCTCTTCTTGTAGATAGTATGTGACAGAGATGACAGGCTGGAGGAGGAGGACAAGTCTTAGACCCATTCCAGTTCTCTGTTCCCCACTCCCCCCTCTTCAAGTTCTGCTCAGAGGACAGAACTGGAAGACACAAATGCAAATTCCCTGTGGCTGTCCACTCCAACCCTCTCCATCACCCAGGGTCACATCAGCAGGTCTCTGAATGCTACCAGCCTGTAGTGCATGTGCTCCAGAGCCCTTGCTCACCAGGATGCCCATGTCCAGAGTCCGCAGCCCCCTACGGCTACCACAAAGGGCCCCTTCCCCAGAGCAGGGCAGGAGCAGAGCCCAGCACTGCCAATGAAGCCAAAGCCCTTAGGATTTGCTGTCTGGTGTTGAGCTCAGAGCTGACAGATGGAGTCATATGGGCAAACTAATTATATTTTTCTTTTTTTTTTTTTTCCTAGGCATTTGTGTGTCTGCAGGAGCTTAATTTATGTATTAATTACACCTCAGAGCTAAATGAGGGGGCTGGAGTGCCTTCAACAGCCTTTGCATTTTATTAGGAAGCATTGCACACACATTTGGCTTCATGTGGGAACAGCTACTGAAGTTTCTTTCTGGGGAGGTGGGGGGCCTTGGGGAGCAGAACTCTTCAGGCAGTGCTTGGGGATGGCCCAGGTGGAGCAGCTTTAGGCCAGGCTTCCGCTCTGCCTGCAGACAAACTTTCAAACCACCTGATTAACCTGCTCAGCTCCCCTGCTACAGCTTCACCACTGAATGGAGACAGTCCTCTGGTGACACCCCCACAGCAGCCCCAACCCCAGCCCCAGGCCCAGCCCCAGCCCCCTCAGCTATGGTGGCTGTTGTGTGGGTTCCTCCCTGATTAGGTGTGGGGTTGTTGTGTTGAACTTTATCTCTCTGTCATGGGCCAGCAGCGAGGCCATTGACCTGTTGATAGAGGCTGGGGCCCACCCCGGTGTCCCCTGCTAGTGAGCCATACAGGGGACAATGGCCCTCAGGGGGGTGGGAGGAAAGAGACGCTGGCTTTCTCTTCTGGAGTCTGGACTTGGTGGCAGCAGGTAGTACCCATTAGTGGGACTAGACTGGGCAGGGCCCTTATAGTGGCCAAGAAGTTGGTAGAAGGACATGATTTTGTAGCCACACCATAGGGCTTCTTCATCGTCCCTTTTCACCTCCCAGTTCTTTCTCAGGTCTTGCTAGAAGCTCCTGGTGTTGCTGTCCTGTGTTATGGGGGTGGTAATTTGGGAGAAAGGTTCTGGGTCTATTCTTTGGCTGATTGTCACAGGAGAAGCAGCACCAAATGCCTCATGGTGGGAGGTTGTTGATATCAAACCGATCACCAGAGGACAGGACAGAAGTACGGCCTTGGGGTGAGGGTAGCACCCTCCTATTTCAGAACCCCCTTCAGACCTAACCTTGGAGGATCTACATCCAGAGGAAGCACTTCTTAAAAAGGCTTAAGGAAGACCCCAAAGCTCTCTAGTGCCCACAGACTGACTACAAGTGCCCTGGCTTGGCTGGACAATAGCAGGTCCTGAATGCTGGTATGTCCTGCCACAGCCTGATGGGGGGGCCTGGCATCTGCATCCACCTGCTCTCCCTTTCCTATTGCTTTGCTCTTTCACAAGTCAGTGCAGGGTAGGCCCACTTTATGCAGCTGGTGTAGGCTTATGAAAGTTGTCACACTGAGAGGTAACCCTCAGTGGGAAGTTCAGAAGATTTTTTTTTTTTATTGTATTTTTTCATTACCATTTAGACCCCCTATGCTCCTGTCCCCTTAGCAATTACCACACTGTTGTTTGTGTCCATGAGTCCTTTCTCCTTTTTGCTCAATCCCTCCACCCCCCATAACCTCCTTGCCCCCCATAACAGTTATCCTGCTCTCCATCTATGAGTCTGTCTCTATTTTGCTTGTTAGTTCAGTTTGTTCATTAGATTCTACATATGAGTGAAATCATATGGCATTTGTCTTATTTGGACTGGCTTATTTCACTTAGCATAATGTTCTCCAGATCCTCCTATGCTATCACAAGGGTAAAATTTTCTTTTTTATTATGGCTGAGTAGTACTCCATTGTATAAATGTACCATAGTTGTTTTCACCACTCATCTACTGATGGACACTTGGGCTGCTTCCATATCTTGGCTATTGTAAATAATACTACAATGAACACAGGGGTGCTTATGTTCTTTCGAATTAGTGTTTTGGGTTTCTTTGAATATATTCCCAGAAGTGGGATTGTTGGGTCAAAAGGCAGATTCATTTTTAATTTTTTGAGGTATCTCCACACTGCTTTCCATAGTGGCTGCTCTGTTGGGGACCCCTGACCTGCAGAGATCCCCTGGTGTTGCGGATGAAAGGAAGACTTCCCAGGCGGCTTGTGTTATGGGAGAGAAGGCCGGCAAATGTTTAAGAGACAAATGCCTCAATTGCCATCCTCCAAGGTCTTTTTTTGAGTGCAGTAAGCTTAAGGGCAAATAGCATGCACGTAAAGCTCATCAATTAATGTTAAACAGTGCTGATGACAGAAAACAGACATTGTTCATGGATAACAATTGAAGTAATGTTGAGATCTCCCTCAGGTCAGGGTATGTTGGACACAAAGACTTCAGATGGCCATAAAATAAGGAGGGTGAGTTCATTCTGGGTTAAAGTTAAAACCTCTGCTGCTGGTACAATAAAGCGATCAAGTGAGGTAAAAGAACAGGGCAAGCTTCAAAGGACATAAAGCATTTTCTCACGGCCTGATTCCCACCAGGGTCCACTGGTTATAGCATCGAGGCACATATGCACCCAGCTTTCCTTGTTTTCCAGTCAGGTCTTATAGGCTTCATTTCCTTTGCCTGGTCTGTGTGGGGCTCCAAGTCTTGATACTTTCCCAGGGGGACCCAAACACTGCACCAATCTGCATTTCCACCAACATGGTACAAGGGTTCCCTTTCTTTGAAAATCTAAGTGTCTTATAAAGAGGAAGGAAAGTGTTTAGGCCACATCCACTTGAATGCGAGTTCTCTGAGGACAGGAATTTTTGCCTGCTTTGTTGACTGTATTCCAAGAACCTAGAAAAATACAAGGTTTTGAGCAGGTGATTATTAAATGAACACCTGGGTGGTGGTGTTAGGAAGGTTGTCTATAGCTCATCCCAAGTCATTTTTTGGGCATAACAGGCAAATAGGAGGCAGATGAGTCTCGGAGAGGCTCCAGCACCTGCCCGAAAACACATAGCTAATTAAAGGTCAAGCTAGGCCAAGAATGACTCTAATGGGAGCCAAATTATCATCCTCTAACTTGCTGTCTTAGCTGAGGCTGCAATAAGAGAATAACATAGACTGGGTGACTTATAAACAAAAATGTATTGTTCACAGTTCTGGAGGCTGGGAAGTCCAACATCAAAATGCTGGCAGATCCAGTATCTAATGAAAGCTCTTCCAAGTTGCAGTTGGCTGACTTCTCGTTGAATCTTCACATGAGGAGAGCAGAGAGAGGAAGCAAACTCTCCTGTGACTCTTAAGGGGCATTAATCCTGTTCATAAGAGCTTCACTCTCATGATCTCATGTAACCCTAAGGACCTCCCAAAGACTGACTTCCTAATATCATCACGTGGGGGGATATAGTTCTAACACATGAAGTTTTGGGGGGACTCATTCAGTCTATAACACCTGCCTCTGTTATTCAGACCCTGGCCAACATGTTCATGGCTGTAGCCTTCAACCAGCTGCATTAATGACAAGAAATCTACCTTGCTGGATAATGTGGGTGACACTCAGAATTTTTGTGCCTCCAAGATGACTCGATACATGGAAATCCCTATTAAGTGGTATTCCATCACCTCAGTGGAGTTTTTGGTTTTTGCATTTATCAGGGGAAGTCCATGGGAAGTCTGGGACAAGGGAATGACTGTCCATCAGGCGCCAACAGGCTGAGAGCTGATGAAGGGCTTGGCTTCGGGGAATTGCCCACTGCAAGTTCACCCTGGGGAGGAGCTTGGAGCCTTGCAGATTCCTTCCTGCTTACTCCAACCAGCATGCCTGCTACTGGCTGTCATGCTAGCTGGTCTGTGCAGAAAGCATGTGGGGTGTAAGAGGAAGTGCTGAGGGTAGGAGTCTCCTCTGGAATCAAGCTAGAGTCCTCGCACGGAGAGGCCCTGTTGTGCTTACCCAGTCATCAGTTCTCCCTCATCCACCCAATTGGGAGCTCTCAAGTGGGGGACAATTGTGCTTCTGTGATCATCCTGGAATCAGGTGTCTGAGGAATCACTGCCTGGGGCAGGGAGAAGGTGCTGGCTATTGGCCTCTCCACAAAGGCCTGGACATAGCTGGTCCTGACTCCTTTCCCCCAAGAGCCCCTGGCTTGCAGATGCCTGCTGTCTCTGGTTTCCTCCCTGGATCCTCAGGCTCTGATGACAGCCTTCTCACAACAGGATGGATGGAGCCTGCATAATCTTTCTGGGGAGAGTGCTGCCTGCTGGAGAGGTGGCCAGCATGTATGAGAGATAGTGCTCTGGATCCAGGCTGTCCGAATGCATTTGTCTCGTACCATCAAATCGAGCCAGCCCAGGAGATAAGTCTAACTCTTCCTGACAGAATCAGTTCAGCCTTGTACTCTGAGCAGGGCATAGAGTGGGCAACAGGCTGGCTAGGGTTGGCTGGGCTCTGATAATTGCCACCAGCATCCTGCTGGCTGGGGGATGACACACAGGGAGCCCTGGTGGGTCCAGTGGACAGAACTAGAGTCAGGAGAGGGACAGAGGGGTTCCTGCTTTGGTGGCTTCTTTCAATCTCAAGGCAAAAGTAGGGAGGGGTGCAGGGAGGGGGGCCTGGTTTATTTTCTTCCATTTCCATCCCTGTTTCTATTCTGAGGCCCAACTCTTATGACAAGCCATGTTGTTTGGAATCAGACATATATAGCCTGGTTTTGAATCCTGGAGATACAGGCCAGAGAAGAGGAATTGTATGGGCAGCTTTTAGAGCACACTGTGGAATCCCCACTGAAAGTCTGACCTATCCATATTAAATAGACCTGCCCTTGGGCAAAATGATCTTCCTTCTGCATCTGAATAACACCCTAGGGTCCTGCTGTCAATGTCTGAAAGCCCACCACACATAGCTCACTCCCTCCTTTAAGCTTTGTGTCTCCAGCCTCTTAAGAAATTGCAAATTCACAATATTTGTGAAAGCTTATCTTTCATTGGAAGGACAGAGGGAGGAACCCCAGACTGTGGATGTCCCTTGGAGGTAGGGAAGGGAATGGAGGCCTGGGGTGGGAGAAGGAAGTGGGGTCGTGCTGTTCAGGAAAGGGAGTCAGGCTTGTGCCCAGCATCATCAGCCTGTCTCCACATCTAGACTGTGGAGAGGGGGAAAGGGGCCTTGGAACCCTCACTGGATGTCAGAGAACAGGGTCAGGCTACTGAGATGTAAGTAGAATCCATCTGGTCCAGAGCCACCCGTTTCTTTTGCCTCCAACCCCACTTGGGCACTGGAACCAAGTGAATGACAGACCAGGAAGCTGAGTCAGGGCTAGAGTTTTACTGGCATTGTTCAGAGAGCCTGAAACTACTGGGAACTTAGAGAGAGGCAGGTGGAAGCCAGTGACCCACCACCCCTTAGGGGATCAGAGGATAGCTGAGATAAAAATTCCTGACCTAACCCTGGCTGGTGTGGCTCAGTGGATTGAGTGTTGGTCTGTGAACCAAAAGGTCACTGGTTTGATTTCCAGTCAGGGCACAGGTTCCCAGTTGGGGGTGTGTGAGAGACAACTGATTGATATCTCTTTCTCACATTGATGTTTCTCTTCTTCTCTTTCCCCCTCCCTTCCCTTTTCTCTAAAAATAAATAAATAAATAAACTATTTAAAAAATACTTGACCTAAAGTATTAGAACATAATGTTCTCTTCACCACTACCCATGAAACAGCAAGCTATGAATGGACATGTGTAATCCTATGCAATCCTTCACTGTGAGGGAGCAGAGCCTGGAACAGGAATGTCAGCAAGAGGAGTTTATTTGGGAGGTGAGGCTGGGGAAGGGAGTGAGAAAGTGAATTGGGCTACGAGGAAAGGTGTGTAAATGTATCTTGGAATTGTTTCTCTTAAATGAGAACTTACAAGCCAATTTCCACTGGCCACTGGTTAAGGGCCGCTCCAAGAAGTCTTGGATTCCTGGGCTTTTCCAGCCTCCTGGGCAAAGGAGCCGAGTGCAGAGTGGGTCCTGGCTGCCAGTCAGACCTTTGGCCCTTGAGCACAGAGATTCAGGTGCAGGCAGTTGGAAGGGGGGCTTGCATGCACCAAGATGGTGTGGGCCAAGATGTATGCTGGAACACCGTAGTCCCATTGCCCAGATGATGACACAGAGATTCACAGAGGTCTCTTGTCTAAGGTCCCCAAGCTGGTGATAACTGTGCTAGGACTGGACTCTGAAGCCTGTGCTCTTTGTATTCTAACCCCAACACATTTTACTCTCCATCTAAGATGCTGGTCAAAAGTAGAGTGTTTGTATCAACTCCAACAGCCAGTGGCATGAGGTTGGTACCCAGTAAGGGACAAGTAGAAATATTATTTCTGGCCTCTAAAATCAGATTGCTTGTGGTTTTATAAGGTCCAGAATGCCCTTCCTTTCTTTGTCCTCTGGTTTGCAAAATGCATATCAAACGTTTTCTTTTCTCTGAGAACCAGCCCGTTCCATCCACAGACAGAACCAACCCTCCCATCCCTGCTGCTGTGGCCTAAACTAGATGAATCTGGGCAAGAAGGGATTAGACAGTAATAATAGCCCACTGCCACCAGGGGGCGGCCACACAGAGTGAGTCAAGGGGCCACACACCTGAGGTCTTTTGCCAGTTTGGACCCCAAGCAGGAAGTGGCTAGGCACAGGGACAGCAGTTGGAATATATGGGGACACTGTGCTCAGACAGAGACAGGAATTGTGACCCCACCAGCGCCTGTAGCAGCTCACAGAATATCTGATAAATATCAGGGCTTCCTGCTTCCCTTCCTCGAAAATGGACTGAAGCAAAAATATGCCCGGTCAGGAGTTTATCCAAGTTTCTCAGCAGAGACAGCAGGTCAATGATGCTTAAACAGTCTTCTTCATAAAGTCTTCAGCTAAAGGGCCCTGATAGGATAAAGTCTACCTGGCAATTAGAATCAAGATTCTGGTCTGGAGCAGGCCAAACCAGCCCAATAGATCCCTCCCCAAATTCCATCCTGAAGAAGCTCTTGTCTCTCTGGGTGATGGCTACACCTGCTATGTACTTCTCAGGGCCTCTTGTCCTCTACTTGTCTGTCACCCCCCACCAGGTGGGGCCCCTCAAGATCATATTTTGTTCATTCTCATGTCCCAGGTGGTCCCAAGTTCATGTCCTGTAAATGCCTCATTGAGCAACCCCCCCACCCCGAAGTTCACCGAATTCTATGGGCACACATTCTGTATGTGCTTTGTAGCCTCATGCTTCTGTTTCTTTAAAAAAAAAATTTTTTTTTTTATTGATTGATTTTTCAAGAGAGAGAGAAACATCAATGTATTGTTCCACTTATGGTTGATTCTTTTATGTTCCCTGACTGGGGATCGAACCCACAACCTTGGCATATCAGGATGTTGCTTCACCAAATGAGCTACCTGGCCAGGGCCACATGCTTCTGTTTCTTTCTTCCTTAGCCAGAGGACTGCATCTTTGCACTATGGGCATACTGGAGGAACCCAGATGTCCCACATAAGAGAGGTGAGTGGGCAGCACCCTGGGCAAGGCTCTGAATAGGAGGTGGAGCAGGACTCATTGAGCCCTGGTGGAATTAATGGAGTGTGTCTGCTCTTACTGCCTCCCAACTAACTTCCCTCCCTCCATGTGAAACTCTCTAGACCTCCCTTGTCCGCTTCTTGAGGGGGTATGATGATCAGTGTTATGCTACCTTGGCTAGACTATAGACCCAGGTTGTTCAATCCAACACTAATTTAGGTGTTGATGTGAAGGTATTTTGTAGATTTGATTAAGGTTTATAATGAGTTAACTTTAAATAGAGGTGATTACCTCGACAATCTGGGTGGGCCTGATTCAATCAGTTAAAAGACCTTACATTAATTCTGAATTCACATTTCTTTAATTAAAATAAATGCTAATGATAAAAGTATATGTATTTTTAAAAGACCTTAAGAGCAGAGCTCAGGCTTCCATGAGAAGAGTGAATTCTCCCCGTGGACAGACAGCAGCTTCCACCTGTGCTGGAGAGTTCAGCCTGCCCTGTGGATTTTGGACTTGCCTAACTGGCCCACAGAGCAGTGTAAGGCAGTTTCTTGCAACAAATCTCCTAACATGTGTCTCCTACTGGTTCTGTCTCTCTGGTGGAATTCCATCTGTGCCAGCTGGAAAAGCTCCCTGTGCTAGGGAGGGGAGGAGGAACCCAGTGGTTTTGATACCACTGTATGGCAGGCAGTGTGCCAAGACTTGTATCACATTGAACCTTCTGAGCATCATATGTCATATGTACTATTGTTATCCCATTTTCTAGATAAAGCAATTGAGGCTCAGAGGAGTTAAGTTATATGATTAAGGTCATATGACACTCTGCAGGTCAGGATCAGAAACTTCTGGCTCTAGAGCCCAAGCTCCTAACCTTTTTTTGTACCAACAACCCCTTTTGCAGCCTGGTGAAGCCATGGGCCTCTCCTGAAAAGATTCTTTAATATGCATACAATAAAATGCATAGAGTTACAAAGGAAATAATTTTTAAAATAATTATCAGAATGTTTTTAAAAAGATTTTATTTATTCTTAGAGAGAGGATAACGGAGGGAGATAGAAAGGGAGAGAAACATCAGTGTGTGAGAGAAATATTGATTGGTTACCTCTAGCATGTGCTCCAACTGGGACAGGCCTGCAACCCAGTCATGTGCCCTGATGGTGAATTGAACCTGTGATCTTTTGCTTTGTGGGATGATGCCCAACCTAAAGTGAGCCACAGTGGTCAGGGCTATTAAAATGTTTTAAAGCACAAATTTGTAATATGGAAATACATGTGCTTTTCTATTAATGCATTTCATTAACTAGACTATCGAGGGTCTGCATATCATGTGACTGCATGTCATATCTATGATTACAATACTATGCCATGAAAATACCTGTGACTCTTCTTGGTGACAGTATTGTTAACGCTATATATGGTCCTTGCTTAACTTAATGCAAGAAAATGCTAAATTTCAATGAAAGTAATAATAGAGATGAGTTTCTCCCCCATCCAGGTTTCTCAGATCCCCTGAATGAGCCCTGATTTAAGGACAGACAATGCCTGCCCCTAGTCCTTGTGGTACCTGTTTTGCGGGGCTGACAATGGAACAAGTTCATGGACACGAACGAAGCCCTGGCACACAGTGGGCACACAGCAGACATGTCTTTCTCTCTCTCCAGTCCAGGACTCAGGTGAGCAAGAGGAGCGAGGGTCCCAGAGGAGGACACAGGCAGCTGGAGTGGCTTCTGTGCCAGGCTCAGCCTCTACAACCCCTGAGGGCCTGGGCCCACTTGCATTTCCTACACATCTCTGCTGTGGGGATGCCTGGCCCTGCAGCCCCTTCACTGTTCCTCTTGTAGACAGAGGCCAAGGCCACTCTTTTTCCTGCAGACCCTTCTCATGTTTGTGTCAACATGGGCCACGCTCAGTCATCTGGTTCACCCTCCTGCATGGTGAGTAGCTTTGCCAACTGGTGGCTGAGAAGGACCAGGTAAAGCATCTCCAGGTGGAGAACCAGGAAGGAACCAAGGAAAGGTAAGCTAGCCCAGCTTCCCACTTGTTTCCCAGGTACCTGGAGAGGGGAGCCTCATGAACAGCAGCCTGAGAGGCCCTCTGCACCCCACACTACCTCCCCCAACCCTGAAACTACCAGGCCAGCCCTGGTGAAAATAAATCTCTCAGCATGACAACCCAGTTTCAGCCTTAGCCTCACTCCCTTGGCTACCCCTGCCCCTTCCATGTCACTTCTCTAGCAGGAGAAGAAGGCAAGAGAGAGGGAACTAAATGCCCTGAGTGATTATTATGTGCCGGGCACCTTAGACACACGATGTCATCTACTCCTGTCCGGCACTCAGTGAAGTGATGCTATGATGTCAATTTGACAGTGAGAAAAGTCAGTCTCAGAGATGGTGTCACCCAGCTGTAACTGGCCAGAATCCGAACCTGGCTCTGGTACCAAGATCTGTTCTCTTTCCACTCACATATTTCTAGCTCCCAGGCTGCACAAGGCATCTTTGAGCTTTCAGAAGGCCTCTATCATACTAATTCAGGTTACAGTGTTTGTGACTCAATGGGTTACCCTCTGCTAGGGTATTTGAAAAATAGCTGTGCCCAACTCTCAGACAATGGCTCTGTCATATGGCACAGGGCTGAGCAGAATCCTTTGGTGTTTTAAAGGACAGGAAAGCTGGGGAGCACTTGAGGTCTTGCTTCCCTGCATATGTTGTCAGTTTGGCTCCAATAAGCTCTAATAAAAAATTCTTTTAAAGAATACAGGAAAGGTGTATGCAGCTTGGGTTGGGTGGGGTAGAGCTGGGCAGGTGGGTGCTAGAGACCACCATGACCCGCTTCACTGGAACCACTGTTTGGATTGAGCTGCTCCCATCAGTCCTACCTTGGAGCCTCAGGTTCTTGTGAGTGAATTATGCGAGGCTCTGGGGAATCCCCTTTCTCTGGGAGCAGCCACTGAACCCACAGCCTAGAGCTGTGATTCCATTTTTGCTTTCACTGAAAACAGAAAGAGCAGGAGAGGTGCCTCCACTCTGTGACTTGGGGATTGGAGTGACCGGGGGACTAGAGCCATGGCCCAGGAGAGAATGTCTGCTCCTTCACTGCCTCCTAGGGCCCACTCCACCACCACCCCACCCCTGAGTAAACAGGGCTCAGGTGATTACACCCATCTGACAGAGGAAGAAATAGAGGCCTGGAGCAGGTGAACGACTGTAGACTCTTTAAAAAAAAAAATAACTTATTTGTTTGTTTGTTTATTTATTTATTTTTAGAGGGAAGGTAAAGGAGAAAGAGAGGGAGGAATACATCACTGTGTGGTTGCCTCTCACTTGCACCCCCAACCGGGGACCTGACGTGCAAACTAGTCACGTGCCCTGACTGGGAATCGAACCAGCGACACTTGGCTCGTAGGCCGACGCTCAATTCCCTGAGCCACAGCAGCCAGGGCTGTAGACTCTTGATGGTGCCTGAACTTGCAGGAGGGAGCGCAGTGGAATGGGAGGGGCTTCCTTTGGTGACTTTAATTCCTCTCCCTTATTTTTGAGAGGCACAAGCTTTGAAAAGGTTTCCTCCTCCCCATGCATGCTCCAGAACTCTGCACGGAGTCAACAGGCCAGGGTAGTCAGGTTACGTGTACTTAGCGGGCAACTCTCAGGGAATTTGAGATTGGGAATGTTACCATAATCAATCTCTCACCTCCTCTTGCAAATTCCTGGATCCTACTTTCCCTTTCCTCTCTTTCCTTTACCCAGAAAAGCCCAAGGTGTGTGTGTGTGTGTGTGTGTGTGTGTGTGTGTGTGTGTGTGTGTGTGTGTGAAGGGGCCATTGAGGGAATGGACAGGGTTGACATTTACCGGTAATCCTCCCTCATATTTAAGAAGTAAGGAGTATTGGTAACTTGTTAAGATGAGGAACAAGTTCAGGGAGGGAATGCAACTTGCTCAAGATTACACATCTTGTAAGTGGAGGAGGCATGAGCCATTCATGCTTTTCACTCATTGTGCTAGTGAATGGTGGAGGGTGTCACATGTCACCCTTCCCAGGCAACATGCAAGCATGCACATTAATTAATTCATTATACCCATGACAAGCACTCAGTCTGTTCCAGGCATTATGCTATGCACTGGGGCCCTAGAGATAGATTGTAGTTCTTGCTCTTAAACACCTGATAGCACACAGGAGGAGAGAGACATGTAAAGTAATCATTACAATTTACTCTGACAATTTCACTCATCAAAGACAATTCCAAGCCGAAATGCAGTTCTAAGTTTTCAGAGAGTGACTAACTTTTGCTTGATACATTCACAGAAGGCTTCTGCAAGGAGGAAACTTTTGAGTTGGGTTTTGAAGTCTAAAAGGAATTCATCAGGAGTTGAAAGTAGTGAGAAAGATGTTCCAGGTGAGGAAAATGAAACAACCTGTGGCATTACTGTGGGAGCCTTCCAGAGATAGTGCCTTAATCCTAGTACTTGCCGGGTTGGGTTTCAGGAATATTAGTGCCCCTGCTGATAACATTAGGCAACAGTGATCCAGGGCTTACCATATGCCAGATATTCTGTTAAGAGTTCTCCACATTTATTTAACTTGAACAACAACCTTATGAGGTAGGTCCTACAATTATCCTCAGAGCTGTGGAGACAGTGGCACAGAAAGATTAAGGAAGTTGCTCAAGGCGGCACAGGTAGTCAATGACGGAGGCAGGGTTGAAAATTGAGCCAGAATATTCTATAATTCATGCTCTGTGTACTTTAATTACTACATAAAAGGTGACCAACTATGTCAGGGAAAAATAGTGTGATGACTGTTGGGTCCTGAAAAATGCTTCCATGAAACAAACACACACTGAAAATATTTTGACCCAGAATCTTCCAAACTGATTTTACTTAGGAATACTTTTTTTTCCTTTCAAGTATGAGCTCATGGAAAACTCTTTGACAATTGCTGTCTTGTTCCTAAGAGTGACTCTAATAGAGGTCAGGCCTTTGGTTGTCGGTGGGCACTGGAGGGCTTTTCTGGGTCCTGATGACTCCCAGTCAGGTCTGCTGGGTGGCCACAATCTCACAGAGCTGAAGCTCTCTCTCAGTTAAGCTGCCAGGACCATGTACTCCTTCCACATCCTTACATCACAAGAAAATCAAACACATTCCAGTACGCAGGAATCACTTTTGTTGTCAAAGCTGCACTTTTGTCTTGTGCTTGATTTCTCTTTCCTGACTAGGAGGAAAGTGGCTGTTGCAGACAGTGAGTGGTTGCCTCATTATAGCTGTGTTTCATCATGTGTGTGTGTGTGTGTGTGTGTGTGTGTGTGTGTGTGTGTGGCAGAATGGGTACACGGAGTGAGTAGCTGAAAGGAAGGAAAGCTGGGAGCCAGAGAGAATAGTTCCTCTCAGCTATCCAACCTCTGGCCCAGCCAGGGGGCATGTCTCTTGTGTAGGGGTGAAGCAAGGAGAGGAAGGGCATACATGAACAATCCAGTGTTTCCACACAGAACTAGGACCTCACATCAAAGCCTGAGAACTAGGACCTCACATCAAAGCCTGAGAACATGGAACTAAGTGGCTGGGTTGGTGAAGAATGGGGTGGTCTGTGGGTTTCACTTTAAAACTGGTTTCTCTTTTCTATCCTAATGGCTTGGACAGAAAGGGCGCAGAGGTCAGGGGCAGGGACCTAAAATATTTCCCTCAGCCCAAACTAAGTATAATGGGCAAAAGGGTTTTGGACAGGTGAGATGTGCCTGGCACACCTTCTTCCAAAGAAGCCCTTTATTTCCCTAATGTGGGACACTGAAAAACTAATACCTGCCTTTTGTCATCTAGTGGTTATGAATTGAATGATGTCTTTTAACCCTGTTGCCAAATCTGTTGCCCCAGAATACAAAAAGGATGCCAGCCTGTTAAACCAAGCACACCGCTGTCCAGGGACAGCCAACTGATCTGGAGTCTGCAAGATCCTTCCCCATGTGGGAAGGCCACCTTCCCCTCCACACACCTACTCTTATAATGGATTTCTGGACCCAAGGGTAGGTAGGACGATGATCATGTCCAGCTTGAAGCAGCTAGAGGAGCTCGAGGTCTTCATCCATTGTCCTTTATAAGATTATAAAAGGTCTTAAGTCTTAGAGGGAGGGATTGTTATTTTTTATTGTTTAAGAAATTAATTAATTAATTTAAAAAAGAATAATATAGGAAAGGGAGAGCTTGTAGGTACGACCCATGGACATGGACTGGGGGTTGGGGGGGATTGCTGGGGGAGGGGGCTGTGGACGGAGGGAAGCAAAGGGGAAAAGACTGGAACTATTGTAACAATATAATCAATAAAATAAACTTAAAAAAAGAAAAAGCCTGAGAACATGAGTTAATTCTTGGATTACTGAAACGTGTGATCCCTTCCTGCCAAGGGAAGTCAGTCAGGCAACCACAACCATTAGCACCATGGACAGTGACAGGCCTGTGACTGCACCCTACAGAAAGAGAAGGGCTAGACTTCTTTTGTGTGTGTGTGTGTGTGTGTGTGTGTGCACGCGCTAATAAAACTTTATTTATGGACATGGATATTTGAATTCTATGGAGGTTTTTTTTTTTCATTTTTAAAAATTGTTCTATTACAGTTGTCCCATTTCCCCCCTGTTGCTCTCCCCTGCCCTGCCCACTTCCCCCTCACCCTCAGTCAATCCCCACCCTGTTATCCATGTCCATGGGTCATTTATACTAGTTCCTTGACTAGTATACTAGGCCCTATACTAGGCCCTTTCCTTTCTTTCCCCCTTTCTCTCCCTCCCCCTCCCCTCTGGGTTCCTGTGTTAGGTGAGATCATATGGTATTTGTGCTGGAATTCCTTTGCTCAAGAAGGAGACACTGGTGGGACTGAGTTTTGATAGTATCACAGGTTATTTTTGCACTGTGTAGATCGTGTCTTAGTTAAATTTGCAGTGATCTGTCCCCCACCCCGGGATATCCCATCAAATGGACACAGAGTCCCCAAGAAAAGAAATGCTTGCCAGGGACCCACAAAATGGTCACAGGGGAGGGTGATGGTACCTGAAGATATAGCCATGTTCTCCAGGAAGGCACAGAGGTGGCTGAGGTCCCAGGAGCACTGTGGCACTGTATTATTCTTTTTCCCTGCCTTGTCAGTGTCTTCAGGGCCAGGAAATGTATTCATTACTCAGCCTGGAGTAGCTGCTCCATTAACCTTGGAGCAGTGAAAGGAGGGCTCTGCTCCTAGGCCAAGTTCTCCATCTGCATGAACAAAAGGCTGCATCTCCGTCTAGGGGAAATCCTTATGATCTCTGATGAACTTTTGAATCAAGAGCCTGTTTCCCTCTTCAGTCAATAGGTATGTTTCCAGGCTGGGAAATTTGCTTTATTAATAACACAAAATAAGCACAAGCCTGCAAAACAAAACAAAACAAGAAGTCACACCCCTCTGGTGGTATCTGGGGCTATTGGTGGCTTGCTGTGCTGCCCAAGGTAAACACACACCCAGCAGTGAGCTTTTCTGTCTCATTCTGCTCTATCCCGCAATGACATGTTGAGGATCCAGTCCCAGGGCCAGTTCTGTGGGGTCAGGGTCTTTGAAGTACATACAGCCTCCTACAGGGAAAAAATCATTCAGAGAAGTAAGATACTGCAAGATCCGTGCTGGTGAGAGTTGGTGAGTGTTATCAGGAAGGCTAAAAAGGAGGTTGGAAAGGTGATCGGTGTAAGCTTACTCAGCCAGCAAGTGCAGAGTGTTTCTGCTTTCAGTTGGATCCCCCATATCTTGTATGTAGTACATACTCCATGCATGAATAATGAACCACACCAGCCTGCCTACTGAAGGACAGAGAGATGCAGGGTGGGCAGTGTGGCTTGAAGGTTAGCACATGGTGGGGATAAGGCTAGTTCAGTGGGGGCCCAGCTTAAATCACTATCACCTGGGGATTCTGAGGGAGCTGTCTTTGGCAGTTGGGGACATTGCAGTGGACTTGGGCCCTGGACAAAGCAGACTAAAGCCAGCTCCTCAGAGAAGCAATAAGTAGGGCTGCAGCCACACAGTATCTGAGAGGGCTGGGCAAGGGCTTGCAGAGCTGGCTGACACTCTTGACTCAAATGTGTTGCTGTTGCTTCTGGTCTAATGGGCCTGATGGGTGCTTCCTCATTGGCCCCATGAGTAGGGCTCTCTGAATATCTTCAGGGGCTGGAGTATTTTCCCCCCACTCCCTCAGCTGTGAGCTCCCAGGAGCTAGAGCTGGAAACAGAAAAGAGCCCTCCGGTCATGGTGGCCCAGCCTCTCATAACAGTGGAAGCTGTGTACTCAGCCTTGTTTCTACCTGAAAGGACTGGAGAGTCTGTGGTGCCCGTACCCCATAGAACCCTGAGCCCAGAGCCCAGCACAGAGTAGAAAATGTTTTCCTTCTTTCTTTCAAAGCAATTGCTCAATAAACAAAGTGAAAGATTAGGGTCTGGGGGTTGGGTATACAAAGAGAGGCAAAGGGCAAGGCCTACTATAATAGCTCCAAATTATTCCAAATATGATGCATAAAGAAATTGGAACTGAAGTTCAGAGTAATCAATGTTTTGGGAGAAGTGGGTGCTTGATGGGAAATGCAGCTCATGCAACTTACCATCTCACCAGCCCTGCACAGACCCCTCTGCTCTGTAGAGACCAGTCTCTTCACTGTGCTCCAAAGACCCTCTGTTATCTACCCAGATTTCTTACTGGCTCAAATGTCACCTGTCCTTTAAGGTTAAGTGCCGTCCCTTCTTGAGCCGACTTCCTCAAATGCTGTGGCCACAATGACTTGCTTTTATCCCTTGTCTACATCACCTAAATAGATATCTTACACTGCTTCTTGGTGCTTTCTATTTTTCAGTCTTGTTCCCCCAACTAGACTGTAAGCCTTTTAACAAGGACATCATCTTGAATACTCCTCTCATGTCCCCACCCTGGTACAGAATTCTGTATATGATAGATGCTCAATAAAATTCTTACTGAGAGAAGGAATGAGCAAATACATAAATAAGGAAGGAAGGAAGGAAGGAAGGAAGGAAGGAAAGATGAAAGGAAGGGAGGGAGGAAGGAAGGAAGGGAGGGAGGAAGGAAGGAAGGGAGGGAGGAAGGAGGGAAGGAAGAAAGAAAGGAAAGAACGCAAGCCATTCAGGTTTTTACCAGGCAAAAGGGAACTTGTATAGCTAGTAAGGTTGGTGCTCCTTCTTTACCTTCCATTTTTACTCTTCCATCATAGTGTCTTTTAAACTTTTTTGCTTCTTTCAAGCAACATAAAATACTCAAGAATTAGAAATGCTTATTGAACACTTACTTTGTCCTCATTATAGTTTCTGCCCTTGAGAGGCTTACAATCTAGTTGGAAGATAAACATAATGTATACATGAAGACTTTAGCGAGAATAGCTTAGTGGCTGGAACTCCAGCTCTGAGTGACACATGTCTGGGGTCCCACCATGCCATGGAGCAACTACTCAGAAAATTACATACATTTGTGTACCTATGGATTGATCTGCATTTCCTCATCTGTAAAGGAGGGTCACATATCTCATAGGACATTAAACGAACATATATCTAAAATTCTTGGCATAGTGCCTGGCATATAGTTAGTGGTCAATAAATATTACCTATTATTATTATTCCTAAAGACATCAAACATTTATTTAACTTCTGTTATGAGTCAGGCTTTGCATTATCCCAACTATCTCTTGATTGTTGATTTCCCCCTCCATGCTGTATCATTTAATTAGCAAATAAACATGCTCAAGTTTCTCCCATTTCTAACCTTAGCTCCTTGATCCCACAGTATTTGACTGTCACCCATTTCTCTGTTTTTTTCCTTCTGAAGTTTCTCAGGAATTGTCTACACACAATGTTTCCTCTTTTCTCTCTTACATTTACTCTTCAATTCACTGCAGTCCAGCTTTTTCTCCCACTACTCAACTGGGAAGGATCTTGTTACAGTCTCTGTATTAGGCTAGGCCAAATGCTATAACAAATAACCCCTAAATTTCAGTAGCTTAACACAATTTAGACCGATTTCTCACTCAGGTTGTGGTTCAGTGTGGGATGGCACGAGCAAGGCAGAAGAGAAGGCTCTGCTCCACACAGTCATTCAGAGACCCAGACCCCATATATCAAGTGGCTCTGCATCTCCAGGGACCTTAAAGCTTCTGTGTTTAGATGTCAAATAAAGTAAAAGAGATCTTAGAAGACTGCATGGAAGATTTGGGGCCCAGGCCTGAAAGTGGCTTATATCACTCCCATGTTCTATTTGTCAAAGATCAGTCACAAGCTCCCACCAACCTGAAGGAGAAGCTGGGAAATATAGCTGGGCTGTGCTCAAGAGGAAAAGGAAATAGTTTTGTAAGCATACAGCATTATCTCTGCCACAGTCCTGAGCGACTTCTATGTTGCCATACCCACTAGATAACTTTTAGTCTTTATCTTACCCTATCTCTTAGCATGTTTCTGAATAAATGATCATATCTTCCTTCTTGAGATGTTCTCCTCTGTAAACTATTCTCTTAGATTTCTTCCTTAGCATGGATGCTTCTTCTCAGTCTCTGTTGAAGATTTCCCTTTCTCCTCTACTCAGCTTCGTGATGACTGGGGTAGAAGGGTGGCTCTTCATGAGACTGGGTTCTTGCTCTCCCTCTATCAATTCCTCATTCTTCACTCCCAAAGCTACAAATATCATCTGTATCCTAAGGACTCTCTGATGTTTATCTCCATTTTTGACTTCACATCTGAGTCCGCTGTCCATGTAGTGATTTCATTAGATATTTTATTGGCATCTCAACCTTAACATTCACCAAAGTGAGCTCACAAATCCTTTCACCTCCCACCTTCCATCTCCTGTAATACATTGCTCTTCCCCAAATATCCCCTTTCTCATGTTCATTCATCCAGTTGCTTAAGCCATATCTAAGGAGTTAACCCTGATTTCTCCTACTCCTCTTCTCTTAACTTTCTCGTCAAGTCCATTAGCAAGACCCCTGCATTCAATGATCAAAATACATCTAGAATTCACCCACTTCTCTTCTACTGTCTCACACCAAACCACCATTACCTTTTGATTAGATAATGCAATAGCTTCCAAACTGGTTTTCTCATCTCTACTCCCTCCCCCATACAATTCACCACAGCAGCCAGGCTAATCTTTGCAAAATGTACATCATGTCACTCTCCTGCTTAAAACTCCTTCAGAGTCTCTAAATTGTATTCAGGATAAAAGCCACATATTTTAACGTGGACTCCAAGGCCTTGTATGATATGGCCTTTTATGTCATGCTGCCTTTTCCCTTGTGGATGGAGCCAAGAGATCAGCCAATATATTCAAAATGATGTCTCTAAAGAGATTACAGTCTAGTTCGGGGCACAGGTCTAGTTCAAAGAAAGCATGCCAATAAACATGCCAGATAGTGGCACTTCAGGTGCAAACCTGAGTGACACAAGTAGGAAGAGGTGCAGGAGGTCAAATAAGCCTTGCAGGGCAGCTATAATGGAGGGGCACCATCCCTGTATTGTTTACCACTGCACACTCAGCATGCAGTACAATAGGATTCAATAAATATTTGTTGAACAGCCTTGGCTGGTGTGGCTCAGTGGATTGAGCACCGGCCTATGAACCAAAGGGTTTATGGTTAGATTCCCAGTCAGGCACATGCCTGTGTTGTGGGCCAGGTCTCCAGCTGGGAGTGTGTAAGAGGCAACCACTCATTGATGTTTCTCTCCCTCTCTTTCTCCCTCCCTTCCCTTACCTCTAAAAATAAATACATAAAATTAAAAAAAAATAATTATTGAACAAATGAATGACAGATGCATGAAGGAATGAATGAGTGAATGGCCTGATTTCTTCCCTAAGGGAACTCAAAGCCTGGTAGGAGAGGTTAAGAAGTAAACAACCATTTAGTCGTGATACATGATGGCAGGGGTATGTACATTAAAGATACTCTTCATCCTCAGGAATTAATTCTTCTTGGGGAAGGTTCAGGGAAGAATTCAGACAAGAAGGTGATACTTAGCTGGGACTTGAAGGATAATTAAAGATGAGTCTAGAGGGATGAGTAGATAGACATTCCAGGTTGAAGACACTGTAGTGCAGGTGAATGAGGAGGGAACTTGTTGCTGGGCATTAGAGCACCAAACAAAATAGCTTGTGATCAAGTGTCAAACTTATGTCATAGACCACAAGGGCTTTATGGGGAGAGAAGCTGGAGGTGACTAGTTGTCAATGGATGCTGCTAGAACAAATGCAGGCTGGATTACTATGGGCAATTTTGGGCAGATTTGAGTCATTACTGGGCCTTGAAATGTAAAACTATGGTAAAAAAGGAAGACCATATGCTAATGAAGATCATAATATTAATGATAAGGTAGTCACTGATGATGTAGATCACTCATGGGGGAGCAGAAGCCAGGTGGATGAGGAGGTGTGTCAAATACTTCAGCAGGCCACTCTGTCTGGCTTTGTCACTGTAGGAAGAAGGGAGGAAAGGAGAGCAGGGAAAAACTCTCATGACTTATGTGGTCTGGGATGGGAGGCTGCCTGCTTTGTCTTCTCTAGCTGCTGCTGTCCCTGCCCTTGTTGAAGGGCTGGCGTTGGAAGAAGGCCTCCTCCCTGCAGGGCTGTAGGCGCTCTTGGGAATGATGATTCCCAATGACGTTGCTTTGCCTGAGGTCTGCAAGGGTGAAAATCTGGGTCTCACACATTTGTCCCTCCTTCCTTCTTTTCTGCCCAGATCCTGCAGAGGCAAGAACACAGGAATTTGGGGATGAGGGTCTGCAGGGCTGGGAAACTCAAACAGAGTGAGTATCTGCCTGAAAATGTTTGTCCAGGTGGAGCTGGTGACCAGAAACACTCTGGTCAGTCATGTTAGAGGGCAGGAAGCCAGAGCAGGGCAGCCTGAGGGGAATGTGGGAAGGACAGTGTGGTTCCCTTTCTCCACTTTAGAGAAAGATAGAGAATGTGGGTGATCTTTGGGTCTCTTTCTTTTATAAATCATAAACTCACTTCCCCAACTCTGTGTACTGCCCACATATCTCATCTTAGTGGTCTTAGGCATGACGGTGGAGGTCTAAAGTATCAATGTTAATAACAATAGCTAACTTTTACTGAGCCAGCTATTGTGCTAAGGCCTTTATATTAACTCACTCATTTAATCTCTAAATAACTCTGAGGTCAGTACTTTTGTCATTCTTATTCTACACACATGGAGACTGAGGCTCAGAAAGGTGAATCAATGTACCTAAGGTCACACAGACATGGAGTAACAGAGCCAGGACTGGAACCAGGTGATGTGGCTTCTGGAGTCTTTGTGGTTCACTAGTTCTAGGTGTGGCCCTAGAGAAAGGAAAAGAGGGTCCCCAGAACCCAACAAACCAGTGAAAACTGTGGTCAGGACCTAGTTGTCAATGCTGCACTCACTGCCAGCCTCTGGACTGGGTGTGAGGAGGAGTCTGGCTCTGTCATACAGGTGGAGAACACTGGCAAGCACCTTACATTTTCAAAGCCTTTGTTTTCTCGTCTATATAATGAGAGAATATTTGCTAATCTACAGCGATGTTGGGAGAAGTGAAGAAATGCATACAAAGTGCCTGATGCATCATAGCAGGTGCCCAGTAAATGAGTTCCTTCTCCCACTTCTCTTCTGGGTGAAGTTTGCTTCAAGCTTGGTTTAGTCATCTTTTCTACAAATATGTACTGAGGGCCTACCAGGCGACAGATCTTCTGTAAATCCCTGGAAAATACACCAGTGAAGGAAGAGACTGGAGCGACGTGGGGTAGGGTGGGAAAATGGCTCAGACTGACCACAGATAAACAAAATGGATTTTAAAGTAACCCATGAGAACACAATACCTGAAAAGTAAATGTTCTCTTCAAAGTAATAGCCTCAGGAGGGCACACGGTTGTTTCAGAGATGCTAACGCTCTGCCGGACACTGGTATCAGCCTGTGTGTGGACTCTTCTCTCAGGTTTGGCCAGGTGTATTCTCCACACCAGGGAAGGCTGGAGTAGGAGAAACCTGCCCAAAGTCACATAGCTGGTCAGGGCAAGAGAAGAACCAGAGAAGACAGAACTTTTGATTTCTGAGCTGGAGGTCTTCCCCATACACAGGAGCATTCCACATCCTTCCTTTATCCTCCCATTCTACACTGGAGATAAATAATTCTTCTCTAAATCTGGTGCCACAACTTAGTTAAGACTTCATCTTAGAATGGTTCAGAAGTTGTTTGTTTGTTTATTTGTTTGTTTTGTTTTAAATAAGCCCATCTCAGTGGGAGGGAGCTTTGGATGTCCACAGGCATCTGTCCAAGGATCTGACTGGTAGTGGCCAGCTGGGAGTGGGAGCAGAGTGCATCAAGGTTACCACCAAGTGCTGGGTGTTCAGCATTTGCATCTCTAAATGAACCTTATACAGAAGACAAGGGCCAGGCATTTTCTGGGTGGAAGAAGGGACTGAGGCTAATAGACTCTTGTATTTGGGCTGTGGGCATTTCAAAGAGTCATTAAAAGGATTGGTGGGAGGGTTTCTGGAGCCTCTATAACAAAAGCTTGGAGTCCTCAGTGTGAAAGGAGTCTTTCAGAGTGAAAGACTTCTTAGAACCCAGATTTATTCTTAAGAAGTAGCTCGGGAGGGCAGTCAGAAAGTTCTGTGCTCAGCGCCTCACGGGACTGAGGTTCTCCTTGGTGGGTTGAGGTCTGGTCCTACTTACAGTTAGGGGGATGGATTCGGTGACTCTTGAAGATCTTGCTGGCATCAAGATTCTGGGCGCCATCGTGGCCTTGTGGAGGTCTGCCTTTGTGCGCCCATGAGTGCGTGAGCGTTCGTGTGTGGTTGGTGGGAGGCGCGTGAGAGTGGCCTGCGATGGGTGTGTCTGAAGAGCCGGGCTCCCGGCTGTGCCCGCTGCGCCCACTTGTGGCTCCCAGGCGCCGCCAGAAAGAAAGACGCCTTTGCCATCTCTTCCAGGGACGCCGCCCTAAAGGAGGAGTATGTAAGGCTGATGACTTGAGGGCGCCGTCTCCCGTCTCCCGTCTCCCGTCTCCCGTCTCCCGAGTGATGGTAGCACGCGTTGCCTCGCCGCCTCCGCAGCTCAGCCCTGGACTACTTACGTCAGGGTAGCCGGGTCCCCACCCGCGCGGCAGCCAGAGAGCCACGGGAGAGCAGAGCAGAGCAGAGCAGAGCGCGCCGCAGAAACCGGTTGCCCTCACTGCGCGCCGAGCCCCGCCAAGCCGGGCAAGTGTCAGAGTCACCGAGCCCACGCAGGACGCCGCGTCTTCACCCGTGCTCCCTGTCCGCCGGGCTTGTCCTGTGCTCCCCCGTCATGCGCTCTGGGCTTCGCGGCTCTCTGGACCAGCCCTAGCGCGGTGAGCACCTGCACCTGGCGCCGGGCGCCTCTCGCTGAAGTAGTTGCGGGTCCGGAGTAGGGGTCACCACGTCCGAGGTGCGGCCGGGACCCGCGGAGTCGGCCCCCGAGCGCGGGGAGCGGGGCCGCTCGCGCCGCCCCACCATTACCTCCCCGGGCGGCAAGGAGGAGCTGGTGGCGGTCGCTTCCCGGCAGTGGCAGCAGCGGCGGCGCACCTGCCTGGCGGCCGTCGGCGTGCTCCTGGTCATGGCGCTAGGGCTGCTCATCGCGGTGCCGCTGCTGCTGCAGGCGGCAACCCCCGGAGCGGCGCACTATGAGATGATGGGCACCTGCCGCATGATCTGCGATCCATACAGCGCTGCACCCGGCGGGGGCCCCGCGGGCGCCAAGGCAGCGCCGCCCGGACCCAGCACTGCCGCCCTGGAAGTCATGCAAGACCTGAGTGCCAACCCACCGCCCCCCTTCATCCAGGGACCCAAGGGGGACCCCGGGCGACCCGGCAAGCCCGGGCCGCGGGGCCCCCCTGGAGAGCCGGGCCCGCCGGGACCCAGGGGTCCCCCAGGGGAGAAGGGAGACTCGGGGCGGCCTGGACTGCCAGGGCTGCAGCTTACGGCAGGAGCAGCAGGAGGTGACGGGGTGGTGGGTGGCGGAACCCGGGGCGGCGACGATTCTGAGAGCGAAGTGACCGGCGCGCTCAGCGCCGCCTTCAGCGGTCCAAAGATCGCCTTCTATGTGGGTCTCAAGAGCCCCCACGAAGGCTACGAGGTGCTCAAGTTCGACGACGTGGTCACCAATCTCGGCAATCACTACGACCCCACTACCGGCAAGTTCAGCTGCCAGGTGCGCGGCATCTACTTCTTCACCTACCACATCCTCATGCGCGGCGGCGACGGCACCAGCATGTGGGCGGACCTTTGCAAGAACGGGCAGGTCAGTGCCCCCCACCCCCATCCCCACCCGTGTCGGCTCCCGCGCGTCCCCGCAGACCCCTCGAATTGCTTGGAAACCAACCTCCTTTCTCCTAGCTTTCGAGCTCCGCAGCGAGCCCCGGGAGGGAGCGCGCCACAGGATCCCGCTTCCTAGTGTACCCTAGCTGCGTTTATCCGAATACTATAGTGAGGCAGGTTGTGCCCGGAGCGCCCAGAGACCCGCTACCCAAACTGCTTTCCCTGGCTACTTGTATACTTTGCCTGTAGTCCCTTGGGCTCCTAAAGAAGAAGCTTTTTTTGTTTGTTTGTTTTAGCTCCTTTTGTGCGCCTCGCTCGCCCCTTTTCCCTACAGTCTACGCTCTTCCCCGCTAAGTCGGTGTTCAGGAAGCTCCATCTCTCCTCTTTCCCGGACTAGTCGGCTGAGGAGAAGAGGGGACCGAGAAGGAGTTGGCTAAGCTGGAAAGAGACGGTGGAGCCTGGGTGGGAGCGTGGACCCCGGAGCCGAGAGCAGAAGGCGGCCAGGGGACGCGCCAAGTAGGGTGGGGGTGGCAATAAGGGCCCAAGCAGAAATGCCCGAACCCAACAACTGCCGTGGTTCGCCCCCAGGTCCGGGCCAGCGCCATCGCGCAGGATGCCGACCAGAACTACGACTACGCCAGTAACAGCGTGGTGCTGCACCTCGACGCTGGGGACGAGGTGTACGTGAAGCTGGACGGCGGGAAGGCGCACGGAGGCAATAACAACAAGTACAGCACGTTCTCTGGCTTCCTTCTGTACCCGGACTAGGGACGCACGGAGCGCCAGGTGAGGTGGCTGCAGGCCGCCCCGTACCAATGGGGGCGCGCTGTTTCCTTGCAAGGACCACAGTCGCTTCACGACACTTCTGGCATCGTTGGAAAATACGCATTCCTGCTGTCCTCCCTGCCCCGCTCCCGTCCTCGGGGTGTCTGCGACTCACTACACTCTGGGCAGTGCACCTGGTCCCTGTCCCCACCCCGGGGAGGGGGAGATGAGCGTGACCTGAACTCCAGAGGCGGTAGACAGCGGCAGCGATGGTGGCAGCATAGTTTGCAAACCCGACGGGATTGGACAGGCTGGGAGGAACCACTGCCCTCTCCCAGCTCTGCTCCTTCTCCGAGTGCCCTGAGATAGAGGCCTCCCAATCCTGGCCAGCGAGGTAGACCAAAGTGAGCATGAGCTCCCTGAGGTGTCCTTTGAGACTCTAAATACTTGTGCAAACTTCTCTGTCCATCAATCAAAACCCCACCGCTGAAGAATCCCAGCAAACGGAAAATTCGCCTCTCCACCATACTCTCGACTCATATCGACTATGATATGTTAAATTACAGACTACAGGCTCACGTGTTTTTGTCAGGGTGGACCAGTCTTGGCATAAAGACCTTAACTGAGCCCTGAATAGCCTCATCTATGCCTGCTTGTCAGCCACTGCCTTGTCCCTGCCTCCTGAGGTAGGAGAAAAGATATGGGTAGATGGAATTGCAGCATCCAGCTTTTTGGGGGAGTATTTCTCCTCTGAACTGGAGAGGCCCAGAGGAGGTGGGGGAGAGAAAATTAGAGGCAGATAGGAGAGCAGTGGTCGAATCTCCAGGTTCCCAGCCTGTGGACAATGTCAAAGGACAGGAGTTTCTGGAGAAAGAAGGGGTTGAGGGGCCAAAATGGGAGGCAGCAATGAAGCACTTACCAGCAGGTCATCTCTGGGATGCCTGTCCCTAAAAAGAAGTGCAGAAGTCCCATCAGAAACACTTCCCACCCAGGCACAAAGTATACTCAGCTCCTGTCCATTTGCTCACACCATCAGCTAGGTCCACAGCTCTCAAAAGAGCTGGTAAACTGAGGCAATCTGGGGATCAACCAGCTCTCTGAACTCACCCAGAACTGTGTGGAAAGAGATAGATACTATCCCTTCAGTAGGGACACCCTTTTCTGGGGCCTTCCTTTCTCACTTGCACAGTGCTGTGGGACTTGCTCTGAGCCCGAATATGTTTGGTCTCCTCTGTCAGCATTCCACACACACAAGGTAGGAAAACACCGCACATAGTTTTGATTTTTTTTTTACTTCTTTGGTTTTATTTTTAGATCATTGAATTCCAATAAACAATAAATTATCTATAAAATAACCAGTTAACAACCTGTTAGTACTTACTGAATTCATTTTGACCAGTTGTTTGAAGAAATGTGTGTACACAGGGGCAACTCCAGAGTGTGTACCTGTGTAAAGCTGGAGACTCATACACACATAAACACACACACACGTGGATATAATATTGTGGTTGTCATCACTAATTCATGTTACACACGTGCACACACCCATATTTTCATAGGTGCATGTGTGTGACAATGTTAATGGTTGTATGTCTGCCCCCAAATCATATTGTGCTTGACTTTAGTTCCTGGAGGATATGAAAGCTGTGATCCTATTTTAAAAGACAATTATATCCCCTGCTTCAAGTACTGTCTCTGTCACTATTCCTCTTCATGCTCTTATTTTATTTGAATAATGTTTCATTGTCATTCACTTGAGTGTTAGCAATGATTACATCTGCTTTGGGTCCAGGGATAAAGTGCTCAAAGACAGCAAGGTGGAAAACTATATATACCACCATTTCCCCAGTTCTAGACCAAACCTGAACCCCAATTCCTCACCCCACCCCACCCCTGCTGATTGTGGAGCCTAAACCCAGCTGAGCCCAGGAACTGGAGAGGGCAGAGTTGGGCCCCATCTACAGTTGCATACGTATCAATTTCTGATGCCTTGTCAATTGTATCATCCAGAAATGCGATTAAAATCAAATGTCTCAGACCCAAATGAAGTCTAATTGCTATGGATCTGCAATCCCCAGTGGGCCCCTAATTCTTTTTGACTTATTCTTTTTCTTCCTCCGATGAGATGGAGCTTACACACAAAGCCCTTGGTTTAAATTTCAAAAATTAAAATTGAGATGCAGCAGTGGCTTTCCTGGGAGCGAGAGGAATTTCTAAGGAGGTGCTAGTGCCCAGCTTTATCCTCTGCATTAAGAAGCAATTTGTACTTCTAACAAAACCCCCACCGCTCCCCTTTGGTGGAAGGGCAGTAGAAACGCCTTGCCTGAGTCTGGCTGTTCATAATACTTAGACAAATTTGAATCTGAGATTCCTCCATCTGTATTCCCTGGTGCAACCAGGCTTCTTGCAATTCTAATGCCAGGCTGCCGGAAGGTGCTGCCAGAGGTGTCAGCAGCTAAGAGGATGATAAATTGATGAGGCAGCCTGCAGGAGGCATGGCCAGCTCAGGAGCAACTTCTTTCTCTCTGTACACTCTCTATGTCCCAGGCAGGCTCCTGGTTATCCACGGAGGTCCTTGATCCCATGATCTTTCTGGAGGACACCCTGAGAAGGCAGCAGGGAAGGAGGGGGAGACTAGACTTCCCACTCCCACCAACTTCGTTTGCCATCATCCCTGGAGTGCATGTGGAATGAAGGAAACTCTTTGCCCCAGACACTTACCATTCTTGCTTCTAGTTGAGTAGGGGTTTATCATCAATCATATTTGTAAAGGATTGTTTAAAATTTCTAAATGCTTCCAGGTCCATTTATAACTCTGTTCTTAGGTTGGGATTACCATGCTGGCACCCTCCAGGAAGTAGGAGAGATATTATTCTGTCCATGTGGGAGGTGGGGAAACAAGGGCTTAGAGAGGTTAGTGACTGGTCCATGTTCACAAAACTTAGAAGAAACTGAGCTGAAACTTGAACCCAAACCTCCAGGCTAAGCCCCTGCCTGACTGCACAGATGGACACATCCACCTCCCAGAGCTCCCAAGCCTTTGAGAGGAGAGCAGATGGGTGGGGCTACCTCCCTACCCCTTCTTCTCTATATGGAGTCTCAGCACCCTCTGCAGTGGTAGATGAGAAGAGCCTGCCCTGATTATTTGACACTGGATGCTCCCTGAGAGCCCCCATTCCTGAGGAATTTGACTGAACATCCTGGCCCTAGGGTCAGAGTTGATGGCCCATCAGGACTCTTAGGTCACACAGTCCAAATGATTAATCTGGACCTGCCTGTCTCCACCAGCAACCCCTATTCCTTAGGGCCCACTGACCACTTTCTCCTGTAACAGCTCTCCTTTCCCGCCTTGGGGTGGGGAGGGGATATCTTGTAGGTGCAGAGGGTTTAGCTGAAGTGAAGATGCTTATTCCTGATTGACAAGGGGGTCTCTTTCTTCATTCCCAGGGTCTGCTTCTGTGTGACTCATTATTTTCAGGACTGTCTGAGCACATGAGATACACACTTGGCCCTGAAAATTCAGATACAAGTTATGCCTTCAGCTACATTTTCCTCTTATCTGTGTGAGCAGCTGGCTCTCTGGGGTACCCAGGACAAAACATCAGGCATCCTTCTGCATTAAGCCAAGATTACACCATAAAGGGACCACATTGTGTATTGTGGAGATCAGGTGATCCAAACTTCACTGATTCTATTGAATAAACACAAACACTGTGAAGCCCTCATACCCAATATGTGTTTTTGACTGAAGAATAATTTATGTATCCTGTCAATCCATACCTTTAAGAAATTCTATTGTTTTTGCATTTATATTCATCTGAGGATCTGCACATTCAAGTCAGTATCTATATTCCAGCTGGCTAACCAAGTCTGGAGACAGGTCTCCTCTCATGGGAACTAAAAGAAACAAGAGTTAATCCATGTGTTTCTCTTTAACTTGCCACTTTTCCAGAATCTTAGAGAAGAAAATGTGTTCTTTCATGGGTCACTTTAACTCTTGGAGTATAGTTTTAATTTATATTTTAAGTATTAGTAATGCTTAACTTTCTCTTGTTTAAAGTAAATAAAATTAAAATTTCAATATTTCCTTTTTATACTTGATTTTGAAGCTCTGGTGTTGGCATCAGGACCCTCATAGAATCAGGATGGGCTGGGGTGCAGGACAGGGCCACTCTGACTATTGTGGAGGATCAACCTGCAGGTGAAAGTGGGGAATTTTGGAAGAATATTTTGGTATCCTGTTACTGTCATATTCCAATGACTGAGAGCACTTCCTAAAGGAGCATGCATCATAGCAGCAATTGCAAAAAATGATATGAGCAGGAGTTTAAAAAAAGTTTTATTAAAATAATTTAAAAGTACTCAAAAGTAAATAGAAGAGAGTAGTGAGCCCTCATTATGCCTATTACTTACTGCATCATGGTCAATCAGGCAGAACTATAGTTTGTATTTATTCAGACCATATGACATTCATATGAAGGCACAGTTGTTTCCTCATGACATCCCTGAGAAGTAAGTATTGCTTTAATCCCACTTTACAGATGAGAAAACTGAGGCTCAGAGAGGTGAAATGACTTGCTCAAGGTAAGGGCCTAGGTTGGTCTGACCCCAGAGCCCAAACTCTTTTGGGAATATGGCCAGGACAGGTAGGTGAGGCCTTGCAAATGAATCACAGTAAGGGCTCATTGATACAACAAACCTCCTCTCTGGGTCAAGCACTGTGAAGGTGGAGCCTGGGCCAAAGCCCTTAGAGGCCTCCTAAGTGTCTGCTTCCGCTGGGTACTGTAATCAGCTTTCTTCAGGACTTCTCACTCTCCCTCTGAAACAGAACCCATGGACTGTTCAGTTATGAGGGGCTCTATTGCCTGTTGCCAAAAAAACAAAACAAACAAACAAACAAACAAAAAAAACCCATAACTCTCAATATCAGAGTTTGAAGAAAGAGGAAAGGAATTGTTTATTTAAAGGTTATACAGATTTAGATTAATGGCAGGTTTCTGCTGTTAATCTCACTTCCTTTAAAACACCCCAAAATACATAGTTCTGCCTCCCCCTGCGAAACCAAGCCAGTTTTAGAGCAGAAAAGTCAGAGGTACCGTTTCCCTCTAGGAAAGCAGAACTCCATGGCTTCGTATTTCCCAGACACAGGTCAGCTTTACTGGCAGCTTCCATTCATTCGTGCCCGATTGGAGGCATTTTTCCTGTGTCGCGATATTTTTCAGCTCTTAATCCAGAACCGTGTGGCACCTTCTTACCCACTTGACCTTATGGGGTGATTCTGCTCTCTTTCAAACCACGTGGCTCTCTCCTTTTTTAATGGCTGCCACCTTATTTTTAAATCCCTGACCATGGCCTGTGTTGTAGTGGGTATGGTGACCAGTTGTGGCCACTTGTAGAATTTTGCACAGGCCCTGTAAGCTTTTAGTCACCATTCTACGGTCAAAGCCCCTCCCATCTCCTTGGCACATGGCATGGCCATAGCTATTTACATATTAAGAAACTAGGTATTTTTTTAGGAAAATGGCTGTGCCCCACTGAGTCCCATCCCCCAAATTTTGGAGTTTCTGGTCGCTCTCTTATATCCCTACTTGATCCTCTCCTCTGGGTCAGCTCTCACCCCTCAGCTGGCTTGTCACTTCTAGTAGCCCCCAGCCCTCACCCTGGTGCCCAATGATTTCCTCTTCTCCCCTTTCCTGAAGGTCCATAGAATCCTGATCTTCCCTCCAATGGTGTCTGTCACACTGCTGTAATCACATGTTTGGTTGTCTGTCTTCTCATGGACTGTAGGCTTCACAAAGGCAGACTCAGCATCTGTGTAGGTCACCATTGAATGCCCTACCCCCTGAAGTTAGAATGGTGCCTGGTACACAGTATATGCTCAATAAATATTTGTGAGATGTGTGGATAGATGGATGGATGGGGAATACTGAGTGCATAACAGGGTAGATCTTAGGAAGTTTTCCACCTTGATGTCTGGCTTTATAGCGGAATCAGGGAAGATCTTCTAAGCAAGCCGAATACTGCTCTTAACCGATGGGCCCCCACCTACCTCCACCCTGGGCCCTGAATTTATAAGGTTTAGGTGAATGGGGAAGACAGTGGGCAAAAGAGCATATACTCAACCTTCAAGGTCCTTGTTACACCTCTAGAAATCAACAGAACTTCTGGTTGACATCAGCTTATGACCACTGCCACTCTGGGCCAATGTAGGGCTGCTTTAGGCTCATCCCATGGGCCTCTGGGACATCCCTTAGCCTTCTGGGGCTGCTTGGCAATAGCCTCACTTCCAGTGGGGTCTCTCAGTTCGTGCTTTTGCTGTCAGGATGTTTTATTTTCCTCAAATAAGTAACATCTTTTGAAAAACTGTTGAGGTGATATGCATTTGCAAAACATGTAAACAAGTTATATAGAAATATAAGACAGAAAGTAAAAATTCCCTACCTCCTTATGCAGTCTCCTTCCCCAGGAATAATAAAGAACATAACACTCTAAATACTGTTCTGTGTTGGCCGTTTTCTGGAATGATCCTCCTGAACAAGTCCCTTTTGACACTGAGGTGTATGCCTTTGTGCCACTGACCATGAACTTCAGTGGGTTAAACAGCCTGGGAGCTATTTCTGATGTTTCTTCTCTGGCAGAGGTACAGTTTCTTTGAACAGCATTGCTCTTCCACTTAGATGTAGGTTTTGCCCTCATATGGGAAAACCCCACCTTACTTTCAAAGCAATATAAATGGTATCTTTATCCAATTTACAGGTTACTCAAGTGCTTCTTTTCCTTCTGTACTCATTGTCTGCCTCTTGGTATATTATCCACATCATCAGCCCCTGTGCTGGGACTTTGTGAATTAAGAAAAGAGATCAACTCCAGCCAGGCCAGTTTTGTTCCTGGTGGCACAGGAGAAGGGACTCCTGGCTGCCTGGCTGTGCTTGTGTGTGTGCTTGTATGAGTGCTTGTGTGCTTGTGTGTGTGTGGGGAGGGGGCATTCTGGGCTCTAGTTAGGATGGGCCTTGCCTGCTCCTTGTATATTGCTTCCAGCTTTTCAAACGTTGTGAAAAATGCACTGTATCTGAGTGAGGGTGAAGGTTCATGGAGGCAGTGCCACTGGAGTTTGGGGCCTGATGGTGCTGGGGGATTTCCCAGAGAAAATACCATTCTTGATTTTGACTCTTGGGCAACTGACTGGCAGAGTTGTATTTTTTAATGGTACGTTTCTGCTTCCCCCCAAGGGCTTTTGTGGGGATTAGTAAATGAGGACGCTTTCTTCAGATAGAGGCAGCATTTCACAGGGTCAATTTTCTGAGTGCAAAGCAGGCAAGAACCTGACTCCCATTTGATTACTCTGTTGTTTCCAGGCCTGAGGTTTGGAGAATGGCCTTCTTCTCCTCTCCCCTCCTCCCTTACAGTCCTGGGTGCAGGGCTAGGTGCTGCTGCCTCTCCTCAGGCACTGCACCTGGGGATGGGGAGGAAGATAGGGAAGGGCAGGATGTTCTGCTCTGACGCCCAGGGACTCCAGGCCAGCTGCAGAGATTGATGCAGACACAGGGAAGCCAGGCCACTCTGGGTATCTGACATGTGCCCTGCAACTAGACTGAGCAGTGGGCAGCAGCTGAGTGCACCGAAATAGTCCAGCCTATTAAAAGCAACCAGGTTACAATGCAGAGTGAAAAGAGAAAAAAAAAAAAGGTCATTTTAACCTTTAAAAAAAATTTTTTTTTAAGCTGAGCTTTTTATTTATGTTATCTTGCTTAATTTCATCAAGGAATAAACTTAAGGCTTGGCTAGTTAAATGGCTCAAAAGTTATGGCAATCTGTGAGGGCTGAAACTGAGGTACAGAGAGGGCTAGTGATTTGCCAAATATCATACAGCAAAAAAGTTCCCCAAGTTCGAAGCTCAGGGCTGTCTGATTTGAAGGTCCTCTTTCTTGTAATCCAGTGCCCTGTTTCTCATACTGGCCTGCTGGGTATTTGAGGCTTGTCACATAACCTCTCTAAGCTATGATTTCCTCTTCTAAAGTGCTACCTATTCTTCAAGACTAATGGGTGAGTGAATGAGCTAATGGAAGTCACCATGTTAATGGGAAGTGTTCAGTAAAAGCGGTGACATCAGCATTTAAACGTTTGTTTCAAAAATGTCACTTTTTCACCTATATCACTTGGCATCTTTTTTAAGCTATTGATAGTCAGTGGGATGCAATAATGGCTTTTGAACTTGGGTTCAAGCCCGCCTTTACCCTAAACTGGCTCTGCAATACTTTGACAGATATTTAACTTGCTCAGCCTTACTTTCCCCAACTATAAAATGGAGCCAGTGCTCCTACCACATGGGGAAGGTTTTAATGAGATATCACAACACAATATGAGGCACAGAGTTACTGCTTGAGACACGGGAATGGTAAGTGTTGTTGAAATAATCCTTAGGAAGTACATTGTTCTCTCCAGAACTGACACACTTCAGGAAGCATAAAACCCAGGCTACTCAGAATAAGAAGGAGAAGAATTTCAGTGTCAGTAGCTGGCATTTAGGAGCAAGCCAGTGGTTTAGGAGCCACCATGGACATTTCTCAAAAGTGCCTACAACCCTTTCAGTAAGTCTGTGAGGTAAGGATAATTGTACCCATTTCACAGATGAGAAAGTGAGAAGACATTATCAATAATTGTGTGTCAAAGCCAGGATTCAACCTGGTGCCTTTAATCACCATTCAGACCTAGGCTTCCTAGAGAGGATGAGCCCTGTGGGAAACATTGCTGAGCAGGCCAGCATTGCATGCTGGTAGGTGTGCAATGATCTGGTGCAGATCCTGGCCAGATCCTTTGTTGACTCCCAGGCTAATAAGCCCCTGCATAATTGGGCCTGGAACCATAACTAAGTCTCAGGGCTCTGCTATATGAATATGCAAATTCCCATTGACTCCCAGCTCTATCACTGCTGACTTCAAATTGACAGTCACAGCCCAGGGGCTCAGAGCCTGTTGCCATGCATAGTAAGAACACCCACTAGTCCCTGCTGAAACTCCTGGGTCTGGGTTAGATGGTGCACTAAGGGCATGCAGTCCAGGCCACAGACTCTTTCAAAGCTTGCCCTGCTTCTGTGAGATCAGTATGGATCTTGCAAGTTTTTGGAAGGTGGCCTTCTTTCTTTTCCCAGCTGCCGAATGCGCACGGAAGCTCAGACCCTGACCAAGGGCACAGAGCACAATGGCAGAAAGCTGCTGGACTTAAGACTTTGAAACCCAGTTTTACCACGTGTTCCAATCAAAATCTGCTTAATGGGTGTTCACTATGCTCCTCACACTGTGGCAGAAGACCTGGTTGCTACCCTCATTCAGTCTGGCTGGCGACAGGAATAATAATTAGCAATGATGATGGAGGTAATACTCCTTTGAGTACCTACTGGGAGGCACATATAATTTGTGTGACCTCATTTGAAACTCCCTGTGGCCCTGCAAATGGGCGTTATTCTTTCCATCTAACAGCAGAGGAACTGGGACTTGAGAAGTTAACTGATCTATGCTATAGCCCCATAGCTAAGAAGTGGTCAGGCCTGAGTTTGAGCCCAGATCTCTCAGGCCACAATGCACAACAGAGATGATGAGGTGTATGGTAAGACTTTCTACACATAAGCTGGGGTTGCCCAGATGGCTGCTCTGAGCACAGGGGGTCTCCATCTGGAAGCTAGAAGGCCAGGAAAAGTTAAGAGTAATCAGGAGGGCTTCTTGAAAGTGGTGACCCCTGGGTCAGGATTTGCCATATGAATTATAGTTTATCATCCTTAATGGGCTTGCAATGAGGCTGAGCAGAAAAGACTCATACACTGACATTTTACTCGTTATTTATTAATTTTTCAAAGATTTATTGAGTATCTGCTCTGTCTACGTTGAGTTCTGTGCTGGACCCTGGAGTATAAAATGTTCTGAGATGCATTCCAACCTGGCAGGAACTCTCAATGGAGAAGAGAAGCCAGACAAGGGCCCAGTTCAAGAAAGTGTCACCTGGAGTAGGGAAGAGACAGCAACAAGGAGAGAGTCACGGAGCCCAGGGTGCCATTCTAGTGGGAAGGGACCAGCATGGGCAAAGGCATGGGAATTGCCACTGGAAGGCTCCTGTAGCCTCTCTTTACACAAGCATGTATGTGTGTGTAGGATTATTGTGCCTGGGGTGCTTGTATGTGTGTGTATGTGGGTGCTTGTACATATTAGGGGGGGGGTGATAGGATCAATTGCAATGGTATTACCTGGCCCAGAATCCCCCATTACTCAGGCTCTTCCTGCATCACACTGGAAAGATGAAAGAATTTTATGGCACTGCCCTCAAAGCATACAATAAATGTTGTGGTTGACTCTCTTTGAAATGTCTGTAGTTTGTATTGGGGTGGGTTAGAGGCGAGGCCTCCAGGACTGAGGGCTGGATGACTGGGGAGTGAAAGGATGAGACAAGGAATATCTCAGAGCAGGGGCTGAAGTCACCTAAAGGACAGAAAGCAAGATATTCTAGAAACACAGATGTAAATACCTGAACAGGTAACAGCAGCAACTTAACATTTTGATGGATTTGATTTGATGGATATTTTCTAAGGTACATTGGCAGCTATTTTCTCTCTTATTTGTAGTAACGCTCAAGTACCCACACTCTCCAGCACAGTGAGATGACAGAGAGCTTCTTCCCATTTGATTTCTTTAATGACACTGGTCGCTGGGTGGGTTGGCTATGACATCCCCATTTGTCCAAGTGACTGGCATCAGAGCACAAGAAGCTCCCCACTGGTGAAGCTGAAATTGTGAGGCAAAGCTCAAGATCACGCCTACCTATATGTGTGGTAGCTGGGGGCCTGGATCCTCTCCTGCAACACAACCCAATGTGCTTCTGGCACCTCTGCAGGATGCGAGAGCCTGGGGCACAGCATGCCTCTTACCTTAAGCTTGAATGTACCATGTGCCATGTGTGGAATTTGTCTGAGCCCTTGCTTGGCCCCTGGCCACAGGTTGTATCCTCTGATCAGCTGGCCACCTTTGCTGAGGGACACGTAGATGGTACTGCATGTGTGTCCTCCTTTCTGGGGGGGCATTTCGTGGGTCTTACACTATGCACTTATGTTGGGAGGTCTGGCTGGAGACAGAGAAACTTAGGCCTATGTCTTACTCTGTTTCTGCTGCTGAGTTACTATCGGCAGAGAGAGCTTCCTGTGGAAACAAAGAAGGATGCTCCTAGCCTGATGCCCAGGAAGGGGTGCTTTCACAGCTGAGCTCCAGGACCTGAGGGTTGTGAGAACTTGTCTCTAAGATGTGTATTTTGGGGAACTGTCTAACTAGTCCTCACTAGTCTAACTAGTGCTCACTGCCAGCTGCCTCCTTTCAAATGGCTGTACTAATGGGGTTGCCAAGTTAGGGACTGTGGCCCCAGCTCTCAAACAGCACAAAATTGTTTCCACTACATGAGCTGACATCCCTCTGTGGATGTATGTTGGTAGTTGCTGGGGGCCAGGGGCCCAGAGGCCCAGGCAGGATTTTCCTAATTTACTCTCCATCATTCCCACTCCAGACAGGTAGGCAAAGGAAATCCGAGTACTTTTAAATGACAGACATCACCCTTGGCTCCTTGTTTGGTAAACTTCCCATGTCAACCAACACTTATAGGATAAACTCCAAGTCCCAAAGCAGGGGCACTGGTGGACTCTGCTTCAGCCCTACCTCCTCAAGCTCGCCTCTCTCCTTCCACCTTGCTCCTCAGACAAATGGGGCTTATTGTTTACATGCAGGACTGAATCCAAGGTGAGGGGCAAAATTTGAGAAGATGCCAAATTTTGGGCGCACTAAATTTAGAGCCTTTCTTTCCTGGGTCAATAGTAGTGCCTCTAAAATGCCCATGTCAGTGATCAAGGTAAGTAATTTTAATGCAAAATTGAAAACATAAAAATCAATGCAATCCTGCCCTGGCTAGGTGGCTTAGTTGGCTGGAGCATCATACCATACACCAAAAGTTTGCAGGTTTGATCCCTAGTCAGGGCATGTGCAGGAGGCAACCAATCTCTTTTTCTCTCACATCGATGTTTTTCTCTCTCCCCCCCTTTCTCTCTAAAATCAATAAGCATATCCTTAGGTGAAGATTAAAAAAAAAAATCAATGCAATCCGTGAGAAACAAAATATCAAACTTTTAAATAAGATGCCATTAGTTCAGGAAAATTAGTGTATCATTTTTCTTGAGGTTGGATTCTTGATTCTTATTTGATCCCATATGAGCACCAGATTGTGGGAGGAGAGAGAAAGAAGAGGAAAGAGGGAGTACTAAGAGTTCAGAAATAGGATGCTTGACTGTGTTCATCTTAACCTCTTGCTACTAATCATCCATTGCTTATTGAGCACTCAGTACCAGGTACCATTCTCTATACTTTATATTTATGATCTCACTTTTTTTCCTGCTTAGTCAAGCATGATCCCCCTCAATCCATGGCCTTGGAATCTGAGGAATAGAAAGATTAAGTAGCTTGCCCAAAGACACACAGCTGGATGGGGTGGAACGGTCACTGGCATCCAGGTCTGGCTTCAAAGCCTGCCCCCCCACCAAGATATCATACAGCAACCCCCTGAAGGACACTTCCATTCTGACCTTTCTCCCTGGCCTAACAATGATGATGACTATATTAATAGGCAAACTTTACCAGATCCTTGCTATGTGCCAGGTACTCTTCTAAGTGCCTTAAACATGTTATCTCATTTAATCTTCCCAACCAGCGAAGAATGGGATGGGAATTATCCCCATTTTATATACGAGGAAATTGAGCACAGAAAAGTCAAGTAAGTCGACCACGCACCCAGAGAGGGTAAGTGGCAGAACTGCCATAGGCTGGGACTGGAGCCCGATCCTTCCTGCTGAGTAAGGTGCTGATCAGGGTTAGGACTGTCCCTGACCACGTGCTGGAGTGGGGAAGGCATGGTAATGCCAGCAGCCCTGGTCCGGAGCCTCACAGAGTCCCTACAGGTACCCAGGCTGGTGCCTTTGCCACCCACTCACACAGAGAGATTCCTTCCTCTGTGGCTGTCATGCTGAGCAAAAGCCCTCATCTTCCTGGAAACCTGCCAAGGGGACAATGAAGGCATTCAGAGGCTGGTTATTTATTTATTTCTCAATAAAGAAACTTCATGAATAGATGGATATTTGTTCACCTAATTCACTTTTGCAAATGCAGTGTCCTTCAAAGGATGATTTGTTTGCTGAGGGAGGCTGAGGCGGGAGGTTAAAAATAGCTCCCGGCAGTACCGTATTTCTCAGTAAGTCACTGTTGATAATTTGATAATAAAATTAGTCTTACATCAGGTACCAGATAACACTCCTCTGACATGCAAATTCAATTCTGCATCCTACCCAACTTGGGCCTTTTGTGAAGCTACAAATTCAGCAGCCTGTTTTTGGGCCACTAAATTTAGAGCCTTTCTTTCCTGGGTCAATAAGAGCACCTCTAAAATGCCTATCTCACTAATGTGGTCATTTGTAATATTCACTTAGTCCAGACTTCTGGCCTTCCTTTCACTTCAGAGCTGCCACATTCAGCAGGATAGAAGAGACAGCCTATTCACACCTGCCCAATTTGGGGAGATCACTCTAAATTGCTTTGAGTTTCAGGGCAGATGGACTGTCTCACACAAGGTGATTTTGTTTCCTCTTAATAAGAGTTTCATTGTCATCTACTATGTGCCAGGTCCTCTAGTAGGTGGTAGTGTGGCAGAGATGACCTGGGAATTAATGCATGGTCTGGTAGAGGGGTAAACACATCAAAGGGCATCATGGTATAAGGACAATGGGAGAAGCATGTGCAAGATCTAGGGGAGCACAGCCAAGGAAAGGGCTAATGTCATCTGTGAAGGAAAGAACACACAATCCAGGAAGTCTTGCCCTCAAAAGAGACATCTATACTGGGTTTTGCAAGATGAACAGGAGTTCTCTGGACAGCTGGGTAGGAGTTAGCAGCATGGGAGAGCACATTCCAGGCAAAGGTATAGATGCATAAAGCTGGATACTGTCTAGAGAAATTAAAATGAGTTCTTTGTAGCCACATGCTAGCAAGAGGGACGCCGAGGAGTTCAGTGGGGTCATACAGCCTGTGTGACATGAGAGGAAGCTGAGATATTTTTCAGAAAGCATGAGGAGCCAGGGATGGGTTGGAAGTAGGGGAGATGTTGTGTTGGATCAAGGTGTCCGTGTTGAAAGATCTTTCAGGACAGTGTGGAGGGAGGGTGGAGGGGGAAGGGCAAGATGATTTCATTCTCTTTTAAAGAGTGAGCACTCCACTTTCTATTGGGCAAGCTGGGTACTCTGTGAAGGATGCAGGACACAAGGGGCTGAAGAACAAACAGAAACTAGAGAATACTGAGGGCAAGAAAAAAAAAAAATGCTGCACAGGAAGAGCTGATGGGGGAGTGAGAGCTTGTGGTCTGAGTCCTCAGGGGAACCCTGGGTGAGGTATTCAACAAGCCCTGTCTATTTGTATGACACGTGCCATTTACAAGTAATTTCCACATGGATAATGCAATTTGATCCAGACTGCAGTCCTCTAGATTGGCAGGGCAGTCACTGTGATTCCCATTTTACAGATGAGGAAACTGAGGCTCAGAGAGGTAAAATGACCTCACCAAGGCCAGTCAGCTAGAAAATGATAGAACTTGATTCCAGATTAAATCCTCCTAATTTTTAGTCCAGCTCTTTAGGGCATAATTCTCAGTTTAATAAGTTGGGTATCTATGATGATTTTATTTTTATATATGGGGAATTGGAAATAGAAGGTTAAGAGTGACTTGTTCAAGATTCCAAGGCCTAAATTTAGATTTTGTTCTCCTGAGGCTCCATTCATTCATTCACTCATTCACTCATTCACTTATCCTTGCATCATCATTGCCATCTGGCACCACCCCTCTGTGGCCTCCTGTCCTTATTCACTGTTCCTGGGCACAGTGGCCTTCCTGACATCTTGTAGCTAGCCAAGCATTCTCTTGTTCATGGCTTTTGCCCTTGCTGCTCCTCTATCTGAAATGCTTTCCCCATAGGTATCAACACAGCTCCTTCCCTTACTTTATTCAGATCTCCACTGAAATGTCACCTCAGAAAGGTTTTTTCTGACCTCCCACTTACCACAGCCTCTGCACGTGACGTACCTTGCCTGACCGCAAGCCTCCAGGCTAGGCGGTTGTCTGCTTGAACTTCCCATGTGTTGAGATTGATGGAGCATTGTGTCATGTCCTTTTTGCAGATGTCTTTGAACCGCAGTTTTGGGCGCCCTGTCATCCTCTTGCCTTCTGCTAGCTCGCCGTAGAGGAGGTCTTTGGGGATACGGCCTGCATCCATTCTTTTGACATGGCCGAGCCACCTGAGGCGTCTCTCGCTAAGAACTGCATGCAAACTGCTCATATTGGCTCGCTTCAGCACCTCGGTGTTGGGGACCTTATCCTGCCAGGCGACATGCAGGACGCGTCGCAGGCACCTCATGTGGAAGCTGTTGAGTTTCCTTTCGTGCCTTGCGTAGGTGGTCCACGTCTCGCAGCAGAGGCTGCGCGCAACGAGGAGGCGGCCCAGAAAAGATCGAGGCGGAAGCAGCGTCAACAGCAGCAACAACAGCCATCTGCCTTCACCTGTAACAAGTGCGGCAGGGATTGTCACTCCTGAGTCGGACTGCACAGCCATTCTCGGCGGTGCAGATAGACTCTCAAGAAGCTACGCCATCGTCTCTCGAGACGGACGGCTGACGACGACGACGACTTACCACAGCACATCTCATTGCCCTATTCCCCCTCCAGCTTTAGCTTTCTTTATAGCACTTAGCCTTACACTGCTATTTCTTCACTTGTGTGTATGTATCTGTCTCCCCCACTAGAAAGTAAGTTCCAGGAGGTGAGGGGCTTTGGTTGCACGTGCATTTTATTTCCTGTCTTGCTGCATTTGGTTAATGTCCGTCGAGTGAATGCATGTTTAGTTCTCCCCACATGCATGGCCTTGTCCTTGGATCCAAGATGAGCTTTCTCTACAGGAGCTAGTTCACGGTGTGCTGGGGACATAGGCTCTCAGGCTTTCACCAATGTGCCAGTATGACAAAGGCCCCGTCAATGTATGCGAGAGCTTTACTCAGAGATGACAGATAGTCTGGGACTCTGTCCACTGCTGCAGTGGTTGATGGTAGAGGAAGTGGGATGTGTGGAGAACTCAGGTTCTGACAGGTGGCCTTGCTTGTGGTGTGTTCTGGTGCACTTTAAAATGAATGCAAAGCACCAGCAAATGTAGAGATTGTATCTAAAATGGCCCAGAAGACCAACATTCATTATAAACACTCTCTGGTACTTGGTCATGAAGCTTGACATTTGTCACTCCTTCCAAGGGAAGTCGGTCTGGAATTTGCATTCCTTTCTTCTCTCTGCTAAGTGCTCAGCTCTGTGCTGGAATGGGAGTTGCTGGAAACCTCCCCAACTTTTCTCCTCCCAGAGTGGCTGGGCCAGAGGCTTAAGACTTCCTGGGTTTCAGAGAGTCAAAATGAGGGACAAAGGACACAGCCAGGAGCAGGCAGAGTTACAGTCCTGAGAGCTGGCTCCAGGAAATGCAGGCAGATAATAATAAATTTTATTATATAATAAAAGGGCTTTTAAGAAAAATACAAAAATGCTTAGGGAAAAGTTAAGAGGGAAAAAAGGAACGTGATGGAATTGTTTATACTCCATTGGTGCCTAAGAAGAATCAGTTTCAATGACCCTCTCTTCCAGGTATTAGGATGGCGGGGTGGGAGTGGGTGTCATCCTCTTCACTGTACATACCCCACCCCACCCCACCCTGCCCTAGAAACCTCTGTTTTCCTGTTCCTGTGGAGTTCCACTCAGCTGTTGAACTGCCAACTCAATTTTAATAAGTTCAAAACAAACTCCTGAACCCCTGACCCCCACCCATAGCTGACAGCCACTAGTAGAGCTATAATTATGAGTTAAAATATGTACAATTTTATTTATTTATTTACATATTTTATTTAAATACTTGAATATTAAAAGCTTTAATATTGATTAATAAATAGTCATTGCCCTGAACTACCCCAGCTAGCCTGATCTCTCCTCCAGGACCCCTGGACCTTCTCATGTGACAGCAACTAAGGGTCTACCATTGGCCTGATTAGAATCTTTGAGAAAATTTCTTCTGATTGGTCAATGTCAATGCCAACGGGTTTCTAAGTATATTGACTGTCCCCCTTGTTCCAAACCTCTCTCACACATACCCATGATCTACTCTTCCTCTCCAGTGCATGTGAATGGCATGCCATCAACTCAGAGGCACAAGGAAACATCTGGTGGTGTGATCATAGACATCGCCCCATCCTGACACACACACACACACACACACACACACACACACACACACACACACAAACACGGCAGACCAGGGTTCGTGCGTGAGCTCTGAGACTCCCTGAGGGCAGGCACTATGTTTGCCTGTTGACTGCTGAATCCTCAGCCCTGGGCCTGGCATTCAGTTGGTACCTGATAGATGCACTGTGGTTGGTTAAATAACGCACCAAAGATATCCGCAGCCTAGTCTTTGGGAATCCAGAACCTGTGAACATTACTTTATATGGAAAAAGGGATTTTGCACATGAAATTAAGTTAAAGACTTTGAGAGGGGGAGATTATCCTGGATGATCCTGATACAGGTGGGCCCACTGTAATCTCAAAGGTCCTTAAAAGAATGAGGCAGAGAGAGCTTTGAGACAGAAGAGGAAAAGGCCATGTGACCATGGAAGCAGAGATGAGAGTGATGTAGCTGCAAGCCAAGGAATATAGGCAGCTTCCAGAAGCTGAAAGAAGCCAGGAACAGATACTCCCCTAGAGCCTCCAAAGAAACCAATCAACCCTGCTGACACCTTGATTTTAGCCCCTGGCCCCACCAAGACTCTGTTCAGATGTTCGGTCCTCAGAACTGTAAAAGAATGAGTTCTGATTGTTTTAAGCCACTGACTTTGTGATAATCTGTTATAGCAGCCATAAAAAAAACTAGTATTCACACTCAATTCATCTTAACCATCTGGTAAGTCCAGGTAGGTCATGACACTGTGGCTAAGAAAACTGCTCGCAAGCTTTTGCAAATACAAAACTGCTGATGTTCCTCCCACCCCATCACTGTCCTGCAAACTTTATCCCGGCTCCCTTTTACCTGTGTTACCCGAGGCTTTGAGCTGGCACCATGTTCTTGTGGCTACCATTGCTGGACCCTTGAATCCTTTTCTCCCAGGCCCCACACACCCGACATGCCACTCAAGCCAAACCACTAACCTTTATATTTTCCTGAGTTTCATGTTACACACTCTAACTCCCCCGTGCCTTTGTCCTAAACCAGTCACTATTGCCTGGGGATTGGGGATTACCTTCCACTTGTCCTTTAAGTCAGACTGGGAGTCCCTCTCCTGCTAGTCTGTGGCTTGGTTCCTGCCTCCATAGTCCATACTGTTGTCCCAGTCACAGTGCTGACTCAACTGAGAGATTATTCATGGCCCTCACAACTTCGGAGGGGTGCCCCCATGCTGAACCTACAACCTCCTCCACCCTGGCCACAGCTGGGACTTGTGACTTACGTTCAGTGAAACATGGCTCGGTGACTTCCATCCAGGATGGCAGAGCAGGTGTGGACACCTGTGGCTTTTCTGAGCCTGCTGCAGACCCACCATGCGGAAGAAATAGGCCGTAACTCTTTTACTTTGCTTTCAGTACCTTCTAGGTATTTCCTTGAATATTTTAGTTACAAATTAGATAAAACATATTTTCAACCTGCTGTTTTTTCCCATAATCCTGTGGACTTTTTTTCTTAGTAAGTAGCTGACATTTTCTAGAGAATATATATGAAAGGAGGGGGACCCCCCACCCGCAAAAACCCAGAGTTTATTCATAAAAAATTGTGCATTTCTTCTTACATGTTAACACTTCAGTAACCTTAAAACTGCTCTCCATTTGATGAAATACACCTATTGAGATGTTTTTCCCACTGCTGAAAACAGTTTTTGGTGGCTCAGTGGATTGAGCGTCGGCCTGTGAACCAAGTGTCGTTGGTTCGATTCCCAGTCAGGGCACATGACTAGGTTGTACGTCAGGTCCCCAGTTGGGGGCACGAGTGAGACGCAACCACACAGTGATGTTTCTCTCTCTCTCTTTCTCCTTTCCCCTCTCTCTAAAAATAAATAAAGAAACAAACAAACAAATAAATAATTTCAAAAACAAACAAACACAAAAAAAACAGTTTTTGAACTTGTCAATTTTGATGTCTTTAGTGTTTTTGCTGTTTTTTGTTTCACCTTTTCCACATCAGCAAAACATTTCCTTTGAGGACTTTGTTTATCTGGGGAAACAGAAATAGTCTCTGGGGTGAGGTCATGCCGTTTTTGGTCAAAAACTGCTGAACACTCAACATGGTGTGGGTAGGTGCGCTCATAAACCACCCATCATGAAATGGGTAAAAGTATTGAAAGAGTCTTCAGGAAAGTTCACTGAAGTTGAATGCAGCCTCTCACAACAACACCAGCTGGTACACTGATACAGATGGGCTCCTAGAAAATTCACCTAGGGAGGAAGCCTGTACTATAAGAGGTCTACCCTCCAGAAAATAATGCTGGTTTCTTTTTGGTCCCCCTTCATATAAGTAAACAAGGGGCAAGGATGTCCTTTATTTTCCTATACTAAAAATGGCTTTTGTGATTTTTTTCTAACGCATTAAAGTTCTACATGGTCACTGGAGAAAATTCAGACACTAGAGATGATACTACTTCTGGGGAGATAAGAGAGCCCAGCACTACTTCTTCCTCTCTCCAACCCCCTTGGCTTTCACTCCCTGTTGCCACTGCAGCTTTGAACCTTCCCTTCCACTGTCCTCAGTTTTCTGGGTTCTTCATGTTGACTCCCAGTAACACTCTTTCTCTCCCTTCCCAAAGCCATCAGCATCTGTCAGGTCCCTCATCTCCTCTCACTCAAACGTGCATGGTGGCTCTGACTTTTTAAAAATTGAATTTAATAGGGTGACACTGGTTAACAAAGTTATACAGGTCTCATGTGCACAATTCCACAACACATCATCTGTACACTGTATTGTTTGTTCACCACCCCAGATAATCTCTGTCCATCACCATTTACCCCCCTATACCCTCCCTCCTCCAGCTCCCCACTACCTCCTCCTCCAGCAATCACCACACTGTTGTCCATGCCCACAAGTTCTTTCTCTTTTTTCACCTTTTTTTCTCAGTCTTTCCACTGCCCCAGACCACTCCTCCCACCCTGACAGCTGTTATCCTGCTCTCTATCTATGAGTATGAGTCTATTTTGCTTGTTAGTTCATTAGTTTCCACATATGAGTGAAATCATATGCTACTTGTCTTTCTCTGACTGCCTTATTTTACTTAGCATAATGCTCTCTAGGTCCATCCATACTGTCGCAAAGGGTGAGATTTCCTTATTGCTATTTTTTTTTTTTTACCACTGAGTAGTATTCCATTGTGTAAGTGTACCACAGCTTTTTTACCCACTTGTCTACTGATGGGCACTTGGGCTGCTTTGAAATCTTGGCTGCTATAAATAATGCTGCAATGAACATAGGGATGCATATGTTTCAGGTTTCTTTGGATAAATTTCCAGAAATAGAACTGAGAGGTCATAGGACATGCCCATTTTTAATTTTTTGAGGTAACTTCATATGGCTTTCCACAGTGGCTACACCAATTTGCATTCCCACCACAAGTGCATGAGGGTTCCCTTTTCTCCACATCCTTACCAAACTTGTTGATTTAAAACCACAATGAGATATCACCTTGTAAGGTGATATCTCATTGTGGTTTTAATTTGCACTTCTTTTCTGATGGTTAGTGACATTGATCATCTTTTCATGTGTCTATTGGCCATTTGTATGTCCCCTTTAGATAAGTGTCTATTCATGTCTTTTGCACATTTTTTAAATTGAATTGCTTATTGTTTTGGTGTTGAGTCTTATAAGTTCTCCTTAAATTTTGGATATTAACCCCTTATCACACCTATCACACATATTTAGAGGGCTCTTTCATTTTGATGACTGTTTCCTTTACTGTGCAAAATTTTTTAGTATGATGTAGTCCCATTTGTGATTTTTTTTTTTCCTTGCCCAAGGAGATATATCAGAAAAAAATTTGCTATGAGAAATGTCAGAGATTTTACTGCCTATATTTTCTTCTAGTATTCTTATATTTTTATTTATTTTCAAGATTAACATTTAAACCTTTAATCCATTTGGAACTTATTCCTGTGTATGGTGTAAGAAGATGATCTAGTTTCTTTTTTCTTTTTGAATTTATTTATTTATTTTTTAGAGAGAGGGGAAGGGAGGGAGACATAGAGGGAGAGAAACATCTGATGTGCTAGAGATACATCAATTGGTTGCCCTGACCAGGAATCGAACTGGTGACCTTTCAGTTTGCAGGCCCAAACTCAATCCACTGATCCACACCAGCAAGACCTCTAGTTTCTTTTTGTTGCATGTATCTGTCCAGTGTTCCCCAGACCATTTACTGAATTGACTATCTTTACCCTGTTGTATGTTTTTGCTTCCTTTGGCAAGTATTAATTGACCATAAAGGCATGAGTTTATTTCTGGGGCCTCTATTCTGTTCTGTTGATCTATATGTCTGTTTTTATACAAGTACCATACTGTTTTGATTACTATGGCCTTGTAGTACAGTTTGCTATCAGGTAGCATGATTCCTCTAATTTTGTTCTTCTTTCTCAAGATTGCTATGACTATTCAGGGTCTTTTGTGGTCCATATAAACTTTTGGAATATTTGTTCTAGTTCTATGAAATATGCTATTGGTATCTTGATAAGAATTTTATTGAATCTATAGATTGCTTTGAGTAGTATGGACATTTTAATGATGTTAATTCTTCTAATCCATGAGCATAGTATAAGCTTCCACTTATTTGTATCTTCTTCATTTTCTTTCTTCAGTTTCTTATAATTTTCTGAGTACAGACTTTTACATCCTTGATTAAATTTATTCCAAGGTATTTTCTTCTTCTTCTTCTTCTTTAGCAATTGTTAATGAGATTGTTCTTAGTCTCCCTTTCTGATAGTTCATTATTGGTGTATAAAAATGCAACTGATTTCCGGATATTTATTTTGTATCCTGCTACTTTACTGACCTGAATTCCTTAATCAGTTCTAGTAGCTTTTTTTTGGATAGAATCTTTAGGGTTCTCTCTATATAGTATCACGTCACCTGCAAATAATGAGATTTACATTTTCCTTTCCCGTTTGATTACTATTTATGTCTTCTTCTTGTCTGATGGCTGTGGCTAGGACTTCCAGTCGTCGTCGTCGTCGGCAGCCGTCCGTCTCGAGAGACGATGGTGTAGCTTCTTAAGAGTCTATCTGCACCGCCGAGAATGGCTGTGCAGTCCAACTCGGGAGTGACATGGTATCTGTCTCCTCCCGTGTTGAATCGACATCTTGCGATGACGCTGAAGCTACAGAGCCTGGGCAGGGTAATATGGAGGGTCTGCTGTTGCCCATGCAGCAGACCCCCCCCTCTCTTCGCAGCTGAAGGGTCCAAGGGAAAGACGGAGTCGATACAGCTTGGCTTCAGGTGCGCCGCAGGAGTTGCCGGTGTTGACTACAACGTCAAACCGCCTTAGGGACTCCGGCTCCGGATTTTCTGTCGGGGTTTACTCCCTTAGCCTTTCCCCTGAAGAGGTATGCCGCAAGGCAGCGGAGGTTTTTTGGAGTCAGAGTTTTCCTTCTCTGATGTACCCTGACTGGAAGATCGAACCAGCGACACTTAGCTCGCAGGCTGACGCTCAATCCACTGAGCTAAACCAGCCAGGACACTTCAGGGCAGTACAGGACTTCCAGTACTATGTTGAATAAGAGTGGTGAAAGTGGACATCCCTGTCTTGTTCCTGATTTTAAGGGAAACACTTTTATTTTTTGCCCATTGAGTATGCTGTTGGCTGTGGGTTTGTCATATATGGCTTTTTTTTTTTAATTTTAATTTTAATTATTTTTGGTTTTTCAATTACAGTTGTCCCATTTTTCCCCCATTTCTCTCCGCCACCCAGCCCACCCTCTCTCCCCGTTGTCCGTATCCATGAGTCATTTATACACGTTCTTTGACTAAACCCTTCCCTTACTTATCCCCCTTCTCTCCCTCCCCCCTCCCCCCTATCGACTACTATTCTGCTCTTTGTTCTATTTAGTTCCTTTGTTTGTGTTGTTCTTTAGTTTCCTGTATTAGGTGATATCATATGGTATTTTTCTTTCTTTGCCTGGCTTATTTCACTAAGCATAATTCTCTCTAGTTCCATCCTTGTTGTTGCAAATGGCAGGAGTTCCTTCTTTCTTTCTGCCACATAGTATTCCATTGTGTAAATGTACCACAGTTTTTTGATCCACTCATCTACAGATGGGCACTTAGGTTGTTTCCAGCACTTAGTTATTGTAAACAGTGCTACAATGAACATAGGGGTGCATAAGTTCTTTTGGATTGGTGTTTCAAGATTCTTCGGGTATAATCCTACTAGTGGAGTCGCTGGTTCAAAAGGCAGTTCCATTTTTAATCTTTTGAGGTAATTCCATACTGTTCTCCATAGTGGCTGCACCAGTCTGCATTCCCACCAACAGTGCAGTAGGGTTCCCGTTTCTCCACATCCTCACCAGCACTTGTTGTTTGTTGATTTGTTGATGATGGCCATTCTGACTGGTGTAAAATGGTATCTCATTGTGGTTTTTATTTGCATCTCCCTGATGGCTAATGATGTTGAGCATTTTTTCATGTGTCTATGGACCTTCTGTATGTCCTCTTCAGAGAAGTGTTTGTTCAGGTCCCTTGCCCATTTTTTAATTGGGTTGTTTGTTTTCTTGATGTTTAGTCGTATCAGCTCTTTATATATTTTGGAGATCAGTCCCCTGTCTGTGATGTCATTGTCAAATGTGTTTTCCCATACGGTTGGTTTCCTTTTCATCTTGCTGATGTTTTCTTTTGCTGAGCAGATCTCTTTAGTTTGATGTAATCCAATTTGTTTATTTTTTCCTTTATTTCCTTTGCTTTAGGAGATGTATCCGTGAAGAAATTGTTACGTGAGATATCTGAAATTTTCTTGCCTATGTTTTCCTCTAGGACTTTTATGGTATCATGGCTTACATTTAAGTCTTTGATCCATCTTGAGTTTATTCTCGTGTGTGGTGTAAGTTGGTGGTCTAGTTTCATTTTTTTGCACGTCCCTGTCCAGTTCTCCCAGCACCATTTGTTAAAGAGGCTCTTCTCACTCCATTTTATGTTCCTTCCTCCTTTATCAAAGATTAGTTGACCATAGAGGCCTGGGTTTATTTCTGGGCTTTCAATTCTGTTCCACTGATCTATATGTCTGTTCTTATGCCAGTACCAGACTGTTTTGATTACAGTGGCTTTGTAGTATTGTTTGATATCTGGTGCTCTGATTCCTCCTGCTGTGCTCTTCTGTTTCAAGATTGCTTTTGCTATTCGGGGTCTTTTTTGGTTCCATATGAATTTATGGAGTAATTGTTCTAAGTCTGTGAAATATGTCATTGGTATTTTAAAGGGATTGCATTGAATCTGTAAACTGCTTTGGGCGGTATGGCCATTTTGATGATGTTGATTCTTCCCATCCAAGAACATGGTATTTGCCTCCATTTATTTGTATCTTCCTTAATTTCTTTCTTCAATGTTATGTAATTTTCAGAGTACAGGTCTTTTATCTCTTTGGTTAAGTTTACTCTAGGTACTTTATTTTTCTTGTTGTTATAGTAAATGGTATTTTCTTTTTTGTCCCTGTCTCTGATATTTTATTGTTGGTGTACAGAAATGCCTTAGATTTCTGTATATTTATTTTGTACCCTGCTATTTTGCCAAATTCACTTATTATATCGAGTAGTCTTTTAGTGGGGTTTATAGGATTTTCTAGGTATACTATCATGTCATCTGCATATAATGATAGTTTTACTTCTTCTTTCCCAATTTGGATACTTTTTATTTCTTTTTCTTGTCTGACTGCTGTGGTTAGGACTTCCAACACTATGTTGAATAGGAGTGGAGAGAGTGGACAGCCTTGTCTGGTTCCTGAATTCAGGGGGAATGATTTTAGTTTTGGCCGTTGAGTATGATGTTGGCCTTAGGCTTCTCATATATAGCCTTAATTATGTTAAGGTATGCTTCCTCTATTCCCATTTTGCTGAGTGTTTTCATCATAAATGGGTGTTGTACTTGATCAAATGCTTTTTATGCATCTATTGATATAATCATGTGATTTTTGTCTTTCGTTTTGTTAGGTGATGTATTATATTTATTGATTTGCGAATATTAAACCATCCTTGCATCCCTGGGATGAATCCCACTTGATCATGATGTATGATCTTTTTGATGTATTGCTGGATCCTGTTTGCCAATATTTTATTGAGGATTTTAGCATCTATGTTCATCAGTGATATTGACCTGTAGTTTTCTTTCTTTGTTGTGTCTTGACCTGCTTTTGGGATTAGGATAATACTGGCTTCATAAAAAGAGTTTGGGATTTTCCTCTCTTCTTGGATTTTTCAGAATAGTTTGAGAAGGATAGGAGTTAGTTCTTCCTTAAAGGTTTTGTAAAATTCGCCTGTGAAGCCATCCGGTCCAGGGCTTTTGTGTGCAGGGAGATTTTGGATTACTGTTTCAATTTCCTTCTTTGTTATTGGTCTGTTGAGACTTTCCACTTCTTCTTGATTCAGTTTTGGAAGGTTGTATGTTTCTAGATATTTGTGCATTTCATCTAGATTGTCAAATTTCTTGCCATACAGTTGTCTGTAGTAATTTCTAACTATCATTTGTATTTTTGTGGTATCAGTCGTGATTTCTCCTCTTTCATTTCTGATTTTGTTTATTTGGGTCTTCTCTCTTTTTTTCTTGATTAGACTGGCTAGAGGCTTGTTGATTTTGTTTATATTTTCAAAGAACCAGCTCCTAGTTTTGTTGATCTTTTGAATTGTTTGTTTAGTCTCTATGTCATTTAGTTCTGCTCTGATCTTGATGATTTCATTCCTTCTTCTTGCCCTAGGCTTTGTTTGTTGTTGTTGTTCTAGTTCTTGTAGCTTTATGGTTAGATTTTTTATTTGAGATTCTTCTATCCTTTTCAGATATGTCTGTATTGCTATGAACTTCCCTCTCAGGACTGTTTTTGCTGTGTCCCACAGGTTTTGGGCTGTTGTATGCTCATTATAATTAGTTTCTAGAAATTTCTTGATTTCTTCTTTGATGTCATTGTTAATCCATTCATTATTTAATAGCATGTTATTCAATCTCCATGAGTTTGGGTGTCTTTGATTTTTTTTCTCTGAGGTTGATTTTTAGTTTCAAGGCATTGTGATCTGAAAAGATGCTTGATATTATTTCAATTTTCTTCAATTTGTTGAGGCTTGTTTTGTGTCCTATCATGTGGTCTATCTTTGAAAATGTCCCATGTGCATTTGAAAAGAATGTATATTTTGCTTCTTTGGGGTGAAAAGTTCTATATATATCAGTTAGGTCCATTTGGTTTAGTGTGTTGTTCAATGTCTGTATATCCTTAGTGTTTCTTTGCTTCAATGATCTGTCCATTGTTGATAATGGAGTGTTGAAGTCCCCTACTATGAATGTGTTGTTGTTGATATCCTTCTTGTGGTCTTCTAGTATTTGCTTTATATATTTGGGTGCTCCTATGTTGGGTGCATATATGTTTATCAGTGTTATATCTTCTTGATGGATTGTTCCTTTAAGTATTATGAAATGTCCTTCTTTGTCTCTTTTTATTGCCCTTGCTTTGAAATCCGTTTTGTCTGATATGAAGACTGTTACCCCGGCTTTTTTTTCAGGTCCGTTTGCTTGAAATATGTTTTTATATTCCTTTACTTTCAATCTGTGTAAATCTTTTGTTTTGAGGTGTGTTTCTTGTAGACAGCGAATATGTGGGTCCTGTTTTCTTATCCATTCCGTTACCCTGTGTCTTTTAATTGGAGCATTTAATCCATTTACATTTAAGGTTATTGTTGACGTGTATTTATTCATTTCCTTTTGTACCTCTGTTCCTCTCCTCTTTTTTTTTTTTTTCTTCTTTTTTCTTAGAACACTCCCTTTAGCATCTCTTGCAATGCTGATTTGGTGGAGATGTATTGTTTTAGTCTTCCATTGTCTGAGAAACTCCTTATTTCACCTTCTATTTTGAATGAGAGCCTTGCTGGGTAGAGTATTCTTGGTTATAGGCCTTTGTTTTTCATTGCTTGAAATATTTTTGACCATTCCCTTCTGGATTGTAATGTTTCTGTTGAGAAATCAGTTGATAGCCTTATTGGAGCTCCCTTGTATGTTATTTGCTGTTTTTCTCTTGCTGCTTTTAGGATTCTCTCTTTGTCTTGGAATGTTGCCATTTTAATTATGTGCCTTGGAGTGGGTTTTGGGGGGTTCCTCTTCATTGGAACTCTCTGTGCTTCCTGAACTTGTATAACTTTTTCTCTCATCAGGTTCGGAAAATTTTCTGTCACTATTTTTCCTATCAGTTTTTTAATGCCATGCTCCTTTTCTTCTCCCTCTCTAATTCCGATGATCCTGGTATTATTTCTTCTCATGCTATCCTGTAATTCCCTTACATCTTGTTCATATTTTTTCAATCTTTTTTCATTTTGTTGTATTGTCTGGAAGTCTTTCTCTACATTATCTTCTAACTCACTAATTCAATCCTCTTCTTCATTTAGTCTGCTTTTGACTGATTCTACTGTGTTTTTCAGTTCAGAGATTGAATTCTTCAATTCTTCCTGGTTCTTGTTCATAGTTTCTATGTCTTTTTTTATGCTGTCGTAGTTCTCTGCAAGTTCCCTGTAATTTTCTTGGAGCTGTTGGTAACTTCCTTAGAGGTTGTCATAGTTGTTTTTAAGGTTGTCGAGTATATTGAGCTTCTTTACCAGCATTGTTTTGAATTCCATGTCTGACATTTGGGCTATGTCTATTTCATCTATCTCTCTTTCTGAGGATTCCTCTTTTCTTTTCATTGAGGGGTTATTTTTGCGTCTTACCATGTTGGATTCTTCTTGTTTTTATTTATTTATTTATTTATTTATTTATTTATTTTGGGGGGGATGGTTTGCTTTGACTTCCCATGTTTGTGGTGTGAGATTCTTTATGGGAGATCTGGGGGTTTCAGTGGTGTAGTCTCTTTGATCTCCTGAGCCTGATGTTCTTGTGTTACCCCTTATGTCATTTGTTTTTGCTGTCTGGTTATATTTCAGATGTTCTTTGGTAGGATATTCCTTCTGGCTAGTTGATTGAGAGTCACTTTATCCACTTTTTCCTGAGTTCTGTTGTGGAGATGCTGTTAAAAACATAGACACACAGCCCAGGCAGGAGACCTACATCCTCGAAAATATCCCCCACCCTCTATCCCGCTATCATCAGCCAATGAGCCAGTATTAATATAAATGTAAAGAGATTAGAGCTTTTATACTATAAGAAGAATAGATAAGAGTTGTTTTTAGGGAGGAAAATATGATTTTTGATAGAGGGGATGGTAGATTAATAATAGTTGAGACTATGCAAGCCAGTAGGTAATATTTACATTGTATGTTAATAAAAGTAGAAGAAAAGGATGGAAAAATGCAGAATATAGTAAGAAAAGTGGGATTGTATTGTATTGGGTTTATATAGTAATTATATTTTATTATTTAGAGTGAGAGGGGGGCTAAACTGGACACACAAACAAATAAACAATGATTAAAGAGAAAGGATGAGAAGGAGAGGTTATATGAAATGCATTAGAGATATAGTTTGTTTTTCTTTTCTTTTTTTCTTCCCCTCCTCTCCTCTCCTCCTCTTTCCTTTTTTTAAGGAAGGGGAAAAAAAGAAAAAAAAAAGAAAAAAGAAGAAAGAAAAGAAGAAAGAAAGAAAGAAAGAAAAGAAAGAAGAAAGAAGAAATAAAGAAGAAAGAAAGAAAAAAAGGAAGAAAAAGATAAAAAAAAAAAAAAAAGGAATGTTTTTACTCAGTTCAGCCTTGGTGTGTCGTCTTCTTTTTCTGCGTCCGTAGCTGGTCTAGTGTGGCAGTTCAGAGGTTCTTGTTCCTTGCAGCAATGGCGTGTGCCTGCGGTGGCCGGTTCAGTGCGCTCCCTTGCTGCCAGCTGGAGCCAGCTGAGGTGTCCTTGCGCATGCACCCCTGCTCGCACGGGCAGCCCGAGAGCTTGCTCCGCGATTGGTGCCTATTGTCACCGGGCTGAGGTGTTTTTGCGCTCGCGTGCCCATGCCCTTAGTCCCGCTGAGCCGAGCTCCGGGAGTTGGTCTCTCTCCTCTTAGGGCGGGGCTGCGGACACTTGTGCTCAGTGGAAGTGAGCGTCTGTGAGTCGCTGCCACCCGCTGTTCCGGCGCCGCAGCCGCCCGCCTTCCCTCATCCATCTGGGTGGGCACAAGCAGAGTCTGAGCTAGTGGTCTGCTTTCCGGCCTGGGGCCTGGCGCCCACGGGAGCTGGCTAGGGGTATCTGTGCATGGTCCTCTGTGTGTCCAGTGGGCCCTCCCTGTGCCCGTTGGGGCACTGATCTTATGTCCGTTGGGGAGTGTCTGAGGGATGCCTGGACTCACGGCCCCGCGCACCTGGGCCAGTGAGTGAGAGCACTTCCCTATGCGCGCCCCCACGACCCAAGGATAGGGTTGGGGAGTGGATGAGCGCCCCTATGCGCCGCCTGTGCTCCTCAAGAATGGCCTACCTCCCCCAAACTTTCCTCCCCTCTCTGCAGTCTACTAGAGAAACATATAAAGGAGAATTATGTTCTCACTTGCCCAGCAGCACGCTGTCTCCTCTCCTTCAGCGCCAATGCCACTTGGTCGAGTCCCGTCTCTGCCAGTGGGCAGAGATCCGCTCTCCTCCCGACTCCTCTCCCGGGTAGCCTGTGGTCACCAAAAAGCCTTTGTGTCCTTCCAGCCGCAGCTCGGGCAGCCGCCCCAGTCAGGAATCCCGTTTCGTCCCCTTTTCCTCCGCTATCCTCACTAAACAGGTTGTTCCCAGATGGTTTTTCTCTAATCCAGCAGTGCCATGGCTCGACTCCTGCCAGTGTCCAGCTGCTCACTGAGATGTTCTGTCTGCAATTAGCCCAAACTGCAGACGGGTCTCGGGAGCCTAAAAGCGCAGCCTCCCCTCACTCCTCCGCCATCTTCCCGAACTGGGTGTCATATATGGCTTTTATGTTGAAGTATGTTCCATCTATTCCTACTTTGAAGAATTTTTTAAAAATCATAAATTGGTGTTGGATTTTATCAAATGATTTTTCTGCATCTTGATTTGATCATGTGGTTTTATCTTTTGTTTTTTTTAATATAATGTATCATGTTTATTTATTTGTGAGTATGCTACCAACCTTGCATCCCTGAAATAAATCGCAGTTAATTATGATGTATGGTCTTTTAAAAATATTGCTGGACCCAGTTTGCTAATGTTTTGTTGACGATTTTAACATCTGTATTAATGAGGGATATTGGCCTATAGCTTTCTTTCTTTGTAGTGTTGTTATCTGGTTTTGGAATTAGGATAATACTGGTGTAATCTCTCTATTCAGATTCTCTGATCTTTTCTGATTCAGTTTTGGAAGATTGCACATTTCTAGTAATTTATCCATTTCATCCAGATTATTCAATTTTTTTGGCATATACTTGTTCATAATATTTTCTTAAAATCCTTTGTATTTCTTTGGTTTCTATTGTCACTTCTCATCTTTCATTTATGATTTTATTTATTTGGGTCCTCTCTCTTTTTTTCCTGATGAATCTGGTTAAAGGTTTGTCAATCTTTTTTAGCCTTTCAAAGAACCGGTTCTTAGTTGTATTGATTTTTTTGCATTGTACTTTTAGGCTCTATTTTATTTCTATTGTGCTCTTTTAATTTCCTTCCTTCTACTCTCTTTGGGCTTTGTTGGTTGTTTTTTTTTCAAGTTTCTTTAAGTGCCAATTAGATTGCTTATTTGGTATTTTTTCTTGTTTTTGTGAGATACACCTGCAATTCTATGTATTTCCCTCGTAAGAGTACATTCTCCGTGTCCATGGATTTTGGGTTGTTGTGTTCTCATTTTCATTTGTTTCAAGATATCTTTTGACTTATTTCTTAATCTTATTGTTAACCTACTTATTGTTTAGTAACATGTTATTTAGCCTCCATGTCTGTGTGTGTTTTTTAGCTTTCTTCTTGTGATTGATTTCTAGTCCCATACCATTATGTCCAGAAGGGATACTGAATATGATTTCAACTTTTAAAAATTTATTGAGACTTCTTTTGTGTTCCAAATTGTGGCCTATTTTAGAAAATGTTCCATATGCACTTCAAAAGAATGTATATTCTACTGCTTTGTGGTGAAATGCTTTGAAGATATCAATTAAGTTTTTCTAATCTAGTGTATAATTTAAAGCCACTGTTTCCTTGTTGATTTTCTGACTGGAAGAGTTGTCCATTGATGTCAACGTAGGTTTAAAATTTCCTAATTTTACTGTATTACTGTCAAACTCTCCCTTTATGTATGTCAAGATTTGCTTTGCATGTTTAAATGCTCCTATGCTTACACTGGTGCATAACTGTTTACAAGGGTTATAGTCTTAGGTTGGATTGCTCCCTTTATCATTATATAGTGTCCTTCTTTGTCTCTTACTATCGTCTTTGTTTTAAAGTTTATTTTGTCAGACATAAGTATTGCTAACCAGCATTTTTCTTTTCAATTTTCTTTTCTTGGAAGCAATATGTATTTATTTATTTTTAAGTTCATTTTATTAATTATGCTGTTATAGTTGTCCAAATTTCTTTTCCCTTTGCTCATCTCCACCCAGTACCCCCCTTCCCTCCAGCAATCTCACTGCTTTTACTTCATGTCCATGGGGCATGCATATAAGTTCTTTGGCTTCACCATTTCCTATCCATTCTTAACATCCCCCTGTCTATTTTGTACTTACCAGTTATGCTTCTTAATCCCTGCATCATTTCACTATTTCTCCCCCTTCCCTCTCCCAGTTGATAACTTTCCAAATGATCTCCATACCTATGATTCTCTTCCTATTTGGATTGTTTGCTTAGTTTATTGTTGCTTTTATTTTTTAGATTCTGTTGTTGACAGTTGTGAGTTTGTTGTCATTTTAATGTTCATAATTTTAATCTTCTTCTTTTTCTTAAACATGTCCCTTTAACATAATGGCTTGATGATGATGAACTCCTTTAGCTTTACCTTGTCTGGGATAGACTTTGTCTACCCTTCCACTCCAAATGATAGCTTTGCTGGTTAGAGTAATCTTGGTTGTAGGTCCTTGCTTTTCATCACCTTGAATACTTTTTGCCAGTCCCTTCTTGCCTGTAAAGTTTCTTTGAGAAATCAGCAGATGGTCTTATAGGAACCCCTTTGTAGGTGACTCTCTTCTTTTCTCTTGTGGCTTTTAAGATTCTCTCTTTATCTTGAACCTTTGGAATTTTAATGATGATGTGTCTTTGTGTGGTCTTCTTTGGGTCTAGCTTGTTTGGGACTCCCTGTGCTTCCTGAACTTGTATGTCTATTTCCTTTGCCAAATTAGGAGAGTTTTCCTTCATTATTATTTTTTTTCATTATTCTTTTCAAATCAGTTTTCAATTTCTTGCTCTTCCACTTCTCCTTCTGGCACCCTTATGATTCATATTTTGATACCTTTAAAGTTTTTCCAGGGGTTCCTAAGCCTCTCCTCACTTTTTTTTTCCAATTCTTGTTTCTTCATTATGTACTCTTTGACTGTTTATTTCTTCCTTATGTTCCAACTTTGTGGATTTGAACCCTGGCTTCCTTCCCTTCATTCTTGGTTTCATGTGGATTTTCCTTCATTTCACTCAGCATAGCCTTCGCTTCTTCCCTTATGCATTTGCCATACTCAAGCATGTCTGTCAAGTCTGTGAGAATTATTATGACCAGCATTTTGCACTCTGCATCTGTTAGGTTGGCTATCTCCTCATTGCTTAGTTCTCTCACTAGACTCTTGATCTGCTCTCTCTTTCGGGTCATACTTCTCTGTCTCCTCAACATGACAGGCTCTTGTGTTTGCCTCTGTGTCTTAGGTAGAGCTGTCATACCTGTAACATTGTAAGGGGTAGAGCCTCAGTTATTTGTCAGTGTGACGTGACCTGTTTTACCACTTTGAAGCACTGTATGTGTCAGAGAGGTCTGAGAAGGAACAATGCCACTTGCCCAGTCCTTGCCCCCTTTCCAGGCATTTGTCCTGTTTCCCATATGGGACTGGCACTCCTCTAGCTGTTGCCTTGGTTGTGTTTGCCAGAGTGGGTGGGTTTGTGGATATTCTAGGACTGTGGAGGTCCTCTAAACAAGCAGGCTCGCTGAGAGACAGGCAGTTTCTTATACCACCCCAACCTCCACTAGTTTTCACAGTCAGAAGCTACGAGGCTTTATTTTCCTCAGTGCTGGAACTACGAGCATTATGGTCTGGACTGGGTCTGGGAGTGCTCCCTAGGTGTCCCTCCTGAGTTTTATAACATGTGACTGCGCTTTCTGCTTGCTGGCCCCAGCCACTGCCATCACCGCCACCACCACTGCCACACTGCATCTTCTCTACCCAGGCTTCACCGTACCTACCTGTGTGGATGAGCAGTACCTCTTTATATCTTTGTTTGTTGGGTTTCGATGCACTTCAATTTCCTGGTTGTTTTTAGTTTTGATGTACCTATATTTCTTCTTATGGTTGTGGAGGGAGGTGAAGTGTTTCTATGTACACTCCCACTTTGACCAGAAATCCTCAAATTTCATGAAATATCTTTTTTCATCTCTACTTTTAATCTTTGTGTATCTTTAGATCTGAGGTGAATCTCTTGGAGACAGCCTATATATGGGTCTTGTTTTCTTATCCATTCAACTACCTTATGTCTTTTGATTTATGCATTAAAGCCATTTACATTTTGGGTGATAATTGATCGTATGAATTTGTTGATATTTTATTTTTAACTATGTTGCTCTTTTTATCCTCCTTCTCCTCCTTCTTCTCCTCTTCTTCCATTTCTCCTCCTTATTCTCTCTGTTTTTTTAAATCCTCACCCAAGGACATTTTTTATTGCTTTTAGAGAGAGAAGAAGGAAGAGAACAGGGGAGAGAGAGAGAAAAATCAATGTGAGAAACACCAATTGGTTGCCTCCAATATGCTCCCAGACTGGAGATCATACATGCTCGGAACAGGGATTGAACTCATAACCTAGGTATGTACTGTGACTGGGAATTAAACCTGAAACCTTTCAGTCATGGATGACACTCCAACAAACTGTGCCACATTGGACAAGACATTCTTCTTCTTCCTCTTCAAGCAGGTTTTTTTTTAGCATTTCTTGTAATACTGCATTTGGTGGTAACAAACTCCTTTCTGTAAAACTCTATTTCTCCTTCAATTTTAAATGATAGTATTGCTGGGTAAAGTAGTCTTGGTTGTAGGTCCTTGCTTTTCATCACTTGTTGTTTGTCGATTTGTTAATAATGACCATTCTGACCAGTGTGAAGTGGTATCTTATTGTGGTTTTAACTTACATCTCTCTGATGGCTAGTGATGTTGAGCATCCTTCCATATGCCCATGTGCCCTCTGTATGTCTTTAGAAAAATATCTGTTCAGGTCCTTTGCCTATTTTTTAATTGGATTGTTTACTTTCCTGGTGTTGAGTTACATAAGTTCTTTATATATTTTGGAGATCAAACCATTGTCGGAGGTATCATTGGCAAATATGTTTTTCCATAAGGTTGGTTCTTTTTAAATTTTGCTGATGTTTTCTTTAGCCATGCAGAAGCTTTTTAATTTGATGTAGTCCCATTTGTTTATTTATTTTATTTCCCTTGCCTTAGAGGATATATAAGTGAAAATATTGCTGCATGAGATATATGAAATTTTACTGCCTATGTTTTCCTCTAGGTCTTTTATGGAATCACAGCTTAAGTTTAAGTTTTCTTTCCATTTTGAATTTATTCTAGTGTATGGTGTAGTTTTATTTATTTATTTTTTGCATGTACTAGTTCAGTTCTCCCAACTGTTTGTTGAAGAGGCTATTTTAACTCCATTTTATGCTCCTTACCTTTTGTCAAATATTACTTGACCATAGAGACATGGTTTTATTTCTGGGCTCTCTATTCTGTTCCATTGATCTATGTGTCTGTTCTTATGCCAGTAACAGATTGTTTTGATTACAGTGGCCTTGTAATATAGTTTGATATCAGGTATTGTGATCCCTCCTACTTTGTTCCTCTTTCTCAAGATTGCTGAGACTATTCAGGGTCATTTTTAGTTCCATATAGTTTTTGAGATATTTGTTCTAAATCTGTGTAATATGCCATTGGTATTTTAATAGGGATTGCGTTGAATATATAGAATTGTTTGGGTAGTATGTACATTTTAATGATGTTAATTCTTTCAATCCATGAGCACAGTATATGCTTCCATTTATTTGTATCTTCCTTAATTTCTTTCTTCAGTGTTGTGTAGTTTTCTGAGTTCAGGTGTTTAACCTCCTCGGTTAAGTTTATTCCTAGGTACTTTATTTTTCTTGTTGCTATAGTAAATGGGATATTTTTCCTAGTTTCTGTTTTTGATATTTCATTTTTGGTGTACAAAAATGCCTTCAATGTTTGAATATTGACTTTGCATCTGCTATTTTGCCAGATTCACTTATTAGGTCTAGTAGTATTTTGGCGGAGCCTATAGTGTTTTCTATGTACACTACCATGTCATCTGCAAATAATGACAGTTTTACTTTCTCCTTTTCAATTTGGATGGTTTTATTTCTTTTTCTTGTCTGATCACTGTGCTAGAATTTCCAATACTATGTTGAATAAAAGTGGTAAAATCAGACATCCTTGTCTTATTCCTGATTTCAGTGGGAAAGCTTTTTGTTTTTGCCCATTGAATGTGTTGTTGGTTGTAGGTTTCTCATATATGGCCTTTATTATGTTGAAGTATAAACCCTCTATTCCCACTTTTCTGAGTGTTTTTTATCATAAATAGGTGTTGAACTTTATCAGATGCCTTTTCAGCATCTATTGATATGATCATGTAGTTCCTGTCCTTCATTTTGTTTATGTGGTGTATTATGTTTATTGATTTGTGAATATTATACCACCCTTGCATCCCTGAGTTGAATCCCACATGATCATAGTGTATGATCTTTTTAATGTATTGCTTAATCTGGATAGCCAACATTTTGTTGAGTACTTTATCACCTATGTTCATCAGCAACATTGGCCTGTAGTTTTTAAATTTTTTTATTTGTTGTGTCTTTACCTGCTTTTGGGATTAAGATAATACTGGACTCATAGAAAGAGTTTAGAAGTCTTTCCCCTTCTAGAATTTATTGAAATAGTTTGAGAAAAATAGGAGCTAGCTCTTTCCTAAATGTTTGGTGAAATTCACCTGTGAAGCCATCCAGTCCTGGGCTTTTGTTTGTTGGGAGTTTTTTGATTACTGCTTCAATTTCACTAGCTGTTATCAGTTTATTCAATTTTTCTGCTTCTTTTTGATTCAGTTTTGGAAGTTTATATGTTTCTAGAGATTTGTCCATTTCACCCAGATTGTCCAATTTCTTGGCATATAGTTGTCTGTAGTAATTTCTTACAATCCTTTGTATTTCTGTAGTATCAGTAGTAATTTCTTTTCTTTTGTTTCTGATTTTATTTTTTTGTGTCCTCTCTCTTTTTTTCTTGATGAGGCTGGTTAAAGTTTTGTCAATTTCATTTATCTTTTCAAAGAACCAGCTCCTGGATTTATCAATCCTTTGAATTCTTTTTTTTTTCAGTCTCTATGTTATTTAATTCTGCACTAATTTTGATTATTCCCATTTTTGTACTCTCTCTGGGCTTTGTTTGTTGTTGTTCCTGTAGCTCTTGTAAATGTAGGGTTAAATTGTTTATTTGAGATTCTCCTATCCTTTTTAGGTAGCCCTGTACTGCTATGAACTTCCCTCTCAGGACTGCCTTTGCTGTACCCCATAGATTTTGGGCTGTTGTGTGTTCATTTTCATTTGTTTCCAGAAACTTTTGATTTCTTCCTTGATCTGATCATTAATTCATTAATTATTTAATAGCATGCATTTCAGTCTCTGTGAATTTGTATGTTTATGAATTTTTTCCTTGAGGTTGGTCTTTAGTTTCAAGCCATTGTGATCTGAGAAGATGCTTGATATAATTTTAATTTTCTTGAATTTTTTGAGGCTTGCTTTGTGACTACCATACAGTCTATATTTGAATATGTTATATGTGTATTTGAAAAGAATGTATATTATGCTTCTTTGGGGTGAAAATTTCTGTATAAATCAATTAAGTCCATTTGATCTAGAGTGTTGTACAGTGCAACAATATCATTTTTGATTCTTTGCTTGGAAGATCAATATATTGACAATGGGGCATTAAAATCTCCTACTATGAGTGTATTGCTGTCAATATCTTTCTTGAAGTCCTTCAAGATTTTTTTTATATACTTGGGTGCTCTTATGTTTTGTGCATATATTTTTACAAGTGTTATATCTTCTTGATGGATTATTCACTTATGTATTATGTAGTGTCCTTCTTTGTCTCTTCTTATGGATTTTGTTTTGAAATCTATTTTGTCTGACATAAGTATTGCTACCCCAGCTTTTTCTTATTCATGCCCATTTGCTTGGAATATATTTTCCATCCCTTCACTTTTAGTCTGTGTAGATCTTTTGTTCTAAGGTGGGTCTCTTATAGAAAGCATATATTTAGATTATGTTTTCTTATCCATTCAGCTACTGTATGTCTTTTGACTGGTGCACTTAATCCATTTACATCTCAGGTTATTATTGATAGGTACTTATTCATTGTAATTTTTTTCTCTTTGTACCTGTGTTTCCTCCCTCTCTTTTTCTTCATCTTCTTAAAGCAGTCCTTTCAGCACCTTTTACAGTGCTGGTTTGGTGGAGATGTGTTATTTTAGCCTTTTGGGGGGGAGGGAGGGTCTGGGAAACTCCTTATTTCACCTTTCATTTTAAATGGGAGCCTTGCTGGGTAGAGTAGTCTTGGTTGCAGGCCTTTGCCATTTTTGGCTTGGAATATTTTTTGCCACTCCCTTGTGGCTTGTAGTGTTTCTGTTGAGGAATCAGTTGATAGTCTTATTGGCGCCCCCTTGTATGCTACTAGCTGTTTCTCTCTTGCTGCCTTTAGGATCCTCTTTGTCTTTGAATGTTGCCATTTTAATTATGATGTGTCCTGGAGTGGGCCTGTTTGGGTTCATCTTGATTGGGAACCTTTTACTTCCTGGACTTGCATGACTTTTTCTCTCATCAAGCAGGGAAGTTTTCTGTTGTCACTTTTTCAAACAGATTTTCTATCCCTTGTTCTTCTTCTTCTCATTCTGGTATTCCTATGTTACAGATATTATTATGTTTCATGTTGTACTGCAACTCCCTTAAACCCTCTTCTTTATTTTTTAGTGTTTTTCATTTGTTTCTTTGTCTGGGAATTCTTATGTACCTTGTACTCCAGTTCACCAATTCGATCCTGTTTCATCTAGCCTGCTTTTAAATCCTTCTACTGTGTTTTTCACTTTAGATATTCTATTCTTCACTTCAACCTGGCTCTTATTGATAGTTTATTTGTCCTTTTGCATGCTGGTGTAGTTCACAGTAAGTTCTTTGTAGCTTCCCTGAAATTCTTTGTAGTTCTCACCGAGCTCATTTAGCATCCTTATAACCATTATTTTGAACTTTGTGTCTGATAGTTTGCTTGCTTCTATTTCAATTTAGTACTCTTTCTGGGCATTCTTCCTTTCCTTTCAATTGGAGGTTGATTCTTTGTCTCCCCCTTTTAAGTGACTCTTCCTGTTTGTTTCTGCTTCTTAGATCGGTCTGTTTGACTCCCTGTCTTCATGTGTTACCTCCTGTGGTAGGAGACCTGTGGGATTCAGTGGTGCAGTCTCCTTGATCTCTTGAACTTGATGCTCCTGGCATGCCATTTATGCCATTTATGTGGGCTCTCTGGTTGTAACTGGGTTTGGGTCATTCTTTCTTGAATCTTTTCCTCTGGCTCTCTGACAGGGAGTCACTCCACTCCACCCACTACATCTTGTATGATATTGTGCAGGTGCTGCCAGAACAACACCAAATGTCCCAGGAAACAAACCCACATCCAAAAAAATAACTCTTACCCACAATCACACTATCAACAGCAAATGAGTCAATATAAATGAAGTGTAAAAAGATTAAGGCTACTATAAGAAAGAAAAAATGAATATGAGATGAATATCTGAAAGATAAATGATTTTGAGAAGGTAGAGGGGGAGCAATAATAAGAGTAGAGGATAGAGACAAGGTGAAGAGAGAAAATAAAATTTACATTGTAAATTAAAAAGGCAGGGAAGAAGGTGGAGCACGGTAAGAAAAAGGAAATGTATAGTATTAGGTTTAAATAGAAATTAAAAAATATATACATTAAGGGAGAGAAAAAATAAGGACCAAATTGGAGAAAACGATCCACCACAGGACTCTCAACAACAAATGAGCAAAGATTAATATAAGTGAGATGGGAATTAGAGGGATAAGAGAAAGAAAAAAAGCTTGAGAGATGTCTAGAGGAAAGAGAAGTATTTTGAGATGATAGAGGGAGAAGGAATACTAAAAGTGAGGAATGAAAATGAGGCTAAGACTGGAAAAATTAAAATTTAAAACAAAACAAGAAAGAGAAGAAGGAAGGCAAAATGAGTAGGAAGGAAGAGCAGTAAAATTTTGAGATTTGAAATACAAATATAATGAAGATCTAGAAATAAAATTGAAAAAAATGCAAGAACAACCATTATGTCCATCACCCAAAAGCAAAGACTGATAAAGCTGAAGAGAGAATAAGAGTATATTAAGAACCAGAAAAAGAGTGTGAGATGACTAATGACAAGAAAAATGGTTTTGAGAGACTGGAAGGGGAAGAAATAGTAAGAGTGTGGAATGGACACAAATTATAGTAAGAGAGAAAGTAAAATTTAAAATGAAATAAGAAGAGGAAAGAAGAAGGTAAATTGGAGTAAGATAAAGAAGGAGCCAGTATGAGATTTGAAATAAAATATAATATAAAAACTAGTGACCTAAGAGGCACAAACAAGAAAGACAAGAAATGAATGCTAAAAAGCTCTGCAGGAAAGAAAATGATGCAAATCATGAAGAAGACCATGGTGGAATTTATCTTAGTAAAATCTAGTGTTAACTACTGTTTTCTCTTTATGGATCCATCCCTGGTGATGTCTGATGATGTCCCAGTCAAGCCCTAGGCAGCCTGTTCAAGACTACCAGCAATCCAGAGTCTGTGGCTGTCTTCTTCAGTTGTTAATCTCGTCAATCTGTAATCAACAGTGAGGTTTAAGCACCAAAGAGTTGGGTAGACTAATTAATGCAGGATGGGTTATTGCTTTCCCCCAGACTCTCCTCAAGCTTCTCTAGTCCACTCTGCCCTACCTTTGCCTTAGCCCAGGGTAAGTGGCTTCAAATGAAATTTTATGTATTGTCCCTTTAAGATGCTCCCTGTTACCCCTGGCTTCTGTGGCTCAGTGGATTGAGCATTGGACTGCGAACCAAGTGTCACTGGTTTAATTCCCAGTCAGAGCACATGACTAGGTTGCACGTCAGGTCCCCAAAGGTCCCCAGTTGGGGGCGCAAGTAAGAGACAACCACACAGCAATAAAAGAAAAAAAAAAAAAGATGCTCTCTGTGTCTCCAGCTGTCTCTTCCTGGCATACAGAAACCCCACTGCTTTTCACAGCTGAATATTACCTGGGTTTCTTTCTGGCTCTGGTGCTATAGGCTGGAGAGCCAGCTTGGGAGTTTAAACCCCACACTTCTCAGGGGGAACCCCCTCGACTGCTGAAATTTCCTTCCAGCACTTCAACTGCCCAGCCAGCCCTCTAATATCTCCTCCACCCTCTGTATCAGTAACATTGTGGTGAAGTGGTTTCTTCTGTTTGTCTTTCTTCTCTCCAGCTATTGTTCATCAGGTTATTTTGGATGGTTTCTCTACAATTTAGTTGTAATTTCATATTGGTCATGATGAATTTGAATATTATATTCAGTTCACTACCCCAAAACTTCAGGTTATCAGTAACAAGCAGGACAGGTCACCTGAAATATTTATGTTAATAAATCAGCTGACAGTTTTAAGGGAGCTCCCTGGTTGGTAATTACCTGTCTTTCTTTGGTGATCTTTAAAAATCTCTCTTTGTATTTAAACTTTGTCATTTTAATTATGATATTTTGTGGTGTGGGTCTCTTTGGGTCCATCTTGTTTGGGACATTCTGTGCTTTCTGGACTTGTGTGTATTTTTCCTTCACCAGATTAGGGAAGTTTTTGGTCATTATTTTTTCAAATAGGTACTTGATTCCTTGCCCTCTGTCCTTCCCTTTTAGTACCGTTATGGGAGAAACTCCAAGAAACTCTGTTCTTCTTGCTGATACAGTAAAGAATTACAGATCAGCAAGCCTATTAGTGTGTAAGCAAAGTTTATGAGCACTAAGTTCTAATGGGAGAGCAAAAGCGATGGTGGAAAAAGCAGAGTGGCAAGAGCAGGGAGGCCAGAAGCTGGGTGACCATCACCTGGGTAGCCAGAAGCCAGGTGGCCAGAGACCAAATGGCCAGAGGCTGGCTGGCCAGGGCCCTCCCCCACCCCCGTGTGGCAAGAAAGGGCCAAGAGAGAGAGAGAGAGTCCTTTGTTCTGAGGACTTATATAGTTAGGGGATAAGGGTAAAGAAATTACATATTGATTGACTAGTAGAGATGGTGCCAGCTTTCCTCCAGGGAGATGTGACTACCCAAACATAAGTATGTGTAAGGGTCTACTAACCTGAATTCTTATTGTGCTCTGGACTCTATTTGTTCATTTTGTATACGTGATGGGAGGCAGGCAGTTAACCAAACTTGTTTTATGGGCTTTTTCTTTGGGCACTGTGGACCCCTCCCTTTTCCCCCTCCATGTCTTGGAATGAATACACAGTCTCAAGGTTTTCCTTTTCCCAGGTGGTAGAGATGATACACACAGAGTTTCAAGGGCTCCTGCACTATCATAGTTCTGTTTGTTGTTCAGAATAGCTGATGTCCTTATCAAACCAGGCTTAGGACCACTGGGCCAAAGGGTAAGGCATGTCTTGCTTTGCTTTTAGCCTCTTGTATTAAGTTCTTTGTTAGATTGCAATGATGAGGGCCCTGCCTTTATTTCCCCTCTGGCCTCTCATTCCTAGCTACTACCTAACAGTACCACTCTGATGTGGATTTTGTTATGCTTCATATTGTCCCCAAAGTCCCTTAAACTATTGTATTGTATTTATTTATTTTTAGAGAGAAGGAAAAAGAGAGAGAGAATCATTGATCGGTTTCCTCTTTTATGTGCCCCAATCAGAGTCTAAACTGGCAACCCAGGCTTGTGCCAGACAGGGAATCAAACATGTGACCTTTAATTTCACCAAATGACACCCAGCCAACTGAGCTACACCAATCAGGGCTAAAATTTTTTTTTTCCTATTGCTGCTCTGATTGCGTATTTTTTTCTACCTTGTCTTCCAAATTGTTAATTTGATCCCCTGCTTCATTCAACCTACTTTAATTTTTTCCAGTGTATTCTTTATTTCAGATATTGTATTCTTCATTCATAACTAGTTATTTGTTTGTGGTTTCTATGTCCTTCTTTATGCTATTGAGCACCCTTATAACCTTTACTTTGAACTTTATATCTGATAAATTGCTTACCTCCATTTTATTTAGCTCTTTTTTGAAAATTTCTCCTGTTCTAGAGATTTTTCATTTGGGGCCAGTTTCTTTGTTTCCCTGTTTTTGTTGCCTCTTTGTGTTTGTTTCTATGCATTAGAAAAATCTGCTTTGATTCTCAGCATTTGTGGTGTGGCCTTATGTAGTAGGTGATCTGTGAGGTCCAGTCATGCAGTCTCCTTGATCACCTGAGCTGTGTGCTCCAGAATGTCCCTTGTGTAAGTTATGTGGGCCCTCCTGTTGTAATATAATCTTGACTGCTGTTGGTTTGCTTGTGCATGGGATCAATCTTCAGGCTGGTTGACTGTAAGGCTCAATCCCGATCACGGCATGTGAGTTGCTGTGTAGGTGCTGAACCCACAAAGCTGAATTTGCTTCAGTAAGGTTTGGTGCTTGTCGGCATCTCCCTTTGAATATGCTGTTTATGGATCTTATTGGAATTTGCTCTGTTTTTGTTTGAAACTGTCCATTGGGTGTGCTGCTTATTGTCATCTTGGGAGGGACTCTGGTATAGGTCAATGTCAGAAGCTGCCAGTGACTAGCCCTGTGGGCAACCTGTTTGGAGCTACCAGTGATCCACAGTTTGTGGCTGCCTCCATTTGGCCTAGATTCATGTGAAAAGAACCAAACTAGTACCAATGTTGACTTTTATCAGCACCAGGTCCTGGAGCAGGTCAGCAAAATCCCAAGGCACCAGACAATATTGCCTCTCCCTGCCTCCACCTGCCAGTTTTCTGTTAGGCTCAGTCACTAAAAGAGCCTCTGGCTTTACTCCTAAGCAGGACATAAGCTCCACAGGGTGCGTCAACAGGGAGACCAGAGTGTGCAGCTATTGTATTCCCCAAGACTCATGCTACACTAAGGGGAGTGCTCCACCCAAGAAATATAGCATTTGTGGTGCTGGAGAATGACACCATGGAAATCCTGGTGGCTCTCCTCTCAGCTCCCTCCTGAGAGCCTCAAATCCAAGACTCTTCTAATGCAACTCTAGGCTTCTCTGCCTTCTTTCCACTGGAGTGCAGAGTGGTTGTGAAGGAAACTTTGTGCATTGGCCTTTTAATAGTGTACCTGTATCTCCAGTGGACTCTGTCTCTCCCTGGCAGACAGAAACACCACTTCTTTCACAGCCAGATGTTATGTGGTTGCCTCTTCCTAGCTCTGGTGCTCTGGTCTGGGGAGCCTGGCTTGGAGTTGAGACTCCATTCTTCTCAAGAGAACCCTATCCCTGAAGCCGAGATATCTCTCTGGAACCTTAGCTGCTGCCCCAGAAACAGGGCCAGCCCTTTTCGTGTCTCCACCTTTCCTACCAGCCTTGATATGTCTTCTGTAAATCCTTGGTTATAAGACTCTTCTTCAGCTAATCTTTAGTTGGTTATTCAGGATGATTGTTCTATAATTTAGTTGTAATTCTAGTTTGGTCTTGGGAGGAGGTGAGTGTAGCTTCCATTTATTTCACAGCCATCTTGGATCCTCATGGCTCTTGCTTTCCTTCTCCCCTAGTTTCTCTCCCTTTTACCTGAGTGGCTCACACCAGAGATCATCTGAAGGGACCACCTTGGTGCTTCTTTCTTTCTGTGGTATTTCATCACCTACTTCATGAAGGTATATTCATTGGCGCAACTGGTCTCCAGCCCCTGCCTCCACCATCCTGGGCTGTTTGACCACCATACTGGACCCATCCTTCTCTAGCAGCATTGACTTTTCCTGGTCTCTGCCAAGGGACCATGTGAGCTCTGATGCTTTGGGGATTTACTTCCCTGGGCTGCCTTTGGATTTAAAAAACAATATTCACCCACTTATAGCCACACAGAGCTGGAGTGGGGGAGGCCATTTCATGGAAGCAGGGGAGAAATGGGATCAAAAGGTTAGGGAAGGGCTGGAAGGGGTTTGGGGGAGGCCTGAGATGAAGAAGATCAAAGCCCTACCTTGCCTTCCTCAATTTCCTGATAATTTGCTTAGCCAAGGGAGTGTGGGCAGGGAGAGAGCTGAACTCTTCCAGCCAAAATCTGACTGGGGCACCAGGCAAAGGGAATGCAGGCACCACCAGGCTTCCAGAGGCTCAAAGAGGAGGTGGTACTCTTGCTGTCTGTCTCAGGGGTTCTGGTGGGTTAAAGTGTCCCAGATAGCAGGCCAAGGAAGGTAGCTTTCCTGGAAAGCATATGTCAGAAGCCTGCTACAGCCAGCTTGGCTTGTAAAGACCTGTCCTAGCCCATGGTGGCCACTTAGCCATCAGTACTGAGCACCTGCTGAATTCTCAACTCTGTGGTAGGCCCATGGGTCATGTATTGAAGGTAGGGGAAAAAATCACATTATCTGAGCACTGGGCATGTACCAGGGTTGGTAATAAGTGCTTTACATGGATTATATCATGTAATGGCCATGACTACCCTATCAGGTGAGTAACTGTTATCTTATTTTACAGGACACATAGCTAATAAGGGCAGAGTGAGAGTTCAAATGAATGTATTTTTTCTCTTACCCCACAGAAAGGCCAAAGTCCCATGTCTGATGGCGCTGACAACAGATTAAGGAGGCAGGCCCTGGGTGCTGCTGTCATGAAATGCCTCCTGAGCTCTGTTACCTTTCAGTCAGCCACTGTGGTTTGCCAGCCGACTACGAGGAAGTTACATCTGAATGCATGGAAGATGCTGCCAGGACCACAGAAAAATTGCTTTATGGGGGTTGGGTGGAGTGTGGAGTGAAAGACAAGGATAAGGGGCAGGCCCCCAAGTTGGTTTTCAGGAGGGCTGAAGGGTTCTTCACCTCTAGCAGCTGAGTTCTTGGGTCCTGAAGCAGGATCGTCACAGACCAGAGCTGGGAGCCTCTCAAGGCAGGGTCATGCTTGTTCAGTTCATCACCACTGTCTGCTCAGGGCCTAGCATCTCACAGTAGATGCTCACCAAGGGAATGAGTGACTGAAGGAAGGGATGAGTGAGGAAGTGCACCTCACAGGCTTGAGATTTCACAATCTGGACAGGAAATAGGAGGTATAAGAGAAGCCATGAGTCACATGTGGGACCTTTGTGCCCCTGCCCAGAACACCAAGGCCAATGCCAACATTTGGGGAGGTGGGAAGGGAGGAAGAATGGTTTCATTTCCAAATATTAATCCTGCAAACCCAGGCAGGGAGATGTTAATTCCTTAGCGTTGAGTGGTTTTATTTTTCAATTTAAGTCATCAAGTCAACATTTGGAAATTAGTGTCCTTGTTAGGAATTAGCAGCAGGAAAGACTCCTTAAGATGCTCAACTGGAGCTAGCCTCCACCCATGGGCTGAGTTGATGCTTCACGCTCTCAAGGTGGAACTGAAGTGGAGGCTTCTGGGAGTGGGGTGGGGGTTGCTCTGAAGCTTCTGCCTCCATTCACTCACTTCCACGGCAAGAATCACTCCATGCTCTTGTTGGAAGGGGCATCAGCTCAAATCACAGCCAGGGACCAGGAATCATGGAGACTGTGATGGGCCTGTGCGTACAGCAGGTGCTCAACAGGTATTAGTTGAATTGAAATGCAGGTGGAAAGTGCAGCCGGACTCAGGACCTGGGATGAGGGCTGTAATCTGGGCTCTGACCCAGGCAAAAGTTCTCTGGGGCAGGGGATGGTGGGGACTCTGGCTTGTCCCATGCTGCTTTTCCCAAGGATGAAGCTGGTGGGGAAGGTGAGAGGGGAGAAGAGAACTGAAGGTGCCAGTCTGGGCTAAAGTGTGCACTTTGGCCATGAAGCAACCACTTTTGAGCAAATCCTAGCCAAAGAACTAACGACTGTTTGGCCCTATAAAGGAGAGTTCAGGAGGCCACTGGCTGCCTCTGGAGAAAGATGCTGGTCCTCCTGGAGACTAAGGTGTCAGTATTTTTTTTTTACTTTATTTATTTATTTTATCATTGCTCTGGACTGAATTGTGACCCTTCAAAATTCTTAAATGGAAGCCCTAACACCCAATGTGACTTTATTTGGAGTAGGGCCTATAAGGAAGTAATTAAGATTAAATGAGATTGTAAGGACAGGGCCCTGATCTGATAGAATTAGTGCCCTTATAAGAAGAGAACACCAGAGAGTTCAGTTTTTGTCTCTTTTTGCCATGTGAATGCACAGCAAGAAGATGGTCCTCTGCAAGCCAAGAAGAGGACTCTCACAAAAAACTGAATCAAACTGACATCTTCACTTTGGATTTCCAGCTTCCAAAATTGTAAGAACAAATTTCTATTGTTTAAGCTACCCAGTCTGGGGTATTTTGTTCTGGCAGTCTGAGATGACTGATAATAATCAGTGGCATTTTCAATAGTGCTATGGGCTTCTAACAGCCCTGGGAGAAGGCTGAGCAATAATGTGAAATGGTCATGGATGAACAGTTAGGGAGTGGTAGTCAGGCTAGAGCCAGGCCAGGTCTGGCAGCTTCTAAGGCCAGAATCTTTAATGATGGTGCTGCTGATAAAGATGCTGATGGTGCTGGCAGAATTCACATGGAACAGAATGGAACAAAAGAAATGGAGCTGGCTACAGCATAAAAAGTAACCCAGGAGAAAACGAAAGGGGCTCAAAAAGGAAGGAGAAGCATCTGTGGATGGCTATGCCTCAAAGGTTCTAATGGGAATAGTCTACTCCTTCCAGCAGGACTCACCTGGGAACTCACCCTTCTCCTTACACTCTCTCAGGGGCCTGATTCTGGGTTTAGAATCAATGTTTGTGGTTAGGTACTGGAGGGAGAGGACTCAGACCCAAAGTGATGACCCCAGAATGCTACACCTCCTGGACTTTGCCATCTGAGGTGGCCTGGGGACATTTCTTCCATCCAGATCATGAAACGCCTACACCATAAAGGTTTTGTCATCCCAGGCTGTCAGCATTCTGGTAGACCGAATGGCCACATGGACTCTTCTCCATTATCCTACAGACACCCAGTTGGGACCAGAGGGTCCGGCTTCCGTCTCATAGATGGGATTCTCACCTTGGCTGTGGGAGGGGCTATCAGGAGGCCAAAGGAAACAGAGATATGTATACATATTACATGGTTCTGGAGTTCATGCCAGCATATAAATAGCACAACACCAGGATCATGTTTTTTACTTTTTCAAAGAGATTATCTGAAAAAGTTTATATTAATACAACTTGTCATCTTTTCTGGGAGCCATCATTGAGATCAGAAGCCTCAGCTGGGCTCCTGCTCAACACCACAAGGATGATTAAGCAAAATGTCAAGAACTGAAATGATGTTATTAGGCCAACAGGAACTCAGACTAATGAGGGAAGATTGGAGCCGGAGAGAAGGGAACCCCTTGACTGTTCCTAGGCAGTCTATAGTGGTGTGCAAGGATCCCTGGGCAATCTGGATGCTTGTCTTTAGTGCTAGGTCTGCAACTCCTTTGCTGCATGGCTTAAATGAAATAATTGCCCTCTCTGAGCCCAGTACCTCATCTAAAAGGGAGGTGGATGCTCTTAGGTGTCTTCGAGATCTATGTTTCTCTTATGCTTTGTAGCACGCTTTTTCTTAAATTATGTCTTCTGAAGTACTTATCTTTATTTTCTACACACACTCATGACCAATTATTCCTTGGTCTTTGGGGAAGATTGGGACTTCCTTCTTGTTCATTTAATTATCCCACTGACAGCTGTGTTACATCTACCAGTGGGGGTGGGGTGGGCATCTTTAGTTTTCTAGGCCATATATGCTGACCAACTGCTAATTAAGGGTCACAGAATAATCTTTGTAACAGAGTGGGCTTTGGCCTGACACAGAGCTGGTTTGAATCTAGGTCCTGAGCCCTGGGTTCCTCCTGTCAAAAACAGAGCAAATGTCACCTATCTTGTGGGACTGAGAGAACTCTAGATAAATGGTCACCAGATTACTGCAGTGCACTTGCCATCCTTGTCATTCTCAGTCTTTCATTATGAATTCTTCACCTTGTCCTGCCAAGGAGATTCTCAGGTTCTCGCAGAGTGTGTGCATGGGCCTCTTACAGCTTTCCACAGAGCCCAGCACACAGCTTTGCAGATAACTTTCATGGCTGGGACTCTCTTGCTTCCCATTTCCTTCATTGCCAATCCAGAGGCCCTTCTCAGCAGCCACCTTCATATTGCATATGTCGTGACTTCTACAACAGTCATTTTTAAAACAAACAATAAATGAGTAACTACCTGTATATTTTCTCCATTTTTATTTTATTTATTTAATGAGAGTAATGTCTTATCCAGTAAAAAAGAATTCAAATATAGATGTATATAGAATAAGAGATAAAAGTGTTTTTTTAACCGTCCTTATAATTCATTCTTAGCCCCAGATCTAACCACACTTAATAAAGATGACTTTAATTTTTTCTGACTCTTTTTCTATATATTACAAACTCTCTGCATAACTTATGTAAACTTACACACATACACTTCCTAAAACCATAAATGAATTTATTTCTGAGACTCACTTTGTTTTATAAATACTTAACAACATGTTGCTTATGTCAGATATATTACTCTTTTAAAAATTAATGGTAGTCTTTAATTACAGTAAAATTCACTTTGGGTTGTACAGTTCTGTGAATTTTAGCACATGTATAGATTTGCATAACCACCCTCACAACAATCAGAATATAGAACAGCTCCATCACCTCCTAAAAGTCCCTAGTGCTGTCCTTCCATAGTTCCATCCCTAACCCCTGGCAACCATCGATCCATTTCTTCATTACCAAACTTTGGTCTTTTCAAAAATGTTACATAAATGGAATCCTGCAGTTTGTAATCTTTTGAGACTGTTTTTTCACTTAGCATAATGTTTTTATTGTTGAGTACTATTTAACTGTATGTATGGATCACATTTTAGTTATCCATTCATCATTCTATGTGTTACAGAAACAGGGGAGGCCAAAAATCCCCGGAGTATGTGGCTGGGGGATGGGGAGAAGGAAGCAGCTTTCAGAATGCCTCCACATGCCTGAGGCTGGTAGCTGGTGTCTTTCATTATGCAAAATTGCCTGGATGCTTCCAAGGCCTCAGGTGGATGGGAGGAGTCTTGAACTAGGTGATCACCCACTGCATCAGAGGATGCAGTCAGGGATATATAGGCAGCTGCGAACACTTTAGGGGGGGGCACGCTCTGGAGCTGGCTACCTCGCTGGTGAGTGTTCGCAGAGGTGTTATGGAGAAGGAGAGGAGATCCATGCGGTTTACAGAAAGAAGACAGTTCGCAAGGAATTTGAGAATCCGGGTGGTCCTGCATTGAGAGCTGGAGGGCACCACAGCACAGAAAGGACCTCGCCAATCAGATTGAGTGATTGGCAGCTGACGGTAAAGATGAACTGTGCCTGGGAAGTAGGGAAACGGTGTTTCTGACCCCCCCCCCCCAAAAACTGGTTAGGTAGAGGGGAGGCAAGGATATGTGTAACTGTTAAATAAACAATTTTTTCTTTTCACTCAAATATAATATTCAGAGTTGTAATTTTGGCGGCGGGCAATCGGACCCCTAACTAAAGAGCCCGTGGGTTTTTGTTTTCAATTGGAGCAGCCCAGGGGTTCTGTAAAAATTTGGCAACCACGAAGGGATTCTGTAACATATGGGCATTTGGGTTTTGTTGGTGATTATGAATAAAGCTACTACAAACAGATCTTGTAGACAGATCTTTATGTGGATGTATACTTACATTTCTCTGAGATTCCCAGGAGTGAGGTTGTTCGGTCTTATGGTAAGTGTATGTCTAACTTCATAAGAAACTGCCAAACTATTTTCCAGAGTGGCTATAGCATTTTGTATTCCCACCAGTAGTATATGAGAGTTCCTGCTGCTCCACATCATCATCAGCACTTGCTATTGTCAGTATTTTTTATTTTGCCCATTATATGGTAATTGTGTAGTGGTATCTTACCATGGCTTAATGTGCATTTCTTTTTTTAAAGTATATTTTGTAGATTATACTGTTACAGTTGTCTAAATTTTTTCTCTTTGCTGCCTCCACTTGACACCCCACTTCCCTCCAGCAATCCCACCCCTTCGTTCATGTCCATGGGTTGTACATATAAGTTCTTTGGTTTCACCCTTTCCTATACTATTCTTAACATCTCTGTCTATTTTGTTCCTACCAATTATGCTTCTCGATCTCTGTACCATTTCTCCCTTTCTCCCCCTTACCCCTCCCAGCTGATAACCCTCCAGTGGTCCCCACACCTGTGATTCTGTTCCTGTTCTGGTTGTTTGCTAGTTTTCTTTTGTTCTTATTTTTTAGATTCAGTTGTTGATAGTTGTGAGTTTGTTGTCATTTTAATGTTCATAGTTTTGATTCTCTTTTTCTTAAACAAGTCCCTTTAACATTTCATATAATATGGGCTTGGTGATGATGAACTCCATTAGCTTTACCTTGTCTGGGAAGCACTTTATCTGCCCTTCTACTCTAAATGATAGCTTTGCTGGATAGAGTAATTTTGGTTGTAGGTCCTTGCTTTTCATCACTTTGAATACTTCTTGCCAGTCCCTATCTGCAAAGTTTCTTTTGAGAACTCAGCTGATAGTCCTATGGGAACTCCTTTGTAGGTAACTCTCTTCTTTTCTCTTGCCACTTTTAATATTCTTTATCTTGAACTTTTGGCATTTTAATGATGATGTGTTTTGGTGTGGTCCTTTTGGGGTCTAGCTTGTTTGGAACTCTGTGCTTTCTGGACTTGTATGTTTATTTTCTTCACTAAATTAGGGAAATTTTCTTTCATTATTTTTTCAAATAAGTTTTCAATTTCTTGCTCTTCCCCTTCTCCTTCTGGCACTCCTATGATTCAGAGGTTGGTATGTTTGAAGTTGTCCCAGAGGTTCCTAATCCTCTCCTCATTTTTTTAAAATTCTTTTTTCCCCTTTCTATTCCAGATGAATGTTTATTTCTTCATTTTGTTCCAAATTGTTGATTTGAATCTGGTTTTCTTCTCATCACTGTTGGTTCCTTGTATATTTTTCTTTATTTCACTTTGTATAACTTTCACTTCTTCCTTTATTTTGTTACCATACTCAATCATTTCTCTGAACATCCTGATCACCAGTGTTTTGAATTGTGCATCTGATAGGTTGGATATCTCAGTTTCATTTAGTTCTTTTTCTGGGATTTTATTCTGTTCTTTCATCGGTGCCATATTTCTTTGCCTCCTCAATTTGGCAGTCTCCCTGTGTTTGTTTTTTTGTGATGGGGTAGAGCTGTTTTGACTCCATGTCTTGGTAGTATTGCCTAATGTCGTAAGTGTCCTGTAAGGTCCAGTGGCACAGCCTCCTCTATCACCCAAGCTGGATACTTGAGATGCACCCCTCGGGTGGGCTGAGTACACCCTCTTTTTGTAGTTGAGCCTTGGTTGCTATTGGCAGATCAATGGGAGGGATTTTCCCAGGCTAGTCAGCATCAAGAACTGGCTGTGACCACTGACCAGCAACCTCTACTCTCTGTGGAGGGTCAGCTGTGCAGGGGCAGAGTGGTGGTTCTTCAACATGGTCTGTAGCTGTTCACTGGGTGTGCTTGCCCTGGGGTTTCCCAGGCAGTACAGGCCAAGGCCAGCCCCCACCTGTTTTTCCTGGGGCATACTGCCTGACCTACAAAGCAATCTGAAGTGGCTGCTACTTGTGCTGGGCTTGGAGATTTTCAGGTGAAGCCAAGCTGTGAATCTAAGCTGGTGTTGCTAGTGCTTGGTCTAGAGCTCACTGAGACCAGCTGTTGCTTGTTTGATAGGACTTAGGAAGTTGTGAAGCATGAGCCAAGACCAACCATTCATATGGAAAAGCAGCTTGGATGGACCTGTAAGTTGGGCAGATTCTCTGGGGATCTCCAAGGCAGATAAAACAGTGTTATTGAGGTTGATGGAGTCTCAGATATTGTACCAGCTTGCTGGCTCTGTTGGGGGAAGGTTTAGAAAAGAGACAATAGCTTTTGCTAGCCTTGATGCTGGATATTTCAGTTTCTTCCTGTATACCACTGGTGGCTTTCAAGCTGCTACCCCAGTGCTGGAGCTCAGGGGGAGTGAGTCTGAGTAGGTGAGTCTGTTTGTAAGATTACCTGTTTGGGGATCCAGCAGCTTCCTCCACCTACTCAATCCCTGCTGGTTTTTGCAACCAGAAGTTGTGGGGGCCTATCTTCCTGGCACTGGAACCCTGGGCTGGGGAACCTGGTGTGGGGCTGGAACTGCTCACTCTTGAGATATCCCTCCTGAATGTTTATCTATCACATATGTGTGAGAGAGCAACCCATTCCAAAATGCACCCCTCCTACTGGTCTCAATGGATGTGGTTTCTTTAATTCCGTAGTTGTCAGATTTCCATTCAACTCAATTTCTGATGGTCCTGATTGATAGTTGTTCTATATTTTAGTTGTAATTTTGATGTGGTCTTGTGAAGAGGTGAACCCTGTCTGCTTATGCCACATCATAAATGGGTGCTGAACTTTATCAAGTGCTTTTTCAGCATCTGTTGATATGATCATGTGGTTTCTGTCCTTCATTTTGTTTATGTGGTGTATTATGTTTATTGATTTGTGAATATTATACCATCCTTGCATCCCCGGGATAAATCCCATTTGATCATGGTGTATGATCTTTTTAATGTACAATCTGGATCTGGTTTGCTAATATTTTGTTAAGGATTTTAGCATCTATGTTCATCAATGATATTGGCCTGTAGTTTTCTTTCTTTCTTGTGTCTTGACTTGGTTTTGGAATTAGGGTAAACTGGTCTCACAGAAAGAGTTTGAGAGTCTTCCTTCTTTTTGGATTTTTTGGAGTAGTTTGAGATGGATAGGAGTTAGTTCTTCCCTAAGTGTTTTGTAAAATTCACCAGTGAAGCCCATCCAGTCCAGGGTTTTTGCATGTTGGGAGTTTGATTACTGCTTCAATTTCACTAGTTGTTATCAGTTTATTCAGGTTTTCTGCTTCTTCTTGATTCAGTTTTGGAAGACTATGTTTCCAGAAGTTTGTTCATTTCACCCAGATTGTCAATTTCTTGTCATATAGCTGTCCATAGTAATTTCTTACAATCCTTTGTATATCTGTGGTATTGGTTGTGATTTTTCCTCTTTCATTTCTGATTTTATTTATTTGGGTCTTCCGTCTTTTTTACTTGATGAGTCTGGTTAAGGTGTGTCAATTTTGTTTATCTTTTCAAAGATCTAGCTCCTGCTTTTATTGATCTTTTGAATTGTTTGTTTAGTCTCTGTGTCCTTTAATTCTGTTCAAATCTTGATTATTTCCTTCCTTGTACTCGATCTGGGCTTTGTTTGTTCTTGGTCTTCTAGTTATTGCAGATGTAGGGTTAAGTTGTTTATTTGAGATTCTTCTGTCCTTTTTAGGCAGGCCTGTATTGCTATAAACTTCCCTCTCAGGACTGCCTTCACTGTGTTTCATTGGTTTGGGGATATTGTGTGTTCATTATCATTTGTTTCCAGAAATGTTTTGATTTATTCCTTGATGTCATTGTTAACCCATTCATTATTTAATAGCATGTTGTTTAGTCTCCATGAATTTGAATGTTTTTGAGTTTTTTTCTTGAGGTTGGTTTCTAGTTTCAAGCCATTGTAATCTGAGAAGATGCTTGATATAATTTCAATTTTCTTGAATTTTTTGGAGCTTGTTTTGCGTCCTACCATGCAGTCTATCTTTGAAAATGTTCCATGTGCATTTGAAAAGAATGTGTATTTTGCTTCTTTGGGGTAAATGGTTCTGTATATGTCAATTAAGTCCATTTGATCTAGAGTGTTGTTCAGTGCCACAATATCCTTGGTGTTTCTTTGCTTGGAAGATCTGTACATTGTTGACAATGGGGTGTTGAAGTCCCCTACTATGAGTGTGTTGCTGTCAATATCCCTCTTGAAGCCCTTCAAGATTTTCCTTATATATTTAAATGCTCCTATGTTGGGTGCATATATGTTTACAAAGGTTATATCTTCTTGATGGATTGTTCCCTGAAGTATTATGAAATGCGCGTCTTTGTCTCTTTTTATGGTCTTTGTTGTGAAATGTTTTGTCTGATATAAGTATTGCTACCCCAGCTTTTTTTGTGTGTCCATTTTCTTGAAATATTTTTTCCATCCCTTCACTTTCAGTCTTAGATCTTTTGTTCTGAGGTGAGTCTCTTGTAGGCAGCATATATGTGGGTCATGGTTTCTAATCTGCTCAGCTACCCTTTGTCTTTTGATTGGTGCATATAATCCATTTACATTCAAGGTTATTATTGATAAGTACTTATTCATTGTTATTTTCCCCCTTTGCACCTGTGTTCTTATTGTCTCTCTCTGCTTATTCATCTTAAAGCAGACCCTTTAGCATCTCTCGCAATGCTGGTTTGGTGGAGATGCATTCTTTAAGTCTTCTTTTGTCTGAGAAACTCCTTATTTCACCATTCATTTTGAATGAGATCCCTGCTGGGTAGAGTAGTCTTGGTTGTAGGCCTTTGTTTTTCATTGCTTAGAATATTTTTTGCCATTCCCTTTGGCTTGTAGTGTTTCTGTTGAGAAATCAGCTGATAGCCTTATTGCAGCTCCCTTGTATGTTATTAGCTGTTTCTCTCTTGCTGCTGTTAGGATTTTCCCTTTGTCTTTGAGCTTTTCCATTTTAATTATGATGTGTCTTGGAGTGGGCCTGTTTGAGTTCATCTTCATTGGGACCCTCTGTGCTTCCTGGACTTGTGTGACTTTTTCTCTCATCAAGTTAGGTAAGATTTCTGTTGTTACCTTTTCAAGCAGGTGTTCTATATCTTGCTCCTCTTCTTCTCCTTCTGGTATTCCTATGATATGGATATTATTACATTTCATGTTGTCCTGAAGCTCTCTTAAAACCTCTTCATTCTTTTTCAGTTTGTTTTCATTTTGTTGCACTCTCTAGTAATTTTTTTGTATGTTGTCCTCCAGCTCGCTGATCCGATCTTCTGCTTCCTGCTTTTAATTCCTTCTACTATATTCTTCAATTCAGAAATTATATTCTTCATTTTCCCCTGGCTCTTATTGGTAGCTTCTAGGTCCTTTTTAATGCTGGTGTTTTCAGTAAGTTCCTTGTAGCTTCCCTGGAGTTCTTTGTAGTTTGCTTTGAGCTTGCTGAACTCATTGAATTTCCCTAAAATCATTATTTTGAATTCCATATCTGATAGATTGATTATCTCTGTTTCATTTAGCACTCTTTCTGGTGATTCCTCCTTTTCTGGGGTTGTATCTTTGTCTCCCAATTTTTGTGACTCTTCTTGTTTGTTTCTCCTACTTAGATTGATTTGGTTTGACTTCATGTCTTTGTTTGTGACCTTCCGTGGTAGGAGACCTGTGGGATTGTGGTGCAGTCTCCTTGATCTTCTGAATTTGATGCTCTTGGGATGACTTTTAAGCCATTTATTTGGGCTGTTTGGTTATACTTAGGTTTTGGTGGTTGTTGTGTTGCTCTTTGGTGGGTCCTTCCTTCCAGCTAGTGGACTGAGAGTCACTCCTCCCACCACATCTCGTATACTGTTACAGAGGTGCACTTTATTTACTTCATGGATCTGCCCCTGGTGGCATCAGTCTGGGCCTTTGCACCCTGTTCAAAACTACCAGAGATCTACTGCCATGTCTCATTTAGTTGTTAATCTATTGAATCTGTGATCAGCCATCAGGCTTAAGCACCGAGGGAGAGCAGCTTCATTCCTGTGGATGGGGCTATTATTTCCCCTCAGGCTGACACCACTTGGAGGGGAGTGGTCTGTCTGCAGTATGGGGAATGAGTCAGCACTGGGACCTGGTCAGCTGCTCCCTCAGTTATCTCCTCAAAGCCACTGTCCCAAATTCTCCTTAAGCATCTCTAGTCCACTCTGCCCTCCCTCTGCTAGAGCCCAGCGTAAGTGGGTGCCAATATGTTTTTGTATGTGGTCCCTTTATGAACTCTTTGTCTCTAGCCATTTCTCTCTGGCCAGCAAAAGACCCTGTGGCTTTTTGCTTTTTACAGCTGGATGCTATTTTATTTTCCGCTCTATTTCTGTAGGCTAGGAAGCCCGGATGGGGGTTTAGACCCCACCCTTATCAGGGGGAACCCCTGGCTGTTGAGATATTTCTCCATCCCTTTAGTTGCTACCCATGAGAGCTCAGCCAGCCCTCAAATCTCTATGCTTCCTACCAGTCACGTTGTGATGAAGTGCCCTTTTCTGTCTGTCTGTGGTTATAAGACTTCTCTTCAGCTAGTGTTCAGTTGATTATCCCAGATGATATCTCCACAATTAAGTTGTAATTCTAGATTGATCCTGGGAGGAGGTTAGTGTAGCTTCCACTTACTCCTCCACCATTTTGGGTCCTCCTATGCCACATTTCTTAGGTGTTGATAAGATGTGCATTTTAAAATAAAACATTGACATGCTCTTGTCATTAGGTATGTAGTTTAATCAAAGTGTACTTTTAGTATGGTGTTATTTATTGAGGCAGAGTCTGGCACTCTTTGGGAATAAGGAAGTGAGGTCCTGTTGGTTTGTTCCTGCCTATGCTGTTCCCTCTCACACAGATTTTGCCTCCAGACCAGAAACTGGGGTTTAGCCAACATGAGCATCAGCAAACACCACTAATTAAAAGAGAGAGTCTCATGATAAATAGATCTCATTCAGTGTTGGGTATAAACAGGGATTTTTTGAATTTGCTGAGCATTCCTGCTGCCAAGTATGATTTAGTTGAATCTTCTTACTTTCTCATCAATAAGAAAACACACATCAGGATAAAAACACACAAAAAAAATTCAATTGTTTGGTGACTGAGAATGTGTTGAGCAACATCTAGACAATTGACTACAAGGTTTACATTTCCATGTGTCCAATTGGTGTCACTTAGACACAGCTTACACCATTCAGATCTTCTTTATTTCAGTACCAAGCATAATTAGCAACACAGAATGATAGATACCTCAACTTGGATGAGTCCTCAGGAGTCATTTCCACTCTGATTAAGACATTTGTTCTTCAACTTCTTCCATGAGTCATCTCTGGTTTAGGGGCATGACACCTTCCCTGACTCTGCCATTCTAAAGGAGAGCCCCAGAAGGATATGTTTGGGGCAGGAGGGCAGAGCACTGGCTTGAGGCAATAGGAGGCCTGGGCTCCAATTCCCAGGCCCTGGGCAACTCACCGTGTCTGCAGGTCTCAGCTTCCTTACCTAAGAAATTGCTATGATCTGTAACGTTCTCCTCATTTTGCAGGACCGCTCTGACTCTCAAATGCTGAGTCATCATGATGTAGGGACCAGGAAGACCCTGGCTTGAATACTGCCTTGAGCACATACAAGCTGAGGGACATGGGCAGGTGTCTGAACCTCTCTGAGCCCCTGGTTTTTTATTTCATAATGTACACCTTGAAGAGCTGTGGGAAGATTAGAAATACCACGCAAAGTGCTTCACATAGCACCTGGCATGCAGTAGGAGGTCAACATATGGCAGTCATCATTGTGAATTATGAATGAAGTGTTTGGTATACAGCAAATGCTTAGGAAATGGTAACAAAACTGGATGAAGTGGAGGTAGTTGGAGATCCTTCTGGAATCTGAGTCCCAGGGATGCTGTGGATCTTTGGGACAGACTTCTGAACAGCATTTCCAGAGAGCTCTGTGCTTTGTCTTCCTCATTCAGTGAGCTCAAGTGTGAACCAGAGACCAGCCCTTAAGACAGCTAGAGCTAAAGAGCCTAGATGCAGAGATCCTGATTTCCCTCCTTGCTCATTTATCAGGCAGTATCCCAGGACTCAGAAAATAAGGCAGGCAGGGCTTTCTGATTACAACCAACTGTGTCCTCCGGACCAGCTGAGCAGCTAATATGCTCCCCTGGCTGGGGCCTCTAAGCAGCAAGTTGCCTGGCTTTGGGAGCTTCTAGAAGGACTGACCTCTTAAATACTGAATTATCCCACCCCTGCCCCCTCTGCTCATTTGAATAAGAGCGCCAAGCATTAAGTTTGTTTAATAACCTCCTGACACTAAACAAACAACCTTGCAAAAGGAGTAATTTGTGAGGCAAAAAGAAAACAAATAAGGTTCAAGGACACAGCCCGGCAGCGGCCAGACTCATTACATTCTGGGGGCCACCTAAATCCGACAGCAATAGAGAGCATATAGATCTTGGCTGCTCTCTACTCAAGGAAGTCTTCAAAACATGGCAAGGGAAACTTTGAATTAGGCCGATGGTGATGGTGCATCATTAGAATTCTGGGGGCATATTAAATGCCATCTAGTTGCTAACACGATGCATCATTTCTGCTAAATAATTGATCACGGTGCAGAGATTGTGTTTGTGGAGTTTTAAAAAGTGATTAGAGCAAAGAACATTTCTGGGAGGCAAGTTGCATCTGTAACCTGCAAGTTGCCTGCTCTGCATGCCTTCCCCAGGGCCATTGGGCATTCTTGCCACACAGAGTGGGGTTGCAGCCCAGGAATGCTGACACAGCAGGATGAGGGGTGGTAGAATGGGAGGGGTCATAGACTGACAAGGATGGGGTGGGAGCAGAGCCCTTGTGATGGTCTGAGGGGCTGAGCCAGCCTTCCACCCTGTTGGAGGGGTGACAAGAGGCCCTGCCCAGGGAGCGATGAATCTGCACCCCTCCCAGGGCCCTTGGCCAAGTGGTGGCTCCTGAGGACAGGGTCTGTTCTGAGAATACCTTGTCTCAGGATTCCCAGTTTTCTTTCCTTTTTCTGCCCTACTGTCCCCCAAAGGTCATCTTTTTCTCCTCTTCATTTTGGAAAGAACTTGAGACTTTCCACCTTTACCTCTGAGTGAAGGTATGCTGTCAAATTTAGAATGTGTGTTAGAAAACTTTGGTCTTGGTAGACAGAATAGCCTTTCAGAAGTTATTGGGGATAGAGATTTGAGATGTGGGCTGTGAGGTATCTGGGAGGGGGAAATGGTGAGGCTCCAGTGGGTCATTTAAACTGCTGGGAAGTGGAAAGATCTGGTGCAGAGTAAAGAGATATAGTATTTCTCAAATGAATGACACAGCCCTCAATAAGGAATCCCAGCTCACACATAACTGGTAGGCTGTGTGCCCTTGAGCAAACCTCAGAGCCTCAGTTTCCCTATCTGAAAAGCACATAAGTGTGTGTGTGGGTGTGTGTGGTGATTTTTAAGTGTCCTGTGATCCTCACATTCTATGCTTTTAAATCAGCTGTTATTCCCGGCCACACTTTAAAATCCCCTGAGGACCTTTACAAATACAAGTGCTAGAACACAACCCCCACAGGTTGTGACTCAATTGGTCCAGGGCTGGGTTTGGGCATCTGTACTCCTAGGATCTTCTCCAGTGATTGTGATACACAGCCAGGGACAAGAACTCTTACCTTGGGAGGAAGTGGGTGGTGTGGGAAAGGCAGGCACAGATCTGGGCCAGCTTGCTCAGGCTGTGTATGAAGACCTCCAACTGTGGAGCAAGAAGAGAAAGATTGGCTGTTATAGAAATAGTTTCAAATATCCAGCTGCTACAGAGTGCTGGGGAGATGAAAAACCTTAGCCTATGGCAGATGCTACAGCTGCAGGGCACAGTGGCAGCCTCCCTGGGGAGGATGGAGGTCACTGGGGATGGGGTGCAGGCTCTGCAGAGGGACAGCCCTCAAAGGAAAAACTTCCTTCACAGAGAGCCTGCGTGAGGTTGTGGGAAAAACCATTTCCCTCGCATCCTGCATGTTCTTAGAATGGGTCTGTCTGCTAATGGCTCAGGTCATATGCAGAGGGCTTTAAGATGGTCCCCAGTCAACTGTTGCCTCTGGCCCTGCTCCCTCTTCCCTGAGTGACCTCTCCTCCCCCGAGCTGTCCAGAATTTTCCCACAGGTCCCAAATACGCACTGCGCTAAGTCCTGGGACACATGTCTAGGAAAGGTTGAGCTGTCCACAGTCCCCTCCCCAGCAGCTGGAGAGTGAGCTTCCTGAAGACCCAGACTGTTCTCCAACCTTCCTGGCATCATGAAGTGTTAGATATTCTTGTCAGCTCATTCAGGCTCTCATCTCACTGTACAGGCCTCTATCCCATCACCCCTGCCATGTATCCCAGCCAAGTCCCTTTTCCTGCTCTGTACCCCTGTTCCCTCATCTCAAAACAGAGTGCATCAGCCTCTACAGACTGATGGCGGTGGGTTCTGTGGCTCTAAGAGGTTGACAGAGATAACTACTTCCAGGTCCATTTTACAGATCGATTAACTGAGGTTCAGGGATGACCTGATTTCACAAGAATCATTTAGCGAGCAGGTGGGGGAGCCAGAAGCAGAACACATGGCCTCTGAGTCCCAGTCCAAGACAGCTTGCATCTGAAAAATAAAAACTGCAGGCCAAGATCACAGGGATGTTACCAAACCCCCAGTCAGGAGACAAAAACTTAGTTTTTGTTACAAAATAAGTACCTATTCTGAAATGAGCTTTCTCACTCTCTCTCTGGGCAGATCTAACTGATTCATTCCCTGTTGCCACTTGGATATTTCCGTGTTTTGTCTGGGCCTTCTGCCTATTAGCTGCCTAGTGCCCCAAGGGGCAGATGGCCTGGGCCACAGCTTTAGCTATACTTTGCCCTGTCATGCGCTGCCCTAGTCAGTGGGCCGGGCCACACACTCACGTACTGTCTGAGGAAGATTGGTTTTTAGCTAAAGGTCAAGGCAAATTGCTCAGGGATCCCTGGGGAGGTCTTCCTGCGAGTGCGCATACCGGCCCAGGCCAGCAGGGGGCGTGCAAAAGGCCCTGCGTCCTAGACCACAGGGTCAAGATCAGAAGCAGGGGCTGGCTGGGGGGTGGGGCTGGGGTGGAGGTGAGGTCAGATCCCAGGCCCAGGATACACACCAAGTGTGCCTCTGATGACTTCCAGCTCCCACCCAGTTTATCTCCATAGGCTGCTGTGTTAGATTATCATCAGATGCAAGGCCTACAGAGCACAGACAGCAGGGTGACTTTGGGAAAATTATCCTCTAAGTTCTTTTAGTTTGAGATGCAGAATTTTGGGCTGGGAGAAAGGAGAACAGGACTTCTCTTCTTTCCTCCCTTCTGCCCACAGGAGCTAAAGTGGTCTAACCTGGTCTTTAATACATATGTCTTTTATATTCTAGTCTCTTCTTCAAAAACAACGTGGTTCAGCCCAGCACTCCTCAAACTTCAGTGAACATCAGAATTACCCAGTTTTGATACAGGAGGTCTGGGGATCACACTTTAAGAACAACAGGTCTAGCCCCCTCCTATGTCAGTTCCTAGCCTAGCTGGGAGGGGTTTCCTGGGAGGAAAAGCATCAACTGTAGGTCCAGACAGACTTAGAGTCTTGCTCTACCTCAATCTAGTTCTGTGACCTTGGGAGAATCTCTCACCCTTTCTGAGCCAAGATTTCCTGAAATGCATGAAAAACAGTGTCTACCTCACAGGTTCCAGGTGAAGTCTTAAAGGGGTGACCAAACATTTGTGAAGCCTCTGACATAGGCAGACCCTCCAAAATATTCCTTTCTGGAAGGGGAGTCTGGTCCAGGTGGGGAGGGACAGAGGTCATCCAATCCACTTTCATTCTTGTGCAAATAGGTAAGTGAGGGCAAGAGCTCAGCCCAGGTTTTGCTTTGAGTCTGGCAGAGCTGGGATCAGAGTGGACATTTCTTGCAGTGTCTGTCCTCCCTCCAGCTGGGAGCCACAGCCCACAGCCCAGCAGGCAGCAGCTCTGCTCCTCAGCTACCTGAGCAAACATGGTGTTAAAAGCAGCCTCAACCCCCACCCGCATACCTTGTGCAGGCTGTCACTCACTCAGGTCGCTGAGTCACCACTTCTCCAAGAGGCTGCCTCCTCCTTCCTGCCTCTGACAATCTCCTCCTTGCCTCCACCGGTTCTGCTGTGGCTGGGAGCAAGGGAGATGAAGTGCTGGGCTCACTCTCCACTTCCTGCAGGTGCACAGGGGCTAGGCAGAGACAGTCAGCCAGGAATGGGCCACCCCATGTCTCTGCTCACCTCTATTCCTCTCTAAACTATGGCTGCATTTTCCATGTGTTAGACACGTCCCCTCCCCTCATGACTCCCCTAACCCTCACCGTCTAGAGGGCACCCAGGATGGGCCACCAGTCGCTTCTCAGTCTTTATTTTTTTACAGTTCCTTGTCAGGCCCTGGAATTAGAACCAGAGTCTGCAAAAGTCCTGGCTGCAAAAGCCCTGATCCCTGTGTCCAAAGATCTGAGGTTGTGTCTCCCAACCTCGATTTACTCATTGGTGAAATGGTAGCCCACAAGAGCACTCACTTATTTCTCCTTCTCAGAAATCCTGTCCAATGCTGTACCTTGCAGTCCAGGAGCCCCACTTGGAGAGAAGAGAGGTGGCCTCAGAAAGGGTCAGTTTTACATCCATGGGGCTAATTTCCACCTGACTTTCTTCTCATAGAAATTGGAATAGCCTGACTAGAAAAGCAGCACCCCCTAGGATGTGCTGCTGGCTCCCTTGCACTTTTACTCAAGGAGCCCCTCCTCTTGGAGGCCCTTCCTGCCTCGCCATCCTTCCCCACTCCCCCCTAAGAACCGCTGCTCACATCTCAAGACTGACAGGGTCTCCTCTCTGGATTTTTTTCTCACTCTGACTGCCATTTGTTTACTTGTCTCTGTGCTTCTAGGGGCCCTGTGGGCAGGAGGGTCTCTTTGCTGCCAGAGCTCAGTCCCAGGCAGGGAGGGCCAGGGCAGTTGCCAGCACACAGGTGGCATTAGTGCGTGTGCTCGTGTGAGAGGGTGGATTTCTATTGTGTCTCTTTTCAGTGTCTAAGAGAAACTCAGCACGTGCGTCTACTGTGCTCAGTGGAGCAGGGACGCTGTTCCGAGGGTCCTCTTACATTTTTATGAAGGGATAGAGAGGCTGAGGGCCCTATGTCCTAAAAACTTAACTTTGGAAACAAAGATTCCTGTTTGAGGGATGAACCAAGGTTGAGAGAGAATCTCTTACATCCACTCTCTTCCCCGAAAATGCTCATAACCTACCCAACCCATCCATTCCCCTTCCTGCCCCCCACCCCCACTGCAGGCACCCCAGCCTGTACCTACCTCCCACACACTATACTATAAGGGCATTTTAAATCCCTGGGTGTGTGCAGGGCCTCTTTAGGGTGTTCCCCATTAGTCCACTTTGGGAAGGAGGCCTCAGGGCCCCCATCATGCCTTTATCAGCGACTGTTATCTCTATTCCAGGCATGCCAGGCTTCTCCAGCTCTTACAATCTTCCAAACACCCTCTAGTGTTTAGCTCAAAGAAACCCTTTGATGTCCTAAATGACAAAGCCAGATAGGGAGGAGGCTTTGGGAGACAGCTGCCTGCAGATACCCCAGGAGGGGCAGCTGCCTGGCTATAGGCTTCTGGCCATCTGAAGTGTTTTGTTTCAGCTGCATGTGGGCAGCTTTGTTGTCAGAGCTGCCTCACCTGGCTTCTCTTGGGTTTCCTTGGGGAAGTGCAGAGCCACCGGGCCAGCCTATCCAGCTGTGCAGCTGGAGGGATGGGGGGCAGGGCCTCCAGGAGGTAGGAACCGAGCTTTGTCCAGGGCTGCCCAGGCCCCCTGTCACCTTGCCAGCATCCTCTGCTCCACCCAGGCTCCTTAGCCATCAAATCTCTGGACACAAGGCTAGGGCTTTTGCAGACCCTGGTTCTAATTCTGTTTTCTGGGGAAGTCTCGCTTTCCTCATTCATAGAATGGGGACGATAATGCCATAGCAACCCCAGAAGATTGGATGACACAGCACACACCATGGCAGAACCCCTGGCACATGCAAGCTCTCGATAAATACCAGCTCTCATTCTCTTTCTTTTCCCTCTTCTTTATAACTTAGTGGTTCTCAATCCTGGCTATTCATTAAAATCCCCCGAGGAGAATTGAAATGGACCAATTCCCAGACTCCACCCAGCATGAGGACACAGGAGCTCTGAGGGTGAGATTTGCTTCTGTCCTTTTTTGAAGCTCCCAAGGTGATTCCGGCAGGCAGCCAAGGGACAGAGTGCTAATCCCACTCTAATGGGGTGCCCTTTCCTAATCTGCCTTGTCCAATACAGTTGCCACCAGACACAAATGACTATTTAAATTTAAACTCATTAAAGCTACTTAAAATTAAAACTTCATTTTCTTGATCACACCAACCACTTTTTAAGTGCTCAGTAGCCATGTGTGGTTAGTGGCTACCATATTGGACGATCAGGTCTAGAACAATTCCAGCGTTGCAGAAAGTCCTTTTGGAGAGCACTGCAAGACCAATGGTGGCCAATGGGAATACAACGCAAGCCACTTAGGTAATTTATGCAATAAAATTTTTTTCTAATAGACAAGTTAAATAAAAAGAAACAGGTGAAGTTCAGATAATATGTTTTATTTAATTCCATAATCCAAGTGGGTATTTTGATTAGAACATGTAATCAATATGACAAAAAGTTATGAGCTTTTTTACACCCTTTGGTGTACTAAGTCTTCAAAGTGTGATGCGTTTATACTTTTGGCACATCTCCATTCAGATGGGCGCCTTTCAAGGGCTCAACACAGTGTGCCCAGCTCAATGTGGGCACCTGGAAAGTGCCCAGAAACATGTGAAACCACTGCCCATGACAGAATGAAGTCACTGAGCCCACATGTAGTGCTTTAGAACTTATGAAGTACTTTGATGCCCCAAGAGCCCTTTGACCTAGCTAGTACCATGATCTTCAGGCTGGTCAGAAACTTTGCCCATGAGCGCGGCTTGTGCCACAAAGAGGTGACACTAGAACAGATGTGTGCATCTATCTGTGTGCTGTCGTTATATCCCCTGGGTCAGTGAGTGTCCAGTCCTGGGAAGGTACCATTTGTGCTGGCCAAACAGACTGGTCATTCCTTGGGGACAGAGAGCCTGTCTCCTATGCTCATTGGGTTCATCTTAATGTTCCCTCCTCCAAGCCACCTGTCTATGAAGGAAGATATTACCTGGTAACTTGAATGATGCTGGAAGGTCTCTCAGGCTAGGAGACATGGGGCTGGAGGCTCTCACCATCATTCATCCTTCCCGCTGAAGCACTTGTGCCACCATCTCCCCAAATAATATGGTAGATGTATATCACCAGGGAAAGTTTAAGCAACCACCTGCCATCTGTCATTAGTGCCTTAATATACATTGATTAGTCATATTGGTTCATATTAGAGGGTGGCCAGGTGTGAATGGAATGGACAACCACTCCATTGTGATAAAGAACGTGGAATGAAGATTAGAAGCACAGAGCTCTGTCTAGGATAAGAGAGGAGTCAGGGATAAGGCAGGCCAGGAAGTCAGGGGCCATTGAGGACATGGTGGCCCAGAGCTGGGCCAGAGAAAAGAGCTCTGGTAGCTGGAGAACAGCAGGGGCAGAAAGCCACACCCACCTGAAGGTCAGCCCCTCCTTGGCTTTGGCATGTTGTGGGCCCAGGTGGTTGTGCTAAAGGGGAATGAATATATGCAACATCAGAGGATCGAGAAGGTGTGCAAGGTGGAGCCAGGCTCTCTACAGACTTTCATCTCATAGCTTCCTTTAGGAGCCCAGCAGATAGTGCTGTGTTCAGGGACTTGAGAGGCCAGCTGACAGGCTGGCTGGGGCATCACCTCTGGCTGGGCTCATGTGGGCAGTAAAACCATCCCTGAGGTATACCACTGGCACCACATAAGAGCAGTTCTCTGACACCCTCACACTATTTTCTGTCTTTATTCTGAATGTTCTCCCAACGACTCCTTACAACATGTCCCTGAGCCTCCCAGTTTCTTATCTCCAAATTATCCTCTCATGGGAGTACCAACCCTGACCCTGGGAGAATACACCCTGATATGTCTCTGGTCTCTAAGTCTTTCCTCCTTTGTGACTTTCACCCTGTTTCCCTTCCATGCCCTGCCCCCCCTACCCCCCCAGCTTCCCGGTGTAGACCTTGATCCAGCTACTGGGGATGTCTAGCATCTCCCAGACTCCACTGGTGGGACAAGAAGACCTGACCCTGGTTCTCCTCTAATTACTTTAGCCAGAGTGATGTTGCCTGGGAAAGTGATATATTGCAGGTTTTGACAGCTATTCAAATCCAGAGACTTCCAGCCAGGGCCAAACCATTCTTTTTTATTCACCCAACAAATGCTCACTGAGCACCAAATCCAGACCCCATTCTACTCCAGAGCCTGCAAGCTCACTGGCGGAGGCTGCATGGATTGGCTTTGGATAATGAGCTAATGAATCAGGTCATCCAAATGGTTTTCTCCTGCACTGAAGTGTCCAAATGCCAGGCAGCTCTCTTCATGGATTCAGCATGTAATGATTCCTCCTAGAAAATCATAATCCATCAACCTCTCCTTTCAAGACTATCAATCAATGTTCTAGAACCCATAGCTGTGCTGTCACTCCAGGAGTTTTCAATCACTGCCCTTTTCCCTCGTGCTTGCAGAACAAAGCGGTGACACTAGGAAATTGTGCTTTGACATGAAATCATTATGTGTTTTAAAACCTCTCCTTCAGTGTTAGACTTTTCCTGCCTTCTGTGCTCCCCTGATACATCTCCTGCTATGACCTGCAGAGTGAGCACTGTTCCTTTGTTAAATTCTCAGGCACAGGTGAGGGATGCACAGTCCAAAAGGAAGAAACAGAAAAAATAAGCTGCCCATTTTATTTGGGCACCATCACATGATAATTAGTCTGTCTCTTCCAATTGGAGCCCTCTTAGTGTATTTCCTACAGGGATGTCTGAGGGACTGGTGTGTGTGTGTGCATATTGGTTGGGGAGGGGGGATGCTAGGAAAGGTGCATGCACAGGGAAGTAGCATCATAATCAGACCATTTAATGTGAAATTTAACTGTACATGTCAATTGATCAATAGGAGCAGGAGAAGATTAAAATTCATGGGATGCTGATTCTACCCATCGACCTCTCACACCAACCCAGAGTGAGGGGAAGACAGGAGGTGTGTGCTGGCTGCTCCCTAACCATGTCCCCATCACTGCACACCTTTCCTGCTGGCTGCATCTCTTTTTGCTGATGTTGATTCTAGTGTTTAGAAACATATATATTTTGTACAAAGAGTTCCTGGACACACACCGATTACTGATCCGGTGTTCAGCCAAAGAAGAGAGCTGGAGGAGAAATGGACAGAGTCGGCTTCTAAGAAGGTGTGGTGTGTCTATCCTGTCTCTTTCCAGAGGCCTTTTCATGAGAAAATTTGATTCTATGTAATTGTCGATAGACCTGCTGACTTTAGATCTATGTCCCCTAGGATAAGCCTGAGCCACATGTGGGAAGCTCAGCCCAGCAGAATCACGTCAGGCCTAACCTCGACCCTGCTAGCTGTTTCTTCTTGGGTAAGTTACTTAACCTCTCTGAGCCTCAGTTTTCTCACCTGAAAGTAAGAGCCAGTAATACCTTCCTTGTAGGGTTTGACATGAGGGTTAAAAATAAAATATTCTTCCGTGGGACCCAGTGGGTGTGCAGCAAATGGTGGGTCTTGTTATGGTTATGGATAAATGAGTTCTTGCAGAAGGACACTGAGCTGCCAATGTCACAGGGTGCTTCATTTTAAAAAGAAAAGATGATGTTAAGTACTTCCTGCCAAACAACAGTAACTTACACGGTAAATAATTGATGCTGTGAGCAGACTTCCAGTGTTCACATCCAGGTAAGGTATGTAGGAATGATGATGGCTTACATTCTAGATCGCCTCATCTTTCCTTCCTTGAACAAATGGAGTCTTTGCTGGAGGTCAGAATGAAAGTCACAAAAGTGTGACTTCCAAAGAAAGTGCCACTGGAAGAGGACGCAGGTTTGCCCCTCGATGCTGGGCTAGGGGAAGCACCAGCTGCCCCTCTCTGCAGTCTTGAGGCAAGCAAAATTTTTACTGAGCACCCAAAGCCTCCCCTTTCAGGGGCCCTCCTTTCCTTTTTGTAACCACTATTTCTGGTTCTACTCAAGCCTGCTCATCCTTGGTAGTGCCCTCCCTTAAAACCTGTCTGTCCTGAGCCCAGTCTCACAGGACCTGAGTCTGGCTAGGACTGCCACAGTGATCTCTCACCTATTTTAAGACTGCTTAGTATTGCATTATATTGGAGCTGAAAGACACTTCTGTAGGTTACGCTGCCCCAGCTCCCATTTTTCAACCAAGCAAGATGAGGCTCCCAGTTGGCTTCACAGCAACTTTGACCTTAATTCATCCACACTGAGCTCTTCACCCTGTGTCAGGCAGATGAGGAGGTAGGACTCAGAAATTGGCTATGGGACTGGCCTATGAGTGGAAATAGCATAAACCACAATCCAAATATCTGTGTTGAAAAGATGAATATGGACTGGCTTCTCTATCTTGGGTGCTGAGCTCTGTCTGCAGGGGTCTGATCTGGGGCCTGCGGGTGCACATGACAGGTAAAGTTGGGCAGGAGGTCTTTTCATGACCTGGATGCTCACTAGCCCAGGAGCTGGTCCCAACAGGAGATGGCTGGACTGAGGGAGAGCTTTAGGTCTCCCCCAGGAGATGGGGTGAGCCCTTCTACTTACTGAACACATTGGATGTGCCAAGCACTGCTCTAAGGATTTTCATGTGTTAACTCCCCAGGCCCCACAAAGGCCCTTGGAGGCAGGTGCTGTTGCTTATAGATGAGTAAGTCAAGTCTCCTGGAGGTGCAGTCACTTGTCCAAGATGACATATCTAGAAAGGGGAGAGCCAGGACTCCAGCCCAGTTCTGCCACTCTCCTTCCCACATGCCTCACAGCCTATCAGATGCTCACAGCTGGCTCCAGGTCAATAAGAAGAGAGATGATGGAGAAACTGAGGCAGAACCCCTACTGGGAAGATAAGGCCAAGATGTAGAGCGTGGGGGCAGGAGATGGCTATAGCCCAGCTTGGCCCTGCTGAACTAGATGAGGGCCCTTATGCAGATGGGGGGAGGCCAGCATGTTTTCACCTTGGCCAGGTAAACTTAGGGGCACATCCCAAGCCCCATGCTTGCTTTTCAAAGGCAGAAGCTGGGGTGCTGCTTTTAAACAGGGGGCTCTTGTAGACTCAGATAAGGAGAATCACTGTGATTTTCAGGCACTGTAGTGGGCTCTAGGTGGGGGCATTTTCCTGTGTGGGGTTCCATGAATTGCATCTCTGAAGTGACCCTCCCCACTGGCCAGCATGAAAGACCAGCCTGCAGGTGCCTGAGGGAGGCCGTGCCCACTTTCCCACAGGAACTTTCCTGCCCCAGAAGTTTAGTCAAACTGCCTGCAGGGCTACCTGCTTTCTAGTTCAATGAAGCCCCCTAGGGAAAGAACTTAAAAAAGATTTCAAATCATAACAGTGCTCTCCTCCACTCAAATCACAAATGTTTTCCTCCCTTCCATCACAGCAAGGACACACACAAAGAAGGATATCATTGAGAAATGCCATTTTTGGCTGTCAGACCAACCAGGGACAATTAACACTCATTTGGCCAATTTCTTCCTGCCCAAGGAGATGTCCTTTGTTTAAGGGTGCAAGCAGAACAGCATGGGGTGGCCTCCACACTAGGGTCCTGTCAGAGGAAGGGTGACAGATGCCCAAGGTTGGCAGCATTCTTCTCAATCAGAAGGGGCACTTCTTCTTGAGGTACATACCATGGCACCCCAGGGAGCAGGAAGCAACAACAACAATAAAGGTGACCTCAGCAGCAGGGACAATAAAGCAGAGCCTTCTTTGCTTTCTTTTTGGGTCTGTTGTCCAAGCCTCAGATGGGAGACAAATGATGGGCACCACAGCACAGCTAAGAGATCTTATGAAGACAGCCATGCCAACCATCTGGTGATGTTCAGAAATAATTAAGGAGACTTGAGGGGTAGAGCAGAGGTCCTGGAGTAGTGAGTGAAATCAATTCAATGAGAACCTTATCACAAAGATTGTGCCTAGCAGGATGATGGGCACACAGAATGTTCCCAACAGTACTTTCTGGTTAATGCGTTAATCAGGGACTTATCTTTCTGTAGGATGCACATACTGACTGTTCTCTGTATCACAGTCAAATGGAAATCTGCGTGGAATAACAATCCAGGCTTGCAAGTAGGTATTGCAAGTGGCTCTGCCTTGGAGCCTCTTCGGGGGTGACTCAGTCTGCTTCCTCAGTTACCCGGGGCTGGGGGCAGGGGCACCTGTCTTCAGCTTGGAGCCAAGCAGCCCTGGCTTTCTTTGCAGTGGGAAAGCTCAGCTCCAGGTGTCCTCAGCCCCCCGCAAATCTGCTTGGGACACAGAGGTGAGACCAAGTCTTCTGCATGTCTGATAACTTTTTTGAGGGACTCTCTTGTTTGTTCTCTCAAAACAAAAACTTAGAATCACCTTAGTTCAGCCTCCCCTTCCCAAGGCACCTGGTCCCCCATGGCCAGAGGGCAGAGGAACACAGGAGAGCAGAGGGACAGGAGGTGCTGTGGGCAGTGATTGCTGAGGAAGCCTTGCCCTGTGGCTGGCAGGACTGCTTCCAATCCACTCAACTCCAGAACATTTGATTCAGAGCCACAAGTGGCTTGTTCTTTTAAGAAGCATTTAAATTTTAAAAGAGGACCCAGGAGAGGAAACACTTAACCCAAAGGAGTGAATATTTAATGCTGGCATTTCAGGTTCTGTATGGAAGAGGCCCTAGAGCGGTCTTTCCCAATGTTCTGCAGAGTAGCCCCACCTCCACCAGAGCCCACCTTTTCTGCCCAGGCAGCAGGCCAGCCTGGCAGGAGACCCTGGGGAAAGGCTGTGGGGGTGGGGAACAGAGTGGGAGAATGAGGCTCCTGGCTGGTCTCAGCTTTCAGTTAACTCTGTGTATCCCTGAGCAGGCAGCTGACTCCAGTGTTGGGGCTCTGAAATGGGTGGCCCCAGGACCAAATCAGGCCTGAATTTTTAAAAAATTGGTGCTGCAAGACACTTCCATTGGAACATGTGCCCTCCAGCTCCCTCCACTTCCCACCATGGTTCCCTCTACTTCCTTTAGCCTAGTTTGTGCCCATCCTGCCTCATTCATTTACTTTACCACCTGGCCTCTGGGTGTATTTGCGTTTGGATGCCTGTCCTATGTCTCCTGCTTGCATAAGGTTATGGAAACCTGGGGCAGGATGCTAAGGAGCTTTGAAAGCTTTAACCTGGCATGGATATGAAAGATGAATGTGATGACAGCTCCACTTCCTTTTCCGTCTCCTGTATCCCAGGACTGAGCCAGGAACCTGAGGTAGATCATCTCATTTCATTTCCCACAGCCAAGAGGACCTCAGACTGCTTGTCTAAGGGTGGAGCCAGGGTCAGAATGTGATGCCCAGTCTCTTTCCTCTTCACAATAGCCTTAGCACCTTTCCTAAGACTCACTGGTGTGTTGGCTTATGTTGGGGGTTTCCAGGGTGATGCTGCTGTGTGGGGCACGTCCTTGGATGTGCGTCATGGGATGGAGAAGGGGAAGACAGGACCTCAAGTTTTCTTCATTCTTACTGGGAAGTCCTAAGCCCGGGAGTGGATACTCCAAGGAATAAGGCTGCCATTCAATTTGGTCCTTAGGTTCTTCCCAATGGGGGCCTTGGAAGAGAAATTCAGGATAACTTGTGCCTATCACTGTCAACTGGGGTGACAATCTCCTTACAAATATCTGACTTGCTTGAATGTCATAGCAATGGCTCTGGTCACATTAGTATTTCCCTGCTCCTTTGGCTCTTAGCTCCATGACCCCATGCCCCTCTATCCCAAAGAAGGGGCAACGAATATGAACAACAGGCAGTGGTCCTGTGAGATCTCTTTCTCCAGAGAGAGTCTAATCAGGTAGAGCTCATGGCCAGCTCGGACAGGCACAACTGTCACAGGCTTTGCTGTGAGACCTGTGTGGAGCTGAATCCTGTTTTTCTGTTTAACATTGTGAAATTTGGTGAGTTACTTCATATCTCTGAGATGTTGTCCGCTTGTCTGTAAAATGGGATAATGTTGCCTCACAGGGTATTTAGGCAGATTAAGGGAATATTAAAATATACTTTAAATTGTCTTTGTACGACTAGCAATTGGTCCTTTCCTTTTTCCCCACCTTAACATTGTATCTTGGACTATTCCAGATTAGTCCATAAAGAGCCTCAGCAATATTTTCACGTTTGCTTGGTGTTCTTTTGTAAGAATGGACTATAATTTATTTAGCAGTGCTCTCCTGATGGACATTTAGGTTGTTTACAAAATTTTGCTATTATAAATAATGCTGGGATAACAGCTTTCTATATCCATTATTTTGTCCATATGCTTCTGTGGTTATAAATAGGATGCTCCTTTTCTTAGGAATTTTTTCTCCTTCCTGATGAGGTGATCCTATTCATCCTTCAGGTGCAGCTCCAGTGTTCCCTCTCCAGGAAGTCCTCTATGACTTTTCCAGAAGAGTCCTGTTGCCTCCCTCAGCACCTGGCTCCTCATGTCTCTATGATAGACTCCTATTCTTATATTTTAATCATTTATTTATATGTCTGTTTCTCCTAAGGTGTGAACTTCTTGATGATAAGGACTGTATCTCTCTAACAGCAGAGGCTGCAAATGTATCCCCAGTGCCCAGCTCTACTTTTCATAGTAGGAGCTTAAGAACTTTGCATTGCATAAATGAACAAATGAACCAGTCTTTGCCCTCGGGGAACTCATGCTCCAATGGAGGAGATAAAGTCATGCTCAAAGATAATTATAATTACAATGCAAGGCAGAAATACAAATGCCACCAGAGATACAAATTTTCTATTCAGTGCTTCTCAGCCATGACTGCAAATGAGAATCACCTGGGAGCCCGATCCACAGAGAGTCTGCTTTATTTGGTCTCATGTGGAGCCCAGCAACTGGTAATTCAGAAAGCTCTCTAAGCAATTCTACTGATAGGGAGTCTGAGAACCATTGCAATACTGCTCTAGTCAGTGAATCTCCTGGGGATTTTGTGAAAATGCACTTTCTGATTCAGCAGGTCTGAGTAGGGCCTGAGGCTCTACATTTCAAACAATAGCCCAGATGATGCCCATTCTTCTGGTCCTGGGGCCATGCTCTGTGTAACAGTGCTCTAGAGAGGTTGTCAACACCCCTGGCTGTGCATTAGCTTCACAATTCCCAGTCTGATCTCCAGACCAATTCAGTCACTGTCTCAGTGGGCTCAGCCTACTATAACACAATACCAGAGACCATGACACTTAAACAACGAACGCTTATTTCTCATAATTCAGGAGGCTGGAAGTTGGATATTAGGGTGTCAGCAGGCTCAGGATTTTGGTGAGGACTCTCTTCTTCTTTTTTTTTTTTTAAGTATATTTTATTGATTATGTTGTTACAGTAGTCCCAATTATTTTCCCTTTGCTCCCCTCTGACCAGTACCCCCATTCCCTCCAACAATCCCACCCCCTTTAGTTCATGTCCATGTGTCGTGCATATAAGTTCTTTGGCTTCATCCTTTCCTATATTATTCTTAACTTTCCCCCTGTCTATTTTATACCAACCAATTATGCTTCTTAGTCCCTGCACCATTTCCCGATTTCTCCCCTTTCCCCCTCCCAGCTGATAACCATCCAAATGATTCCCATACCTATGATTCTGCTCCTATTCTGGTTTGCTTAGTTGGATTTTGTTTTTATTTTTTAAATTCAGTTGTTGATAGTTGTGAGTTTGTTGTCATTTTAATGTCCATAGTTTTGATCTTCTTTTTCTTAAATAAGTCCCTTTAACATTTCATATAATAATGGCTTGGTGATGATGAACTCTTTTAGCTTTATCTTGTATGGGAAGTACTTTATCTGCCCTTCCATTCTAAATGATAGCTTTGCTGGATAGAGTAATCTTGATTGTAGGTCCTTGCTTTTCATCACATTGAATACTTCTTGCCAGCCTCTTCTTGCCTGCAGAGTTTCTTTTGAGAAATCAGCTGATGATATTATAGGCACCCATTTGTAGGTAACTCTCTGCTTTTCTCTTGCTGCTTTTAGGATTCTCTCTTTCTCTTTCACCTTTCATATTTTAATGATGATATGTCTTGGTGTGGTCTTCCTTGGGTCTAGCTTGTTTGGGACTCTCTCTGCTTCCTGGACTTGTATGTCTATTTCCTCCTCCAAATTTGGGGAGTTTTTCTTCACTTTCAATATCTTGCTCTTCCACTTCTCCTTCTGGCACCTCTATGATTCGAATGTTGGCACGTTTAAAGTTGTCCCAGAGGTTCCTAAGCTTCTCCTAATTTTTTTCACTTCTTGTTTCCTCATTCTGTACTGGTTGACTGTTTTTCTCTTCCCTACGTTCTAAATCATTCATTTGAACCCCAGTCTCCTTCCCTTTACCATTGGTTTTGTGTAGATTATCCTTTGTTTCATTTAGCGTAGCCCTCACTTCTTCTCTTATGCCTCTGCCATACTCAAGCATATCTGTCAAGCCTGTGAGCATCTTTATCACCAGTGTTTTGAACTCTGCATCTCTTAGGTTGGCTATCTCCTTGTTGCTTAGTTCTCCCACTGGAACCTTGATCCGTTTCCTCTTTTGGACCATACTTCTCTGTCTCCTCATATTGATAGGCTCCTGTGTTTGTTTGCCTCTGTGTCTTAGGTAGAGCTGTCACACTTGTGACTTAATGGGCAGAGTTTTAGGTATTCATCAGTACAGGTGACTCATTTTACCACGTTGTGACACTGTATGTGGGGGAGAGGTCTGAGAGAACAATGCCACTTGCTCAGTACTTCCCTCTTTTCTAGGCACTTCTCCCACTTCTGTATGGGACTGGCACCCCTCTAGCTGTTGCCCTGGCCATTGTTCCCAGAGTGGGTGGGTCTGCAGATGTTCTAGGACTGTGGGGGCCCTTTAACAAGCAGACTCTGCTGAGAGACTGGCAGTTTCTTCCTCCACTTCAACCCCCACTGGTCTGCACAGTCAGAAGCAATGAGGCTTGATTTTCCCTGGCACTGGGACTGTGAGCTGAGTGGTCTGGTCAGGAGCTGGGAGCACTCCCCAGGTGTTCCTCCTGACTTTAAAAATGTGTAATTGTGCTTTCCGCTGGCCTGCTGCTGCTGCCGCTGTTGCCACCACCACACCATGTCCTCTCCACCCCAGCTCCGCCCCTCCTACATGTCTGGATGAGTATTTCTTATTTATATCTTTGTTTATTGGACTCCCATGCAGCTTGATTTTCTGGAACTTCTCGTTTATTCTAGTTTTGAGGTAGTTGTATTCCTTCTTAGTTGTGGAGGGTGATGCAGAGTGTCTGTCTATGCCTCCATCTTGGCTGGAAGTCCCAGGACTCTCTTCTTGATTATGTCTTCACATGGTCTTCCATTATGCATGCACAAAGAAAGAAAGAGGCATATGGAGAGTAGAGTGAGGGAGGGGAGAGATCGAACAAGCTCTGGTATCTCTTCTTGTAAGGTCACTAATCCCATCATGGGTGCCCACCTTCTTGACCTCATCTAAACCTGATCACCTTGGGGTTTAGGGCTTTAATATATGAATTTGGGGGTTGGGAGGATACAAACATTAAGTCTATAACAGACAGAATCTATGGAATTGAGAATATAGGTATTAATATTTTTAAAGCTTCTAGTTGATTCTAATGTAGATGAAGCAGTCCTTTACAAAGCTGTGTGGAAGGACATCTTTCTTGGAAAAGATGCCACTTGTAGAAGTGAGGAAGATGGCATCTCAGGGGAAGGAACCTGCTTGAGTGACCTCTAATAGCTCTTCTAGTTCTAATATTCTGTGATAAGCATGGTTAAGTCAGAGGGCAAGAGACCCGGGATCCAGTTCCAGTTCTGACAGAAACTATGTGTAGGTCCTAAGCAATTCATTCATTCATTCACTCCCTCACTCAAATATTTGTTGAATGCCGAGCATTGTGCTAGGTTCTGGGGAAATAGCAATACACAAGGCAGAGCTGATCCCTACTTTCCTGAAGCTCATTGAATAGCAGTGAACAGACAACTAAGCTAGTAATTAGTATAGAGTATGATTAATGTTTTGATAGGGAAATTATAGGATAGTGCTCCAGGGTCCTAGCCAATCAGATAAATGAAAATAATGAGGTCTTCCCTTTCTACTTTACAGGGTGCAATGAGTGTCTCATGAGACATTGGGCTTGGGGAAGTTGTGCAAAATTATATAAGGTTTGAAGGAATGTGACACATGGGAGCTCAGAGTGTGTGTCTAATGGTTCAGAACTAATCTACTTGACAAGCAGACGTACCAACAAGGCCTCAGCCCTAGCACATGTTTTTCTTGATTGGTTATTGTTTTGGTTAGGAGACCTGACTTTAACCCTAATGCTCTCATGACCACCAACACCCACACAGGCACTTAGTGGAGTGTAGTTTTTTAATGGAGTTGGTTTTATATAGAATCTTCATTTATTACAACTCTTGAGATAATACAACTCTTCTGAAATGGGTGTGCAGAGTGACCCTGGCAGAGCAGCAAAAACAGGTACAAGCCACCCACCTGCCAGCACCTTGGAACACTCCAACCACCTTCAGCTCTGTTGCTGAGTCAGGTGGAGCTGCAAAGCCCAGGATTTGCAGCTAAAATCTCAGGTGGTCCTCGACTGGTTGTGTGTTGTAGCCTGTAGATGACAGCGTTAATGTATAGGTGAAAGGCTAAGATCTTTAATTTCTCTGCATCTTTGAAAGCCTCTGACATCCCTCACAGCTAGAATTCCTCACGAGAGACCATGGAATGCTGTGGGAAATGAGGTGAGATAATACAGCTCTTTTAAGGGCACCTCCTGGCTGCTTGCTCTTTGTTATTTTCAGATGGGCTGAACTTAACTTGACTATGGCATCTGTCTGACCACTGCAGACATTTCTCATTTCTTCTCCTCTACCACCTTCTGAATCTCAGACTCCCTCATTCTGTAGCTCTGATTCTTATAAGTAACCTTCTGACTTGTGTACTTGCCCCCAGCATTGGCCCTTCCATTGGCCCTATATGCTGTTGACAGAATGTTTCTAAAACATACTCTTATCCCATTGCTAACTCCTAGCATCTTTGTAGCTTCCTATTTTCTACTATGTCAAACTGCTCTGCTTGCTTCTAAAACCCTCCACCATCTGTCCTCTCCATTAAAACCTTAGCTCCAAATGCCTGACAAAATGTACCCGTAATTCAGACTGCGTCTTCCTTTATTCCCTCCACCCTCTTCATTTTCAAGCACACATGCACACATACAATCATACACGTAATCACACATGTTAAGCCCTTGCCTGGAGGTAGAAAACACTGTTGCCTCAGTGTTTTATATTCCTGTTTTCTTACCTAAATCCTGTTCATTGTTCAAGGTGCACTTCCTTTTTCCCATAATACATATCTATTGTACTTGTACTGCCCACTTACAATTTGGTACCACTTGCTCATTATCTGTGTCACATATGCTAATTATGCCTTCCAAGCAGAATGTGCATGTCTTAAATTCAGGAACCATACTGGTCATATTGGGGTCTTCTATTTAGCATAGAGCTGGGCATACAGGAAGCTCAGTAAATTGATTGTTTAGTACATCCCTATTAACATACCAATGAAATCATCCAGAGGAGCCAGTGCTCCAAGTGGCATGCAGGGATGAGAGAGACCCAGATGAGGAGAAAGAAACACCTATGGAAGTCAAGTAACAGCAGGGTGAGACAAGCTTATAGCATGTTATTAAAGGGAGAAGACAAATTAATCCATTAGCAAGCAATTAATGGGCACTTACTATATAGTTAGCATATATCACAGCTGTACCTTGCTTTAAAGAAACTCAAGGCTTAGCTAGAGAGAGAAACCCGTATGCAGCCAACAGCAGCCCATTGTGATACCATGATAATATGATCTAATGCTATAGGAACAACAAACACAATAAACCATCCTCACCTGGCCTTCCTTGGCTGCCTTGGTCATGAGCAGGAGCAGTTGACTGATATCAGGAATTAGGAAGTTAGAAGTTGAGTGAGGACACAAAAGACAGTGTGACATTGTAAAAGACAGATAGCATGAAAATAAGCAAGACTTGGGTTTAAATCCAGCTCTAGTTTAGCAAGTGTAATTTTCCTCATGTATACATTGGAGATAAAAAATACCTATCTTCCAAGGAGTAAGGGAAGGTGAGATAATGTAGGCAATGCACTTAGCGTAATTCTTGACACACAATAAGGGCTCATGGATTTGAATTGCCATTTCCAAAGATAAAGTATAACTCCTGGGCCAAAAGATGCATGCCCAGACCTTCAAGACCATGGACAGAGCTAAATAGGGAAAGTAGCCATACCATTTCTGTGCCATAAACTTTGTATATATTAGTATCATTAATCCTCACAACAAATCTAGGATGAAAGTATTGCTTTCATCACCATTTTAGCACAAGAAGAAATCAAGACACAGCAGTTAATTAATTGTCCAAAGTCACACAGGTAGCAAGTGGTAGGAGCAAGATTTGACCCCACACAGATTGACTCCATAGTTCATCTTCTTTGTCACTAGTCTATTTTTTATCAGGCCTTCAGGATGCTCATGTCCTCTGTCATGTGGCAGGTGGGAGTACAGACTGGCAGTCTGTCATTACCTCACTCTCCAGAGCTTCTCTTTATTTGGTTTGGTCCTGGAGGTAGGACCTCAGGCAAGTAGTATTCTGTTTCTGTCATCACCATCCCAGAGTATCTGTGCCTAGTTCTCTTCCCCCTTTTCCCAGTGGGTTTCTGTCCTCACATACCACTCACCTCTTAATGTGTCTTCAATATTTCCTGCATAGTTGAAGGTGAGGGGAGTAAAACAAGAAGAGAGAGCTGGGGAAAGTAGAAAGAAAGGTTATGGTTAATAGGATAGAGATAGAGATAGAGAGAGAGAGAGAGACAGAGAGAGAGACAGAGAGAGAGACAGAGAGAGAGAGACAGAGAGAGAGACAGAGAGAGAAACTGAGCAAGATGAGATACTGGGAGTGAAGAAGAGGCTAAAGAAGAGAGGGGGAGAGAATAGGTGGGAGAAAGGAGCCCAAAATAAGTTGAAAGGAAGCAAACACAGAAGGCCGAAAGTAAAAGAAGGTGAGGAGTCAGGGGAAAGGAGTAAATGGGAAGAATATATGAGTAGCAGAAGATAATGTGAAAACTTGGGTAGAGACATGGGATGATGTGGAGAGAGGTAGTAATAGGAAAAATAACTGGGGAACTGGGCAGGAAATGGTGTAAAGGAAGGTCTATGTTCTGTTGAAGCAGCAGGCTGGCAGAATTCTTCTCCCAAGTGGAGCTGAAACATTCCCCTATTTTGCTCTCTCCTTCCCCAGGCCTCAAAACCCAGCAAAGTCAGGACAAAGAGTGTGAAACAATGTCAGCCTATTACAGAATCATGAACTCCTGCAAGCTCAAAAGAGCCCCCAGTCCTCATTTTTATGCTCTAACACCCTCTTCTCTGCTCAGCTATACCCACTCTTTTCTGCCCTCCATTTTGTCAGCTCCTAACTTGGCATAGGCAGGCATGCCCTATGGAAAAGGGAAATGCAAAACATTGTTGCCTTTTTATCTAAAGTGTGTCCTTGTGCGTCACTAGGTGAGGAATGTGCATAGTATTACCCAAGTCCTTATTTTATTTAGCTGCAAGTCATTCTGCTGCTATTAAGGATCAGGGAGCATTTATTAAGCATTTATACGTGCTTGACGCTGTGCCAAGTGCTTTTACATACAATATCTTATGTAATCCTCACAAAGACCCTGAGAGGTAGGCATTATTAATCCTCAACTTTGTGGGTAAGAAGCCGTGGCTGGGAGAGCTTAAATAACTTATGCAAGGCCATGCAGCCCATAAGTGGTAGAGCAGGGAAGCCATTTATTCCATCTCCAAGGCCTCTATTCTTTTTATAATGAGGTAAAATCATATCATAATACTGACTTCAGAGGGGTGGACACTTTTTCCCATGAAATTGGGAAGCTTGAATGTGAAATGGCTAACATCAGAAAGGCCTTGCCTATCAGAAATGCCCCATTGCCTCAGTGGAGGAAGAACTACCCCAGGGCCTAGTTTCTTGTTTGGCCCTTTTGGGTCCTGGACAAGTCCCCCTTGTTCTGTGCCTTAGTTTTCTTCCTACCCCCACTGATGATCAGTAAAACAAGTTCAAAAGGTTTATAGAACACAGATATCTAATCTATGCTGAACTCAATTCCTAGTCTAAGCTTTTAGCTTTGCCTCTACCTTCAGGTTCTCATTCATAACTTATTCTTTGGAGGACCTCCTTAAATCCCCAGAATAATATTTCCAATTTGGTAATGTCATATGCATTGTACATTCATAACTTGCAAATAACAATGGTCTGTCACCAAGAGAAAAAGTCTAAGTGAAGTGTTGGCTCAGAGACTGCCTGCCTTGAGCAAAGCACAACTGTCAGGGCTGCTTACTGCTGACAGCATTAGTAGACCCAGAAGGTCTGAGTGAGTGCTAAACTAGTCTGGACATCCCTCACCAACCCATGTATTCTGGCATGTGGAGTCAGCCTGGAGAAAGAGGAGGGTATTGTTAATGGCTCTTCCTATTGAAAGATCCCCTTTTTATCTCACCATGCAGGGGAGAACCTTCTAATTTTCACAAACTCCCCCAATGATGTTTTAACTGAAGCCTTGTTCTTCTTCTCTTTCTTTTCTTTTTCTAAATTTATTTCCCAGACTTTCACTTCCAGAAATAGCTGTAACCATGAAGAGGTGACTAGTTTTAGATTTACCTTTCCACAAAAAGCAACTATACACAGGACAAAATATTTATAGAGTAGCTATAATCAATTTAGTCAAGGATTGTCAGCACGAGATGAAGAGGGACTTTCCTAATGATTAAAACAAAAAGGCTAATCCAGTAGTCAACCATCGTGTCTGCACTTAATAACAGACCTTTAATATATATGAAGCAAAAACTGACTGAAATAAGAAATATTCAAACCAACAATCATAACAAAACTTTTAATACCCACCCCTCAGTAATTGATTAAACATGTAGACAGATAAATCAGCAATGATATAGGAGATTTGAACTACACTAGCTATCAACTTGATCTAATTCTCACTTAGAGTACAATTATTGAATACACATTCTTCTCATATGCATAGAGAACATTGACCTAGACTTCATAGTGGTCATAAAATACATACCAATAAATTTCAGAAGACATAAATATTACATATATTTTCTCATGCTAAAAAAGAATTAAATTTTAAATCACTAAAGATAAAATGCTTAGAAATTTTTGGAAATTAAACCACATATTTTAAAATAATCCTTGGTGAAAAGGTGAAATCACAAAAGAAATTATCAAATATTTCAAATAAAATAATAACAGAACACAGCACTTCAAAATGTGTTGAATGTAGCTAAAGAGGTGCTTAGAGGAAAACTTTTACCTTTAAATACTTTCATTAGAAAAAAATTTACATCAAAGGACATCAGAAAAGTAAATATAAAAGCAGAAAACAATGTAATACAAAGCAAACAACAGAGAATATTAATGAAACCAAATATTGATTCTTTGAAAAAGTTAATAAAATTGTAATAAACCCTCAGAGAGGTTGATCAAGAAAAAGGAGAAAATACGAGTTACAAGTATTAGGATGCAAAAGGAGATCTCACCACAGATTTAACAGGCATTAAAAGAATAATGACAGAACATTATTAGAAATTTTATGCTAATAAATCCAGCAACTTAGATAAAAAAATACAAAATGTATGGTGATTACCAGAGAGAAAGGAGGTGGGGGGAGATAGGAAAGGGTAAAGGGGAAATACAGTAAATGGCAATGGAAGGAGACTTGACTTGGGGTGGGGAACACATAATACAATATACAGATGATGTATTATAGAATCGTACACTTGAAACCTGTATAATTTTTTTTATTAATACCAACATTACCCAATAAATTCAATGAAAATAAAAAAGAAAAAGATAACTAAAAAATTTGGTACACAATGGAACAGCATATTTAAATTGCCCTATATTGAGCAAACAAGAGAAGTTTGCCTTTAAAAATCTTCTGAAGAAAAATAAAAACTCCAGTCCCAAGTAAATTCACAGGCCAATGTATTAAACACTTAAGAAATAGTAGCAATCTGACTTCCGGCCAAGATGGAGGCATAGACCGACAGGCTCTGTCTCTCTCCACAACTAAGAAGGACTACGACTACCACAAAACCAAAATAACCAGAAGTTACAGAAAATAAAGCTACATGGAGGTCCAACGTATGAAGTCATAACAAAGTGGTGCTTGTCTGAAAGGGTGAAACCGCGGCTGAAAAATTGAACTGTGTTGGAGGCAGCAGCTGCAGCAGCAAACAGTAGAACCCGATAAGCAGACACCTGTATTTGAGGGGAGGAGAGAAGTGCCTGGGAGCCGGCCCTGGCTGCAGACCAGACCCGTACGCTCGCGATTCCAACGCCGGGGAAGGCAGACCCCATTGTCCCAGAGGGTGTAGGGATGAAGGAGGCTCCTGGTTCCTCAGCGGAGAGTAACAGCAGGAATCCATCTTGGACCCCCTCCCCCATGCAAAGCGCCACAGTGTGGTGAGAAAGGTTGCCAGGTTGTGAAGATACACGGGGCTCCACCCAATACAGCGTAGGAGGTGTGACAGCACCCCGCCTAAGAGGGAAAGATAAACAAAATGGTCACAATGGCAGAATTAATTATTGAAATACCAATCACACAACTAACAAAAAACAAATAAAAGCTTTGACCGATAAGCAAATAACAAATCTTTCAGAGGCTCAGTTCAGAGCTATAGTCATAAGGCAGCTTACAGACCTAACAGTGGGGCTGAATCAAGACAGGGAAGGAATGAAGGCTAGTCCTGCTAAAATGAACAAAAATGCATATAAGACAAGTGGTGAGGAAGGGAAAGCCAGGGATCAAATCAACAAATTAGAACACAGGGAGGGAACAAACAGTCAACCACTGCAGAAAGAGGAAACAAAAAGTGAGGAATATGAGGAGAGGCTCAGAAACCTCTGGGACAGCTATAAGCAAATGAACATTTGAATTATAGGATTGCCAGAGGGTGAAGAAGAAGGACGAGAAATTGAAAAATTATGTGAAAAAATAATGAAGCAGAACTTCCCTAACTTGGGGAAGGAAATGAACGCACAGGTCCAGGAAGCACAGAGAGTTCTGGATAGGCTGGACCCAGGGAGGACCACACTAAGACACGTTATCATCAAAATGTCAAAAATTAAAGGTAAAGAGAGATCTTAAAAGCAGCAAGAGAGAAGAGAAGAATTATGTACAAAGGGGTCCCAATTAGACTATCAGTGGATTTCTCAAAGGCGACTTTACGGGCAAGAAGGGACTGGCAAGAAATATTCAAAGTAATGAAAATCAAAAACCTACAACCACGATTACTCTATCCAGTGAAGCTGTCATTCCGGATAGAAGGGGAGAGAATTTGTTTCCAGGACAAAGTGAAACTGAAGGAGTTTGTTAGATCCAAACCACTGTTATACGAGATGTTAAAGGGGCTTGTTTAGAAGAAGGAGGATCAAAACTATGAACATTAAAATGAAAGCTGTATCACAACAACCAACAGCAGAAGCTAGGGAAGGGTGGAGGGGAGCAGGGGGAAAAGAAATTGGGACAACTGTAACAGCATAATCAATAAAATAAAATAAAATTAAAATAAAAAAAATAATAGCAATCTTAAAATCTCTTAAAAAAATAGAGCAATAGGGTTCATTTCCAAATTTATTTTATGAGGCCAGCATTACACTACATTATCAAAATAAGACAAAAGTATTAGAAGAAAGAAAACTTCAGATTAGCATCACTCATGAACATATACACAAAATATTTTAACAATTTTAGCATGTTGAACCTGATAACACATAAAAATACTATATGACAAAGTGAGTTGAGATTATAGTTTAACCTTTAAAGACACATCAACATAATTTATTAACAGAATAAAAATTGTTTCAATAAAGACAAAAATGGACAATATTCAACATCCATTCAAATTAAAACCTTTCGAAGGGAACTTGCCTAATTAATAATAATTTTTTCCATCAGTGATTGAGCCTAACAGGCAGCCAGCAGGCAGAGGCAGGCCAAGGCAGATCTTGGGGTGCCTTGATATTTTTGCTGACCTGCCCCTAGACCCAGAACTAATGAAAGCTGGCCTTGAGCACAGCTTGGTTCTTCCAGTGTACATCTAGGCCCAGAACAGGAGGCCACAAATTGTGGGTCGCTTGTAGATTCAAACAGGTTGCTGAGGGCCAGTCACAGTCAGCATCTTACATTGACCTGTTCCAGAGTCCTTCCTAAGAGGTCCAGAACAAACACACACAGTGGCCAGCTTCAGACAACAACAGAACAGGACCCAATAAGCTTCACCAGCAGCATATTCAATGGGAGATCTCAGCAAGCACCAAACCTTGCTGAGGCAAATTCTTCTTCATGGTATCAGCACCTGCACAGCAGCTCAAATACCCTGGTTGGGGCTGAGCCTCAGAGTCAGCCAGCCTGAAGACTGATTCTATGCACAAATAAACCAATAGCAATCAAGACTCAATGGACAACAGGAGAACCCACACAATCTAAACAAGAGACATCCCTTGAGCACCCAGCTCAGGTGATGAAGAAGACTGTGCCACTGGACCCCACAAGACACCTACGACATAAGGTCACATCACAAAGACTTGGAGTCGTAGCAGATCTACCTAATACATAGAAACAAATACAAAGAGGAAGCCAAAATGGGGAAATGAAGAATATGCCCCACATGAAAGAATAGGATAAATCTCCAGAAAAAGAGCTACATAAAATGAAGGCAAGCAATTTATGAGCTACAGAGTTCCAAGTAATGACTATAAGGTTGCTTAACAGCATGAGAAAAAACATAGAAACCATAAAAAAGGACCAGTTAGAATTGAAGAATACAATACGTGAAATGAAGAATACACTGGGAAGTATAAACAGTAGGTTGGGTCAAGCAGAGGAATAAATCAGAGATTGAGAAGACAAGGTAGAAAAAAAACACTCAGAGCAGCAAAAAGAAAAAAATATAATGAGAATTGTTTAAAAGACCTTTGGGACAACATGAAGTGTAACAACATCCACATCATAGAGATACCAGAGGAGAAGAGAGAGAGTAAGGGATCAAGAACTTTTTGAAGAAATATTGATCAAAAACTTCTCTAACCTGAAGAAGGAAAAAGACACACAAGTCCAGATAGGATAGAGAGTCCCAAACAAGATGGACCCAAAGAGACCCACACCAAAAAAAGCATCAAAATTAAAATGGCAAAGTTTAAAGACAAAGGGAGAAATTAAAGGCCCCAAGAGAAAGATAGTTACCTACAAGGGAATCCCATAAGACTATGAATTGCTTTCTCAGCAGAAACATTTCAGGTCTGAAGATATTAGCATGAAATACAAGGTTTGTCCAAAAAGTACCCAGCCACATAATATGAAAAATAGACATTTATTGAAGAAGATACAAGAAACATTGTATATAGGACAAGGATGCTTCAGTCCCCTTCAAAGTAGGCACCTTGGAACCTCACACAGTTCTTCCACTGGCCATCAGCTGTCCTGTCATATTTTACTGAACCTCATCAACAGTATGAAATGTCATCCCTTTCAAAAGTGATTTTAATTTTGAGAAAAGCCAGAAGTCGCAGGGCTCCAAATATGGGCTGTAGGGGGACTGAGTCACCTGGGTGATTTGCTGTTTTGCCAAAAAACTTTGAATGAGATGTGGCTCATGAGTGAGCACATTGTCGTGATGAAGCTGCCCATCACCAGTTGCCCATAGCTGCAGCCTTCTGAATCATCTGAATAGTTTGCACAGAAGAATGTTCAAGCTTAATGAAAAATCTGATGCAGATTCATTGCTCTACTTGCTCAGTCATTTTGAATGCAATTGGCCACGCAGTACACATACTCATTCAATGGTGTCTACCACCCACACGGACTAGTACAGTGAAGTTGTCATTGTTCATGAATGAACATTAAATCTATTCTCCTTAGCTGCCAGGTTACATCAAAGTCATGCAAATAATTCTCATATTAACAATGGCTGGACATTTTCTGGATAGACCTCATATTCAAAATGATGAAAAGAAAGGGCCTACTCCCAAGACTCTTTACCCAGCAAGGCTATCATTTAAAATGGAAGGAATATACAGCACTTTCCAGACAAGAAAATGCTAAAGGAGTTAGTTAACACCAAACCAGTATTAAAATAAATGTCAAAGGGTCTTCTTGAAGAAGAAGAAGAAGAAGAAGAAGAAGAAGAAGAAGGAGAAGGAGGAGGAGGAGGAGGAGGAGGAGGAGGAGGAGGAGAAGGGGAGAAGGAGAAGGAGGAGAAGGAGAAGGAGAAGGAGGAGAGGGAGAGGGCGAGAGAGAGGGTTAGGGAGAGGGAGGAGGAGAAGGAGGAGGAGAAGGGCAACAACAACAGAGGAACACAGTTAAAAGAATAAAATGGCAATAAATGTATACCTATCAATAATCATTTTAAATATAAATGGCTTAAATACTCGAATCAAAAGACAGAATATCTGAATGGATAAGAAAACAAGACCCATATATATGCTGCTATAAGAGACCCACCTCAGAATGAAAGAAACACACAGACTAAAAGTAAAGAGATAAAAAGATATTTCAAATGGAGATTTTAAAAAAGTTGCATTAGCAATACTTATATCTTACTAAATAGACTTTAAAACAAAGGCTATAGTAAGAAAGGAAGAAGAACACTACATAATGATAAAGGGAGCAATCCAACAAGAGACTATAACCCATGTAAACATTTATGAATCTAACATAGCACTGAAATATGTAAAGCAATTTTTTGCCCCAAAATATTTATATTTAGAGAGAGGGGAAGGAAGAAAGAGAGGGAGAGAAACATCGATGTGTGAGAGATACATTGATCAGTAACCTCTTGCACACCCCCAACTGGGGACCTGGCCCACAACCCAGGCATGTGCCCTGACTGGGAATCAAACCATCAACCTTTAGGGTTGCAGGCCAGCACTCAATCCACTGAGCCACACCAACCAGGGTTGTATGGCAAATCTTGGTGGACATAAAGGGACCCATATATATGCTGCCAGAGGTTTTAGGAAACCTGGCCTGTCACGTTCTAAGCTGGGGCTCCTCTGTAGCTTGCAAACTCTGCAGTATACAGAGCATGCCTTGCTCAGACCTGTTCTAGGGGGGCACCAAACGCTGGAAATCACGTGGTGGCCCTGCTAATGGGACAATCAAGTTCAGAGCTGGAGCCCTTTGAAAGGACTTGAGCTAACTGAATGCAGAAGATCCTCCACTTCAACTCCAGAACTCAGGCTCCGGGACAGGCACACCTGTTTACTCTGTTCCGACCCTCCCCTTGGTGCTGGGTTCCACCTGGAGGATCCCTCCACCCATGGTCCCCTTTTCCTCTACACTTTGGCCAAGCAAAGGAGGGCAGACCACTTGGCTTCTCACTGCTACTGGAGAACACACAGTCTTGGTCTAGATGCCTTGCTGGCCTTTTCTGGACCAGACCCTATGCCTTTCCTGAGTTGAGTTCTCCCCATATCTCCATATTCATCCTGTGCCCTGTAGGGAGTCCCCTGCTGAGGACAGACTGGCTGTCTTCCATTCCCACCTCCCCCAACTGCCAAGCCCACCATGAAACCTCTGGGTTCTAGGTCCTGGCTTTTGAATCTAGAACCTAACAACTATGCTGCATCCTGGTCCCTTTCCCCTGGTCTAGAACTGAGCCAGCTGCATTCTAGAACTTCCATTTTTACCTCAAGGCACTTCTATCCCCAAGCTGTGCCCTTTCCCCAGCTTTGGTGAAAGGGAGGTGCCCCTCACATGTGTGTGCCATGTCTGATGTACTTGATTTGCACTTGGGGTGGTGGTGGAAGGGGTATGATTGAAGTGTGTGTGGAGAATAAAAATAATACATCTATATTTAAGAATGCCCCCCCCCCCAAATTTTTCTCACCAAATAATACAATAACTTCTCTTTCTTAAAAACTTAAATATTTATAACATTATCATTTGGGGAAAAGACAAAGAAAAAAAGCAAAGAAAAGTGATCAAAAGATAAATTTAAGGACAGAATAAATATAGCTTAGTTACACGCCAGCTTGGCCCTGGTAGCTGCTGCCAGAGTTCCAGGCCCTCAATTTCAGAATTACCAAGAGTTCAAAATCTCCTTCAGATTCCACATGTTCAAGGGAGGGATTCTGGTGACTTCAAAGAAGACCGACGAGAATACTTGGAACGCACAGCCTTGAGCCAATTATTGCAAGAACGCAAAGTCAGCAGTATGTTCAGCTTCTTGACCAATGGGTGAAGATCAGAGATATTGTAGCCACTGTAAGGGTAGGAGCCAATTGATGGTAATACAGTCATGGTAGGGGATTTTAACACCCCATTGACATCAGTGGGTAGATCATCCAGAGAGAAAATCAACAAGAAAACAGGACTTTAATAGACATACTAGATCAGAGGGGTTTAACTGATACCCTTTAGAGCATTTCACCCCAAAGCAGCAGGATACACATTTTTTTGAAGTGCACATGGAACATTTTTTAAGGATAGGCCATAATTTGGAGGCAAAACAAATCTCAATAAATACAAGAAGAATGAAATCATATCAAGCATGTCCTTTGACCATAATGGTATGAAACTAGAAATCACACACACACACACACACACACATACACACACACACACAGCTGATAAACACACAAAGACACAGAGGCTAAGTAATGAGTGGATTAACAACTAGATCAAGGAAGAAATTAAAAGATACCTTGAAACAAATGAAAAGGAGACCACAACACCCCAAAATCTATGGAACTTGAAAAAGAACAACAGACAAAGCTCAAAGTTAGTAGAATGAAGGAAATTATAAAGATCACAACAGAAAAAGAATCACAACAAAAATAAACAAAATAGAATCTAAAAATATAATACAAAAGATCAATGAAACTGAGAGCTGGTAAAAGATAAACAATATTGACAACCCTTTAGCTGGACTCATTAAGAAAAAGAAAGTGAGGACCCCCCCCAAAATAAAATCAGATATTAAAGAGAAGTAATAACTGACACCAAAGAACCACAAAGAACTTTAAGAACATATTGTGAACAACTATATGCCAACGAACTGGACAATCTGGAAGAAATGGATAAACTTCTAGAAACAATCAATCTTTCAAAACTGAATCAAATTCAGAGAATCTCAACAGACAGATTATACCTAGTGAAATTGAAGCAGTACTCAAAACACTCCCAACAAACCAAAGTCCTGAACCGGGGAGCTTCGCAGGTAAATTTCACCAAACATTCAAAGAAGCACTAACACCTGTTCTTCTCAAACTATTTCGAAAAATTCAAAAGGAGGGAAGACAACCAAGCTCATTTTATGAGGCCAGCATTATCCTAATTCCAAAACAAGATAAAAACACTTACAAAGAAAGAAAATTATAGGTCCCTGATGAATATAGATGCTAAAATCTTCAACAAAATATTAACAAACTAGATGCAACATATATTAAAAAGGCCATACACCACAATCATGTGGGATTTATTCTGGGGCTGCAAAGTTGGTACAATATTTGCAAATCAATAAACATGATAAACCACATAAACAAAATGAAGAATAAAAACCGCATGATAGGACTTCTGGCCAAGATGGAGGCCTAGACAGACACACTGCATCTCCCTCCACGACTAAGAAGGAATACAGCTACCCTAAAACTAGAGACAACCAGAAGTTCCAGAAAATCAAGCTGCATGGAAGTCCAGCAAACAAAGATATAAAGAAGAAATACAGTAGTCCCTCTCCATATCACAGTTCACTTATCACAGCCTCACTGTATCACGGGTTTTTAAAAAGTATTATATTTAATTATTTATTGTGGATTTTTTGCTATATAGCAGGGTTTTGTGGTACTGTATACGTATGTTGTTAAAGTTACGTAGGTTTAAGAGTGTAGAATAAATGTAAGGTTTTTACTTTGTGGAGGGGTCTAGAACGTAATACCTGCCATAAGTGAGGGAATATTGTACTCATCCAGACAGGTAGAAGGGGAGGAGCTGGGGCGGAGAGGGTGCGGTATGTTGGCGGCGGCAGCAGCAGCGGCAGCAGCAGGCCAGCGGAAAGCACAGTCACATGTTTTAAAAAGCCAGGAGAAACACCTGGGGAGTGCTCCCAGCACAAGACCAGACCGACCAGCTCACCGTTACAGCACTGGGGAAAATCAAGCCTCATTGCTTCTGACTGTGCAAACCAGTGGGGATTGGGGTGGAGGAAGAAACTACCAGTCTCTCAGCAGAGTTCGCTTGTTTAAAGGGCCTCATGGACCCAGAACATCTGCAGACCCACCTGCTCTGGGGACGATGACCAGGGCAACAGCTAGAGAGGAGCAAGCTCCATATGGAAGTGGGAGAAGTGCCTGGAAAAGGAGCAAGTACTGAGCAAGCAGTATTGCTCTATCTCAGACCCCTCCCCCACATACAGTGCCACAACATGGTGAACCTGGTCGCCCTGTACTGATGAATACCTAAGACTCCACCCCTTTACAACATAACAGATGCGACAGCTCTACCTAAGAAACAGGCAAACAAACACAGGAACCTGTCAAGTTGAGGAGTCAGAGAAGTATGGACAAAAGAGGGAACAGATAAAGGTTCCAGTGGGAGAACTAAGAGATGAGGAGATAGCTAACCTAACAAATGAGGAGATAGCCAGCCTAACAGATGCAGAGTTCAAAACACTGGTGATAAAGATGCTCACAGACTTGACAGATATGCTTAAGTATGGTAAACACATAAGGGAAGAAGTGAAGGCTATGCTAAATGAAACGAAGGAAAATGCACACAAAACCAATGGTGAAGAAAAGGAAACTGGGGTTCAAATGAATGATTTGGAACATAAGGAAGAAAAAAACAGTCAACCAGTACAGAATGAGGAAACAAAAAGTGAAAAAAATGAGGAGAGGCTTAGGAACTTCTGGGACAACTTTAAACATGCTAACATCTGAATTATAGGGGTGCCAGAGGAGAAGAGGAAGAGCAAGATATTGAAAGCTTATGTGAAAAACTAATAAAGGGAAACTCCCCAAATTTGGCAAAGGAAATAGACATACAAGTCCAGGAAACACAGGAAGTCCCAAACAAGCTAGACCCAAGGAGGACCACACCAAGACACATCATCAGTAAAATGTCAAAGGTGAAAGATAAAGAGAGAATCTTAAAAGCAGCAAGAGAAAAGCAGAGAGTTACCTACAAAGGGATGCCTATAAGACTGTCAGCTGATTTCTCAAAAGAAAGTTTGCAGGCAAGAAGTATTCAATGTGATGAAAAACAAGGACCTACAATCAAGATTACTCTATCTAGCAAAGCTATTATTTAGAATGAAAGGCCAGATGAAGTGCTTCCCATACAAGATAAAGCTAAAGGAGTTCATTATCACCAAGCCATTATTATATGAAATGTCAAAGGGACTTACTTAAGGAAAAGAAGATCAAAATTTTGAACATTAAAATGACAATAAATTAACAACTATCAACAACTGAATCTAAAAAATAAAACCCAGCGAAGCAAATCAGAATAGGAACAAAATCATAGGTATGGGGATCATTTGGCGGGTTATCAGCTGGGAGGGGGAAGGGGGAAAAATGGGGAAATGGTGCAGAGACTAAGAAGCATAATTGGTTAATATAAAATAGACAGGGGAAAGTTAAGAATAATATAGGAAAAGCTGAAGCCAAAGAACTTATATGCATGACCCATGGACATGAACTAAAGGGGGTGGGATTGCTGGAGGGAATGGGGGTACTGGTCAGAGGGGAGCAAAGGGAAAAATAATTGGGACTACTGTAACAACATAATCAATAAAATATACTTTAAAAACCCACATTATATATCTACAGATGCAGAGAAACTATGTAATCTAATACTCATTAATGATTAAAAAAAAACTCTCAGCAAAGTAGGAATAGAGGAAACATCTCAACATAGTGAAGGATATGTGACAAACCCATAGCCAACATCACACTCAATGGGTTAAAACTATAAGGGTTTCCCTTAAGATCAGAAACAAGAGATACATTCATCACTCTTATTCAACATAGCACTGGAAGTCCTAGCCACAGCAATCAGATAAGAAGAAGAAATAAAAGGCATCTAAGTTGGAAAAGAAGAAATAAAACTGTCATTACTTGCAGATGACATAATACTATATATCAAGAACCCTAAATATTCCACCAAAAAACTACTAGAAATTATTTTTTAAATTTAGGTCAGTAAAAGCAGGATACAAAATAAATATTCAGCAATCAGTTGCCTTTTTATACACACTAATGAAGTACCAGAAAGGGAAACTGAAAAAAATCCCATTCACAATTGCTTAAAAAAGAATGAAATACCTAGGAATAAGTTTAACCAAGAATGTAAAAGACCTATACTCGGAAAATTATAAGACACAAAAGAAATAAACTGAGGAAGATACAAAAAAGTGTAAGCATATACCGTATTTATGGACAGGAAGAATTAATATCATTAAAATGCTTATAATATTCAAAGCAATCTATAGATTTAATAAAATTTCTATCAAGATACAAATAGCATAGTTTACAGAACTAAAACAGATATTCCAAAAATGTATATGGAACCACAAAAGACCCCAAATAGCCACAGCAATATTGAGAAAGAAGAATAAGTTGGAGGAATCATGCTACCTGGTATCAAACTATACTACCAGGCCATAGAAATCAAAAGAGCATAGTACTGGCATAAAAACAGACATATAGATCAATGGAATAGAATAGAGAGCCCAGAAATAAACTCACATCTCTGTAGTCAATATTTGACAAAGGAAGCAAAAACATACAATGGGGTAAAGACAGTCTATTCAGTAAATGTTGTTGGGAATATTGGCCAGATATGTGAAAAAAAATGGTACTAGAACATCTTTAACATCATACACAAGAATAAGCTCACCATGGCTGGTGTGGCTCAGTCTGAACACTGGCCTGCGAATGAAAGGGTCGCTGGTTCGATTCCCAGTCAGGGCGCATGTTGTGGACTGTGTCCCCAGTTGGGGGTGTGCAAGAGGCAACCACATATGGATGTTTTTCTCCCTCCCTTTCTCCCTCCTTTCCCCTCGCTCTAAAAATAAATAAAATCTAAAAAAAAAAAAAGAATAAGCTCAAAATGGATTAAAAACTTAAAGTTAACCTCAAAAATAAATAAAAATATAAAAATTCTAGAAGAAAACAATGGCAGTAAAACTTCTGACATTTTTCATGGCAATATTTTTCCTGCTATATCTCCTCAGGCAAGGGAAGCAATAGAAAAAAATAAACAAATGGGACTACAAACTACAAAGATTTTGCACAGCAAAGGAAATCATCAAAAAAATGAAAAGATAACTCATTGAATGAGAGAATATATTCACTGATACATCTGATGAGGGGTTAATATACAAAACTTATAAAGAACTTATAAAACTTAACACCAAAACAACAAACAATCCAATTAAAAAATGGGCAAAAGACCTGAATAGACACTTCTACAAAGAGGACATACAGACGGCCAATAGATGTATGAAAAGATGCTCAATGTCACAAACCATCAGAGAGATGCAAATTAAAACCACAATGCCATGTCACCTCACATCTGTCAGAATGGCTGTCATCAATTAATCAACAACAAGTGCTGGTGAGGATGTGGAGAAAAGGGAACCCTCGTGCACTGGAGTGAAGATTTGTTCAGCCACGGTTGAAAGCAGTATAGAGTTACCTAAAAGAATTAAACATGGGACTGCCTTATGACCCAGCGATTCCACTTCTGGAAATTAAACTGAAGAAACCCGAAACAATGATTTGAAATAACATATGCACTCCTATGTTCACTGCAGCATTATTTACAATAACCAAGATTTGGATGCAGCCCAAGTGTACATCAGTAGATGAGTAGATTTAAAAAGTGATACAATTACACAATGAAATACTACCCAGCCATAAAAAAAAAAAAAAAAAAAGGAAATGTTACCCTTTGTGACAGCATGATGGACCTGGAGAGCATTATGCTAAGTGAAATAAGTAAGTTGGACAAAGAAAAGTACCATATGACTTCACTCATATGTAAAGTTTAATGAATAAAATGAACTCCGTCGTCGTCGGCAGCCGTCCGTCTCGAGAGACGATGGTGTAGCTTCTTAAGAGTCTATCTGCACCGCCGAGAATGGTTGTGCAGTCCGACTCGGGAGTGACACGGTATCTGTCTCCTCCCGTGTTGAATCGACATCTTGCGATGACGCTGGAGTGTCCTCTCCAGTGAAGCTGAAGCTACAGAGCCTGGGCAGGGTGATATGGAGGGTCTGCTGTTGCCCATGCAGCAGACCCCCCCTCTCTTCGCAGCTGAAGGGTCCAAGGGAAAGACGGAGTCAATACAGCTTGGCTTCAGGTGCGCCGCAGGAGTTGCCGGTGTTGACTACAACGTCAAACCGCCTTAGGGACTCCGGCTCCGGATTTTCTGTCGGGGTTTACTCCCCTAGCCTTTCCCCTGAAGAGGTATGCCGCAAGGCAGCGGAGGTTTTTTGGAGTCAGAGTTTTCCTTCTCTGATGTGCCCTGACTGGAAGATCGAACCAGCGACACTTAGCTCGCAGGCCGACGCTCAATCCACTGAGCCAAACCAGCCAGGGTAAAATGATCTAAGAAACAAAATAATGACAGGCTCATAGAGTGCAGGCTGACAGCTGTTGGGGGCAGGGTAGCTGGGCAAGGTGGGTGGAGTGATTGAGCTAAAAAGAAAAAGGGAGACTTGCACGGGTGTCTCAGTTGCTTGGAGCTTTGCCTTGTACTCCAAAGCGTCGTGGGTTTGATTCCCAGGCAGGGCACATGCCTAGGTTGTGGGTTTGGCCCCTATTAGGGGGTATGCAGGAGGCAATTGATCTAGGTTTCTCACATTGATGTATCTCTCTCTCTCTCTCTTTCTCTTGCTCACTTTCTAAAATCAGTAAACATATCCTTGGGTGAGGATTAAAAAAAAAGAGAGAGAGAAGAAATTCATGGACATGGACAACAGTATGGTTGAGGGGGTAGAGAGAGGTGGAGGAAGGCATGAGGGGATTAAATGGATATGAATGGAGATTTGACTTAGGGGTGGTGAACACACAATACAGTGTACAGATGATGTTTAGAACTATACACCTGTAACCTGTATAATTTTTTCAACCAATGTCACCCCAATAAATTCAATAAAAAGGAAATAAAAAATAGTTTCCCCCAAATCCTACAGCTAACATCATTGCAATTGGTAAACTGAATACATTCCTCCCAAAACTGGGAGCAAAAATAAGATGCCCACACTGACCTTACATATTAAATATCTTACTAGAGGCCAAAACCACTGTAAGAAAGTGAATTAAAAGGTATAATAATTGATAAGGACAAAGTAAATCTGTCTTTATTAGTGACAACATGATTGTTTATGTAGGAAATACTAAGGCTCCCCCCTAATCAAAAAATCCTACCACAACTGATGAGTAATTCTAATATAGTTCGTAGGATACAAGGTCCATATACAAAGATCTTTTTTTCTATGTCTAGGAACAAATGATTTGGAATTCAGCTTTAAAGAAATGCCATTTACAATGAATCCTAGGGGATAAACTTAACAAAATATATGCAAGTTTGTGTACTAAACACTAGAAAATATTTTGAGAAATTAAAAATATAAAATATTAAAATAAATGAAAAGATATTCTGTGTTTATGAACTGGAAGAATCAATACTATTTAAGATGTCAGTTCTCCTCAAATTAATATATAGGTTTACAGCAATCGAATCAAATTCCAGTAAGTTTTACTGGAGGAAATGACAAGCTGATTCAAAAATGTGTAAGGATATTCAAAGAACCTAGTATGGGCAAAACAATCTTGAAAACTGAGGAGTGAAGTTGAAGAACTTACACTAATTGATTTCAAGGCTTACAAAAAACTATGTTATCAAGACAATGTAGTATTGAGATTAGCATATACTAAAAAAAAAAAAAAAATCAATGGAACAGAAAGAATCCAGAATTAGATCCTCCTATATACAATCTGTTGATTTTAAATAAAGGCACTGAAGCAAGTCATTGGGTGGAAAGGAAAATCTTTCGACAATAAATAATACTAGGGGGAAACCAGTATAAAATATAGAAAAAAAACCCTTGACCCCACCTTGATCATATACAAAAAGTAAGCTGAGGTGGATCATAGACTGAAAAATCAAAGGTAACTTTAAAAGTTTCCAGAAAAAAAACAAAGTAAGAAAATATTAACACTTAGGGGTAAACAAAGATTTCTTAGAGGTGACATAAAAAGTACTGCCTATAAAAGAGAAGTTGATAAAATAGATTTCATCAATTAATAACTTCTGAAAAAGACACTTAAGAAAATGCAGCATAAACTATATACTGGGAGAACAACAGTCATAATGTATACATATATATATATCACAAATGTCTTGGATCCAGAATATCTAAATAACTCCTACATATTCAGAATAAAAACACAAGTATTTCAATAAAAATGGAAAAGTACTTCAACACTTTACAAAAAGGTGTAAGATGTATAGGGTTCAAATCCAGGTCTTTGTTTGGTTGGTTGCTTACGCCAAAACTATGCAGTTAAACATTTCATTCTATTTTGGGGGCCGGGCTAAGCTTTGAACAGAGTCTAGGGCCCATTATTCCATCCATCCATTCACCTACCCATCCATCCATATCCAGTCAACATTTGTACCATGAATGAGGTCCATTTCCTGCCACAAGTAGCTCAGTCTAAAGCAGGAGCAGAGGGATCAGCAAGTGGAATGCTATGTGATGCCAACTGGGAGGAAGAAAGGTCCAGGGGACTATGAGGGCACAGACAAGGGGCCCCAACCTAGTTAGTCATTCCAGGGAGGCTTTCAGAGAAAGCATGAAGGCCATTTACGTTGAGACTGTCCCCCTATACCACCATGTACCTTGGGTCTCCATCACTTCAGACAGGGCCCAGGATCTCCCAGAGAAGGGAACTGTTATACAATCCCTGGTAGAGAAGGTGAACAAGACAGGACAAATCTTGGTACCTCTCCTACTTGTCTCTTTATTTCCCATTCCCTCATCCTGGACCAGCCAACATGTATCCACAAAGAAGACATTGCCCTGCCCTTCCACTGAGCTATGAAGGGAAGAACCGAATTATCCCAGTTAAATAGCTCAGGAAAATCCATCAGTCCCTCCGCCTCTCCTGCCTGCACTATACTCAGCTAGGCTGTGTAGGAGATATAGAGGGAAAGGACAGGACAGAGACCACCCCAGAGACCCTATACTTCAGCACAGAAACTAAGGTATATGCTGCAGAAGTGACCCAGAAGGAACAGTGTTGGATGAGAATCAATGAAATCAAACAGGGAGGAAGTAGAGGTCAAGGAAGGCAGATGCAATTTGGAGGGCTTCCTAGAGGAGGTGAGGCTTGAAAAGAAAAGTGGGGAAAATGTGGAAATAAGAGGGCCTTGGGGGTCATTCTGGGTGTAATTATGTCACAAATAATTACTAATAATTACTAATAAATTATTACTAATATTTGTGGGTCCCCTATGATTTTTTCCAGGTCATGTACTTTACATGAATTACCATATTAATTTCAGGTGGAGTAGTGGATTTAACATGAGCAAAAATTCAAGGGAACCCTAGTGTGGCCTCCCTAACCCATGTACACATACATTCAAGTGTGTGCACAGAATCCAGCCTGAGATACTCTGGGGTAGATAGAGCTCAAGAGCCAAGTCTCATGCACTTCCTTAGCACTGACCTTGTCCATGGATATAAATTGGTGAGCACATTGGCTTGTTGGGCAGCATGTATTTAGATGAACTCCCAAAGGAAAGAACGCGGGTTAGGCAAACTTGCAGAGAATGACTGCACCTCTCTGGCAGTAGCCTGTGGAGGGTCATGCATATCTGAGTCTAGAACACTCCCTCAGTCAGATGACCCGTTTTCACCCACTGTCTGCTGGGGCCAGGCACTGGGCTTGCCAAATATACCTAGAAGGCCTGATCTACTGCTCATCCCCTTGCTGGGGAGGCAAAGTTCAAACAGATTACCCAACAAAACAGCTGACACAAATCAGAATAGCACGTTGATGTGATGCAATGCTAAACACTTGGCGTGGCCTTGTGTCCCTCAGGCTCTGTGCTGAGGTCCTGGGCTTCTGCAGAGGAGACTCAGGGCCACCATGGAGATATGGGGATGTAGTAGAACAGGTGAGTCCCTGGCCCCCTTCCCTGCTCTGTTTCATATAAAATGAACTTTAGGTAAGATTTTATTCAAACCTATTCATTATTCAAGAAAATATTCCTAGTGGAGTCAAACAGTGACGTGCTGGTGTAAATCTGTGTTATTGGGTATAAGACCCCAGCAGGTGCTGAAGGAATTGAGAAACTGAGACTCTGGCCCTGTGGGTAAGGTGTCATCGCAGAAGATGTCTGAGAGAGGTGGGGGGGGGGGGGCTTGAGCTAAATGAATCCTCAGGTCCCTCCACACACAGCTCAAGGAATCCCATTTCCCATAAAAAATGCTGTATGCTTAACCCTACAATAAAATCTTAACTTTATTTTCACCTGTGGAACCTTCCCTGTGGCAGTCTTGGAGCCAGGGGGGCTGAGGCTTTGGGGAAAACCTGGGAACAATTCCTGGCACTGAGGTGTCTCACCTTTTTTCTCAAGAAGAGAACCAATATAGCATGGCCTGGGCCACAGGCCAGCCTTGATCAGGAATTTCCCTGCTCTGGCCCGAGAGGGTCCGTTAGTCAGAGACACCTCTGCCCAAATGGAGCCCTGGTTCCTACTACCCCTCCCGAAGGCTGTCAGAAGCATCTGCCTGCCTCATTCCCTGTCACTTGTCAACTTTGTAGCAATCAGTCTGCTACTTAACACTTAACAGGCAAAGAATTCCAGTGGCTGCTTCCGATTTGTCTTTGTTAGCGCTAACAGGAGGTGGATGTGCGGTCTCATTGTGCCGGCCACCCTGCTGATGCCACACCTGGGACCTGCCATGCAATCATTCAGACCCTCCACAATCATCAGCAAGGCACTCAGCAACCTCACCTGGCAGAGTAAGTAAGCTCTGCAGAGCCAACTGGGGCATGGCCAGCGTGTCAGTGAAGTTCTGGGGCGGGGGTCCCCAGACAGGAACCCCATGTGTGGACTCTTGGGCACATGTATAGTATAGTGAGTTCATTGAGTAAACGTTGGCTGTGCTAAGAACTGGGGACATAGTGGACAGTAGACCATGGCCTTACCCTCAAAGCTCACAGCCCAATAAATGAGGCAGAGATGTCCACAGATAATCTCCAGCAATGTTATAAGTGCCCTATAGTGGTGGGTACTCACACTCAATACTGAGGTCCTGTCTTCCCTGCCAGGTGAAGCCAGGAAAGGTCTCTGGGATTCAGATGTACAGCAATACAAAGGGCAAGCAGTGGGGCACTGAGACTGCAGAAGGGACCCTCGCTAAGGAAGCAGTCTGTGTGAGGGCTCAGTGATGAGAAATAGGAGACTGAGCTGGAGAATCATAGGTGGATTGTCCTGGCTGGAATATGATTAAACTATCATGTATCTATTATTTAACTGTCATCCATCCATCACTACCTACCTCCCTAGTTCTCTCTTCAAGAATCTACCTACATTTTCTTTGTCACCCATCCAGTGGTCTGTTATATATCATCCATCTATCCATCCATTCATCCATCCATCCATCCATTCATTCTTTTCCGGAAGTCTTTATGTCATGTTTCCAAAGCAGATCTGTCTCCAAAGAACCATCTCAGCTCACACAGTATCTGGCACTTCCCCTGTTTGAAATAGATTCTAATGTCTCTTAATGTTTTTAAGAAGCACACTACTAGGGAGAGGCACCAGAAATCACAAACAGTGTGTGATTTTTACACAGATCTCTTTTACAGTCAGGTCCTGGGGCCTGAGATAAGCATGGAATGGGCTGGGGGAGGCACTAGCATCAATTTAAGAGGGATTTGCTGTTGATACAGCCACATCCCTGGGACCAGCCATTCTCTGACAGGAGTAGGTCTGTCTGTCCACATATCATGTGATGATACATATTACACGTTCCATGAATACTCTGAAATAAGTGAATACACGGGGAATCATCAGGGAAGTTACTGTGCATTGTTGTGCAAGGCCTGCCCCCACTCTGACACACTGTGCTGGCCTTAGAAACCATGTAGGGTTCAGATCTCACTTGTAGATGATATGGATTCATACAGGTCTGGCCTTGAATAAGAATTCAGCTACTTACCAGCTGTGCCATTTGGACAGGATGTAGGGGGTCAGGATGTGGGACTCCCTCTCTGGGGGAGGGGTCAGTTTCTTCAACTGTAAAATGGGACCTATAGTATGTATTTGTGGGATCAAATGCTATCATGGAGCTTTGGAAACTATAAAACATTGTATTGTACTACCAGTAATAATAGTTAACATACTTTATATATGGATACAAGGTAAGACCAACAGGAGGACCTTTGTTTCCCCGAAGGAGGAAAAATTTCAGAAAGTGTCAGATCCTTCAAGGTTTGGGATATAGCTCCTTTCAGAGTTGTCTCCTTAGGACACTGGAAAGTTTTCTGTTCTTTATTTAAAGAGAAATTTCTCAGTGTAAAATATTTCCAACACAGGGCCTGGAATCCCACCATTAAAGATTCAAATTTTTAGGCGGAACCTTTAAGAAAGGTTTTTCAGTTTGATACGTATATTTTGGGTTTTATCCACTAACACCTGGGTGTGTCTGTGCTGTGAGATAGGGGGAGAAGGAGGAAGGGAAAGGTAGCCACCATCAGCTAAAAAAGACAATGTCATATGAAGATGGGTCTATTCCATCACTAAAATGCGTTATCTTGATGAGCAAAGTATATTATGCAGTTTAAACACCTCACACAGTGGAGTCCTCATAGCTGTTTCCCATGTCCCAATTTGGGATATAAAGAATTCCCAGAAGGAAGCTAGGGTAGGCATAGACCTTCAAAGAGCTTGGCCAAGAGTGATGGTAGGCCTGGGACACCTGGATTGTATCAGACAGGTCATGGATGTGGCCAATGGCCCTTGCAGTTGGGAGGCGATACCTGCCCTGAGTACCTGCAGAAGCAGCTGGAAATGGAATGAACAGAGCTGGTCCTCACCCCTGGTGCAAAGGAGCCCAAGAAAATTTCAGGATCCCCAGTGAAGGCCAGCTCTGTGTTCCAGAGGTCTTCCTTGACCACGGTGCTCCAGGAACAAATCAAAAGTGTCCCTTCTCTTTCTAGCTGTGGTTCTTCTTGGCTTTCCTGGCTCCTCCCATCTCAGTGGTATGGGCAATGGCATTGTTAGGGCAATGACCTCTCATTGATGGGGTCATATCTATCCCCAACATGATAGTCATTGTCTCAATAAAACCTAATGACACCACACTTCTTAAAAAATGGGACAAACTATGTCCTTTTTCTGCTCCTTATTCAATTAGTCCAGTGATCTTAAATCCAGTCTGCTTATTAGAATCATGGTGAAGGGGCATAAGAATTTTGATTTCTTGATCATTCCACCCAGCAACAGAAATTCTGATGTAATGGCTAGAGAGTGACCAGAATGCTTCAAAAGGTTTCCCAGGAGATTCTTACGTGAAGCCTGGGCTAAGAACACTGAGTTAGCCCAGCACGCAATTTAACTGTCTTATTTCACAGAGCTCTCTCTCTCTCTCTCTCTCTCTCTCTCTCTCTCTCACACACACACACACACACACGCGCACACACACACACACACACACACACACACTGCTGCTGCTTAACAACATACTGTTTGGCTGGAATTTCTGTTCCTCTCTCATATTTTCTTCCTTCTTTTTTGATGCCCTAAGTCTGGAAAGTGCTTGATTTTTACATCCATTATCTTATTTGGCCCTCACAAGTGAGCTAGGATGTAGCCACATTTTAGTGGTGAAATGGATCCATCCTCATAGAAGCTTAAGGTTTTTAGGATTGTTTTTTAAAATGATCTCCTCTCAGCCACCTTTGCCCTTGGTGAGGGGGAAGAATAGGATAAACCCTGGAGTCCCATGCCTCTCCTTTTTGCCCCCTTCCCCATCACTAACAGTTTAAATTGGGCCACTCACACTACTGTTGAACTTCAAGCTATCTTCGTACCAAGCTCATCAAAAAGCAAATACTCAGGCACTTGAATAAGATGAGCAATTTGTGGCTTTGTAAAAAGTCAATGCAATTCAATTTAGACCTCTTAAGGAGTGCTGCTGCCTCTCACATTTATTGTTTCCTTGTATAACCTGCTCCAGCGAAGAAACAGCAGATTTGTCTTCTGTCTGTGAAGTCAGAAGAAGTCCCTGGAATAAGTGACCTTCAAGAGCCCCACAAAACTTGCAAATGAAGCAGTCATCGAAAAGCTCATTCTTGCCTCAGCTCACAGCTTTCTGTCTTTATACAGATTTGATTTTTCAAATGACAGATTATAAAACTAGCTATTTTTCCTCCTAAATACAAATGCTTCAGTTTTTTTTCTTTTTAGCCAAGAATGATGGTTTTAAGACAGAGTCCCCAATATATTCTTTATTATTTCTGAAAGCCTGTCCCCTTTTTTTAACCCACAAAGGCATTTTTGGTGTCAGAGTGTGACCCCTGGAATTCGCTTTTGTCCTCTTAATCATCTCAGCCAGAGGTGGCTATTTTTTCAGTTTTTGTGTTTTTCTCTTTGTCACAGAACAAGTTGCTCTTAGATTCTCTTTATTTGCTCATTTGTTTTTTCTATTGAGAAAATAAGACCAGTTTAGTCCTACCTTGTCAGACAAATCCAAGGTAAGTGAAAATAATAATAATAATAAATACTGGTAATGATTATCCCCTCTAAGCCACATACTGTACTTGGTACTTGACATATGTATTTTTGTTTAATCCTTGCAACAACCCTATGAGGTAGTTATTATCAGCCTTGCTTTATTGATGAGGCTTAGAAAAATTATGTAGCTTTCCCAAGGTCACAAAGCTAGTAAATTATGAAGCCAGGGGTGAGACCTGTACCTGGCTGAGTCTGAAGAAAGACCTCCTGACTTCCAGGCTCCTTGTGTTTCACAGATACTGCTGTCTGCTCCAGAGCCTCCGGCCTCAACTGTGAGAGATTCCCAGGCAGCCCTTTTTTACATAACATCTCTTCTGGTCCACATCCCTGGGCATTCAAAGCAACCCTGCTCTGAAGGACTCAAGAGAGCAAAAGGGACAGTTTTGAAGCTATCTCTTTCTTCATTGTCATTTCTATCTTAATTGTAGCCTTCTGCATGATTCTTAGTATTATAACTTAACTGACATGCTTTTACCCATTTTATTCATTTTTATTGAATTCATTGGGGTGACACTGGTTAACAAAATTATACAAGTTTCAGGTGCACAATTCCACAACACATCATCTGTACACCATAATGTGCGTTCACCACCCCAAGTCAAGTCTTTGTCTATCACCATTTATCTCCCTGTACTTCTCTACCTCCACTCTAGTCCCGGCAATCACCACACTGTTGTCCATGCCTGTGAGCTTTATCTCTCTCTCTTTTTTACTCACTTTAGAAGCTTCTTTTCCTCTTTTTTATTATCTTTTTGAAAAACCTCATCAATTGTCCCCCAGCCCCCTAGCCAGCCTCCCCCTGCTCACTCTTGGCTCCAGAAGAAACATGGGCCTGCAGTCAGACCCAGTACATGGGCACAGCCCCTGGAGTCAGAGTAATATTGTGGCCATACCTTTCTTCCTCTCCACTTTTGGCCAAAGCATTCTGGAATTGGCTCCAAAGTGAACAGGGACATACACTTCTATCAGAGTCATAAAGGTCTCCCATTGTCACCTCCCATCTTCTCAGAACACCAGGAAGTTCAAACACTGAGCTACCAGGCATCACAAGGAGTCTAATGTGTTAGAATAGAACACCAGAAAGAGGCAAAATAGAATGTGCTGGGTTGTGAACATCTTTCTGATCTCTCTTCTAGTTATCTTTCGTTTAGACCAAATCCAAACCCAGGTCCCTCAGACTGAGCTGCCTAACTGAGCCTCACTTCTTCTCTGTATCTCACTCCTGGGTGCTCATCGCTGTCAGAGGCTGACATCTTCCATATTCTCATAACTTTGCAGCCTTTCCACCTGCTCTATCCAAATACTATTAGGCAGCTTTGGGTGGCCCTTGTTTGTTTTCACTGCACTTATTTATATGCTTACTTTCTATTTAGGGAAGATGATGTTCATTTTCCATGAAGGATAGTTATCTGAAGTTTTATTTAAAAGAGGTATTTAAGTAAGAAAAACAACCCACTTGAAAATACGCAGACACTATTATACAGGTCTTAGGAGGAAATGGACAAAGTAGTGCAGGTGTGACAGAAATGACTAAAGGTGGAAAATACCGACCTATGTAATTCTGAAGGGGAAACTGAGGACAGCAGAAACAACTGAATCAAAATGCTGCACTGTCACACAACTGAGAATGGTGGCAGTAGGGGTAGGTTGAGCATGTTTGGGTTGAATGTGCAATAAATTATAGGGAGGAATCTTGATCAAAAATTGTCTTCCAGGGAGCCTGGCTGGACTGCACATGGCTCCAGCCCAGCCCCGGACACAAATATGGGAAATTTAATGTATGAGGCAACCAGGATGGCTCCTGGCCACGTGGACAGCAACTTCTTGGGACAGTCATCAGTCTTGGTGCCTTACCTAGTGGTTACAATGACAGGGGCTCTGAATAGGAGTTGTACAGGGTTCCAGGAAACCTGAGTCATCTCAGCCCAATTACCTTTCAGGGCCCATGAATGAACTGATATGGGGTCTGTGATGACTGTCACCTGGGGGAACAGGCCTGTGGGAAGAAGGAAGGCAAGGCCAGGCTGTTTTCCTGCACCTCACACTTGAAGGATTCAGATGTTCTGCTGGTGGACAGGAAGGAGATATATCAGGAAGGAAAAGTAAGTAAATGTCAGAAAAGCATTGAAGCAGAGCAAGGATACAAGCTGAGGGACACACAGAGGCTGTGTTTATGACGTGTGTCTATAACCACTTGCCAATTTTTGACCTAACAAAAGACTAGTCACATTTTAAAAAATCAGTTTGACTGATATTGGTGAAAGAAGAGTTGTTTGACTAGATTGACTTTAAGTTCACATAAACAGAGAGACAGAGTCTGAGAGAGCCGTTGTTTTCTGCACAGGCCAAGTGGGGACAGAAAAGGCAGTGGCAAAAACTGGGTGGGAGGAGATGTGGAGCAGAATGGTGAGAGGAGGTGAGAGAATCCCACACACAGGCTGTAGGCATTGGGAGAGGACTTGTCTCACTCCCAGGATCAGACACAGGAATTTTCTTCCTAATTATTGCTCCCTCTTGCCACTGAGAAGAATTCTAACTCATTCTGGGCAGCAATTTGTTCAGGCAATGGAGCATGACTGGTTTAAACCAGTCATGACAATTCTGTTTGCCATACTCTCAGATGCTCCTCTGGCTGAGTGTAGACATGTTACTTAGTCACAGCCAATGAAACATAAAGTGCATTTCCTGGGAGACTCTAAGGAAGCTTCACTTTCCTGGTAAAAATTCCAGAACAGACTGGTGCTGTCTTCCAGCTGTCTGCATGTTCCCTGCCTTGAGCACAGATATGGTTCCTAGAACTGCAGCAAACATTGTGTGGCCCTGAGGTGGCAAGCTAGCCCATCGGCGGAGGCACAGCAGAACAACAGAAAAAGATTGAAACCTCTAATGATTTCACTGGTTGCTGCATCAAACCTAAAGCTGCCTACCTCTGAATTTCTCATTATGTGAGGTAATATCATTATTGCTTAAGCCACTGCTTGTCAAGTATTTTTTACTTGCAGCTGAAAACATTCCTAACAAATGCATGCTTAATTTTAGAGGAGGATACTGAGGCCCATGGAGGCATCAGAACCTACCCAAATCACACAGTTGATTTAAGTCACCTTCAGTGACTTTAGACTGTTTCTTGAACTGTCTGACCCTCACTGCCTCCACTCCACATTAGCCCATCCCACTATCCCCTTTCACAATGTCAGTGCTCTCCCACCATTGATTCTGTCTTTGCTGTTTGTCATTTCTCTCTCTCAAATGGAATTTTCTTTATATCAGTTCCCCACCTTCACCTTATCAGGGATAACAGTGGAGACAGATTTGAATTCAGAATCCTTTGCTTGGCATCATTGTTCTCTGACCCTGACTGGATGGGTCAGGTGGTCTCCTCCCTACACAGCTCTGCCCATCACCATGACCATCCTTCCATCAGGTCTGGGCTCCTCTATCCTCCTACTTTGATTCTTCCCTGCCTCCCATTATCTACTGCCACTCATTCTACCAGGCCCACCTCCTCCAGGGTCCCACGCTGATGATCTCTGCTACTAAATCTAAGGATTATACATTTGGGCATAAATTTGTTTCATCCTAGTACTTTATTTTGTCTTCTTTTTTCTTTTCAATTATAGTTGAAATTCAATATTATTTTATATTGATTTGTTTCAGGTATATAGCATAATGTTTAGACAAATATAATTTATGAAGTGATTCCCCCTGATAATTTTAGTACTCACCTGGCATCATACATAATTATCACAATATTATTGATTGTATTCCCTATGCTGTACTTCACATCCCCATCACTATTTTGTAACTTCTTAATCCCTTCACCTTTTTCATCCAGCCCCCTACCCCCTCTCATAGGACTATCCTCAGTTTGTTCTCTGTATCTATGCGTCTGTTTCTGTTTTGTTTGTTTATTTTGTTCTTTAGATTCCACATGTAAGTGGAATCATATGGTATTTGTTTTTCTCTGCCTGACTTATTTCACTTAAAATACCCTCTAGGTCTATCCATGCTGTCACAAATGTATACTATCTTTTAAATATATTATTAGCACTCCCTTAGAAGGAAGGACCTGTTTTTGCATCTTTGAACTACTTCACAATATCTAAGCCATGGCATATAGTATGCTCCTCAAAAATACTTAGAAATTACACAATTTCATACCGTGTTTAAAAGTAACATGTTAACAACAATTAATTTGTAAAATTTTGAAAAAGCTAAAAAAAACACACCAGAAACTATAATAGCAACACCTGCGGAAATCAGCATTGGCCTATGTTGTCTTAGTATTTGACATTTTTAAAATTGAAATAATATTAACACATTGATTTATTGATAAATCAGTATTGTAGGAAGAAATAAAACTGAGTAGATGACATGCTCTTGTACATAGAAAATCCTAAAGAATCCACAAAATGACTATGACAATTAATATACAAGTTCAGCAAGTTTGAAGGATATGAGATTGATACACAGAAATCAACTATAATTCTATATCATAGCAATAAGCAGTCTAAAAATAAAATTAAGATATAAATCCATTTATAATAACATCAAGAAAAATAAAATACTAGAAATAAATTTAATAAAATAAGTACAAGACTTGTACTCTAAAAACTACAAAATATTTTTGAAAGAAATTAAAGGACACTTAAATAAATGGAAATATATCCCATGTTTATTAATCAGAAGACTTATTACTGTTAAGATGGCTATGCTATCCAAATGGATATATAGAATCCAAGCTGACATTTTTTTCCCAGAAGTTAACATGTTGGTTCTAAAATTCATATAAAAATATAAGAAATCCTAACTAATTAAAACAATCTTGAACAAATTTGGAAGACTTTACACTTCCTGATTTCAGTACAAAGCTATATAATCAAGAGAATGTGGTATTGGCATAAAGAGAGGCATATAGATCAGTGGAATAAAACTGAGAGACCAAAATAAACCCTCACACTTAAGGTCAATTGATTATCAACAAGGGCACCAAGATAATTCAATGGGAAAAGAATAGTCTTCACCAAATGGTGTTTGAACAACTGAATGGTCATGCAAAAGAAAGAAGTTGGGCCCCTTCCTTATAGCATACACAAAAATTAACTCAATATGGATAATAAATCTAAATGTAAGAGCTAAAAGTATAAAATTCTTTGAAGAAAGCATAGGAGTAAGTCTTCATGACCTTGAGTTAGCGAAAGCCTTCTTACATACAACACCAAAAGCACAAGCAAGAAAAAGAAAAAGCAGGTAAATTTGCCTTAGTCACAATTAAGGACTTTAGTGCTGCAAATGGTATCATCCAAAAAGTGAAACGACAACCCACAGAATGAAAAAAAAATTTGAAAATCATATATCTGATAAGTGACTTATATCCAGAATATATAAAGAACTCTTATAATTCAATAATGTAAAGAGAAATAAACCAATTTAAAAAATGGGCCAAGGATCTGAATAAACATTTCTTAAAAAAAAATACAAATGGCTAATAAGCACATGAAAATATGTTCAACATCATTAACCATCAGCAAACCGCAAGTCAAAGCCACAATGAGATACCACTTCATACCTACTAGGATGATTATAATCAAAAACAAAAATAATAAGTATTGACAAGGATGTGGAGAAATTGGAATCCTCATATACTGCAGGAGCAAATGTAAAATGGTGCACCTTAGTTAGAAAACAGTTTGGCAGTTCCTCGAACTATAAAGCATAGAGTTACCATATAATCTAAAAATTCTCCCATATATATATACCCAAGAGAAATAAAAGCTTACATTCATACAAAAACTTAAACACAAATTTTAATAGCAACATTATTTATAATAGCCAAAAAGTGGAAACAACTCATGTCCATTAACAGATGAATGAATAAATAAAATGTGACATATCCATACCATGAAACATTATTCAGCAATAAAAAGTACTGATAGGTGCTGTAACAGGGATGAACTTTGAAAATATGCTAAGTGAAGATGCTAATCACAAGATTCCATGGATATGAAATGTTTAGAATAAGCAAATCTATAGGGACAGAAAGTATATTAGTGTTTGCCTACAGCTGGGAATTAAGAAGAAAGAATGAGAAGTAACTCAGAATAGGTTCAAGGTTTATGTTTGAGGTGATGGAAGTGTTCTAAAATTGATTGTTGCTCAGCTCTGTGGATATACTTTAAAAAACCCACTGAGCTGTAGATCTTAAATGGATGAATTTTATCATATGCGAAGTATATCTCAATAAAACTGTTAAAAGCGTATTGTGGATAAATTTCATGGCTGCATGATATTTTATTATGTGAATAAACCATACTTTGTTTAGTCAAGATTTTATTGATGGGTTTTTAAGTTGTTTTACTCCAGTGCTCAATATAGAGGTGAACAGCCTTGAATATGAATGGCATGTCCACCAATGACTATTTCCTTAGGATAGATTCCTAACAGAGTTAAAACTCTTGTTATAAATTGCCAAATTATCCCAGAAATACTCTACCAACCAGTGTGCCCAACTCTGCAGTGTGCCCAACTCATCATATCTTCTTCAACATGGAAATATACCTGTGCCAGTCCAATGGGTAGAAATGGTAAGTTATTCAAGTTGATATTTTTGTTTGTTTGTTTGTTTACTCATTAGTGAGGCTAACCTTTTTGTGTTTTTTTTCAAACAGATGTGGGTGAAATTTTTCTATTTTTTATTTTTTGTGAATTGAGTTTGCCCTTTGCCATTTACTTCTAGCTAATTTATAAAAGCATTTTATGTATTTAGATATTAAATTGTCATTGTTATAAAATATTTTTCTCAATTTGTCCATTTACCATTTAATTTTGTTTTGGTGTTTCTTGAAGTACAGAAGTTCTTCATTTTACATAGCCAAATCCATTGATTTTATTTTGAGGTTTCTTACTTTCTTTTATCCTTAGGAAGTCCTCTTATCCTCTATACATTCTTCAATTTTTGTGGTTTTGTATTTATAATTAACCTTTTATTTATCTGGAATTTGTGTTGGTTAACAATATTAAATAAAAATTCATCTTCTTTCCCCAACTGTTACAGAGTTATCCCAACTTTTTGTATTGAATTCTCCTTTTTTTACCTCTGTTAGTTTGCAACAATACACTTATTTTATATATATATTTCTAGCCTCTACATTTGGGAATTTTTACGAATACAGACTCTAGTCAGAGTGGTTTTCTAGTCTACTGGTATTAATCTGTTATACTTTTTATAGTTTTATAATGTATTTTAACAACTGGTGTGGCAAATTCATCCACATTATACTTCTTTATCAAATTTGATTTGCTGTGCTTACCCTTTTAATCTTCTCAATAAAACTTCAAACTTTTCAAGCTCCCTGATCTCCACCCTCTTTCCCACCAACTCTCTAAAGCATCCTTTGTGACTAAGTGAAATATCTCATATATGATCTAAGTGAAGGTGATAAGATGTGGTATTTTTATTATACCTGGGGTAGACATCTTTTGGGATAACACATTTCTTTTCTGATAACTGCATCCCCAAAGTGATGAGTCCTCAGAATTGTATTATAATATGTGATCTGCAATCCTCTCTTCTCATGCCAACTGGAGCAGGGTTGGACATCTGTGACAAGTGGATCAAATAAAAAAACATTTTCTGAAAATTTAAATTTGAAACCCTGAAACATGGGGGTTGGTGTCCCTGAATCTGGGAGATGATGGTTTTTGGTGGCTGTTTTCTGCTGAGGCCTGGAGAGAGAAAGCTGGTTTTTAGGGTGTCATAAGTCAGAGCGGACAGCCTTCCAGGAACAGACTCACCATCCTGTTATAAAGGCTCTCAGTTCCTTTTGCCACCCCTCCTCCCAAATTTTATGAGATATCTCTGCTTCTTTCTGCTAAAATTACCTACTTTGCTGAAACTACTTTGACTCGTTGAGTTGTAGTTGAGAAACTACAGACCTCAGATCAACAGGATAGTCAGTGCCTTTGGAATCTGGACAGAATGGTTGAGTTATTTGCAGGAACCATGCATATTGATATATTTAATCCTAAGAGTCCTATAAAGTGGTTACTATCTTGTCTCATTACCGCATGGCTAAAAACACTTCCAGAACCATCCTGGGCCAAACAGGTACAGTCCTCTTAACACTAAGCAAAGCTCTTAATTTACTCCTAAGGAAGCTAGTAGAATACTTCTCTCTGTATCCTGCTACTTGACCAAGGATACTGTTCTTCTCTGTCTCCCTGGAAACCTTTCAAGACCTGGTGCAGCCAACAACTCCTGTCATTTCCAGTGGTTCATGAACAGTTAGAAATCAAAGCTGGATCACTGGAGGTCAGCAGTGGTTCTGGAGTAACATACCTTGGCACAATAAACCGATCTTGTTCCATTTTGGAGAACATTACAGTCTGTAGTTCCAACAGAATGCTATTGACCAATGGTCCTTGAAATTTTGTACGTTACCCATCAATCCTTTAGAGAATACAAAGAAATTTATAGGTTGTATTTTGAAAAAAAAATCAATGAGTGAGTATGCACATGTGTGTACACACACACATACTTGCATAAAATTTTGGGAGGGAAGATCACAGACTCCCTGAAGTCCAGACACATGACCCAAAGTTAAGGACCCCTCTGACAGGTAAAGTTGAATTTCATCTGGTCATGCAACAAAGTCTCTAATTTCATTTTTGAAGGCAGGACCTGGATGGGTTCAGAGCTGGTGGAAAAACCATTCTCAAAGATTTGATTAACAAATGGCTGTTATTTTGGAGGGAAGTGTAAGTGGGCATCATGAGGTTTTACTCTTAGCCTTGTCCTATGCAGCATATATTTAAAATCAGTCGCTTAATACAGGGCAGGTTTAATCAACTTGAAATTGACAAAAAATGTATAGGGATAGCTAATATCCTTTATGATAAGATCAAGATTCTAAAATATCTCAGAAGATTGGATGGCAGAAAATTAAAATAAAGTAAAAATTATAGCAAAGGACAAATGTAATGAAATACCCTCAGGTTATAAGTACAAGAAAAAATCGGGGGAATCTTGTTTCTCTGAAAAAAAAAATGGAGGGACCTTTGTGGACTGTGGTCTCAGCGAGAGTTACCTGAGACAGGAGTGTCCATCGCTCTAGGGGCCTCAGGATGTATGGACGGTTGGAGTGTGTCTGCTTTATTCTGTGGGAGAGCACAGCTCCCCACACTGAGAAAACATCAAAGATTGTCCCTGGGTCTAGGAACTGAATTTGACAGTGGGGGTTATCCAGAGATTATGTCCAGAGAAGAGTGACTAGAGGGCCCAAGGGCCGGGATCCATATGATGTGAGTAAAGTTGAAAAGAACAAAGACTGTACCATGGAGGAAAAAATAATTTGTTGTGAGATGAGAGTGGGAGCTAATAATAGCCATGAAGTATCTAAAAAGCTTCATATGGAAGAATGACTAGAACCATTGGTGGCTCTAAAAACTTTCTGACAACAAGAGTTGCTTGCCAACAGCATGGGCTGTATTGTGGAGAAGTGAGCTCCAAGCACTGGAAATGTTTGAAGAAAGGCTTCCTGTTTACCTGTTGGGGGTCATGTAATTTGGGAGACATGTACTTCTGTCCTTAGTTGAGACTGAACTTAATCTGGGAAGCTAACTCTAGCAGATTGGTAGAGGCTGTCTACAGAGTGGTGTTGAGAAAGTTTGGAAGGCCACCTCTGGGCTCAGCAAGTCAATAAACGATGTCTGTAGGTGTGGGGGTGGGTAGCAATGGCATGCATGCTGTTAGTTGGCCAACCCTTCACCAAGAGTTTTTATTGATCCAGGACTCCATAATTTCCCTTCCCATACCCCAACAAACTTCTCTGGCACCTGTCTGTGTATCTACACACAATCTCTGTGCATCTCACATAGATATGTATTCAATATGTGCATGTGTGTGTCTTCCTCATGGTGACTTGGTCAGCTCTTAATTTGGGAGTAGAACCCACAGGAAGCCTTCCATGGTCAAGTTTCACACCTCCCTCCAACCTCACTCCTCTACCTGGATAACACTGGCCTCTACCCCAGCACATGTGGGCTCCTCAGAGTCCTGTGAAGAGGCTACACTTACTCCTAACTCTGCAACTTCACCCAAGATCCTTTCCCCTGAAATTATGCTTCTTTGCCTGACTAGTACTCCCCACACATCCAGATCTATGCAAGGACCTCTTTCTTCATGAATGAGATTTACTGTCCCTGACCCTGCTGGCTGGCTGCTCTGAGAGCCACAGAACTTGGATGCTGTGATTGACAGTGCATCACATGGACAAACTTTTGAGTGGTTCATGAAAATTTGCTTCTTTAGGTGTCTAGACTGATTGTCCAAAAAATAATGGCCTAAGAGAAGACTTGAGTGCAGGAGGTGACCCCAGAGGGAACAGGAGTAAGGGAGCTGGGCAATGGCATGGAGAAAAAGTCAGTAGAAAGGTGAGTAAGTGAGGCACCAGGAGCTTGATTGACTGTGACCTCTGTGAACTGTATAAAGCACCTCCCAGAGCTGTCCATTGAGAATGGAAACTGGGACATTTATCCACTTGCTCCCCACCCCATGGATAGAGGTTGCCCATGAGAGCTTTAACTGCTTGCATTTATGGGCTGCACTTGTTTCAGGATGAGTGGATTCCCCTTCGGAGAAGGCCCTGAGGCAGGAGAAGGGAGAGCAGAGCTGCTTGTGCTTCCAACAGCCTGAGCCTTGTCAGCTGAGTGGACTCACCTGGGACCGCCCCCACAGTGGCAGCCAAATGGAGGTGAGCGGAGGGTAAATGACTCAGGATCCTGAAACTATATGTAGCAGTAGGCCCACCCGGTCCTGTGCCATCTTGCATTTCCCACTATTGTTTCACTCTGTGTTTATTCAGAAAACATTTATTGAGCACCATTGTATATACCCTGTTTCAGGCACTGAGATATATACAAAAATTTCCAAATGTGTTTCTTGTCTTCTCTCATTCAGATTGAAAGCTGTTTGGTGCAGAGAACATGAAAGCCTGGACATAAAGTGGGCTCTCAAACAGATTTGTTGATAGATTGATTAATTAGTTAATTGAACAATTTATTAAACTAAGCCTTCCTGGTTTCTGTATTAAAAATCATTCCTTATTGTAGGAGAATTCAAAAGTTTACTTCCAGTCCCCTGGGGCCCGAGACCCTGCAGTACATGCGGTACACATTCCAATGATAAAGTCCTTAATAAATATGGGATGAGTTGGCAGAATGATTTAGGTCTAAAGTCCAGAGCAAGGCAATTATATCTGGCTCCCAGATTTAAAAAATTGAAATAATCTCTATCTGAATTTTTAAAAGCATGTTAAAATTATACCATCAAATGTCAAATGTGGCAATGACTTATCCAGCCCATGTAAGAGGTGGCACAGAGGAGGCAGACCCTTAATATGCATGTTGCCACCACCTAAAGGTTAGAAACCTCTGACATGATCCGGTGTGCTAATTGTACTTTTATCGATCACATTGGGAACCTGAATAGCATCGGGGAAATGAAATTCTTGAGGCCATAGACTTTCCTCATCTTCTTTGGACAAGTAAGACATTTGGAGAAGGAATTCATCTCAAGGGGCTTGCTGTCCTGCTAAATTATTTTCTATTTCTCATTCTTGTCTTCCTCTTCCCATGCCACCCACACCGTGATGGCCTCCTTGCCATCCATGTCACATCAAGCTGTCATACTCACCTGCTCTGGGCTCTTCCTCACTGAGCTCCCTTCCCTCTGAACCGAAAGCTCCTGGGACCAGTCAATCAGGGCTTCATTATGTCCTTTCCATGTTACTTGCTAATTGTCTCATTTGTGACTCTCTTGGCTCTGTGGGAGATACTGTCTCTCGGTGTAAAAGGCATGTTTTAAACAGTTGGAACATAATACTAGCTGATGCCAGTAGGAACTGCTTTGAAATTGTCAAAGGAATATTAACAAGGTAAATTCAAAACCTGGAGCCAAGGTGGAAAATCATGGGCTCCTTTCTCTGAGGACACCTGGGCGGGGCACTAATGTGGACATTCCAGATTGGGGCCAGGGGGCATAGAGCAGGGCCAGAAAAGTCATAGCAATGTATTATAATATCAACCTACATAGCCACTTGGGTGAGCCTCACAGACCAGATGTGAGCAGAAGAAGCCAGACCACATAAGAACTCATACCATGTGATTTCATCAATACAAAGTTCACAAAGAGGCAAAACTAATCTAAGTGCTGGAGGTGAGGACAGGAGTTACTTCTTGAAAACAGCAACAGTAAGAGTAACACTATAACAGTGGATGTCTGCAGAGCCTCTTCTGTGTCCCTGTACCTTTATTTACAGCATGCTAACTACTCCATGTGCGTCCTAGTCCCCTCCCCACAAGCACTCTTCAAAACAGGCTTTTTCATCTTCATTTTTCAGGTGGGGAAATAAAGGCTCAAAGAGGTTAAGAAACATGTCCAAGCACACTTGAGTTATAAACTCCTCCAATTGTGAACCCAGAGAAAAGTGTCAAAATCTCAAAAAGTCAAGATCTTACTTGGAGTCAATCCCAACGCTAGGCAAAGACTGGTCATCTCCGAATCGTAAACATTCCTCCCTCCATGCTCACTGCTTTTCTTTTTCCACTTGGAGGTCTGGAAATATCTATGGAGTACTGGAGAGAACATAGTCAGAGGTAAGAGTGCAGAAGAACTTTGGGTGGTGGTAGCGTCCAGGGAAGAAGGCTGGGAGCCCAGAGCTCAGACCTCTCAGAATGAACTTATTTCGTTTCCCCAGCTGGACTGTGAGGGAACCATACCTAACTCCTCTTGGATCTTAACCCACCAACAACATCTGTTGATTATTTATTTCCACATTTGATATGGAAGCAGATTCTTTCCTCCTTCCTCCCTCTCTTTCTCCCTCCCTTCCTTCCTCTTTCCTGTCTTTCCGTATACATTCATGGAGCACTGACAATGTGCCAGGCTCTAGGGCTACTGCTCTGAATACAACAGGAGTCCCTGTCATCAAGGAGCTTGCAATTTGGTAAGAGAGACTGACGGTGAGAAACCAAACAAACAAGTAAACAAAAAATATATGGTATGCCACATGATGTTAAGTTCAAGGGAAAGAAATACAGCAGCTGAGAGTGCTGGGTACAGGGTTGCGGGTAGTACAAAGGTAGGAAAATGGAATGATCTCTTCAGTGAGGCCTGAAGTGAGTAGACTGTTCATGGATCAGGGGAGCAGCGTGCCAAGCAGCGGTCCAGCAGGTGCAGAGGCCCCAAGGTGGAAAGAAAGCCTAGTGTTTGAGGAATAACAGGCCAGTTTGATTAGATGAGGGAGAGTAGTGGGTAAAATCAGAGGAACAGACAGGGATCAATGATAAGGAATTTTATTTCTATTCTGAATATAATGGGATCTTTGGAACGTTTTTGAATACAGTCATGGTATAATCTGATTTTCCTTAGAAAGATCATTGTGGCTATACAGTAGAGAACTGACGTATCCAGGTAAGATGAAGGCAGGGAGATGGGGAGGAGACTCCTGCAGTGTCAAGGCCGTAGACTGAGCCCATGGAAGCCTGGACTCACAGTGTGTGCGCTGAGCCTGTCGGCCAAGCAGCCACCCCCAGGGCCCTGAAGTGCCAGCAGATGCTCCTGTGGGCCTGATTTGGGCCCACCAGACCTCTGCCTAAGTGCCTCACTGGTGAAATGACAGTTGGTTCAGGGATATAATATTAACAAACAGTGAGTCAAATACAAAATTTTTCTCTTTTTTTAAAAAAGATTTTATTTATTTGTTTTTAGAGAGAAGGGAAAGGAGGGAGGAAGAGAGGGAGAGAAACATCAATGTGTGATTACCTCTCACAGGCCCCCAACTGGGGACATGGCCTGCAACCCATGTCCTGGCTGGGAATCGAACTGGTGGCCCTTTGGTTTGCAGGCCGGCTCTCTATCCACTAAGCCACACCAGCCAGGGCTAAGTTTTTCTCTTTTTCAATTCTCCTTTAATTCTTCTGTTTGTCTGTATGGAACAAAGTTCCCAAAGCTTACAACAGGGGTGTCCAAAGTGGGATGCAGTGGTCCTGAAGACATGCAGGATAATCTTTTGGGGCAAAACTATTTATAGCTAGTTCTTACCTTATTCATCCTTAGCTCGTATTTATAATGTGCATAATATATTAGGAAGGCTGTATATGTTCTCAGTTTATAAATATATAGATTGGGGAAAGTCATTAAAATATTTTGGGATTAAACAGGCAACAAAAAATATTCAGAGTTCATCGGCCTACAGGGTAAATCCTAAACTCCACAATATGGTTTATGGTCCCACCCCAGCCTCCTGCTTTTCTCTCTCCTCCCTCATTTCTATATCCTCTGTGTTGCAGAACTGTAAATCCATTGTCTATCTGCTGTTCACTGGGGGGCACGGGGAAAGTTGGTGGGAAATTACTAATTGCCTTTCAAAGCTCAGCATTTTCTGAACCACTTTCCTCATCCCACATGCTGCCATTATGCCCTGACCATATTTTTAGCATGGCACTTGAAATACTTTATTGCTCCTAGTTATTCCTAACTTGTTCCCTCTAGCTGTGAGCACCTTGGGACAGGGGTGGTGATTTATTGGTCTTTGGATCTCAGGGCTACCAGAATTAACAAATAAAAATATAGGACACACAATTAATATCTTGTTAGCGTAAGTATGTCCCCTGGGACGTACGTTACAAAATTGTTGTTTGTGTGAAATTTCAATTTCACTGAGGTCTTGTATTTTAATTGGCAACCCTAGCCCCCCTAGAGCCTAGTGCAGGTACTGTCATGGGAGATGTCTTATGATTATCTTTTGAGTGAATGTCTGAATACGTAAGTTGGGTAGCAACTGTAAGATAACCCCCTGTCCCAAAAATAAAGAACAGAGACATAGAGACTTATTTTTTGTCTTTTTAATCAATGTAATATTTTTAAGGGGGAAATTTGGCACCATGAAAAGTGTGTTTTCAGTTCTGTCCACTGAGTGGGCCTAACGCAATAAAGCAATAAGCAGTGACTCCCTAGTAGCCATGAATACATTTAGTGGCCATATCTTTGTTTCTAAATTTTACTTCTCTCTAAAAGTCAACTGGAGAAATGGCTAGAAAGCTCAAGTGTTGCCTGGAATATCTTGCTTTGTCAGAAAAACAAGGGAGAGCTTAAAGATTAATTGGATCATGTATAAAGGACTCAGCTGGGAGAAGCTTCAATGCACCAACCTGTGACAATTTAACTGTCAGAAAGATAATGTCAGTAATGAATATTAACGCACTGAAAAGATGGGAGAGAGCAAATGAAAGGGTGAAAGGGTAAAAAGTTCCTTCTTTTCAGGAGGAAATAATAGAATTAGAAAACCGCCATTTTGTAACTAGCAATATAATAATTGATTCAGGTGAATATGTAATAATTGATTCAAGTGAATATAATCAAGGATGATAAAATAATTTGATAAAAGGTCATTAAAGAACAGTATGTCCACCTGGGTTTAAATGCTTCCCCCACTACTGCCCCCACCACCACACACATTATTTACAGTTACCAAGGGGAAAGCGAGTGGTTCTAATGGCAAGATCTGACAGCCCTTCCTTTAACAAGCAAACATCTTAGGATGGAAAACAAAATAAAAAATACCAATAGTACCTACATAATATTGTTGGGAAAAAAATGCTTAACCAGAATCTAGTCATAAGGAGATGATCATACCAATTCAGAGTGTGAACAAAAATTATAGGACAACTGGCTTGAATTCTTTACAGATATCAATGTCATAAAAGATAAAAAATGGTGAAAGAGTTGTTCTAGAATAAAAGACACTGATCAGACATAACAACCTTGGATGGATGGAAGGAAAGGAAAGCTATAAGAGACATTTTAGGGACAATAGAGAAAATTTAAATAATATTATTGAACCAATGTTAATTTTCTTAGATTTGAGCACTGTGTGGTAGTTCTGCAGGAGAATATTCTTATACCTAGAAATGCATGCCTAAGTATTGGGGCTGAAATACGGTGATATCTGCTACTTAATTTCAAGTTGGGGGTCGGGGGGAGAGAAGAGAATAAATCAAGGTTAAAAAAAAAGGAGAAGAAAGGGTCCAGAAGTTGGGGAAAGGCTGGGGTGGAGAAAGGGAGCACAGAGCATTTGTAATTGCCAAACAGGCTATGGGGAGAGAATGGTCAGACCCTCCCTCTCCCTTTGATCTCCTTGCTTCCCTACCCCAGTTCCAGCAATGCCCTCACTTCTGGCTTTGGGGTACACTGTGAGATACCCCTGGCCAGAGCAGAGCCAAACAAGTGATTGATGAACAAGTGAAGATACAGATGATTGATAAAGCTGAAGTATCCTGTGATAGACCTGGCCCATCCAATCAGGGCTCAGTAGTTCCAAGAATTACATTGCCCTTTAATATCTTTATTAAAACAGGTGTACCTCCCCCCAATCACAGAAGTAGTGAAGAACAATCAGCACTTCTCTGCAACTCCCCTACATCCTGACCCATCAGAGATGATGGAATGCAATGATTTCTTTCAAGACAATACTTACAAAACACTTAGCTGTATTTCCAAATGATTATACATATTATTTAAATATTTATCTTTCTCAAATCTGACTTAAAATCTATAAGTAATTAGTTATCAGCCCAGCTACCAGGGTGACAGGCGGCTCTCTTAATTTTCCATGCAGTCGACAGGTTTTAACTTTGAAATAATTCTAGTCACAGCACACTTCAAAGGTCTAAATGAAAAAAAAAGTTAAACGTTTTAATATCTTTGAGATTTGCAAAGATATTTGAGGATTTGCTAAGGGATTCAGTATAAGATGAAGAACGAGTTTTTGTTAGCAGGCAGACTAACTTGCATCTCCTATTTGAAAGAAAATGTGAGACCCAAATGCACAAAGATTATTTAGATGAGAGAGCACTGAACAGTCATTGTTATTCTTCTGCAGCCCATGTCTTTGAGTCCTGGGTGATACTAGTTCAGAGGAAATATGGGAGGGTGGGCTCCCTTCCTGCTGCAAGGGCAATCACATTTTCACAAGTATAAAATACAAACTGGCAAACCATAATTATAAGGTGTCTAAACTAAACTGAAGCCCAAACCCCAACCCTGACAAACACACACCCTCAGGCTATAGGTGCTAGTCTGCGGGGTCTGCTGCCTGTGGGGCCTGGGCCTGGGGCTCACGGGATGGCAGTGGGTCACTCACTTGCTGGTGTCCTGGGCTGAGTCACTCTGGCAGACTTTCCTGCTTGGCCAGACACTGGCCTGTACTAAGCGAGGTTTCTGGGCTTTCAGAGTTTTATCCCCACTCCTACGTCCCCAGTGCTTTCCTGCCATGCCCGACACATCTCCTGAGTTCTTCTCTACCTCACAACCTCACAGTTCAACTCCTCAAGACACTGAGTTCACATTCCTGCCCAGTCTCTGTGAGGCCCTGTAAGGGAAGTTAGAGATGCTATACGGTTCCATCAGTAAAGGTTTCTGGGGAATGTTGTACTTTCTGTGTAACCTTCTGTGACTGTTTTACTCTTTGTAGCCTCTGGCTGACTACCCAGAAAGCCAGAGTACTGCCCAAAGATAAACATCATGCTCCAAGAAGGGGGTTAATGAATATATAGAGTGTGGATAAGTGTCTGATGTTATCCGTTAACTAATAAATGCATTGTTATTTTTGGTGGTCACTGTGACTACCCACTGTATGGTTTTATAATTAACCCCCTGTAAAAAGGGATCCTGTCCTGGGAGGGGGTGAATTTCTTCCTGGCCAGCCACCACTAAGAGCAGCTGCCTTGCCTGGGTATGTAAGGTTCTCCTATTAAATCTCTTATGAATTTGAGTAAGGCTATGTGCCAGTTCCTCAAAATTGATCTTGAATTTAGACTTTTGGGGCTTTCCCCTAACAGGCCCAGTTCCAGAAGGCCTAGCCCAAGGCAGAAGGCACAGCAGGTCCTGAGTGAAGATTTAACTCATTGACTGAATTCAACTTGGCTCATGGTCTTTGGAAATTACCTTTTGACCAATATTGAATTGTTTGCTGCCATTTGTCACTGTCACGTGAAAGCCACATATTGACACATGGTTCTGGGTAATTTGGAATATGGTCAATCAACAAGGTTTGACTTTCTCTAATCTGCCTGAGGATTACACTCACCCAGAAAGGACAATTTACTTACCCAAATAACCTGTGTTATGCTAGTTTCTCTACACATTTTACAACTTTTATATTTCTATTTACATACCAGTCACCCTCTAGACTGAGGGGTCTGCGAACTTTTTCTGTTAAGAGCCAGATGGTAAATATTTTTGACTCTGTGGGACATACCATCTCTGTCACTATGTAGCTTAGCCAGTGGAAGCACAAACATTCCCATAGACCTCACATAAATAAGTGAGTGTGGCTGTAGTGTAGCCCACTAAAATTTGATTTAAGGGAACAGGCAGACGACAGAATAAGGCCTGCAGGCCATAATTCCCTCCTCCTCTCTAGACTAGCCCATAACCTTCTTGAGAGCAAGGAATGCTATTCACCTGTGCCTCTCCCAGGCTTATTGGAATGCCTGACATGCACTGGGACATGCTCAATCCATGTCATTGAAGGAATAATTCAATAACTGACCCCAGGGAAGCAGGAGCATTCTCTCCTCAAGATCCCCCACTGGCACACAGTAGGACCTAAGGGTAAGGGATGGGCTGTTTAGGTGGCAGGGATCTTCACAGTGGGCAGGGTCTAGCTTGGGGTGTGCTCCAAGCAAGCATGGCTGGGACCTGTTCCTGTCCTGCCCTCTGACATTCACTTTGCAACAGGTCCTCAATGAAGGACAAGAGGGATCTTCCTACTCTCACTCTTCTACTCCCCTCCCAAGCCTTATGAGTGCAGTATGGAAAAGTTCATTGTAGGACACTCAGCTCTGTGTTTGGGGCAGGGACTAAGCCAGTGTTCCATGCACCAGGGAGCACAGAGGAAGAAATGGTTACAGCTTCTACTTCAGCCTTGTACAGGGTACCTTACACAGGTATACATAGGAGGTGCTTTGTATACAGGTATGCCTTATAATAGCACATCAGATATGCTTCTAAATACTTAGGTACATATGTATATGTGTGTATATGCATATGTATACATATATTTATCTTTGTATTCATTAAAAGGTATTATATATGCATTACGTATAAAAGTATGTATTTAAGTACACGTATATAAAATACACTTTTCACAATGGCTGCAGGATCTGAAAGTTAAGAGTTGAAAAAGAGGTGACTTTTTAATGTATCAGGAATCTATTCCCTGGATCTCATTCCTCCCTTTCTTTCATGTCTGTCCCTCTCTGATCAGATTGATTAGGATTTGATAGGTGTGCATGTGCACATATGTGTATGTATATGCACGTGTATGAACACATGCTCACATGTGCCCAATGCAGGTGTGTCTGTGCATACACGAATCTGTGTGCCTGCATGTGCACATGTGTTTTGCATGTTGCACACTGCCTGTGAGAATGCACGTGCATGTACTCATACATACCACATCAAATACATAAAATGTGATCTGTAAAGCCTCTCACCACATTCTGGGGGGTGGTGGATCCTGTTGAGTTAATTACTTGGTGTAATAAATTAGGGAGCATTAGATATTTGGAGATGGGACTGGAGGACGTAGGGAAGGGTGGGACTCTGAAGGAAGGAGAATTATTAATAACAGCAAAAGCTGATAGAACACGCAACATGCTCATTACCCACCTCAGTTCTTTACTTGATGCACTAATCCTCACGGCATCCCTAGAAAACAGGTGTTATTATTGCTACCCTGTTTCTAGCTGAAGAAACTAAAGAATAGATACTGAATGACCTGCCTAAGATAACACAGCTCATGGGTAGAAGGGTTAGGATTTGGATCCAGGTAGTCTGGATTCTGAACCAGCATGGCTGTGAGCTGCATGGATGATGGCCAGGGAATGCTGCTAGGGGCCAGAGATCAGGCCTCATTTGAAGCAGGCAGATGCCACTCAGCTGTGGCTAAGAACTGCCATGCAAAAGTCAGACGTGCTACTGCCAGGTCTTAAGATTTTCAAAGAAAAGGCCAGAGACCCAGATTTGTAGGCAATATTTTCATATTTTAAAAATGCCTTGCAAGACAAACAAAATATGTCCACAAGCCCAAATGTGCCCATGGGCTACCAGTCTGTAAATTCTTAAGGATGGAGAACATGAGGTCCAGAGTGGTAGGTGATTTGACCCAGGTCATCCAACCTGTGTCAGAAACACATTTGTTCTGGGAACCCAATAACCCTTCCAAGACCCTGACCCAGCATCTGGTTGCAGGGACTCAATTCTCTTTTTCTCTTTTTCCTACACACAGGGTCTGGAGGGAGTTGGGCTCTCCCATGATCTGACTCTCCCTGCCAACCCCAGTGAGTGATCCACAATAGGACATGGGAGTAGGTGTCTGGCTGTTAACCCACAGCACGCCCACAGCACTCCCACTGGAGTTCTACCAGCCTCTTTATGGGCACTTCCATGGGGCTTCTTATGAATCCAGCCATCAAAGAAGGACTCTTATAAAGCCCCAGTTCACACAGGAGCAGAAAGTGGCTTCACAAGTCCAAGACTCAATGCCTTTCTTTACCCTGCTTGCCTTTCGATCTCCCTGCTCTAATGTTTCCTCCATTAGTCTACCAAAAGGGAAAGTTGAAATGCCTCAGAGAAATGGGTGTTTCTCTTTTATTTCAGTTAGAAGCCTGAGTCCATGGACATCAGAGAGCAGGAGGAAGTGGAGGATTCAGGTTTTATAGTTTGAATCTCCATGAATCAGGATGGCAAAGGGCCCTGAAATCCATGGCAGAGAAAGAAGGAAGTCCCACATGTTCCACCTCTTGAGCCATCTGATAAGCTATGTCAGAAGTGACCCAGGGTCAGGAAGAAGGGCTTTGGTGCCCTTGAGTCCTGTTGCCACCTGCCCCATGACTTGAGTCCTGGAAACTGTAAGCCTGGGAGGTTGGGGCTTGAACTGTGGCTTCTTCACTGAGCAGGGGTGAGCACCCTCTGCTGTGAGGCAGACCTGCTGTCATCCACCCATCATACCAGCCCCTCACCTTCAGCCAAACCACCTCTCCTTCCTGCTTTCAGACACTGTGATTCCCAACCTGCTACACCTACACTATGATGTGACCTCACCCTTTAATTTCAGTCCCTAGGACCTAGTCACTGTTCCTCAGGGCACGTTTTCTAATCTGCATTTTCCTAACTTTGAAGGATGAGCACATGACAGCTGGAACTGGTCCAGGCCTCAGCAAAGCCTTGACCTCAGAGATGTGCACCTTCCCTGCATCAGCCTCTCCCTTGTCTGCCTGGAGTTCTCCCCCACCCCCACCCCATCCCCACTATGCCTTCTGTTCCCAATTAACTCAAGTCAAGCTATCCTTCTTATTCTCCCAAACCTGCTCTCTGGAGAGCTCGGGATACCACCCATTTACATATGACCCAGTGTTACAGGTTCCACAGGACAGATTCTAAATCTGGTCTCTGGTTGTAGAATGGAGCTACAAGTTCCATGGAGCAGGAGGGGGTTGGCTGTGTGTGTGGTCAATCACCTTCTGGTTGAGTGGGCCTCAGGCGGTCACAGGAGCAGTGAAATAAAAAGCTCTCAACAGCTAGGTGAAGGTTTGGTCCTCCTGAGAATCAGCAGGCTGACTGGGAGATAGAGCTCCCTAGTGTCTGCCATCAGCTTTCTGGTTTGCAAGGCTGGCTGAGCTATGGTATTTGTTAATTATTTAACAATTGTTTGTTGAGTACCAAGTATGTACTGGCTTAGGAAATGCAGCAGTGAAAAGACACACAAAATCCCTACCCTCATGGAGTTTGTATTCTAGTAGAGAGACAGTCAGTAAACAATTAAAAATATGGTTTATCACACAGTAATAAGTGCTAAGAAGAAAACAAAGTAGGAAAGGGGATGAAGTATCCGACTGGGGTTGAGTTTTAAACCAGATTGGGAAAGTGAACTTTGAGTAAGATTTGAAGCAAGCAGGGAAAGTGGTGGAGCAGCTCTGTGGGGGAAGAGAAGTCCAGGGAGATGCAACAGTGGGTACAAAGGCCCTCAGGAAGAGCATACACGAAATGTTCCGGCACAGTGAAGAAGCCAACAGCCAGCATAGAAGTGAGAGGCAGGGAGTGAGAGGAGATGAGATCAGGGACCAGATGGCTGGGAAGCTAGGTAAGGACTTGGCTTTTATTCTGGATGGGAGCTGTGAGAGGGTTCATAGCAGGGAGAAATTTGAGCTGACTGATACTTTCACAAGATCTCTCTGGATGCTGTGTTGAGAAGAGATGGCAGAAAGATAAGAGCATTTAAGGGGCTACTGCAATGATCCAAGTATAAGATGATGATGTCTTCAGCCTTGGTGAGCAGCGGGGGAGGTGAGAAGCACTTAGACTCTGGGAATATGGTAAAGGTAGAGCAGGTAAGATTTGTTGGTACAGATAACAGAGTTTGAGAGAAAGTAGTCAAGAATGACTCCATGATTTTTGGCCTGAGAACTGGAACAATGATTGGCATTCTGTTGACAGAGATGAGGAAGACTGCAGGAGGAGCAGATTTGGAGGTGGGTGTGGGTGAGGTGGGGAGTAACACTTGATTAATTATTGAGCTTGGCAGAGTGCCAGGGCTGGAGGTAGAAGGCAAGTGATGAGTGACATGGTCCCTCCACTCATGGCTCTAATGGCCTAGTTGGAATGAGGAGCCATAATCCAATCATGATATAGCACATGAATAAATATCAGCTACTGCAAGGTCGATACAGGGGAGAAATGGAGGTTTTGGGGTGTACATGGTAATAAATCTAGTCTAGGTAAGGGAATGCTGCTTTGGGGAGGTGAGAATTAGGGGTGATATGAAAGATGGATGAGAGTTAACCTGGTGAAAGAGTTGGTGTGAGAAGAATGTTTTAGTAAGAGGACCAGCATGTGCAAAGGTCCTGTGATCAGAGGAAGTGTGGGGGCACAGGGCATTGGAGGAAGAGTAGTATGTACATAGTATCTTGAGCACAGCAGAGAGAGCACGTGGAAGAAAATGCTGGAGAGGATGATGGAGCCAGGTCAGGCAGGGGCTTGCAGGCTATGTGCAGGTCATTTGTCATTATTTTAAAAGTAATGAAAGGTCATTAAAATGCCTTAAACAGAGGAAGCAGCTGATCAGATTTGTATTTTGGAAAGATCATTATGGCTGCAGAGTGAAGAATGGATTGGAGAAGACCATCCTGGAAATGGGAGCCTCTGGAAGAGGTGATTGTGGAAATTCAGGAGATGATGGAAGAGTGAATAGAAGCTGACAAATTGACAAGATATTTAGGAGACAGAAAAATTAGCATTGCTTTTTCAATAGACTGGTATGGGGGGAGTGAAGACAAAAAATAGAAGGGTTGTATCTTTTAACTGTGAATATAAATGTAGGAAATAGCATCCAGGATCCTTTATTGCTATTAACCAATTGGCTGTGAGTTCTTAGTGAACACAGTTCCAAACATCTGCCTTGCCTGCTACTGGTTCTTAGAATAAAGTCCCTGGGCCTAAAATTCTGTATAATATTCTCACGATGTTCTGGGTAGTCATGTACACCCAGTGTCAGAGCCAAGAGAAGCCATGGAGCCAGAGAAGGGGTGGGAGGCAGGGAGGAGGCATTAAAAGCACATTATATAGAGATAGACATGCTTGGGTCTGAATCTCAGTACTACCACCTACTAACTGTATGACGTTGATAAATACACATCCAGTCCGAGTCTCAGTGCCCTTACCTATGAAATGAGAATAGTAGTACTAACTCATAAGGCTGTTGGTGATAATTACATGAGTTAGCACATGCAAAGTGACCCATAAATAAATAGAGGGTACTTGTTATTATTACTCATAAGTATGCTACTATTTAACAGAGCACCTTAGCTCCTTTATTTGTAGTCTATTATTTGCAATAATAATGCTCTATAAATGAAAGTCTCAATATTGTAGAGATAGCAGTTCTTCCCAAATTAACCTAGATAGTTAATGTGATTCCAGTCAAAATCCCAATACATTTTTATGGGAGCTGGCAATGTAATACTAAAATTCATATGGAAAAGTAAAGTCCATCAAGATAAATTAGAAATAAGGTGGGGAATTTACCCTGCATGTATGTATTAAGATGTATTATAAAGTTCTAGTAATGAAAACGTTATAGTATTGGTGCACAGATAGAAAATTGGACCGGTGCTACAGAACTGAGAACTCAGAAATAGGAAAGGTATATTTGGAGACTTGATAAATAACAGAGATGGAATTATAAATCGGTAGGAAAATGATAGCTTACTACATAATAATAATTGTCGCTGGTTCGATCTTCCAGTCAGGGCACATCAGAGAAGGAAAACTCTGACTCCAAAAAACCTCCGCTGCCTTGCGGCATACCTCTTCAGGGGAAAGGCTAGGGGAGTAAACCCCGACAGAAAATCCGGAGCCGGAGTCCCTAAGGCGGTTCGACGTTGTAGTCAACACCGGCAACTCCTGCGGCGCACCTGAAGCCAAGCTGTATTGACTCCGTCTTTCCCTTGGACCCTTCAGCTGCGAAGAGAGGGGGGGTCTGCTGCATGGGCAACAGCAGACCCTCCATATCACCCTGCCCAGGCTCTGTAGCTTCAGTTTCACCGGAGAGGACACTCCAGCATCATCGCAAGATGTCGATTCAACACGGGAGGAGACAGATACCGTGTCACTCCCGAGTTGGACTGCACAGCCATTCTCGGCGGTGCAGATAGACTCTTAAGAAGCCACACCATCGTCTCTCGAGATGGACGGCTGCCGACGACGACGAATGCTCTGTAACAAACTACCCCCAAACTCAATGGTTTAAAACAACAATCATTTATTTTCCCTCTTACTTCTGTGGGTTAGCTGGGGTTTTGCTGATCTAAATTGGACTCAACAGGGGGCTCTAACATGCAACTGGGTCCAGATCTGCTCCACAGATATTGGCCACATCCTTCTCATTGCAGTTGCTGAAGCACAAGAAGGCAAGCCCAAATGTACAAGCATATTTTAAGCCTCTGCCTACATCAAGCTTACCAGTGTCTTTTTGGAAAAGCAAGCCATGTGGCCAAACCCAAATTCCAGGAGTAGTGAAATAATAAACTTCACCTGTAGTGGGAGCAAAATCACATGAAAAAGTGTGTGGGTCTAGGAAAGGTGAAGAATTAGGGCCAATCAATCTGTCACATCACTCTTCAAATTTCCCCTACCTCCCCATAGAAGACTCTTCTGGGATCATCAAGGGATAGAAACAGAAAACTGGCTGCTGAGGCCTGAGCTTCTTTTCTGCTCTAGTCTCTTTCACCTCTTTCTTTCTCTCTATCTTTTTCAGGGCTGCGACTTTGTTCCTTTGAAGAATTATCAGTCAAGCTTCTTTGACTGCAGGCCACAGAAAACAACTCTGGCCAGTTTTATTAAAAAGGGAGTTGAATGAGGGATTATCAAGCAGCTCACAAAAACTGGTAGGTAGCTGGAGAACCCAGCTGGAAACAGAACAGATTACAGGACAGCTCTAGGATCCAGGCAGTAGAACCTGATTGACTTCCTCTTCCAGGCACTGGATGCCGGAGTGAGAGAGCACCAGGGGGGCATCCCATCATTGTGTCTTTATGCTTAGAATTCAAAGTCCTGGCAGCAAGCATCCCCTTCGCATAATACCCACCTCTTGGTCAGCGTGGGGTAAGGCATCACAGTTTATAGCTCACAACGAGGAAAAAGGAGGTAGGGAGGCTGTTAGGGAGGGAGAATGGAACAGGATGACCAAAAAATGATCAGTGTCCTCTGTGCAGGCTTCTCAGTCAATGGGTGTAGCAGAAGGAAACCTATAGTGCAGAGAGGAGGCCAGATCCTATCCCCTGCCCTTCCACCAACTCTCTTAGAATTCTAAATCTGAGGTGTATTTGTTCTTTAACAAACATGTGGTGCTTACATGGTCTGAGGCACTGTTCTAGGAACTTGGGAAATATTAACTCAGCAGTCCCTGATCTCGAGGAGTTATTAGGGGAGGGTGACACAGTACCTGACCTCACAGCTTGGTTGTTAGGATTTCATGAACAACATGTGTAAAATATCTAACACAACCCTGGCATGCAGTAAATGCTCACTAAATATGAGTTATCTTCTCCTGACCAGCTCCCACTTGCATACTTACAGAGAACTCTGGAACACAGGAGGATGCCTGAGGTTTCAGGGGCCATCCTAAGCTTCTGATGTGACATTAGAGACAGTTCCCCCTCCAATAACACATCCTGACCTCTCTGCCCACCAGAGCCCAATGGAGTTACAGGATGTTGCAGGACATGCTAAGGCATCTTCAGAGTGCACTGATATGTGACCTCAGGATATTTTGTTATTGCCATCTGTGGTCTTTCAGATGGTAGGGAGGCTTTGGTGTCATTTTCTATGTCTGAGAAGTGCTCTCTCTATTCCAATGTGATGATGGAAATGTTCTCTATAGGGCTGTCCAATATGGTAACCAGTAGCCACCTGCAGCTACTGAGTACCCGAAATGTGCCAGTTTTACTGAGGAAGTAAATTTATATTGAATTTTAATCATTGAAATGTAAATAACCACTTGCGGCTAGTGGCTGCCAAACAGACAGTGGGGCTAGAGTTTTTGATGCTATGGTACCACCTAAGGAACACTGACAGCTGCAGGGGGAGAGCAGGAAGATACCTCTATAGGAGGACTCAGTGTCCCACTTTCCATTTCTAGGAGGCATCTCCAGAGGGTTCCTGCCCTGACAACTGCCAGTGCAGCCACTGCTCCCCTCTCCCACCCTGTTCTCCTTCTCTCCAGCACTAGCTGCCACCTGGGAAAGTGACAGATGCCTTGGGCACTCAGTCCAGCACTCAGGTTTCTCATAATGCACAGACCCAGAGGTTAATGAAAGTGAGATAAATGGGAGATGCTTGGAGAAGAATTAATTAAGCTAGGGTGTCAGTTCCCCTGTGTGACTTATTCCTTCAGAGTCACCTGCTTGCCAGCTGGTGTCATAAGTTACATTCTGCAAAAGAAAAACAACAAAAATTCTGAATATACCAATAATAATATTTAGAATCAATGAATGTAAAACCTGGAGGGAACCTTCAAGAGCATCTGTCTCAACATCTTTCTTTCATAGATGGTGAGACTGAGGTCTACAGTGGGCACCTGGAGGCTGGCTTGAGTTCTACAGGATTGGGTGTGGGAAAGAGGTTGCTTCCCCCTGCAACTGAGCTGTTGAAGCCAGAGGGCAAGTCCCAGAGAATCCAGGAGACTGAATCAGGGGTGGATCCAGAGAAATGGGTCTGACATGTGTCCTCTGAGCAAAGTGTGGGCAGCAGAAGTGTGAGGCTCAAGGAGACGGAGAGCTGGGAGGAGGTCAGCTGCCGAGATGTGGATCCAATTTCTGGATAATTAGCAAAGCAATCTCGCAGGCTGTCCTGGTCTGTTCAGGCTGCAATAACAAAATATCATAGACTGTGGGGCTTAAACAACAAACATTTACTTCTCATGGTTCTGGAGGCTGGGATGTCCAAGATTAGACACCTACAGATTTGGTGTCTGGTGAAGGCCCACTTCTTGGCTCATAGACCACAATCTTCTCTCTGTGGCCTCACATGCAGAAGAAGTCTAGGGAGTTCTGTGGGGTCTCTCTTCTAAGGGCACTGAACCCATTCATGAGGGCTCCACCCTCATGACTTAATCATCTCCCACAAGCCCACCTCCAAGTACCATCACCTTAGGGAGTAAGCTTCTACATATGAATTCTGAAGGACATGTATATTCAATCTATAATAATACGGGCTCACTGTAATACTTTTCTGGGTTGTTGGGGGTCCATTTCTTGAGCAGTCTGGACCCATTTTATGAACTCAAGATGGAACACAGGATAAAAAACAGTGCAACTTTGTCCCACTAGATAGTGGCAGAACTTGTTCCTGTCTTCCACCTACCCCTGCACCCATGACCACTTCCCCCTAGCAGAATAGGCCACATACTTTGAAACTGCTTCTCATCTAGACCTGTGGTTGACAGTATACGTAATTATAATAATAGCTATGAATTATTGAACACTTCCTGTGAAGGGTCAGGCATAGTGCTAATGGCTTCACATGTCATTATGTCACTTGATTCCCATGACAAACCCATCAAGTAGACTTTCTTCTACTCATTTTATAAATAAGGAAACAGGCTTAGAGAGACCAAACAGCTTATGCCAGGTTAAACAGCTAAGAGTTGGCAGAGCTGAAATTTGAACTCAGGTCTATCTAACTTCAAAGGCTGTGCTCCTATAAGCACTTGGAATGTAGCAGAACAGGTTCATGAGCTCCATTTAACAGATTTAAAAATTTAAAGGCTGCATGACAGCCTGGTGACATAGTGCTGGATGGTGTCAGAGGACAAAACCTGGGACTCTACTTCTGAGTGCTGTGCTTCCTCCAGAGATCATATTTCCCCTTCCTCATAAATCCTGGTCTGGGGGTCATTTTTCTCTTTTGCCCAGGTGACTTCACCATTTATTTCATTTGGCAGGTGTGGTGGGGTCTCTCCCACAGTGGTCCCAAGTGTCACCAGGAGAGTGAATATTGATTTGGGAGTCAGGAATGTGGTCTCATTTCTGAATCATTTCTGAAAGCCAACCACTTATTGAGAGGCACCCACAGCTAAATTACGTGCCTTGTCCTTTTGGCTGGCCTTCTTGGAAGGGAGGTGGGGCTCCCAGCAGACTGCCCGGAAAGGTTAGGAGCTCTACACAGCATCTGAGATGAACCCTGGGGCCTGCCACATGCAAACCCATGTCTGAGCAAATAGCATTCCTGCCTGATTAACAGGCACACACTTTGCCTTGATGGAGGCTAGGCCCAAGGGGCTGTTAATCACCACACCTCCAGATCCTTACATGGGAGCTCAAGCTCCCAGGGGACAGGCTGCTGTGTCGTGAACCCTCAGGGGAGCCAAGCCACCGGACTCCTGTCCATGCTGCATTCCAGTGCTTCTGTGGAAGCACTAGGAAGGCCTTACCTGGTGACTTGTCCCCCATCCCTTCACTGTGTGGCTCTCATCAAGCACTTTCCACCCCCTCTAGAGAGAGCAGCTCCAACATCACCCTGGTGGTATCCTCAGCACTTAGGGTGGGGAGAACTTGTGTCAAGGGGCTGAATTTGCCTGGGGTGGGGATTCCACTGAGGCCAGAGGACTTCATTCCTTTTTCCAAAAGAATAAAAAGAGATAATATTGCTTTTTGTTTTTTTTTTTCATTTTATTTTGCTTTACTATGGCAAAATACAAACAAAATAAAATTTACCATTAGTGACATTTAGTACATTCACAATGTTGTGCTGCCATGATCTCTAGCTCCAAGATATGCTCATCAACTCCAAAGGAAATAACATATACATTAAGCAGTTGCTCCCCATTTACTGGTGGGCCCGCCAGGCCCTGGCAACCACTAATATGCTTTTTATCTCCATAAATGTGTCTATTCTGGGTATTTTCTATAAATTATATCATATAATATGGCCTTTTTTTCTGGCTTCTTTCACTTACAATACAATAGTCCCTTGCTATATTGTGGTTCACTTATCGCAGTCTCACTGTATTGCAGGATTTAAAAAAATATTATATTTAATTATTTATCACATATTTTTTGCTATATCGTGGGATTTTGCAGTACTGTATACATATGTTGTTAAAGTTACATAGGTTTAACAAGTCAGAGCACATTACTAGGTTGCACGTCAGGTCCCCAGTAGAGGATGCGAGTGAGAGGCAACCACACGGTGATGTTTCTCTCCCTCTCTTTCTCCTTTCCCCTCTCTCTAAAAAAATTAAAAAAATAAACAAACAAACAAATGAATAAATTATTTAAAAAAACTTTAAAAGGTTACATAGGTTTAAGAGTGTAGAATAAATGTAAGGTTCCTACTTTGCGGGGGCGGGGGGTGTCTGGAACATAATACCCATGATAAGTGAGATAATACCATAATGTTTTCAAAATTCACCCATGTAAGTACTTTGTTCCTTTTTATGGCTGAATACTATTCCATTGTGTGGATAACTAAAATTTCATTATTCACTCAGCTGTTAATGGACCTTGGGTTGTTTGTTTTCACCTTTTAGTTTTTTTTTCTTTTTAATATGCTTTATTGATTATGCTGTTACAGTTGTCCCAATTTCTTTTCCCTCTGTTCCCCTTCACTCAGTGACCCCTCTCCCCCCAGTTGTCCCCACCCTTAGTCCATGCCCATTGGTTGTGCATATTGTTCTTCTCAACATCTTCCTAACTACTTCACTCTTTCCTACTATGCTTCTTAATTCCTGGACCATCTCCCTCCATTTCCGCCCTTCCCCCTCCCCGCTGACCTCTCCCCAAAATGTTCCCCATACCTATAATTCTTTTCCCACTCTTGTTGCCTTCTTAGTTTGCCTTTCTTTTGATTCCCTAGTTTCTGTTATTGGTTGTTGTGATACAGTTCTCATTTTAATGTTCATAGTTTTGATCCTCTTTCTCCTAAACAAGTCCCTTTAACATTTCATATAACAGTGGTTAGGATCTGATGAACTCCTTCAGTTTTACTTTGTCCTGGAAGCACTTTCTCTGCCCTTCTATTCTGAATGACAGCTTCGCTGGATAGAGTAATCGTGGTTGTAGGTTTTTGCTTTTCATTCCTTTGAATATTTCTTGCCAGTTCCTTCTTGCCTGCAGAGTTTCTTTTGAGAAATCAGCTGATAGTCTTATTGGGACCCCTTTGTACATAATTCTCTTCTTCTCTCTTGCTGCTTTTAAGATTCTCTCTTTATCCTTAATTTTTGACATTTTGATTATAATGTGTCTTGGTGTGGTTCTCCCTGAATCCAGTTTTTTTTTTAACTCTCTGTGCTTCCTGGACCTGTAAGTTTATTTCTTTCCCCAAGTTAGGGAAGTTCTGCTTCATTATATTTTCACATACTTTTTCAATCTCTAGTTCTTCTTCTTCACCTTCTGGCAACCCTATGATTCAGATGTTGACCCCCTTATAGCTGTCCCACAGGTTTCTGAGCCTTTCCTCATTTTCTTCACTTTTTATTTCCTCTTTCTGCATTGGTTGACTGCTCCTTCCCTATATTCCGATTTGTTGATTTGATCCCTGGTTTTCTTGCCCTCACCACTAGATTGATATGTGTTTTCATTCATTTCAGCAGGACTGGCCTTCATTCCTTCCCTGTCTTGTTTCAGATCTGCTGTTAGGTCTGTAAGCATTCGTATAACCAAAGGTCTGAACTGTGCCTCAGAAAGATTTCCTATGTGCTGCTTCATTAGATTAGATATTTGCTGTCTGGTCAGTTGCATCACTGGGATCTCTATCATGATCTATGCTATCCTGACAGTTTTGTGTTTACCTTTGCTTCCTGGGTGGGGCTGTCACACCTCCTATGATATAGGGGGTGGAGCCCCATGCACTTGTCACTACCAGGCAACCCTTCTCACCACACTGTGGTGCTTTGTATGGTGGTGGGTGTCCAAGATGGATTCTTGCTGTTCAATCTCCACTGAGAGACCGGGAGCCTCCTCTTCCATCCCCACGTCCTCTGGCCCTCATAGTCTAAGGCAATGGGGTTCTGCCTTCCCTGACATTGGAATCTTGAGCTGATGGGTCTGGTCTGCAGCTGGGGTGCTCCCCAGGTGTTTCTTGCCTCCCCTTAAATATGGTTGTCTGTGCTTACCACCGTCCCGCCGCCACCATCACAGCTGCCGCTGCCAGCACAGCTTGACTTCTCCACCCTGGATTCGCCCCTCATACCCGTCTAGATGAACACCACTTCTTTATAACTTCATATGTTGGACTTCCATGTAGCTTTATTTTATGGAACTTCTGGTTATTTCTGGTTTAGCAGTAGTTGTATTCCTTCTTAGGAGGGAGGGAGATGGAGTATGTCAGTGTAGGCCTCCATCTTGGCCAGAAGGCGTCACCTTTTAGTTTTATAAAAAAATACTGCTATGAACATTCATATGTAAGTTTTAATTTGAACACTTGTTTTCAATAAAAACGGATGTTGTTTTATGTGTTTGAAACAAATTCAGTTAGTTCTGAGCTATCCCAATATGGTAGCCACTACCCACATGTGGTTATTTAAATTAAGTTAATCAAAATTAAATACGGTTGACTCTTAAAAATACATGTTTGAGATACACAGTTTCACTTATATGTAAACTTTTTAGAAAAAATGCAGTTGGCCCTTCATATTTGAGTGCTTTATATATGTGGGCTCAACCAACTGTGGATGGAAATCAATATTCTGCATCCCAACTATGGATTTCCAAATGTGAACTAGAATACTGTTTTTGATCCATGGTTGGTTGATTCATGGATGTGAAGGGCCAACTGTAGAGTCAAAAGTTATGTGTGAAAAAACTTCTGGTTAAGATGGCAGCATAGGTAAACACAGCTCACTTCCTTGCATGACCATATCAAAATTACAACTAAAATATAGAACGGTTATTACTCAGAACTGTCAGAAATTGAGTTGGCTTGAAGTCTGACAACAACAGAATTTTAAAAAACCACATCTATCCAGACTGGTAGGAGGGGCAATGATATGGAATGGGCTGGTCCCACATCCACGTTGGGGTGGATAAAAATTCAAGAGGGTTATCTCAGGAGCCAGGAGTCCCAGCCCCACACCAGGTGCCCCAGCCCAGGGTTCCACTGGCAGGAAGATAAATACCCATAACTCCTGAATGCAAAAGCCAGTGCGGATTGAATCAGTGAAAGAAAGTTCTGGAGTCCCAAGCAGTTCCTCTTAAAGAACCCAGACCCAGAGTTATTTAGACTCACTACCTCTGAGCTCTAGCATTGGGATAGTAGCTTGGAAGTCACCAGCGGCATACAGAAAGAAACTGGCATCAAGACAAGAGTTGGGAGACCACTTTCTCCCAGACAGAAAAGCATCTGAACCATCCTCCCACAAAGCCATAGAGCGGGAAGGTTGGTGCCATATCTGAGACTCCATCCACCTGACTTACACTGTTTGCCTCACCCTGGAGATCCCCGGAGACTCAGTCCCACCCAACTTATGGGCCCACCCAAGCTGCTTTTCCATATGAATGGCTGGTCTTAGCTCCTGCGTCACAGCTTCCTAAATCCTCTCAAATAAGGAACAGCCAGCCTCAGTGAGCCCCAAGCTCCCATACCTCTAGCTAAGTGACCCCAAGCCTGGCACTAGCAGCAGCCAGCTTAGATTCATAGCTTGGCTTTACCTGGGAAACTCCAAGCCCGGCACAAGTAGCAGCAATCTCAGATCACTTTGTAGCTCAGACAGGGTGACCCAAGGCAGAACACAGGTGGGGGCTGGTGTTGGCCTGCACCACCTGGAAACCGCAGAGCTTGTGCACCCAGCAGACAACTACAGACCACATCAGAGCACCACCACCCTGTCCCCACACAGCTGATTCTACACAGAGGGCAGAGGTTGGTGGTCAGTGTTCACAGCCAGTCCTTGCAGCTGAATGGCCCAGGTAAATCCTTCCCATTGGCCTGCTGACAGAAGTCAAGTCTCAATTATAAGAGGAGGGTATACTCAGCCTACATAAAGGGTGCATCTTGAGTACCCAGTTTGGGCTATAGAGGAAACTGTGTCTCTGGGCCCTACAGGACACCTACTACATTAGGCCACACTACCAAGACAAGGAGTCATAGAAGATCTACCTAATACATAAAAACAAACACAGGGAAGCTGCAAAAACCAGGAGGCAAAGAAACTTGGCCCAAGTGAAAGAAAAGATCAAAGCTCCAGGAAAAGAACTAAAAAAAAAAAAAAAAAAAGGAGATAAGCAGTCTACCAGATGCAGAGTTCAAAACATTGGTTATAAAGATGCTCAAGGAACTTAGTGAGGACCTCAATAGCATTAAAAAGGTCAAGTCAGAAATGAAGGATACACTAATTGAAATAAAGAACAATTAATAAGGAAACAACAGTAGAGTAGATGAAGCCAAGAATCAAATCAATAATTTGAAACATAAGAAAGAAAAAAAACAACCAATCAGAATAACAAGAAGAAAAAAAGAATTTAAAAAAAATGAGGGTAGTGTAAGCAGCCTCTGGGACAACTTCAAGCATTCTAATATTCACAGCAAGAAATTGGAAATCTATTTGAAAAAACAATGAAAGAAAACTTCCCTAATTTGGTGAAAGAAATAGAAATGCAAGTCTGGGAAGCACAGAAAGTCCCAAACAAGATGAATGGAAAGAGGCCCACTCCAAGACACATCATAAATGAAATGCCAAAGGTTAAACATAAAGAGAGAATCTTAAAAGCAGCAAGAGAAAAGAAGTTAGTTTCCTACAGGGGAGTACCCATAAGACTGTCTGCTGATTTCTCAAAAATAAATTTGCAGGCTAGAGGGGATTGGCAGGAAATAATCCAAGTCATGAAAAGCAGGAACCTACAGCCAAGATTGCTCTACCTAGCAAACCTATCATTTAGAATCAAAGGGCAGATAAAGAGCTTCCCAGACAAGAAAAAACTAAAGGAGTTCATCATCACCAAACCATTATTATATAAAATGTTGAAGGGATAAAAAAAAGATAAAAACTATGAAGAATTAAGTGGCAAAAAATACATATCTATCAACAACTTAATCTTAAAAAAACAAACTAAGCAGACAAGAAGAACACAGACTGAATCATGGATACAGAGAGCATTTTGATGGTTGCCAAATGGGAGAGGTATATGGGGAATGGGAGAATAGGTGAGGGCATCAGGAAGTACAAACAGGTAGTTACAGAATAGCCATGGGGATATAAAGTACAGTATAGGAAATGGAGTAGCCAAAGTACTTATGCATGACCCATGGACCTGAACAATGGGATGCCTGAGTGAGTGAGGGGTGCTAGGTGGAGGGGAGCAAAAGGGGGAAATTGGGGCAACTATGGTAGCATAATCAATAAAATATAATTTAAAAAACTTACATGTGGATTTATGACTGTGTGGGCAAGGGTGTTAGTGCCCTTAGCCCCTGTGTTGTTCAAGGGTCAGCTGTAAAAATGAAAACTTCAGTTCCCCAGTTGCATTGGCCATATTTTAAATGTTCAAAACCGCATGTAGCTAGCAGCTACCATACTGAATAGTGCAAATAGAGGACATTCTATTATCACAGAAAGTGCTATTGGTAAAATCCTATGTAAAATGGGTGGACAGTGTGAAAAGATACAAACTACCAGTGATAACATGAATAAGTCCCGGGGATGTAATGTACAGCATGGTGACAATGGTTAATAATACTGTATTGCAGTACTATACCACTAATGGAAATCTTTCCAGTCCTTCAACAGTCATTCCAATTCCCACAATTTTCCAATAACCTGGGCCTCTCTCCCTGATCTCTCTTTTTCTTTAGGTTGCCCTCTGAGTGCAGGAACATTTTCTTGCAGCTATCCTTTCTGGATGAGGAAGGAGGAGTTTCTCTACTTGCCTTTTTTCTCTCTTCACTCCAAGTCAGTTGACTCTAGAGCTCTCACTTTGCCCCCTAACTTGCAACACTGGAGCACACTCTCATGCAGCATTCAGCATTGCAGACACTTGGCACGACAACCTGCCCCTTTAACAGCAATTCTCTCCGCCACATAGGGCCTTGGCATGCCTAATGTAACTCAGTATGTGCAGACATCTCAGCCTGTGAATGACAATGCTGGCACATCAGCATAGATGTCTCTAAGTTCCTGTTTTTGCCCCTTTCTACATCTGCCCTCTTCCATCAAAACATCTCCAACAAGTGTTCCATATACATCTGCATATGGGTGTCAGCTGCAGTTACCAAGCCAGGTGTCCTGTGTCCCTCCGCTCTCCCAGCAACCCTTGTGGATATCTATTGCCTTTGCAGGTGCTTGGAGGAGGCCTCTGTCAACAGTGCCCATTAGGAGGATGCCATGTCCACTGAGGGCAAGAAAGGCTGGGGGTGGGCCCCAGGTCTCAGACTCTGCATGATATACTCCAAGTCAGAATGGCTGGGTCTTAGTGTGTGCTGTGGACCTCCAGACTCCTGAAACAACCCAGGTTTGTACCTGAGAAGGCTGTATCTACAGGGTGGACAAGGCTGTCCATCCATATATTGCCCAAAAGTTTGGGCATGGTGAGAAGCTTGGCCAATCCTACCTAGGCAGGCTTTCATCCAGGTAAAGTCACTCTAGAGCCATTAAGGCACAATGTAGCAGGTCATCGAGTCCAGTTTCCCTATGTAATAGCTGAAGAAACTGAGGCCCATAAATTGAACTGTTAAGTGGCCCCATTGCTGCCTAACGGCCTAATCACTTTACTCCTTGGAGGAGCTGCTGTCACGGGCAGTCCCCCTGGTGTCACCATGAGCAGAGAAGCTGAGGTCCAGAAGCCCACTCCCACTCACCTTTCCTTGAAAAGCCATAATTAACAGGCCCAGCCAGCCCCCATACAGCAACTGCAGGAGGCTCATGTCACCCGCACAGCCAGCAGTGACCAGAAGGTCATCACAAGAAAAGATGAAAAATAGTAACATGGCTTAAGATACACCACATATACCTGGATAACATGACAAAGACCTGAGGGCATGCCTTCACCAAGCAGCTAGACATGGCCAAAGGATAAGTAACAGGCTCAGGTGGGGATTTTGAAAGGATTTTTCACTTTACAGTAGCAGAACTACCTGAAGAATGAGAAAGAGTAAAGCAAGAGGAAAGTAGTGTGCTCCAGGAGGTCAGGCAATAATTCCTTCCCAACTGGCCCGAGGAAGCAGTCCCCACATCCCAAATGTGGATGCCCAGTGGGCACTGACCCTAGGAATTCAATCGTCCTGAAGTGGAAGTTGCTGACCATATAGTGACAGACAGGCAGACAACCAGGAGTTACACAATGTGTATCCAGGCTATGGACCACCATTCTACTGGCCCCCTGGCCAAAGGCAGCCCAGCCAGGCAGCAGAAATTCAGATAAAAACAAGGGAAATACAAGCCCCAGGCCAGCAGCCTCTCAACATCACTAGGACTATCATCCTATAAACACCCCCAAACCTGAAGACCTCTCCGAAGACTGATGAGGGCAGGGCTAAGACAGTGACAGCTATTTTTACCATCAGCCACTGTAGATAGCCAGCCAGGAGTAGCAAATATGAGATTCCAGCAGTAAAACTGGAATAAAAAGTTAGAGCCCACTACAAAACTACTTGCTGATAAAACAACTAGAACATCAGCACTATCCATGCAGCACAGGGCTCTTATTTTATTTATACCCACAGACTTCTCATATTAGTAATGACAAATATACTGGTTTAAAGAGCCTTTAACTGTTTTACATCTTGTCAAGTGAAGATTTTAAGAGTTTTAAGTAAAAACCTTTCCAGGTTGGGACACTTACTTTTGGAGTTGTGGGCCATTGGTAAGAAATCTAACTACCTAGACTACCATGCTGTGAGGAAGCCCAGGTCATATGGGGGGGCCATGTGCAGGGGCTCTGGTTGATGGGCCTGGCTGATGTCTCACAAGCACTGTTGTCAACTACCAGCCTTGTGAATGAGTCAGTGTGAATGACCAGTGCAGTCGAGCCTGCTGGTGATGCAGCCCAGCCGATCTCTGACTTCTGTAAAACCCCATTTGAGATGCCAAACCAGAACAGCCCAGTCAAGCACTTCCCAACCCACCAAACACTGATAAAAAAAAAAAAAAGGTTGTGTTCAACAGCTTAAAACACCAACTAAACAAAAACAAACACACACAAAACATCTCTATGCAACTAGCAGTTTTTTCCAAGTTTTCAAGCTGTATGAACTTGCTAATACGGGTCTTAAATTTTAAGATTAAGAAAGTCACTGAAGCTCAAAAAGGGGAAGTGGCCGGCTGGAGGACACCCTGCTCTGGAAACCAGGCTGCTTATCCCCTGAGCTGTGAATCCTGCTTCTAGCCTCCTTTTCCCTACTTTGTGCCAGCTCATCAGAGATTCATTCATCCACTGCTGGACCCCAGAGCTCTCTCTGGCCTGTGTCAATTATTTACAGATGTCTTACCCTAACAACTCTCCCCCTGTTTGGAAATATTAAGGAGGAGGTGCCCTGAAATCAAATCAGTCACCTCAAACCTGGGTTCCTTCCAGTGTCTGTGGCTTTCCAGTTCTGGAAGTGCAGGGAGAGAATGTAATGATTGGGACAGGGCAGGTAATATTTCTCTGTGGCCTGAGGGGAGAAGGCCTGTCTGGGCCCCCCCAGCCTGCCTCCTGTTAGGAGGGAAAGTGAGGGAACAGCACTCAACCAGCACAGTGCAGTCAAGCAAGCACAGGTGGGAAACAAATCAAGAAGTGACTCACGAGCTTCTTGGTGTGGGGCAGTCTCAGGCACGCCACAGGGGGCCTCAAGTGGGCTTTTAAGCATATTGGGGTAGTGTTGCCTTCTAGAAAAGCAGATGCACTCAGGAAATATTGACAGCCCCAGGAGGTTTCCATCAGCCCCTGGCCCTGTTCAGAGGATGGACAGGAAAAGCAGCCTGGTGGGTAATGGGAGTGAGGGATGGGGTAAGTCTGGGCTAAGAAGGAGGACAGTGGCCCTGTGAACCTTTTCACATTAATACCACTCCTCCCCACCTCCCTGGAAAACCTCCAGACCTGGCTGCTGGTGGTCTGGGACCAACCCTGGCCACGAGAATCCAAGCAATTCACACTATTCTCGGAATTCCAGGTACAGTGCTGGGTATTTGGTAGCAGGGGGTTAAAGATAAATAAGATGAATTAATGACTTCATGGAACTCACAGACAAGAAAGTGCTAATTACCACACAAATGGTTTAAGCAGATGCATATGTTCAAATCTAGATTCAGGACGTTATATTTATGTTAATTATTGTTCATTTTATAACTTTAAGCTAAATCTTCTGGCTTGTTTGGAATCTTATTTCTGTCTTCAAGCATTATAGCTATCTCATCTTCCTTTATCTGCAAGTGTAATCAACATAGTTTCCACATCTTTCCAGTATCATTGTTACAGAAACAGGGGAGTCCAAAAACAAACCCCAGAGTCTGCGGCTGGGAGATAGGGAAAAGGAAGCAGCTTTCAGGATGCCCTTGCATGCCTGGGGCTGGTGGCTGGAAACTTTGTTGCACAAAGATCTGCTTTACTTCCAAGGCTCAGGAAGATGGGAGGGGTCTTGGACTGTGGGCTGGTATGGAAGGAGTAGACAGAACCTGCATAAGGTTCTGTGAATGGTCAGAACTGTTTTTGCAACACCCACTGCATCAGAGGACGCAGTCAGGGATACGTAAGCAGCTGCGGACATTTTAGCTCTCTGGCTCTCCTGGGCTCCCTCCATGTGGCTTGGAGGAGCAGGTCTCTCTCCAGGCTGCTTTAATAAGAGGCTCTTGCCATGCGGTTTTGAGAAGGAGAGGAGATCCACGCGGTTTGCAGGAAGAAGGCAGTTTACAAGGAGGCTGAGAATCCAGGCGGTTTTGCATTGAGAGCTGGTGGGCACCACAGCACAGAAAGGACCTCCCCAATCAGATTTGAGTGATTGGCAACTACTGGTAAGGCTGAACTGTGCCTAGGAAGTAGGGAAACGGTGTTTCTGACTTTCATAAGACTGGCCAGGTCTGGGTGGGGGAGGCAGGACTATGTGCAAATAAACAATTCTTTTTCTTTTCACTAAACTCTGGTATTGAGAGTTATAATTCTGGCGGCGGGCAATTGGGACCCTAACTAAACAGCCCGTGGGTTCTGTTTCAATCGGAGCAGCCCAGGGGTTCTGTTACATCATGATCAAAATAGTGGAAGAACTAGGGCAAGAGCTGAGTTCTGGCTCTTCCTACCAAATTGGTTCCAATATGTTCATTACTCTTGTGGTGGTTCAGCCAGTTTGAAAGTCACGTCTCCATCCCATGCACACTTGTCTACCTTTTTAATAATGTTTTGTAATAAATTTATTTTTATACATACATACTCGTAAGTTTACATGCATGCATAAATATAACTGTTCTGTACACATTTTTAGACCAGTCCTTATTTTGCTTAGCTCCTCTCGCCTCTCCAATTCTCTACTCACAACATGCTTCAGCTCAGC